>NC_056049.1:21808347-23024676 GCF_004379255.2 Salvia splendens
TGTACGAAGATGATCAAGGTCTGGCAGCTGGGCAGTTTGCTGCCTTCTACCAGGAGTCGACCTGTATTGGATCTGGTGTGATGTTGGAGTCATGGGACGATCAAGGCTTTCCCGTTTGTGGTAAGGCTCTAGAGATTGCAAAAATGAAAGATAAGTCGAAGCTGGGGAAGCCAGTTAAGATAAAAGTTGTAGAACAAGAGGAGGAAGCTATTCTTCATCAGTGAATGAGGTCCGACGATGGATTTTTGATGGTGTTGTACATCATTGTAGTGGTTACATATATTATTCGAATGTGTTCCCAAAATAAGATATACTATAGCTTAATCTTAGGAGTATGGAAGTAAGATTGAAATTATTTATATGTAGACATCACATCGGTTTTTATGTATAGACATAAATTATTTCCAATATTACTACTTTTTGTTTCTTGTATATTCGACTTAAATTTAGTTCAGAATTTTTTAAAATACTCCATTTATAATTTGTGCATGAGAAATGCAATTCTTTATAGAAGTGCCACTCAATTAATAGACGTGAACAATCAACCGGTGTATCCAATGACCATTTCTTGTGTTGATTTTTAAGCATCTCAGAGAGTGGACCAATTTAAAGCTGCTCAATTTATTTAAACTAACCTAATAAGAGATAAATTGATTTTTTCTATACATTTAAAATATCAATAATATTAATACCTACTATGGCTTCTTAATCACTATGCAATTTGGGTAAATCCCACTTTACAAAGAAATACTTTAAAACTATAAAAATAAAAATTAAATATATATTGAACAAAACTCTAGTGCAAAAAAAAAACAAAATATTCAATATGAATATCCATGTTTATATAAACATGAAAAGATAATACTTTTGTTGTACAATGATAATGTTGAGAAATGTGGACAAGTATAGAAATCAATGCACATATCCATATATTTAATAATTATTACCATCATTCAAATTAAACTAAAAATATCAATATCGACAAATTAACATGATTCTCAAATGGAATAATTTAAGGGAAAGAGCTTATGATTAAGTGGAATTTTTTGAAGAATAAGATTTGGGCTCTCTATAATTGTTGTTGGGCCTTAATTGATAGGAATAGAGAGGCAAGATAGAAAAAGATATACTCTTCACGTTTCCTTCTCTCCGACTCTCCATTGTGAATCGCTACAGCCAAACGCCGTCCGGCCTCTGTAACTTCCCATATAAGTATGCCTCGAATTGGGGGTCTTTAATTTGGGGATTCTCCGATATTATGAGCTCGAATTGGGATTAGATTATGTGTCTGCAAGAGTTGATGAGTGTAAATTAAGCAAGAGTTCGAATTGTGACTTGAATTTTTGAAGTGATTGGCTTTTTGCAGATATCTTGCTGAAGAAGTCAGTCTTTTGCCCAACACCTCAAATTTGCCGATTTTCCTGAAATGAGGAAGAATGAATTCCTAACCCCGAAGGCTATCGCAAACCGGATCAAGGCAAAAGGTCTGCAGAAGATGCGATGGTGTTGCCAGATGTGCCAGAAGCAATGCCGTGATGAGAACGGATTCAAGTGCCATTGTATGAGCGAGTCGCACCAGCGCCAGATGCAGGTCTTCGGCCAGAACCCCACCCGAATCATCAGTGGCTACTCCGAGGAGTTCGAGAGCATGTTCCTCGAGCACATGAAGCGGAGTCACTGCTTCAGCCGCCACCGTCGTCTACAACGAGTACATCTCTGACCGCAACCACGTACACATGAATTCTACCAAGTGGGCGACGCTGACGGAGTTCATCAAGTATTTGGGGAAGGCCGGCAAGTTGAAGGTGGAAGAGACCCCCAAAGGCTGGTTCATCACCTACATCGATAACGATTTGGAGACTCTATTCAAGGAGAGGATGAAGAATAAGCGCCTCAAGGCGGGTATGGTGGAGGAGGAGAAGATGGAGAGAGAGATTCAGAAGCAAATTGAGCGAGCTGAGCAGATGGTTGGGAGCGACAAGGGTGGTGAAGAAGAAGGACTTGCTAAATCGTGAATGTTGGAGAAGAATGATGAGGAGGGTGGAGCAAAGATCAAGTTAAGCTTGGGGCAGTCGAAAAAGAACCGGAGATGAATGGGAAACAGGATAATACTAGGCTGTTGTTTGATGAGGTCGATCCAGAGAGTAGTACTGGGAAGCGGAAAAGAGAAGGTGAGGGTTCGAGTAAGAATGCATCAGTTTTGGATGAGATGATGAAAGATGAGGAGAAAGCTAAGGAAAGGATCAATAGAAAGGACTATTGGGTTTGCCCAGGGATTGTAGTGAAGGTTATGAGTAAAGCTTTGGTCGATAAGGGGTACTACAAGCTGAAGGGTGTCGTGCGCAAGGTGATTGATAAATACTGTGGGGAGATTGAGATGCTTGAGAATAAGCATGTATTGAGGGTTGATCAGGAGGAGCTGGAGACGGTGCTTCCTCAGATAGGGGGTCTTGTCAAGATAGTGAATGGGGCGTATCGCGGTCAGATTGCAAGGTTGCTGTCAATTGATACTGATAGATTTTGTGCCAAGGTGCAGATTGAAAAGGGAGTATATGATGGAAGAGTTCTCAAGGCTGTTGAGTATGAAGATATTTGCAAACTAGCTTAGTGGCATATGGATCGTGGGAGTGTTTAATGTATTGCTCAGTGGTTTTGATCATCTGTTCTAGTTGTATCCAGGTTGAATGTGGTCTTCTCTGTTACTGTTATACTTCCTTTTATGATGTTGATGTCTTTTATTTTGCTGTATGAATTGACAATCTCATTTTCTTTGGAAGTTTTCAGCAGTCAGTTTTGAGATACTTTCTTTATATTAGACTTGCATGATTGATTCCTTAATGCTTCAATTAAGTTTTGTAGTTCTGATTGATATCTTGGTGGTGTTGCTTGATAGCTTAATAAGCCTTGAAAAGGTGAGAGACAAGTTGACAAGTCTGAGAATCTTATAATGATCACAAGAAGCTTATCTTTTTATATTGTACTTCTAATTCCAGAAAATGAAAAGCTTGTAGACATATCAAAATACTTCTTAGTTTGATCAGCCCTTAAACTCAAACTCATCCCTTAATGATGGTACTACTTTCTTCTGTTGCACATTAGCACAATGGCTTCACCATAAACTTTGAATTGCTATTTATTTAAATCTTGGTTGTTGAAAGCTCCTATGTTGCTTTTCCACCCATGAAAGCTCCTCTGTTTCCTTCTGAGTCCTCTTGCTGATGCTTTCAGCCTGTCACATACTACGTGATATGTTGTATTTGCTGCTCAAATCCTTTAGCTTCAGTATCGGCACCAAATCCAAGTTTCTCAATCGGATCACAAGAACAAAGGGTTGTTCATCCTTGTTCACCGTGTTCATCTAGCCCTGGACAGGTTTCTAGAATGGATGTGATCACAGGTTAGTACTACAGATGCATGCTCTTATATGCTATTTTATGTACATTGTTGTCAAGTGTCAACTCAGGTCTTTAAGATGATGACGTTCCTTAGATGCCTGCTAAGGTGTTAAATGCTCTATGTGTGTGTATATATTTTGCTATGCTTATATGTGTTGCCTTCATTCCTTTTGTTGCACAACCCTTATTTCATAGGAGTATGATCATGTTTAAGTAGCTTCAAGCTACAGTACATTTGTTGAATCAAATTGTTGCTGATGAACACATCATTATCTTGCTAAATAAGTTCTCTTTCTATGAATTTTTTGTTTATAACTGGAATTTTAAACGTAGAGATCATAAATTGTAATGCTGCAATTACAAATGCTCAATTCTTTCCCCAAGATCACGAAATTGAATATACACTTGGAGATTCTTTGTATATCCCTTCAATCCATTACATTTGAGGTGTACTTTTGGATTTTGTAGTAAAAGAATTGACCTACACTTGGCCCCTTTCTTTTCTCAGTGTAGCCTCCATGTTTGAAAAGGTAACAAATTGATTGTAGGTGTACTATTTCGAATATTTCTGACGTGTTTTCATTTGTGAACTAGTTTCTATCAATTGGTTTTTGGACCTATAGAGGAGTTTGTGGGATTCAATGTTTTTTCTCATGGCTTGGTTGTGAGTCAGAACCATCAAGTATTCATTTCAATGTGTTGCTCTCTCTCTCTCTCTCTCTCTCTCTCTCTCTCTCTCTCTCTCTCTCTCGCCATCATTTCTCTCCACTTTCCCCAAACGTATCTCTCCCTTGAAATCAATTGATAGTTTTCACTTTTAACTTTTACACATTCATTGCACTCGATCAATTTTAGACCAATCCTCATCTTCTGCCTTTATCATTCACTTTTTCTGCAACCACAATGCCCCATTTAGTGTCTGTTTAATGCCATGGTAAATTTTTGTTTCGTCGTTCTTGGATTAGTTGATAGGAGTAATATTTACGCAAAAGTAGTTGTCCATGTAGATGGAGAATGGAGAACATATATAACATGTAGTAAAATATCAAGTGTCACTTTTTGGTAAGCTTTCAATTTATTGTTAACTTAGTGATAGTATCAATTACTGAAACACCTGTCAGTCTTCTGTTAGGAGCAGTAGATTGTAAAAATATCTACCGAAGTTTGGATGCAACCAGAGTGAATATTGCTTAGCACAGTGGTAGTGGAATTGATGCTTGATGTTGAAAGGTTATATTTTGCTATGTGGCATGACATTTTTCCCATTCTTGATGAGCTAATTGAGAAACAAGGTTTTGGAATTGCTGGTAAAACTGCTTTGTCTCACTGCCTGTTTCCCCATGGATGCTACACATAAATAGTGATTCACAATTTGACATTTGTATGATGCAAAATGATGAAATATTACTTCAGGCTGGGCTTAGACACAATCACATTTCCTCTTGTCCAAATTTTGCCTTGGCATGATCATATGTTTTCTTCACGTTGCTCTGACGATTTAACGTTCATTTGTCTGTCTGCCTTGGCGTGGCGGGGGCAGATAGGTATGCTACCTGGAAACGTAGCATTAATATCAGAGCTGAAACCTGCATCAACATACTCAAGGGCGATCAAGTGATGAAGTACTTCATTAGCTGTGGATTTGCGTTTCTCCATTCTAATTCTACTTTTGTAATCTCTGTGGAGACTGTCATGGTGGAGCACGAATCGACCCCGCCTCTGTTCTAAACGGTCATGCAGAGATCACTCAGAAACTGAGCACAGCCTCAACAGAAGCAGAGAAAGCTAAAGCCCAGATCGTGCTGGACGTTCTAACTTCTCTCGATTCTTGCCTCGCGGTCAGTCCATTATTTACTGATTCTCCCAGACTAGGCAGCTTTGCTGTCATTTTTAGATCCTTCAACATTGTAAGTTTTCGTAAGTTTTTTTTAGCTCTGAATTCTGTTTAAGGTTACTAATAACTTACCAGTGTCTCTTTTTAAATTCTATATAGGCAAAATAATTCGACAGTCTTTGTATTTATTTTGAATATGTTATGCAATTATTATTGTTCTATTTACTTATCATCAACCAAGTCTGTGGAAAAGGAAAAGGAAAGTAAAAATGAAGATGACTAGCACTGCTCTTTGATTTGAGGAAATGGAATTACTGGGTTTTGTTTTGATGGATTTCTTTTTCCTTATACCTAAAAGGTTCTTTTCTTTTCTGTGATTGGTTGGTGGAAAAGTTTGGCTCCAACAAAAGGAAATTGGCCAAACAAAATTTAATAAACAAATATAAAGAATTATATAAAGTATTCAACGTCTACTTTAGAATAGTGACTTGAGAGACATGAGTAAATATTTATCACATAAGTAATTTATTTTGGTGCTTGTTTGCATTCTTTTAACAAAATCGGTGCTAATTGGTCAGATATTACCGATATTCCACTCATGGTAATATAAGTACCACTATTAAATTCATACAAAATATTAGGTTAGATCCTTGTGAGATTAGATTCATCCCACCATCTATACTCAAAAAAAATAATTGAATTTTATGTTTCCCTTAACAAAATATTAGTATTTGATTGTGTGTTTAATTCTCTGACAGATTCGTCGTTAAGCATGAGTATGGAGAAAGTATCGGTTCATGACTTTTCGATCAACTCAACCTATAACCTAATTAATTACTGATTTGGACTTAGGAGTAGTACTTATCTCCATTTATATTTCAATTATCAATGCATATAAATAAATCATCAGCCACAAATGAATTATTTTTTTAAAATAATTGAAGTTGATGACATAGGTTTCAATTTAACAAACACTCAAATGGGCACATGACAACATGATCATGACTCAATTCCAGCTCCTTAGCATCCTAATTAAATCATATTATATTTGTATAAATATTCCTCTGGAAGACTTGGATTCTATGCTTTCTTCCCATTAATTTAGCACACGACTTTTACTTAACACATGTTCAAATAAAGAGAAACACCCATCATATAAAATGACAACATTTGAAGAAATTTTCCCAATTATAATAAAAAGGTTCCAGTTTCCATATTATTCTGCACCCAATTAATTAGCTTTGGTTGTGGTCCATTGCTTCATCACTAATTGACAATCGATCCTAGCTACGTTTTGTTTGATTCTAATTATTATTGATAGGGAACAATTTTTATATTCATATATTTATGTAAAAACAAAATAGGGTTATAAATAATTCACCAACTATACCATACTCATTTTGATTATAAATATGAAGATCAATTGTATTTCTCTTCCTCCAATTAAAAAGAAAATGAATAAAAAAACTTACAATAATGATTTTGTAATTTTTCTTTGTGGAATATATCTAATTGTATTGGTAACAAAAAATTTGTAGTATACATTTAAATTCCTTTAAAATATTGTGTTTCTAATGTTAGATTACTTTTGAATATAAATATCTAATACTACTCTCTATTTTAAAACCATCGATCTGTTGACAGATGCAAAATGCAAATATATTCACAACTACGTCACAATGATAAGCAATTAATCATACAATAGAAAAATGATTTGGTCTTCTATCTACTTAGGACATGAATAACCCCGTCCCCATTTCCGGCCCCAAGTCCCCTCCACATCATCATTCCTCTACAGTTGCGGCTCAGGCCCCAACTGCTCTAACCCTGCAGGCCGCAACTTGGACCGCAACTAATAAATGACACTATTCACAACTCCAACTTAATTTACTCGTAAAATAGAATACGTTGAGCAATTATAACACGAGAAATTCATTTTTAATACACAATAATAAATTATAAACTAAAAATTATAAAAAAATTAGAAAATTTGAAAAAAGTGCAAAAAAAAAATGCACATAGGATTCGGGCCCCTCTGCATCTACATCTTCTTCCTCTCCCCCTCCCTCTTCTTCCTCTTCCAAAAATCTGCAAATCCGTGAACAGTAGCGGCCCAGCCACTTCTTCCTCCCTCTCCATCGAGCACCCAGGCCTGGCCGCGGGACGGGCACTGATACGAGGGTACTCGTATCGGTTCCGGCAGCGCGAAGTCGCCGGAGAAGGGTTAGGTTCGTTCGCGGGATCCTCCCGTCGAGCAGCCTAAGGTTCTCGGTCAATTAAGGTTTGACGAGATGAACTTGTGGAAAAATAAAGTACGAAAAGATAAAAGAACGATAAAGGATAAACTGAATTGATATTTCTTGAATGAATCAAATGAATAACAATGTCCACTATTTATAATAGTGAATACCCTAACTTAATGAACAAGAAAATAATCCTAATAAATATGAAAAGATATGGTAAATCAATAACTAACTAAATAATAAAGATATGGGGATATTCCCGAAGATATGCGCGTATCAGGCACCAGGCCGGGATCGCGGCACGGGGACCGGCCCAGGCCTTGCCGCCTCCTCCTCCAACGCGCGGGACGGGCCGGGACTCGCAATTTGCGGCCCGGCCCCTTGCGTTATTCATGCTCTTATACACTCTATATCGTATAAAACCATATTTATCTATTTTTTCTACTACTCTTGAAAAAAAATGTACGCGTACAGAGGAACATGACTAGGTGCATTTCTTTATTACAGAAATTTTATTTTCCCATAAATAAATTTTAGGGGTTAATGTCAATTTGATAATTTCATAAAAGTGCAAAGCGACACATGTATTTTTGTTTTTTACGTTTGAAAATGAAATGAGACATGATTATTGTCTATATATCACCAAAATACACAGGACAACCAACCAAATGTTGCATGCTGGCAAGGATAAATATGATTTTTATTTGTTTTGGAACATTTGAATTAGTAGTGATAAATTGTGCTTTAAAATACCACCACACATTGATGTTAAGGTGTTATATACCTCAAAAAAATTGTCAATACCCCATCCTTTCATTGATAATTTAGTAAGATGTTAATCACTAAATTTGAAGTCGGCTGACTATGATATTTTACCAAATATTTACCATTATCAATTGATTGCCAAATATTTCGTTTATTTTAATAATTTAAGTATATATTTCAGTAAACTAATTAATATTATTGTTTATTAATTAACCAACTAATTTATTCTAATATTCTATGTATAAGTTATTTACTAAACTTCAATAGTACTATTTTTTCATTCACTAAATCTTAATAGTGACACATGTATATATATGTTTTAATATTTTAAGTATATATTAATAATTCATTAAAATTTCATTATATTTATCATTAATTAAGTTTAATAACATTTTATTATCCCCTAAATTTTAATGTTATAAATATAGATTTTCATCAAAATTCATCCATATGTGACTATAAATTTGTATATATTTATATAATATAATTTATTTATACATGTTACAGTAAAATGGTTCGACCAGTGGTTGAACTGGTCCGACCAGTTGAACCGTGAACCAGTAACTTCGCCGGTCCGATTTTTAAAACGTTGGTAAATAGGGTTAACGAAGGCCGGTTGAATTTAAATGCATTGATCCAATAACAGAAAGACACCATTATCAGTAGTTATAAATAATGTATTAAAGCCACAAATTTCAACGGTATGGGCAGGTTTTAATTTTCTGTACCAATAATAAACAATCACGAAAACGCCATCCTGAACCCTGACGAATCGCAGCCGTTTATCTGGTTGACTCCACGACCTATCAAGCTCTATCAACCTCGTGTAAGCCACACGTGTGATGGGCTGGCTCTACAGTGCAGTAGCATTTGAATTCAGTATATTTCGTTCATAATTATTGTCCATTAGGCCATCCACAGTAAGAATAACCTAGCAATAGCTCAGTGATACGCTAGCTACAAACTCCTTCTGCCACATCATCAACACTAAAAATCCTCCTGCTACATCATCAAAACAAGTAAATAGCTCAGCCATTGCCTGGCCACATCACTAATAACAATTATATAAAAATGAAATAATTAACAATCACACAATGTACGGAATTTAATTTACGAGACATATACGGGAAACATTAATAATACTATTAAAATTTTAAAAAGTACAATAATTTAAAAAAAGTACAATAATTTAAAAAAATTACAATAATTAAAAAAATGTACAATAATTCACTCATCGCCTTCGTTGGTGTTCTCCATTTCTCGGTGTTGATCTTGTGCAGAAAGTAAGATAGAGAGAGTACTCGTTAAAACAAGTGGTGCGAATGAAAATGACGTGCAAACCGCATATATATAGTGTTTCGAAAAAAAAACCGCTCGACGGTGCGCTAGGCGATCCGGGCGCTGCAATAGCGCCGAGCGAATCACCCAGCGCACCGCCTAGCGCCGCGAAACCGTCGAGCGCTCGGCGATTTTTAATTCCGAAATCCGTTGGGCGGTTGCAATGGACCGCCTAGCACCGACGCTCGGCTATGCGGTGCGCTAGGCGCCATTGATGATGGCCTTAATGTTAATCAATCCGAATTAATGTAAAAAATTCCGAAATTTTTCAAATGCAAAAATCAGAAAGTAAAGCTTTGATTATTTTCATAAAATATTTTATTTAAGTAAAAAACGTACCCACTTTCATCCATGAAAAATAATCTCATTTTGTTCAATTAGGATGTCAACGGAATCAAAAAATAGAAAATTTATCCCTCGTACTTTTCCTATATTTTATCCACTTCCTCATATATATCCATGTTTTCTCCCTACCTTTCGTACTTAACCCCCTTTTTCTCATCTTTCTCTTTTTTTTACCAATTTTTCATTAAAACTCGTGCCTTACGCAAATGAAAATAATTTTTTTGCGGACGAAAGGATTATTATGTACAACAATATGAATTTTCTTGGTCTTTTTATCTAAAGTAGTACTTCATTCAATAAGAATCAAATCGAAAATTTTAACAACAAAACGAAGCTTAGTTGATATAAAAAATCGGTGAGTTTAAATCATCATGGAGATAGATTAAGAATCATTATTAAACCTCTGTATAAAAACAAGTTGAAATTTTCAAATTATATATTTTTTAAAAAAGAAATCTATTTCAATATAAAAATCCATAAAATCCTACTAATTTTTATTACTATAAAATATAATTTGATTTGATTATTTAAATTATGTATATTCTCTTAATCTATATTTTTACATCGAATGTAAAGTGATTCATTTTATCTCACGAGACTTTAGGCTAAAGAGACACATTTCTAAAATGAAAAAAGTTATATTTTTATATTATTCTCCATCCAATTATATTCTCTTTTTACTTCAGACTATCGGCAGTGGGGCGCCCTAAGGCGCGCCACGTCAGCATTTTTATCCTCCTCCTTCTCCACCTGCAGTGGGGCGCCCTATGGCGCGCCACATCATCAATTTTGTAATATTTACAAAATACATACGAATTAAAAAAAACTAAAATACATTTAAAATATGAATTTTAAAAACTTCATTCATTTAATAAAAATTAATACATTACAATGCGAAATAATAAAAAACGCAAACTCAGCGACGGCGGTTACGAGCCCACACTTCTTCAATCATGTCGTTCATGAGCTGCGCATGCTCCTGTTGGTTGCGCATTGAGGCCTGCCTAGATAAAACCTCATCGAAACCTAACGGTAACCCTCTATCGGGTGTCTCGGTCGATGTGCCGGCAGAGCTAGATGCACGGTCGTCGTCATTTCAATCGGTGATGCTTCCGCCTTCACTCTCGACTATCATGTTGTCGAGACCCTCTCGTGCGCCCTCTCGTGCATCTGCATCAGACCCTGGCAGTAAGTGGTTGTCGGCTTGCGCAAATATGTGTCGTCATAGGCCTCTACTATCCCCCGACAAAAGTTCTTCAGACACTCATGGCCTGTAGTCTCCCCACAGTGGAGGTACTCGTCAAAAAGGTCCGCCGTAGTGCCGTATGCCAACTGACGAATAGCAGTCGTGCACTTTTGCAATGGTGTAAGGCCGGGTTTCCCGATGCCGTCCTCCCGAAACGTGAAATATTCATCACGCGAAGACAATGTACGAACTATGCTGAGAAAAAGGTACCTCGACATTCTAAACCGGCGGCGGAAAATAGTCGGGCCCCATCGTGGTTGATCGGCAAAATAGTCTTCAACCAGACGCCTGTGAGCTTCCTCGTGGTTGCGTCGGACATACGTCCTATGTCGAATAGGACGATGGACTTGCTCAGCCGCCGCTGCAGCCGCCGCCTTCTCGCGCTGCATTTGCGAATAGCATGCCGCCATGGCCTCTTCAACGGCTGCATCTAATGCTTCGTCAATCGAACGACCGGAATCAGACGAACTAGAACTATTGGTGTCTTCGCCGGGATTCATTTTCGTTGGATGTTGAGAGAGAATATGTTGAGAGATAGTCGATATGTTCGTATGCACAGCTGAATGAGAAACGAGATTTATATAAAAAAACGAAATCGCGTGCCATCGTCCGCGGCCTTCACAATGGGGCGGACGATGGCCATCGTCTGCAGTTTAAGTCGCGCCCGAAGCATAGGCCGCGACTATCGTCCGCGGCCTATGCCACACACCCACAGTGGGGGCGGACGATGAATGGCGCGGACGATGCGCGCCATCGGGCGTGCCATCGTCCGCCCATTGCGGATGGCCTCATTACAAAATTACACTACTTAAATTTTGTGCTCAAATAAGCATTTGTTTTAAAACAGGACAATAACATGCTAAATTAACCGTGTATATCATTTTAAAAGACTGTTCACTTTAAATTAGAACATGCACAAAATGTACTATGTGCCCGCGGGCAGCGGGCAGGAGGAGACATTGGCCTTGGGAATCTGAGTCCATGGTAGGGCCGCTGTCCACGTAAGTGGGCTCCACTTGAGATGATTTTGTTGTAATTTTATATGGGTTGGTGGGGCCCGATCCGACGCAGCTCCAAGGTGGTGTGATGGGGACAGGACAAACAAAGTGTGGGGCCTTTTCTACAATTATGGAATTTTGAGTGCCATGATGCAATACTACTTTCTTTTTTCTTTTTAGAATGTGATTCTTTGCTTCTTCTTTTTTCACTCATTCGTTGTGCTCTCTTTTTTGCCAACCAATTCCTTTTTTCTTCCCATTTTTTTTCCATTTTCTTATAGTTATGGCTCTAACTAGATTAATTATGAGTTTTAATTAACTAGCGTGCAATCGAGAAAGATGTTTGAATTATATGTATGATTTGAGTAATTGTACATATTTAACTAAAAAGCAAACTAATCAAGATTATGTTTTTAGGACAAAATTAAGTATAGTATATCTCATGTCTAGCAAATGTACACTTTTGTACTTGTAGATTGCAAAGAAAGAGCACTTGAAAGTATTGGCATGACAAATTCATCATCATTGGAGTAAAGAAAATGTCCCACACTACGTAATAAACCCTATTATATTAATCTTAGTGGTGGTGAGAGCATGAATAACGCGACGATCCGGGCCGCAAATCGCAAGTCCCGGCACGTCCTGCGCGTTGGAGGAGGAGGCATCACGGCCTGGTGACCGTCCCGCGGCCCGGCCTGGGCGCGCGTTGGAGCTTCCGAGGCGACGAGCTGGGCTGCTACTGTTCATTAATTTAATTTTTTTTTTTTTTGCATTTTTAAGTAGAAGAAGAAGAAGGGGGAGAGGGGGAAGAAGGAGGAAGAGGAAGAAGAAGGAGATGGAGAGGGGCGACGTTTTTTTCATCAATTTTAATTTTTTTTCATTTTTTTTTGCATTTTTAAGAAGAAGAAGGGGGAGAGGGGGAAGGAAGAGGAAGAAGAAGGAGATGGAGAGGGGGACGTGTTTTGCAGAATTTTAATATATATTTTTTTTACATTTTTTTAATACTCTAATTTTTTGTATATTTTTTAGTTTATAATTTATTATTTTTGTATTAAAAATAAATTTCTCGTGTTATAATTGCTCCACGTATTCTATTTTACGAGGAAAATAAGTTCGAGTTGTGAATAGTGTCATTTATTAGTTGCGGCCCGGGTTGCGACCTGCAGGGTTAGAGTAGTTGGGACCTGGACAGCAACTATAGGGGAATGATGACGTGGAGGGGACTTTTGGCCGGAAATAGGGACGGGATTATTCATGCCCCAAGACCCATTAACCTAAAAATTTTATCATGACGCAAGAGTTTATCTCTTTTTTTAAAAAAAAAATTTACTAAACAATTTATGAATTTGCTTGGTGATGCAATGCGCTCCTGACACAGGATCCAACCCCTTGGATTTGGGGAAAAAGCAAAATGCTTTTTTAATTAGTGATTGATATTGACACCTTACATCACCTTCCATTCCGTGGAGCATCTTCATTTGGTAGACACGTTTAGCTTCGTAGTCCGCGTCGCACCTGAGTCTCGCTACTTCCCACTCCATTGCCTCTGTTTTCCTATAAAACGCCACTTGCCCACATCATATCGCTTCCCCTACACTCGCAACTTTCTCCCTCACCTATCATTCGCATCAAATCAAACCACCACCGTCGCCGCCGCAGAGATGGCTTCAGCAGCAGCATACTACTACGCCGGATGCGAGGACGACTACCAGCCGCACTTCCTCGATTCCTGCTCCCTCTGCCGCAGATCGCTCAACCAAAATAGCGACATCTTCATGTACAGGTAAAATTAGGGCACGATGCTGTGAAATCGCAGCTCAATTGCGAAATTGATTTGATTTTACTGAGTTTCTAAGCCGGTGGTGGAACGATTTTGCAGAGGAAACACGCCGTTCTGTAGCCAGGAGTGCCGGCAGGAGCAGATTGAGATGGATGAGGCGATGGAGAAGAAGTGGAAACTGTCCTCTTCTTCTTCTTCTTCGAAGAGATCGAGCGCTGTGAGGCAGAGCTCTGACTCCGCGAAGGAATCTGGCATGAATAAAGCTGTACGGACGGGAACTGTGGCTGTGATTTGAGATTTGAGTTTGTTGCAGATAAGTATATGCATAATTGAGAAGAATTATGGATCACTTCTTCAACGAATTCGCATGAACTGGAGCTTGATCTGTTGGAGAGAGATGGGTGCAGAAGAAGTCCGTACCGAAAATTTTGATTTTACATTTTCCTTTTTTTTAAAATTTCTGGAATATGGCATCTGATACGTGTATATGGTGGGGAAGGATTGAGAGTCCTTTAATTAGATGTCATGAAATATAAATATCGATTAATCACCTCTCTTTTGATTTTGCTAATTACTTGAGCACAAGTTTTATCTTCTTTTGGGGTATGAGTTTCTGAGGAAACTTCATTAAAATTGTAAATTTATTGTACTAGTATTTGATTTTTTTAGCAACAAAGCTCAGTAATATTATGCGATTGATGCCGTCGGTCCGAATCCAAGCGAACCGATGTAATAACCGGCTTTGCCCAACATGTAAATTTACGGTTCTAGTTTGAATCGGACCGGATTGGATCGGTTTGGCAGTAGGTCGAATCGACGATTCCACTGCAATCTATCAACGGCATGAACAAAATTAATGGCTGCATCAAAATACATAATGTTTTTAAGGTTATGACTTTTCTCTCAATTATTAATAGTACTACAATTTACATACTAAGTCAAAATATAATTTCATACTACAACGATGTGATCACCTTATCACCGTTATTCAATTGTAGAAACAAATAGTCTTAGTTAATCAGACGATGCAACCAAGAATTTTTTTTTTTTTTGCTTTGGTTTTGCTTTTTAATTTACGATCGTATCAAACAAAATTAGGTTTACGAAATTACGAGCATTTGTTATCAGTCAAGATCCTCCTTTTCTAAATTTCTTCTTCTTATATAGGTGTATTGATTGGAAATGTAATCAATTTTGAACAAAAATCTTTATTTCCCACGAAGTTAAATTTGATCATTCAAGTCACTAACTTAATAGGATTGTAATTTTAAGAACTAAGTTTAAACTTTGTGGGAAAATATCAGAATTTACTCAAAGTTTGTGATATTTTTTTTATCAATAGTATCTTGTTAATATCTCATCTCAAAGTTATTTGGTTTTCTTATCTCTCACTTTAATTTGAAATATTTATATTTTTTTCATATATACTACTTTGCGTTTACAAGATATTGCACAAAATCGTACATTCAACTAGTGTATACCAAAAATAGTTGCTCATATAATTCTACGTGAAAGAGAAGTTACTTTTTTCCATGGTGGTTCAATACATCGTCTATTAAGCAATGGACCAGGGATTCGATCCCTAGCAATATAAATAGGGCAAAGTATTTGGACAATGCCCTATTATAGTATATAGTACATTGACCGTTGTGACGTACAATTAATTCTATGACTATCGGCTAGGATGATACATTCGGAAAAATAAAAGAGAAATTATTTTATTTTTCTAAAAAGAATTAAATTTTAGGCATTATCCTTTCCTTTAAACTTTGGAGGGATAAAGCAACAAACATCAGTATCATGGGAACACTGGACCACCACAAAGTACAACTCATTGAAAATGAAATGATCCCAAACCAAAACCAAAACCAAAATCATCAAATTCAGGTGATTATCTCGGAGTTCGGATAACCACAATTACGTGGTAAATAAAAAAAACCATTATTGATTTTCAATCTTTTTTAAAAACCAACATTATCAGAAAAATAATGAGGTTTAGTGACTGATTGAGGAAAGAAATTTCAAACTTCACAATTTTGTTGACTAATTTTCAAAATCGCATGTCGAACTAAAATATAATTCATATTTTTTTTTGGTAATTCGCCCTTAAAATACTTCAGATAATCAGTAAAGCTTAAAGAGAGTTATTTTACAACTCACAATTTACATTTTCACCAAATTTCACACATAACAAAGAAAACAAAATTCTAGTATTTTTTTTATCTCAACGTCGCTCAACTTTTTTTCTTTTTGAATTTCACTAAATGACCTATTAATGGGCTCAGAGGCCCATTTATTTCATATTCAGAATTTTTTATCAAATAAATAGATGGGCTCTGGCTTGAAAATGAGCTTTAAGAGCATCTCCAGCGGCGGACGTCCGGCTCGGACGTCGGCGACGGGCGACCGGACGTCCACCATTGTGGAAAATAAGGTCGGATACGCCCATGCGGGTAGGGCGTCGCACGTCCTCGGATATCCGCGGGACGTCCGAGTCGACGGGCGCCATTGTGGGGGGGGGGTCGGACGTCTGGTCGGACGTCTGTTTTTTTTTTTTTTTTTAACTCTATATATACGTCTCGTTGAACTTCATTTCATTCGCACCACTTGTGTTAACAAGTTTCTCTCTTCTTTTTACTACAAATTTCATTTCTACTTAATGGATAGCAACAGGAACTCACCCGCCACGAGCGAGTCGCATACTCCGACGTTTCCCGTAGATCTGGAGGGAAACGCTAGCGAAAATGCTTTCACGCCAGCAATGTCGGGGATGCAGTCCCAAATGGGTGGGATGGGCGGTATGATGCCCCCGTACTTCAATATGTACAATTGGATGGGTGGTATGATGCCCAGGGCAGCGGGGATGGGGGGCATGACCCCAAATATGATGGGGATGGGGATGGGGATGGGGGGCATGACCCTAAATATGATGGGGATGGGGATGGGGATGGGGATGGGGGGCATGACCCCAAATATGATGGGGATGGGTGAGATGATGCCGGGAATGATGCCGGCTCCCGTTGGGGGAGGGAGTGGCCAGGGCCCTGAACCACCTGCGGAGGATGTCTATCGCCCATTTATCGATACGCAGTCTACTGATTCCCCCTCCAGTATTGTTCCGGAGACTATTCACCCCCTTGGAAACGTTCTCTTTTGAGGACTTGGGGCTATCTCCGATCAAGGAGACTCCCGCTGATGTGGGGACAGCGGCAAGGGGGAGGGGCAGGGGCAAGGGTCGTGGCAGGGGCAAGGGCAAGGGGAAAGCCATGGGCTCCTCCTCGCGAACGGTGGCAGAAGAGGTGGATGAGGAGGAGACGGGAAAGAGGACTATCTGGAGCGTGTGGGAAAACGTCGCGCTTGCGAAGTCTTGGGTTTCAATAGTCGAGGATGCCTACGTCGGTGCTAACCAGCATATTGACAGACTATGGCATCGCGTCGCTGAAGCCTACCTCACACTGTCACACACAAACCGGCTGGGGCGAAGCCTCGCACTCCCGAACAATGCCGGAAACAGTGGAATCGGTTGAGGCCTAAGCTTAGTCGATTTGCCGGCCTCTACCAAAACAACCTCCGCCAGGCAACCAGCGGTATGTCCGAGGAGGATGTGAAGAAGCGTGCCTTGTCGCAGTACCTCGACCCAACCTTGAAGTTCAAAGATTTCGACCAGTGGGAGGCCTATCTCGTTATGAGGGAGTCTCCGAAGTTTTGTGCGGGTGTCGACTAGGGCTGGCCCAAGCGGACGAAGATCAACGCTTCTGGTGAATACAGCAGCAGTGCGGGTTCGCACGAGCTCCCAGAAGCCGATGAAGTGTCCCCACTTCCTCCACGAGACTCCCGTCATAAACGTCGCCCGATTGGGCAAAAGGCTGCGCAGCGTATGGCTAGGGGAAGCAGCAGCGGTAGCGGGTCGTTCAAGGTCTAATCGGAGGCCCCTGCTCCCCCGGAAGAGTATGACCGTCTCGCCCGCGCGCAGCTAACGAGTACCTTGGTCCGGACCATGCATAGGTGGCATAGCACGACCGATTCGGTGTACAAAAGGATGTTGAAAGAGGTGATCGATGGCTGTCGGCGCGATTTGGGGATGCCACCCATTGGGGATGATGGCGCCGAGATTAGCGGCGGGGACAACGGGGGCGGAATAGGCGACGAGGAGGACGAGGAGTGAGCCGAGTAGGTGGGACTATGTATTTTTTTCTTTTTTCCCTTTTATTATGTAATTTTTCCTTTTATTATGTAATTTTTCCGTATGTCCGAGTCGGACATCTATGTATTACATAATTTTCCCGTATTCCGTGTCAAAATTATAATTCCGTTAAATAATTATGATTTATTTTATTGCGGGAAGTCCTAGTGGGAAGGGCGATGGGAAGGGCGGATTATGCAGGGGAAGTCCTAGTGACGTGGCAGTGGGATGGGAAGTCCTAGTGACGTGGCATGATGTATTTTTGGGAAGTGCTAGTGGATGTCCGAGTGGGACGGGCAACCACCGGAGATGCTCTAAGACCCAATTTCATGAAGAGAGTCCTTCCTCTTTCCCACCAATCTCTCTTTGCTGTCAAAAGCTTCTGTAATATGCGGCGGTGAGTCCAAAATTAAAACCTCTTCCGACGAAGTACGCCGGCGGACTGGTCTCCGGCAACATCCGAATGTCTGCTGCTGTGCTCCGTCTGCATAGGAGTCTCAAGGTCTGCTATTTCTGGCCCCTCTCTCTCCACCTCAGCTCAGAAACCCTAGCGCATTTGCTCTCTGTTTATCATCAATCGGTGAAGTGTGCTTATTTCAGCACTTCGAGCTCATTCAACGTCGGTTCAAAATCCGATTTCCTATGTCAATTTTCGCCTTTTACCAGTAGTAGCTCC
Source organism: Salvia splendens (assembly GCF_004379255.2). NCBI lineage: Eukaryota > Viridiplantae > Streptophyta > Magnoliopsida > Lamiales > Lamiaceae > Salvia > Salvia splendens. The sequence goes on from NC_056049.1 coordinate 21,827,151, forward strand.
GGAAGCAATTCAAACGAGAGGCGTATGCTCGCCGTCGGAATTTCGAGGATGATCAAACTCGAGGAGAGAGACCTCCTCATTCGGTTGTCTAGAGGTTTTTCTCCAGTTGTCATTGCGGAAATCATGGTATTGCTCCAGGAGCGGCAGGTTGCATTTGCATTTTTCAAATATGCTTTTCGTGATCACTCGGACTTCCTAGTCAGGTGTTATTGCGTTGTCGTGCATTCATTAGTAGCGAAAAATTTTAGGCAATTAGCTCAGGATGTGCTTACATGGATGATACGGGGAATAGGAGAGGAGAGGAGCTATGTTCTTGTATGGAGAGAATTCTTTAGCACTGCAATGGACTTTTATATTCTCGATGCACTAATGCGCTCTTTTACGAATGCAGAGATGGCATCTTGTGCCCTGGAGGTTTTGGATAGGATGAGAGGAGTTGGTGGTAGGCCGAGTTTATCTGCTATTTGTTGTTTGATAAAGTTGTTACTACGGTTTGGTGATTATAGCAGTGTGTGGATGTTGTTCAAAGATATGATTTTTAAAGGACCCATCCCTTCGATTTATGTTTACAATGCGATGATTCTTGGATTTTGTAGGAGAGGCTGCATTCGGATTGCAGAAAGTTTGTTGTATGTTATGAGAAAGTTTGGGTGTGAGCCAGATGTATATACGTATAATATTTTGATCAATGCATATTGTTTAAGGGGGTGGACTTGGGAAGCATTCAGTTGGGTACATTTGATGTTCGAAAGTGGCTGCACTCCAAGCTTTGCTACATTTAGTACGTTTATCAATGCTTTTTGCAAAGAGGGTAATATTGCTGAAGCAAATAAAATCTTTCATTGGATGCAAGAATTGGGTGTGTGTCCAAACACTGTATTGTATAATGCCTTGATGGATGGCTATGTCAAGGCAAGAGAAATGGGTACGGCAAATGTGCTTTATGAAGAAATGAGAAGCAAGGGTGTTGCACCTGATGGTGTGACCTTTAACATCTTAGCTGCTGGTAATGAAAAGTACGGCAACGAGCAGGATGGGAACAGGTTGCTAAGGAGCTTCTCAGTCATGGGATCGGTTCAAGATTCTACATTGCCTGATATACATATTGGAGGACTGTGTTGGGCAGGTAGATTGGATGAAGCTTTTGAACTATTGGGGTTCATGCTTGATAAAGGACTCTCTCTTAGTGTAATTTCATTTAACTCGTTAATTCTTGCCTATAGCAAAGCAGGTTTAGAAGACAAGGCATTTGAAGTGTACAACTTTATGGTGAATGTTGGCTTCACCCCTTCAGCTCCCACATATACTTCACTTCTCTTAGGATTATCTAAGATCGGAAGGCTTCAAGAAGCCAAGTCGCTCATATACAAGATGATACAAAATGGTTATCCCATCAGTAGAGCAGCTTTCACAGTGGTTCTAGATGAGTGTATTAAGAAAGGAGACATGATGGGAGCTCAAGGTCTTTGGGATGAAATGGAGATGCTCGGGATGGCTCCAGATGTTGTTGCTGTTTCTGCTTTCATTCAAGGCCTTTCCAAGGGCGGTTTTATTCAACAGGCATACGATATGTATTTGAAAATGTTAAGCAAAGGGCTTGTGCCTAACAACTTTGTTTACAATTCCTTAATTTCTGGCTTCTGCAACTGCGGAGAACTAGATGAGGCATTAAGGCTGGAATTGGAGATGAGGAATAGGGGTTTGCTCCCTGATGTGATCACCTTCAATATCATTATCAAAGGTTTCTGCAAACAAGGAAGGATGAAATCTGCCATGGCCACCTACATGGAGATGCTGAGATGTGGATGGACCCCAGATAATGTGACTTACAACACTTTGATCAGTGGATACTGCAAGCAACTTGACATGTTAAATGCAGAAAATTTGGCAAATACAATGCAAAATAGTGGCTGGGGTCCAGATATTACAACTTACAACATACAGATTCATGGTTATTGCAGAAGCCGAAGGATGAATAGAGCTATAATGATGCTTGATGAGCTAGTTTCTGCTGGAATAGTTCCAGATACAGTTACCTACAACACTCTGCTGAGTGGTGTCTGCCGTGATATACTAGATCATGCAATGATTTTGACAGGAAAGTTGCTGAAGATGGGTTTTGTTCCAGATTTAGTTACCACTAACTTACTGTTGTCTAATTTACGCAAGCATGGTTTACCGCACAGGGCAGCAATGTGGGCGCAGAAGTTGAGCGAGATATCTTTTGAGTTTGATGAGATAACACATAAGATATTGGATAGAGCATATAATGATTTAGAAGATGTTGAATCTACAAAAGAAATAACAGGGAAGAGTCTCTTCTTGGACCTCCTCATGTACATGACTTATGACTTCATATACAGAAACAGGGTTATTCAGAAAATGAGTTCTAATCCCATCGGGTTTACTGATAATCAGTCCAGCATGAATGTGGAAGCTGTCTGCAGTTAAGTTAATGAAATGACTGCTTCATAGATTTTCGGTGGCCAACCAGAAGATTTCTGATGAGGACCAGCCTGATTTTGCCCTTGCACCAGAATTGAAAAGTCTGAACACATGATTCTGGGTGTGCATCTAGGTTTCCTTGATGAGGAAATGGCCAAGTCTTTCTTCGCTGGCTTGCTTACTATGTGCATTTTGAAAGTAAAATGAGGTGAAAACACTTATACCAATTTGGTAATTTAGCTGGTGAAAAGTAATTTCCTGCTTGATATTGTCTAGTTAATTTGTTCCATGTGCTATACATTGATACTTCTTCAATACTAGATTTTCTATTGGAGGAGTGCATATCCTTAACTCGCAAGTGTTGGCTCCTTTTGATGTTTTGTTAGCTTTATCTTTTCAATACATTTCCATTTTACTTATGCCTTACTCATCCCATTTTGCTAAACAAGTTTCTCCAACTTGATCAATGAGCAATCTGAATCACATATTTGTAACTTCTCAAAAGTCTGTATGTGCTTTATTCTTTAGACTACAATATTTGTGTATGCATATTTTCTCTGATTAGAGAATGTGACAGAATTAACTTTTCGATGTCGTTGATGCAGTATATTGTTTTCAGTTTTGGGAAGATTGTCTTGACATTGCCTTCATGTCTATATAGGTGAGTGTTCTTCACTGAAAATATATCACGATTTGTGATCTTGATCTAGGAAGGAAATCTGTCCCAGCATCCATATGGGCTTGAAGACGATAGAATCCTCACATGGGAGGTGAGAATTATCTCTCAAACCTGCAGATTCCTTTCAATATATTCGGTATTCTATGCATACAGACGTAACATCTTGTATTGCAAAATCTTTGAAGCAAATATATGTGATCAACAGTACTTAGACTGGCTTTATAAATTTGTATTCTATCAGTTTTGAATTTTGATACACTCACCAAGAATTTGTTTCTACATCTGTTATCTTTTTAATAGGTTTGGAGTGCTGCTGCTCTTTTCCTTGGATCACTCTACCAAGCTAGATCAGTTTTCCAGTACCCAAAATTTGCATGGGATGAAGTTAGCAGTAGGCTACAAAGACTAACGGACTTGAGCTCGATAGAAAGAGCTCCCGTTAATGAGTATGTAAACTATTGTCATCGTTGCCATTGTTTTAGGACTCACATGTTACTGGTGTAAGAATTTCGAACGCTCGAGGAGATTGTTTTCATGTATAGAAGCATCAAAAAAGTTGAGTCACAGTAGAATATTTTCTCATATAAATAATCATAGAATAGAAACCTACATAATAGTTTGGGGAAAATGATGAAGACTCAAAACACAAAAACCCCTTGTCCCTATCCTCACAACTTCTTCGTCTCACCTATTATATAAAATCTAACTATTGACTTCCTACTAAAGTAACATATATTACAACATTGAGGTATGAAATGGAGTTTGGTCCTTTTAAAAATGAGACGTAGTAGTTTTAGGCCAAACCCAATTAGGCTCGACAAAGCTAATTAGTATATTATGTAACTTTAGCCCTTTGCATCATCATAAACCTTCTTGTGTTCACTCCATCCAAATTCTCACTGATCTTAGCCAAGTGGGCAAATCGCCGTTTGATCGATGCAGCCATTTGCTCTGCCGGCGCAGGACTATCTTCAACATCCTCCAAATACTTCACCGGCGGGCTTTCCACACACGCTGCTGCCTCAGCAATAATGTCCTTGAGAGCCTCCACCACCTTGCTCATTTTTGGCCTATCCTTCCCACTTCTCACCAAACAACTATCCGCTAATTTAGCAACTTTACGAGCTGCACTTAACGGGTAGTTGTTTTCGAGTCTCGGATCAATGATTGTGCCGAATCTTCGACTATCAGCAGGGTTCTGTTTCACCCACTCCAGGAGCTTCTGCTCCGGTTTGGGGAGTTCTCGTTCCAGCGATCGTCTTCCTGTCAACATCTCATACACCACCACACCAAAGCTCCACACGTCGCTCTTGGAGGTGAGATGCCCCGTCTCTATGTAGTCCGGAGCAGCATATCCATATGTTCCAACAACCTGTAAACACGAAAGCATTTGCCATCAAGCAACTTCCATGCAAGATACACGACTATCAAAGCTTTTGTAATTAATACGGTCTGTTTAACAAAATGAACATACCGCGGTTGAAACATGTGTATGACCAGCAGTTGGTCCCTCCCTAGCAAGCCCAAAGTCCGACAGCTTCGCCTTGAATTCCCCATCCAGTAGAATGTTCGAAGACTTGAAATCACGATAGATCACCTTGTGAACAACAGTCAGTAACTAGGATCAACAACAATTTCAAAGGTGACTGATTATTTACAAAGATCGATTTCTGATCACTTCAATCATTTTCAGAGACATTAAATAAAGAACCTAAGCGATGATGAATATGCTTGAATCGAAGTTCTAAACAACCAAAGCTTGCACTATCTTCTGAGGCAGGAACCCATAACTAGAAAAGTCCTAAAAGTTATTCAATGATAAGTGGCAAAAAGATTTGAAGGTGAAACCTGGATTTCCAACTCTTCATGTAGATAAGCCAATCCTTCCGCTGCCCCGAGTATTATTTGTAATCTTCGCTCCCAGGATATCGCTGAACCAGCCCTATTGAAAATGTGCTCCTCCAGGCTCTTCTTTGGCATATATTCATACACGAGTAGCCTTTGTATGCCTCGTTCTGCATCAACAGCACAGTATCCTATCAGCTTGACCAAATTCGGATGATCCACGACCCCAAGAAGCTGCACTTCTGCTACCCATTGTTTGTGACCCTAATACCATCAAAACAAAACCACACATCTTTTCAGTGGGATGAACCTTAGCATTACTAGATACTGTCACGGGTCGAGAACATGAACATCATGTTACCTACAGAGATCATTGCTTTCGTTTTACCGAGGCATGTTATCAAAATCTCTAATCTTGCTTTCCCTTTCCCATATTTTTTTACTACACCAATTTCTTATTAGATGCATCTCAATTCCCAAATGGCAGTCTCTCATGCCTAAAGGAGATAAAGATTTCATTCACTCACATGGCAATCATTATACTATATAACATGCTTAACAACTAATCCCGAATTTCAAATCTACCATATATTTTCAGCACAAATTTCTTTAGTTTACTAGCAAGACCACATAATAAATGACAAACATTCTTACAGTAAATAAAAAATGGAAAAAGAAAACATAATACCTGACAGCCATCTTTGCTGAGCTTCTTGATTGCAACAATCATGGGTTCACCAGCCTTGCCCTCAGGGGGCTTGATTGTTCCTTTGTACACACATCCAAAACCACCCTCACCAATCTTAAGCAATCTGTTGAAGTTATTAGTCGCTTGCTTCAGCTCTGCAAATGTAAATACTCTCAAATTCTGCGCTTTTTCCTCATATATTTCAGTGATTCTGCGCGGTGGCGTAGCTGAGCAGGATGAGGTTTCCCTCTTAGATTCCGATACGTCAAATTTGCTCAGGCATTTCAATGTCGGGGCTGATTTCTGTAACCTAGTTTTACTCCTATCCTTGAATTGATTGAAACAATTCATTTTTCACGCAATCCGACCCTAACAAAACTTGATTCCGAGCTTCACTGCTGCCACATCAAATCCGATCTGTTATCAAAACTAAAGCCTCAGTTAAAGACGAGTTTCCACTTTTCCACATGAATTCAGAATAAAAATTCTAAATCAGATTATATCAAATTAATTAAAAGTAAGTAGCAGTATTAAATTAAACATTATAGAAATGGATTTAGTTAGCGCTGGCAGTAAATCCGGTGGAAAGCAACACAGCTGGAAAAAAAAACAAAAAATAAATAAGAACGATTAATACCGATTGGAGCAGCGAATAAAAACCAGAAACAGACTGCTGAAGACGGTAGCTGCTACAAGCAATCCAAAAATATCGAAGTAGCTCGCCTTTATTGGAAAAAAATGCTAGTATTGATTTAATAAATAGGAAAAGAGCAATTGTCGTGTAGCTATTACTATGATATACCTACATTTATTTCAAAGGATTCATCTCTGCGCACGAATTTTCTATCTCAAAAACTGCAATTGACTACTACTTCTTTTGATTTTGCTTTCTCTCTCTGAGTCTGCTGCTGATAATGATAATTGATGCTTGATAATGAAAGTTGATGGCAGTGAATAACCGTTGAATTGGGTGGGTGGTGGTTGGTTTGAAATTGGGACCCTTTTGAATAAATAGAATTCCACATTATACCTATTTTACACTACATTTTCTAAATTCCGTACGAAAAAATAAAGTTATTTTCAGTGATTGAAATAGTATAAAGTTTTATAACATAACGTATTAAATGCCTCGTTCCTACATCAATATTAGTCAAGAAAGCACGGCTTCAAATTAGCACCATTCCATTGGCGTGGCGGCGGACTTTTTATTTTGCAATTGTTTAAAATACAATGCGACTCCCTACATCCACAGTTAAATATTTCATTTTTTCTTGTTCATCCATCCACTATAAATATCATATTTCACTTTTACTACATTTGATTTTACTACATTTGATAAGTGGATCATATATTTCACCAACTCATTCCATTCATATTTTATTAAAAGAATATTAGCACCTAATATCATAGAACTTTTAAAAAGTTGGGTTTTCCCACGAACTTTGAAATTGACAAATAATATCACGAACTTTACCCCGAGTTTATTTTTTCCCACCAATGAAAAAATTTCGGAAAATAATATCATGATACGAATTTTTTTTGTAATTTCTCGACAACAGCTTCGAGAGCTTCAAGTTTTTCAATCTTTGAGAATAGTTTTTATAGAAGCACACCCTCCAAATTTGTTCTTCAATCTATTAATATAGCTGAAATTTTTTCATTGGTGGGAAATAACAAACTCAGGGTAAAGTTCGTGATATTATTTGCTAATTTCAAAGTTTGTGGAAAAAACCCAACTTTTGGAAGGTTTCATCATATTAGGTGTCAATATCTCTTTATTATAAAACCAATATATAAAAGTAGGTATCACATTCCACTAACTTTTCTACCCACTTTACCACACAAAGTCAAACAATTTCTTAAAACATGTACCGATCAAATATGGAACATTTAATCACGGACGAAGGGAGTACATTTAGTTAATGGAGAATGAGTCTCACCACTCTTACCTCGTTAAAGAAAAAAATGTTTTTAAAATTAGAAAATGCATATTTTATGAGACGGACTAAAAATAAAAAAAGTGTATATTCTTATGTAGGACGAAGGGAATATGATTTTATTCGTGTGCATTGTTCATATTATCAATATACTCAAAATCAATAAATCTATGTGACCAAATTTTGTACAACCAAAAACTGATTTATTTGAGAAATAAATTGGTTTATTTATGCATTTAATTAAAACAGATGGACACATATATAGCATATGGAACATGCATAATAATGGTCGTATATTAATAATTTTTGTATAATTTTTTTAATTTTTTAGAATCATAAAATGTAATTAATGCATACTTTAATTCAAGTAATTCAAATATAAAAATAAAAAATTGAAAATGAGGCCGAAGACTAATCAAGTCTTTTTAACTTGCCCACTAACTACATATATTACTTAATTTACTTTTATATATAATTAATATATCAAAATTACTAATACAACCTTATTTTGGTTGTACAAAATTTAGTTGTTTATCATCACTCTTTCAAAATAGTTGAGTTATTTTTTTTTGCAAAAGCTCGAACTTCTTTCATATTTTACTCTCTCTTCCTCCCTTTTACTTTATTCATTCTTTTACTCTTTCCACTTTAACTTTTAAAACCTCAATTTCTTATAATTCATGTGCTAAAAGAAATATCTCGACTATCTTGAAATGAAGGAAATATAAAAAACCGTGAAAACTGACCATACGCTTTCAAGCAAATAAATGGAGTAATTTATTTCTACCATTATGTATTAGAAACATGAAAATAGTACTTTCGACTTAAGTCAATTCAGAAATCTCCAATTACTGTCCTATCGAATTATATTCTTTGGAAAAAAACAGTAATCTACTTCCACAAAATTGAAATTTGTCACTAACAATGGTACAGGGAAAAGAAAACGACAATTCACGATTTAAAATTAAAAATCAACGTTGAATATATTTCTCATGTTTCAGCGTCAATAGTAGATTGATGTTTTCCATGATTAATTAATTAATTAATCATTATAGTACTCCCCTCCATCCCATCGAGCTGAAGAATTTTCTCTGGGCATGTATTAGGATTTAAGAATATATTGAGTAATACAAAAGTGATTAGATGTATTTGCTGTGACATTTTATTAACAATGATAGTAAACAAAAAAAACAATGTATTAATATTTATATATTTTTATCTATTTATTTTACATACGAAACGTCCATTTCTTAAACTCCAGAAAATTCGGTCTCAACTATGAGGGAATAGAAGGAGTAGCACTTATTAAATTACATCATTTTCGTTGAAACAAGTATACAATGGAAATATAACAAGCAAAATCAATGACCATGGTTATAGTACATCCGATATTATAAAGGACGTCATCTATATCCTTCTATTTTGACAAGTTATTATTGTAAATGACATTTTTGAATTTAATAAAGTTGCCCTGATTAAATAACAGCCACCATAACCATTGATGTCTTATTTTACGTTTTCCACCAGATAAATGATTGTGTCATTAAGGATTAATAATAATTAATTATGATTAAGTAGATTAAAACTCAAACTGCAAAAGCGTTCCCGCCTCGAGAGTCGAGACATTCCTCCTCCTACACAACACCCCATGCCCATGACATTCTTCTTCTTCTTCTTCTTTTAAAAACCGGCTTAACCGGCTTAATAGTTCTTATTCATGAACACTTCAAACGGAATTAAATGCTTAAGTGTAAGGGTGGAAATCCTCCTAAGAGGGCAGTTGATGGAAACCTTTGGGTGCTTTTGGTATGTTAATCTGTGTATTCTGTTTGTTTGATTAGTGGTTTGGACGTATTGTCACACAGTGTGTCTAGCCAATCACAACTGATAGACATGCTACGTGACAATATGTTTCGACCATTAGATTTTTGCTAGTTAATGTTCTTGTGAGGTTGTGATGGGATTTTGATTGTACTTTTTTGGTAGTGTTTTTTCTTGATTCGCATCCCAAAGTTGCGAGAAGCCATTGGAGTTGAGTTGAAGCTGGAGGACTGTAGAGTGCCTCTCGTGTTTTGGGTTGTGGAGAAAGTGCAAAGGATTTCTCACAGTCACAACGTCATGCAAACAGAGACATTAAATGAGATTCTTCAAAATCTTTCTGAAGATGTAACTTGATTATATAGTTACCCTCTAACTTGTTTTAAACTTGAACTCGGAAATAATTTTGAGTTGCTTTCATGAGCAGGATATCTTATGGTCACCGTACTCTCCATCACTCATGCCTCGTTCCCTACGGCCTCTAGTACAATTTGGGACTCTTCTTGCCTCAATGTTTTGCAAAAACTATGTGGTACATCATAGACAGACCTCGTTGCAAGACAATTCAATGTGTTTGATGATCGTATTCCGTCTACGTTAAGATGGAAAGAATAAGAAATCAAAGTGAAGCAAAACAAGGGGCGGAAGCAACAGAACTTCACAAAATTTTATGAGAAAGAGCTGCAGCTTTGGGGAGAGAAGCAGCTAGCGCAGGACCTCATGTGTCGTGTCCCCCAAGTGCGTGTCACGAGATCAAGACAGAGTATGACTCGTAACGATCCAGATAAAGAAGCAGAAGGGTATTTTTCTTTTACTCCAGTAGTTTAGTGTTTCGCTATTAGTCTTGTTTTTGCTATAGCTTACCTATAATCAGTTTGTATTTAATGTTGCTCGAAGGATGCGTGACAATTTATGTTTTTACATCTCAGTTCTTTCTATAGTGAACAATGATGAGTCCGAGCTTAGGGATTTGAGAAGACTTGTTTTGGAGGTTGGGCCCTCAGCATGTCAAGAACAAGATGAAGAACATACTGCTTCCACTTCTAAAAAGAATGATAGAAACAGAAAAATGAGAAAAATTTCTGACTCAAACGAAGTTCTTTGCTCTTCCTCGCGCACTGAGTCCAACGGTAATGATGTCAGTACATCTCTGCAATATTCTGAAGTCGGCTCGTATAGTGCAAAGCAGGACATGGATTTAGGTATTGCAAAGCGGACTCGATCAAAGACGAGGAGCATCAAAAAGGCATCAGAAGTTGGCAATGTCTCGTTGGGTTTTCAACTGATTTTGAAGTGGAGAGTTCTGACAATGACATAGAGTTGGTGAGCTTGCACGTTGAGGCGGGCAAAGTCCGTGAACAGAACGAAGAAACGAATGCAGAAGAGGGATTGATAGTGAGGAATAACTTGAGTGAAGATACATGCTCAAAGCAGTCGAATACTCAAAACGGTTACAATCATAGTGCTGATGATTCTATGGGAAGTGCTGAATTAAACAGTTCGAATTTATATGCTTGTGCTAAAACTACAGACATGGCTAAAATGCCAACTGGAGCAGATGAGGCAGCTCTTCATTCCCAGTCGAACGATGGTTATTTTCATAGTGATGATGCAACCAAGGAAAGAAATGAAGCAGCAGGAACTTCAGATTCACATCTGTGTGCTGAGAATATATATTAACGCGCATGGTTAGTGAAGAGAAGGTTCCAACCGGACCAAATGAGGATGTTCCTCCATCCTACTCAAAAGATATTTTATGATTGTAGTGACGTGGATGCCATGGAAAAAAATGAAAGAGCCGATTCAGATTCACATGATCCTGCTGAGACTCAGGCTACAGATATGGCTGATAAAACGGAGTTGCCAATGACGAGAAAGAAAGTATTATCGAAACAAGTCAAGGGTAATAAAGTGATTAGTTTGGGAATAACAACATATCTATTTCAAAAAGAGCTAGTCAAATCATAACTATAAAAAATATTCTATCAAAATAAGTTCGATCATCTTCCTTCCCTTCTTTGATGTACATCGTACATGAAAGATTTTATAGCTAATATTACCAAGTTATTTTGATCTCAGATTTATGCAGTGTGCTTGCGGATGCTGTATTGCAAAGTGAACTAAATACTGCATCTCAAACGCAAACTACTCTTCCACTGAAGTTCAGGTTCGAAGACGAGATACCAGAACAGGAGGAAAAAACAGATTATGAAAAAGAGATTGACAGGTTATTTTGTGAACTAAACTGTGTGTGGGCATTGGATGAACAACAATCATTTGGCAACCCCGAGGTTGGTCTAGCTTAAGCATCACTTCCTAAAACATTATCTTTCAATATTTGATAATAAGTCAAAGATCATAAGACTATTCTAGCAAACTAGCATGATTTAGAAAATAGATCATGACTTGACACCATTTTTCATGAGTTGCAGGAAATTTCAGAAATCGAAAATTTTCCTCCTGAAGAAAATATTTGTACTTATTAGAGTCAATCGTATGAAATACCAATATACTTATTTCAATAATTCCATGATGAAAATACTTGTACTTATTATAATCATTTGATTCATAAAATTAAAACTTAGTAACTCCAATTAAAGAGGGATAAAAGCACAAACCTTTTGAAATGCCAGATCATATAATTCATAAAGCATAAATATAATTCATCTCTCATAACGCAGACAAACAAAACTGCACCAGCAGAAGGCCAGATTCTCCAGTTACAGTGACATAAATCTAGAGGAATATACTTGCACAATGAATGCTCATTTGAACGAGACATATTTGGCCATAAGGCTACAACATCTACCTGTTACCGAAGAATCACGACCAAACGTGGCCGTCATCCACCTTCTTTTGCTTCTTCTTCTTTCTTTTTTGCTCTCTTGTTTGCAACGCATGGTGGGCATACTGTGCGCGAATCTCCATTAATTTCGTTTTTGCATCCCGAAACGGTGCATCAGACTTTGCAGCCATCAATTGCTGGGAGAGAAATTACAATTTATTGTTAGCTATTGAAATCAATAATAAGGGGATCGATCGATCAGGTCTTACTACCTTTACATGGTCCATTGCCGCCAAGTTGAACCCTAATGTATCTTTGCATTCCTGGCAAAACATAAACATCAAGTTTGTTCAGAATTAGCTTAAAAGCACCTTGCTGGAGCAGATTTTATTCAAAAATTACCTTGACCCTTGCGTGCAAGATGTCGCTGAGAAGAGATAAGATGGGCCTGGCGGAGATAGTAGAGGTCAGTTGGTAATGATGGATCTGTAGCAACACAGTTGAAACCCGACAAACAAGCTCAACCTGACAACAGAAACAACTCCAAGTGATTATGTGATTCATATGGTAGTAATATCAGGAAAGCAGCCATCAGAGATTGATCATTGCTCCAGTGATCACTGACCTTTTCAGGGTGAGCAATCCACTCTTTCAAATAGGATAGAACCCTTAAGGAATCGGAGAATGGCAGAGCCTGAGAAATTGTACGAGTAAAGAAACAGATTATACTTCTCTCCCCAAACGAGGAACACATAATACCATATTAAGAGATGATTGATGATAAATTCCTCTTCAAGTAAACATGGTGATAATACATGAGTACACAGTCAACATACTTGAACATACAAAATTTTATAAACAGAAGCAAAACCAACTAAACTTACTAGTAACGCCTGCTCCAAATCATTGGTGTGAACACTTGATACTGCACGCAGAACAAACTCAGACGGAGAAAGGCCAAGCATAAGAATGTTTGGCTGGAAATCAGCTGCCCTTCCTTTTGATCTCTCCTGAAAATAAAATATAAATAAGAATCATGATGACATTCGAAAAAGAACACATACACACATGAATCTTAGACTAAAGTACAAGCGAATCCATTCTTTACTTGTACAATCACATGATAAAAAAAACATAATCACCTCGTGTTCGGCAATACGCTTCAGTTCTTCCTCTGCTATATCCAGTGCTTCCATAATGGAGTCTGCCGCTGTTACAGTTTCTCCAGTTTTCTTCCCTGCTAATGCCACAGCCCCCTCTTCTGGTAATTCCTCTTTAGGGGCATACTTAGTCTCGAATGGATTATCAGTGTCAGTCTCAAACATCTCTTCCAGCCTCTTTTCTTTCTCCTCCTGCAAAGTACATAATGAGTCACATAAATTAGGTTGTCTTACAAAGACAAGGAGCTACAAATAAACTTCACATAGATCAGGCCCTGTCTAACAATGAAACTATGTTAGATAATCCAACCAAAATAAACATATTAACTAAATATTAAATAAATACACTACCTCAATGAAAAAGGGCTCTTCAGTACGATCCCAACGGCGAATAGATCTATCAAGAGATCCTGTTAACAGAAAATCCCCATGATTGCTGATTGCAAGACAAGAGACCTCAGAATGATGACCTTCAAGAGTTAAAAGCAACTCAAACTTGTCTGCGTCCCAATATTTCACTACACGATCTCTTCCCACACTGAACATGTAATGAGTATTTTTGACAAACTTAACTGCCTCAACGCTGCAATGAAAATAGCAATTCTGATTTAGCAAATCCAAACAATATATCAGGAGATGGAAAATATAATCAGTGAAAGTGGACTTCTTGACAAACTTCTCCCAAGTGCCATTACCTTTCAGCATGAGCAAAAAGGGACTTATGGCAGTCACCAAAATCCAGACCCCAAATCTTCAGATTTTTGTCCGCAGAGCCAGTAACAATCAAATCTCCATCAGAAGATATGTCCATGCATAGCACGGGCAGCTTGTGGCCATACAGTGAGAGAAAAAATTTAAGGGTATCCATAAAGAAGACCTGTACCAACGTAAGGAATAAGGCCACAAACAAAACTGAAGCATAGAGAGTGTAGATACAAAAGGTTGAAACCACAGCCACGCTGACAAAAATATTCATTTATACACAGATTACTAGTAAATGTATTAACTCCAAGGATACAGATTTTAGCTAACCAGAAGATTTATCTATAAATGGAGCATTCAATATCATCTATGACATGCAAACAAATACAACTCTGTTTGAGGTGGAAATGCAAGAGAATTCAATATGCCATAAGCAACTTAAAAGAGTCATCAAACCTTCACTGTGCAATCCAACAATGCAACTGCAATATGTTTGCCCTCTGGGCTGACAGCAATTACAACAACATCATCATTCATTTTCAAATTTTTCACTGGAGATACTGTCAGATGTTTATGATCCTGTAGAACCAAAATAATAAAGACATGATTATGAACATTTACTGGCATATGAAAAACTAACATACAAATATCATATATGAATGTATATGTAATAAAGTATGGTAACCAGCAGAAGATTTGATGGATGAAACAAGACAAGATAAGAAACATACTTGACCAGGTTTCTGTGTAAAATCATACGCCCAAAACTTGACATCCTGGTCTGCACTCCCAGTGACAAAACCATCTGGTGTTGAAGCAATAGACCTGACATCACCCCCATGAGCCTCAACTATGTCAACACAAGTACCACTTCTTACATCAATTATTTCCAATGTCCCTTTTTTTGTGCCTACAACTGCATACTTATTACCAGGTACAAAGAGGCCACACAATCCATAACCTGAATCAATAGTTCGCAGGCAAGACCCGGTGCTAGGGTTCCATATTTTGATCGAGCTATGGCTTGTGGACATCAGAAGAGTATTATCTGAGCTAAGAGTTACACTTCTAACAACAGAACGATGTCCTTGGAGCTCAATTGCACTTGTCCTTTCTGAAGAATCGTTGTCAATTGAATAAGTTTCCAATGAATTATTGTCTAAAGACAATGCTAAAGTTCCCAGCGAGGCTTTTGCAGTTATAGGAGAAAAGGCTATAGAGCATATCTTCTTCTTAGCTCGTAAGGGCTGAAGAGGCTTGAAGATGTCAGGGACTGTAACTATGAGCTCACTACTCTCTTCAATTTCCATATCTGTATTTCCATTTTCAGTTATCTCAGCCTTATTTTTTGAAGTTTTTTTCTCCTTTCTGTTGATTCTCCTTTTGGCTTTCCTTTTCGATTCAGAATCATCCAAAACACGAAATATCTCAACAATTTTTCCAGCAACCTGACAGGCCAGTAAGTTACCAGCTTTATTGAACCGCACCGTGGAAACCCTATCCTTGCTCTGACGCTGTATATCACCAAAATGCTGCAAAACTTCCCATTTGTTTCCGACAGAGGTATTTCCATTTTCAACATCCAACGCAGTTTTTTCAGGGTCTTTTTTTCCATCAGCTGCATCATTCTTAATTGAATAAAACCTGAGCTCTAAGTCACCTGACCCAGACACTAAATATCTTTCACTAGAATCAATATCAATTGACCAAATTTCACTATGATGACCACTAACTATCTGCACGCAATGTTGTGTTTCAAGATCCCAAACTCTCAAGAACTTGTCCTTTGAGGAGCTGACCAACTTTTTACTGGAATCTAGGAACACAAGATCAGTAACCTATTTCAAAAATGAGAAAGAGCAAAAGTGAGAAAATGCCATCTTAAAATTCAAGATGAGACCATATAATGATATACTCATGAAAGCACTTAAACCTGGTCACGATGCCCTCGGAGGCGAAATAAACCTGTTTCGCCAATTACATCCCATAAAATGATGTCACAGTCCTTGCTCCCTGAAGCAAGTAAAGATCCAAGCTTATTGTACCGAAGAATTGTCACTGCAGACCTATGTCCATTTAGAGTGGTCTCGCATGTTCCTTTTTCACTATCCCATATTCTTACAGTACCATCGGCATAGCCAGCTGCAATCTGAAAACCAAATTCCATTGATAATTATTCCAACATAACAGCATTCCCCGATGTTATCAGTCAAAATGAATCATATGGATTGCAACAATCACCCAAAGACCGAAGCTAACCTGCCGGAAAGCTAGGATTGAAAGCTAACTGCCATACCGATAACTTCAATTTTCAATTAACAATAGAATATTTATTAACTTCTGCAACAACTAACTTGAAACAAAATATTTAAAATTTATTAACAGTTTGTGTGTGAACTCATTCATTCATAATTTTATTAAAAGTTCCAATCTTTAATTCATGTATAAATACTTTATCACCGGAAACCAAACGCCGACGCATTGATCTAAGTAGTAATCAGATTCAGCTCATAGTTCTAAATAGAAGTTAAGCGATGAGTGGTTTGAAGTAAACCGATAGGAAGCAATACCAGGGAAGAGAGGGAAGCGGCGATGGCGGTGACGGCGAGCTTGGGGCCGCGAGAGGTGGAGGAAGGTGTAGGCGCTAGTGCTTTGGTGCAGATTCCCTGGCGGACGTGCCACAGTCCGAGCTTCTCGAGCGCCGCCGCTAAAAGGTGTTTGCCGGAGCTGTCGTATGTTATGTTACAATCAACCGAGACGATTACCCCGAACACCGCCGCAGGCTCGTACCTCAGGTATGCCTTAACCATGGCTTCTTATTCCTTCCAACGGACGTCTGTTTCTGTTCTGCTGGAGCTCCGGCAGCGGCGGCTGGACGCGTGGTTGGGTGGCGTCGGCGGCTGATGAAGTAGCCGGACGAGACCGGGGAGCCCGGAGAGTGAAAGAGAGACGTTGGGGGAGGTGAGAAAGAAGAGAACGTTAGAGACAATGAGAACGAGAGAGGCGCAGAAGAAAGGGTTTGTTTTATCATGTTTGGGCTTTCGTGTTATTTACTTGGGCTCTTAATTAAATAAGTTCAATTATTAAATCAGCTAAGCCCACATCATTTTGGTAATCCTTCCTCCGTCTCCGATTAATTCTTCACTTTCACTTTTTACTATATATGATAAATAGGTCTCACATTTTATTATAAAATTAATATATAAAAGTGGGACACATATTCTCATCTCTTTAA
The DNA here is from genome assembly GCF_004379255.2 of Salvia splendens. NCBI lineage: Eukaryota > Viridiplantae > Streptophyta > Magnoliopsida > Lamiales > Lamiaceae > Salvia > Salvia splendens. The sequence goes on from NC_056049.1 coordinate 21,844,445, forward strand.
TCATATAGTACAAAAAGTGGGACAGAGAGACTGAGGAAGTAGTATATCTTTAATCATCTCTTTTATTTTTTTTATTAATTTATTCTCATTTATTTATTTACCTTATTATATAATATTTACTTTATTCAGTTTCAACTTAAACCATTAAACACTCATTGCTAATCTCTATGCTCCAAAGAACCCTTCAACTATGCAATTTGTGAACTGTATGCGCATAGATATGATGAGATATAGAAGAGAGAAAGATTGACATTGAATTGCAATTATATGAAAACAATGTCAACACCATTTACTCATATATTTTTTAACATGATAGATGATATTTAGCCATGATTTTTACACCGCGTCTAATTGGATTCATGATAGGGCAGACGACCTTACTTTCGACCTATGAAGTGCCAAAATATTGGTCATTTGATCTATCATTCATTGCTAGTGATAGCCGTCATACTATCTCTATTTTTCACTAAAGACGACCTTCTTTACTCTATTCGGATCATCATAAATTTAATTTTATAGATCCACCATTATTATCAGTAAATCACACATACTCTTTCATAAAAAAGTAATTTATAAATCTATTTAAATACAAGAAGCACAAGAGAAATAAACGGATGTTAAATAAAGACCATTGTGTAATAATGGATTTATCTTTAAAGCCTCCTCATAGGAAATTTCATCCATCAAGAAAACTAATTATGGTTTTCATCATAGAAAATTTTCGTTCATCTTTAACCTCGTTTTGCTAAGTTTTATACTTCCTCCGTCCTATAAAAATATATGTTCTTTCCATTTTTGTCTATCTCAAAAAAATATATACATTCCATTTTTAGTTAGTTATATCAATTAAATAATATAGATCATATCCACTAACTCTACTTTAACTACTATTTTCCTCACTTTTATTTTACCACATCATTCTCCTCACCTCTTTTACTTTATTAATTTTGTCTTAATTCTCGTATCATACTCATGCCCAGGGGCAGAGCTACGATGGGGCAGGGTAGACATGCACAAATCGAAGCGGACAGCCGGTTAACCGGCTGTTCACAAACCGGAATCAGAACTGGCGCTGGCGGTTCGAACCGGATGGCAGTTCGGAGGTTCAAGCGGACCGGTTCAGGTTCAAAAAAAGCGTGAACTGTAACCGACGGTTCAGCGGTTCCAACGGTAGGATTCCGACTAGAGCGTAGGTTTTCAGGTTAGGTGTGCAGAAAAACCGGCGGTTTCTGACGTAAACCGCCGGTTTCCGACGGTTCAGCACCTTTTCAGGTGGCAGCGTATAGGTGGTAGTGTATAGGCCTGAAAATCGATCAGAAACCGGCGATTTCCGTCAGAAACCGTGGACTGAACCGCCGGTTCAGGCGGTAAACCGGCAGAAATTTAAAATTTGAATTTTTTTTATTTCTTCCAATTTTACTGCTATAAATACCCCACTTCCCCCATCATTTTTACTCACCCCATTCTTGTGTTAACAAAGATTTCCTTATCAATCTCAATTTCTCTATTCTATATCCTCATTCTCTCTAATTGCTCAAGCTGTTTACTACTATATTTGTTGTTGTGTTCGTAATTTGCCATTTATTCAATACTTCATATTCCATACTACTTTCATTTTGCATTATGTCTTCTTCTCGTGGTGGACCGGGACGTGGTGATCGGGGCAAAGGAATTGCTCAAGATCAAAGTAGTCGGACAACAATGATGATAGATTTCATTCTCATATTCCGTCTACCACCGGCGGAAATGAGGACATGCCTCACCCTCCACCCACTAAAAAATCGTTGAAATCTGATATTTTTGTTAAACACTACAAGAAGGTCTCAGTGGTAATTCCAAGTCCTAATGATCCGCTCTCTCAAGAAGAGACATCGGTGTTTCATGCATATTGTAACTATTGTGATAAAGTCTACAAATTTGCGAGTAGTGGGGGATATGGCACCCTCCGTCTTCATTTGGTGACAAAGCATCCGGTAGAATGTGGCTCTGCCTCTACCCAAACCCAACTAAACTTCTAACCCGGTGGCTCAGGTTCGTCAGGTACGCCTCTTTATAAATATGATCCTAAATATTTTGCTGACGTTATGACTAGATGAGCCGCAATGAAACATTTTCCTTTTAATGTTTATGATGACAAAAAAATTTGAGATTACTATGCAAAGTGGTTTGAACGTAGCTGTCAAAAGAGTAGGTTGAATGATCATTCAACGATCTACCGTTCGACAATGTTTGGAGAAAAATTTTGAATTATCACGTTATTTACTCAACTTGGGACATAAAGTGAACATTTGCTCAGATGTATGGACTGATTGTTTTAATAGACATTCATACATGAGCATTACGGTTCACTTTGTGGACAATAGTTGGACTTTGAACAAGCGTTTGATTGGTTTTAGAGAATTTGAGACACCACACACTTCACCCGAAATTGCTTATTTAATTATTCAAGTTTTGAATGAATTTCAATTATGCAATAAGATATTTTATGTTGGTTTTGATAATGCAACTGCTAACACTGCAAGTATTAATGACTTGATTGCGGCTTGTGCTCCGGTTATTGGTGGTAAGTATTTTCATCAAAGATGCATATGTCATATTTTGAATTTATGTGTACAAGATGCGCTTGAATTATGGCAAAAGCATGTTAGTCATATTAGAACTGCAGTTAGATTAATCAATCAAAAGCCGCCTATTGGCAAAGCTTGGAAGAAGTATTGCCATCAAAAGACGGTAAGATATACGAATTTTACCATAGATGTGTCTCACAGATGGAATTCTACTTTGACACATAAAGATTCTGTGTGATTTTTTAGAACCTATCCTGTTTCTGATTTATATCTGTCGCATAGTTGTTGGGATCATAGCGTGACTTTATTTAAATTGTTCAAATATTTCAAAAATGCGACTGTTGAATTATTTGGTGTTTATTATTGCACTGTTGTTCGTGTTTTAGAGCATTGCATGTATATATCACTTGGTTTTAAAACTGCGATGAAAAATGCTTCATCTTCTCCTGAATTGATGTATGTTTTATATTATATGATTGAAAAATGGCTTAAGTATTTCAGTGAGATTCCAAAGGTGTTTTTGATTGCAAAGGTCTTGGATCCAAAATAGAAATTAGCCGGTACCTCCAGGATTTTAGATTTTTATTATAACAATTTGAGTTCTATTGATCTTGTTCCACTTCAAGCATTGCAAGCGGATACCAATGACCAATGGGGAGTAAACCTAACCGAAACATTTCAAATAAACCTCCCAGACCGGTCAATTATCTAACAAACCTTCGAGTTTAACTTGCGTGCTCTCTACACCGAATATGAAACCAAGTATAACAGTACCCACCAAGTCAGAAGACCTACCCCTCATCAACAACATAACTTTGGCTTATCATTTCAAACTGATTATGATGACCCCGACGCGCAATCCCAATTAGCCGACCTATACAGCTACAACACCGGCGGAAGGTCATCCTCAGGTATGGTAAGTGAGTTAGATTTATATTTCGATTCACTCTTTTCCTTTGGTGATGAAGGTCCTACTCCTCCCTCCCAAATCGACGTCCTCGATTGGTGGGGAACACACGAAAAAGATTTTCACATACTTGCATCAATGGCCAAAGAGATTTTTTCGGTTCCGGCTTCCACTGTCGCCGTCGAGTCCGCTTTCAGTGTTGGATCACGTGAGTTGGATGAATCAAGAAGTAAGCTCTCCGCGAAAAATATGGAAGATGTGATGTTACTTGATGATTGGGCCAAAGCTGACGTCAGAGAATAAGAAAATGATTGGGATGATCGCCAAGAGGAATCACAAGAAGAATTCACCGGGGATGAATCGTAGGTCAACCATCAACCGCCGGCCAATCCAAATAGGTAAGTAAGGTAAGAGAACTACGTGGCCTTTGATTCCCTAATGCAAATGAGCATTGGGGATACGTAGGCACCTCAACTTAAATTTTAAATTTAAGTTGAGCTCAAGTCTTTTTTCCTTTATACTTTAAAAATATGCAAATACAATTAAATAATTGTATTTGTATATACTCTAGTCGGTGAAATAGATTTCTCTATAAGGCTAAATCCGAGAAACTTTGGCAATTCTACTATAATTGTTTATTGTTAGACTAAACTCAACATTTAAGGTTAAATTGCTAAAGGTGTCCTCAATTTAGTTATGTAGAAACATCTCCTTCGCCGACTAAGAGTATATATACTTATAAATTTATTGTTCAAAACTTTAAGTCTTTTTTGTAATTTGTAATTAGTAATTAGCTTCGTTGTAGTCCAGAGCCTTTGTCCTAGTGGCAAGGAGCTTAGACATTATTGTATGAGGTGCCTAGTTCGAGCTCTCTTGAGATCAGTTGTAATTTCCTCATATCTATAGTATAGGAGTTTATTTGTAATTTCCTCCCTTATATAAGAGTTAATTTTAAAAAAAAATTAATTAGCTTCGTTGTAGACTAGTAGTCTCGTTGTATTTAAATTTTTTGTTTAAGACTTCAAGACTTCAAGTTTTTTGTGATTTGTAATCTCAATAAAATTGCAATTTTCATCATGATTTTTTGAATTTTATTTACGCACATTTCATAGATAAATAAATAAAAAATACAAAAAAAAATTACGAACCACCGAACCGGCCCGGAACCGGCGGGGACCTTGGCGGGCCGGTTCAGGTTCAAGGAAATCTTGAACGTGAACCGCCGGTTTTCGAACCGTGTGCATGCCTAGGGCAGGGGCCCTTGGGCCCTAGCCATTTGAGTTTATGCTATAATATAGATATTCACAGACATTAACCATATTATGTTATACCCCAATTGGCAAGCATTCTCGTATACCAGCCTTTGTTTTCGGAGAGGTGCTGGGTTCATATCCTTCCCCATTATGTAGCTTTTAAGAGCATCTACAACGGTGAGCACAAGCTCACCGTCCGTCCTTGCCGCTGGCAAGACACGCTTGTCCTTCGCTGCGCCTTGCCGCTGGCACGGATGTGCTCTATGACGGTGAGCACGTCCGTGCCAGTGAGCAGGGCGACGTGGCGTGTTTCTATTGGCCGTTGGCATTTTCTTTTTTTTCTTTTTTTTAAAAAAATCGAAAATAATACCAACAATTAAAAAATATATATTTTCGGATTCCCAAAAATATAGTCGTTTTATTACCTTTTTTTGAATTTTTTTAAAAAATTAATCCCAAAACCATCTATAAATACACATTTTCATCATCCATTTGGACGAAATTCGATCACTTATGAATTTAATCATGTAATTTTTTATTTTTAGGATTTTAATTATGTAATTTTTATTTTATTTATAATTTGTAATATTATTTCGGTTTTTTTAATGAATTTTAATATTATGGAAATGTTTTTATTTAAATTGAATAATAGAATGGTGGGACCCCTGTGCTCGTCCTTGCGGAAGAGCACGGCTGTAGGTGGTGTGCTCTTGCCCAAGAGCAGACAGAAAAAGTGGGGCAAGGCCCATAACCGTGCTCGTTGGCAAGAGCACGGTTGTGGGTGCTCTAAATATTTGTCCGATGATACTAATTCATTTCTTATCTATATTTACCCAATGACTTTAAAGATTATTTTTAAATTTTTACCCAATTCTAAGTTTGAAAGGATTTTATATGTTCAATGGCTTGTAAAATATAGTACGTCATACAATATTGTATTTTAAACTCCATTTTGTATTTTGTATTAGTATTGTAATATAATTAATAGTTTTATCAAAATTTTCTAATATGTACAATTAAACAATTTGCTTTACTTATGAAAACCTTAATATTATTAGTAGGTAAAATTATTTTTAAGGTCATCACACAATACTTATATCAGTTATTATCAATTAGATTAAATTTGTTTAATATACATTTATTAAGATTTTTTAATTCTAAATGATTAAAAAGGCAAAACATAAAATGGTCTTCCTACGACTAATTTGGATGACAAAATCATCGAGAGATACCTACAACTATTAACGGTGGCAAAGCTAAAAATTTTCATTTTTCGGGCCCCCCACCGCAAAATTTCTGGCTTCGCCACTTCTCATGCCCATGTTTTTATGGGACGGAGGGAGTATATTTAAATATGTAGGGGTACAGAGTGTAAGAGCGTGATACCAAAAGTTTTAGGTAGAAAAACCCTCCGCAAATAGAAGTAAAAAACCACCGTCGAGAGAGCTAAAAATTCCACTATTCTGTTGATGGGGAGTACCAAATATTTTCATTGTACTAATAAGACAAGTAGTCATATTACAAATTCTATGCAATGATAAAATACTGAAAGTTAGAAGTAAAGATTAGAGAGTGAAATATAAGTGGAGATGAGTACTTGGTTGTGAACGTGAGATGTTTCTTCACAAGGCTAGAGTCACTATTTATACGGAAACTTATGCCAACTTGTTGGACTTTTCAATGTGAACTCATATGAGTGGCCAGTTGAAACAATAATCCTAGGAGTTGAAGCATGTAGTAGTTGTATTGACTTGCAATTATTAACTTGAAAAATGAGCAATCCAACAAAATAATTATGTTTTTTGTATTTGGATCATTAATAGATTTCTATTATCTTGTGATAATTTGAATCTTCATTCATCGATTATGATTGGTTGTGTGAATTAAATAGATCATAGCTTTATTTTTCTAACCAAATCATCTTTTACGCTAAACAAGAATTAGTCACACCAGTTCTATGGTATTAATCCAATTTTTTTGCAGTATAATTACAGATTTTAAAAATCAGAAAATAATGAAAAACTAGGAAATTCAAAAGAGAAATAAATAAAAATTGGTGAAAATCGCCCGAAAACCAATTAAAAATTCTAAAGATTGCAAATATTCGACGAACCGAAGTTTAAAGGGGTTTTCCGGAAAAAAGCAAAAGGTTTGGGGTGGAAAATGCAATTAAGAATATATATCGTCTTCATATAAGAGCACCAATAGTGTTTCCGTCTCTCTCTTCGCGGAGCTAAATCTAGGGTTTTTGCTTTCCTCTCGTCTCGCCGGCCGTTTCACCAATTTCAAATGGCAAGCTTTCTCTGTTTATCTCTCTGATGTGAATTTGTGCTATCTGAATGTGTGGAGTATTCGGTGCAAAGCCATTGCTGTTTTTTCCTATTTTCTGTGTTTGAGCCGACTTACATTGAATCTGATATTTGATAGGACGCTCTCAGTCATATTATATATTTTCATGATGGTTTCCACGATATGTTTTCATGGATCAATGTCAAATAATTATGGTTATTTCTATGAAATGAAAATTCGCATTTTGTAGTTGGTGTTTGTTAATGACAAATGTGATTTGCGATTAGTTCATTGTGATTCTCATTGAACTGATTGCCGGTTGTTTTCATCCATTATCTGTGTTATTGATTGGATTCGTTGCTATGTGCAGGCCAAGAGAACCAAGAAGGTCGGGATCGTCGGGAAATACGGTATGCTATAGGCTTAATTGTTTTTCCTGAGCAGTTCTGTTTTATTTGAGTGAGAATTATGTTTTTGTGGTGATGAATGTATTCTTGCATTCATGTTTATTGCCAATTTGTCTTAATTCGCAATAATGTAGATTGGAGAATGTGTTGATATTTAGTATGTCATGATAATTTGGCTAAAATTTAGGTGTTTCTATGCAAGCAATGATGCTGAACTCTTATATTTCTGATTGCTTGGACCTGTTTTGATGCATTTCCGTTGCGTTTCAGGCACCCGATATGGTGCTAGTTTGAGGAAGCAGATCAAGAAGATGGAAGTTAGCCAGCACAGCAAGTACTTCTGCGAGTTCTGCGGAAAGGTATGATTCAACACGACAAAGTGTTATCCTCTTCAATGACAAAAATGTTACACTGCTCTGGTTGATTGAGTATTTTCTAATTTGACTTCTTCCACAACAGTACGCCGTGAAGAGACAGGCTGTTGGCATCTGGGGATGCAAGGACTGTGGCAAAGTGAAGGCCGGCGGTGCTTACACCATGAAGTAACATTCTTTACCGATAAGCTTTAATGTTGTTATGTTGCTTCAATTTGCTAATCTATATTCTGTTCTGTGTTTCAGCACTGCCAGTGCTGTGACCGTGAGGAGCACCATCAGAAGGTTGAGGGAGGCAACTGAGAGTTAAATTTAGTGCAAGTTTGTTTTTTTTGTCATATTTCCCACCCTTTGAGTTATAATTTCAATTGAAGTAGTAGCTAGACTTTGAAGATTTGGTGAGCTTTTTTAGCCACCTATATGTACTTGCTTCCAAATTCCTTTTTTGCTAAAATTCTTGGAAATTTAGCAGTCATTTTGATTTTACTTCCAGTTTTGTTTACTGGTATTATTAACTTAAAATGTCATCATGAGATTGTTGTCACTGTACCAAGGAAAGGCATGAATTGATGGGAGCAATGTTGATGAATTGAAATTGATGAAGAACAGAAAGGCATGAATTCCAAACCAAGAAAATAGTCTTAAGAAAAGTAGGAAACATGGTCTCTATGTCTCTATAAGACCTAATGGTAGAAATAAATTTTGAGCTATTTCCACTTTCATTTCATCATTTGTTTAATGCCTCTTTTCTCAAGAATCACCATCATTCGTATCTCTACCTTATTCCATTTCATCATACCAAATGCCACACTTAAAAATATAAAATTTTACAAATTCTGCTACTAGTGAGAAACTGATAACTGAGAGACAAGCAAATGGTGAAGCCAACACTTCGAAGTAGAAATATTACAACATTCTCTCTCGAGTTTTCTCATTTGTTACATCATCACCACATACAGGGCTGCTTGAGTAAGGGTTTTCCCTTTGCACCAGCCCTCAATCATATATATACCTATTTGAACTTTACAGAAGCCAAAAAGAAAAAAAGAAAAGGAACAAAAGAAAATGAAAAGAGAAAAATAGAAGCTAGATGAACATGGGAGAGCAATCCCATTCTCTGCAGTGCCAACGAGCTGCTCGAAATTCAGGTTTCACTTAGAAAAACACATGATGTTTGAACGAGGGAACATATTAAATTGGAGGCGTTGTCAGTTTACCATCCATCTTTTCTTTTTGTTATTTTTTTCTGATATAAGTCATCCGTTATGCTGGGTGTTGGTGGCCAGCGGCCAGTCTTACATGATGGGAATCGGGATGTCATCGCTGTTGCTCTTGTGATGCATTTGCTTTTGCACAGCTTTGACAGCTGCTACTCTTGCTGCATTAGCTGCCCTGTTAGCTGCTGTTACTGCCCTGTTCACTCTTTCGTCCACCTTGCTCACCTCATACGCCTTTTCTGCAGCTCGTCGAGCTTCCTGGTGGTTGGATACAAAACTAATTAGAGGTGATATTACTACTTAACATTTTACATTAATTGTTTAAATCAACTCTGAATTCATACCTCAGCTGATAAGAAATCAAATAACACAAATATAATTGAAATAGAAAACAAATATTACTATAAATAATCGAAATTAAGGAATTTACCTGAACAACGTTGAGCAATTTAGAGTGATTTACAGCAACAGGCGAAACGGGATATACATTGGTCTGTGTGCTAGGAATGTCAAGAATTCCATTTTGCCAGTGGCCCGACTGAGTTTCACCACTTCTGAAAGTGTACATTCCAAGCCCCTGCCTCTTCCCCTCATGCCAGGCACCCTCATAACGATGGCCGTTTGCAAAATAGTAGAACCCAAATCCATGCATTTTGTCTGCAAAATATTCCCCAGCATATCTATCTCCATTCCTGCAAACAACAGCATTGATGTCAATACAGTGATTCAGATAAGGCAAAGTGAGTTCCACAAGAGCTACTAAATAATGCAGATATGCTAAAAAAGTGCAGATATTAACTTTCTTAGCAAGCTCAGCTATGCAAGGGACAAGTTAATATCTGCACTTTTTTAGCAAGACAAATAATGTACATAAAACAAAATGATTCCAATTCTTCACATCACACATTACATTCTCTTTCATTTAGAATGATCAGCAAAAAAGTCAGTAAATGCATTCAGGTACAGGAGAAAGGGATGAATGTGCAAGTGGGGAATTGGCTAAAAGATATTACTTGATTTGTGCACTTCCAAAAGGCAGCAGATTTTGACAATTACTTTAACATAAATCATATCAATTCAAGTACAACACATCAAAAGGTAGATAAAACTCAGTCCAGAAGTAATGCAGTTAAGGTGCATAACACTTAGCAACAATATTGAGAAACACAGATAGTTCCAACCATGCCAAATTGAATGATCATTAAAAGAAAACATAAGCAATGATGCAACACGTCAAATGTGACAAAATTCAGAGCAAAATGCCACCATTCTCACCTGAAATGATAGTGTCCAAGACCATGTTTAACACCCCACTTAAACTCGCCTACATATCGGCTACCATCCTCGCAGGTATGAACCCCGCACCCATGGCTCTGCCCACTAGACCATTCCCCTGCGTAAACATCACCAGTGTAAAACCTATATACTCCGAAACCATGCCTAAGGCCCTGCCGGTACTGCCCTCTATACCGGCTGCCCCTCGCCCACGTCTCCACCCCATAGCCATCATATTTTCCATCAACCCAATCACCTTCATACCTCCCACTCATGTAATAGTAATACACTCCACTGCCACTACATTTCCCCTTGTGAAAATCACCCTCATAGACATCCCCATTGGTGTATGCCTGCACATAGCACCCGGAAATCGCCTTCTTATCGGCCTTCTGCCTCGAACCAATTGACCAAAACACGGGCAAATGCGGCCGGCTGACATTGTCCTTGGCGTTTATCTTAATCGGCAAGGACTTGGCAAGGAACAACCTGATCGTGGGGAGCCTCGGGACAGCTAAATTGAGGGAAAAGAGGAGGACGGCGGAGAAGGCGAAGGCGGATAGGAAATCAAGAATGAATGAGCGGGAAGGGTGGGATACGAGGAAATAGAAGAAGGGGAGGCTGAGGAGGAGGATGACGCGGAGGTGGAGGCGGAGGCGGCGGCGGAGGTGGCGGAGGTGGTGGTGGAAATGGGTCAAGAACTTCTGAGAGCGGTTGTGGAAAAGGCTGAATTTTGGAGGTGGGTCGACGCCGTAGCGGTGGAGGGCGGTGGAGAGAGTGGGGGTCTTGGCGAGGGAGCGGGAGAATTGGTGCTGCTGGAGATGGGGGCGCTTGAAGGGGGTGGGCTTGGGGGTAAAAGGGTCATTCTGGTCGTGGTGCTGATTGTCGTCGTTGATGAGGATTTGGAGGGCGGGATTGGGGGAAGGAGGCGGCGGATTGTGTTTCTGAGTGAGGGAGGAAGGGGGGAGGGGTGGGGTGGGGTTGAAATCGGAAGAGACGCCGCTGCTTTCTGTTCCGATCTGTACTTCAGATTTCTTCTGATGCATTACATATGGAAAAATTTCACCAAAATACAAACCCCTTCTTCAATTGAACGAAAAGGGAACCCAAAATTCTCTCCAATTTCAAAGCTTTCACCCTCTTTCTCGATAATTGACGATATCTCTGTTGAAATTCAGCAGCTTCGTTTCTTGAAAATAGGGAGGTGTGTGTATATATTGTATCTATAAATGGAAATGAGGATTGTGTGTGTGTGTGTGTGTGTGTGAGGGAGAGAAGAAGAGAGACGAAGAAGAGAGGAGCGGAGAGTGCGAGGAGTTAATGGTGAGATGAATTTGAGAGCAGAGGCGACCGGCCGCAAAAAGAAGAAAGCCAAAAATCCTTTTTTTATAAATGGCTGTTATTTTCTTTTTTATTTTTTATTTCCCTTTTTGGAAGAGTGATCAAATTTTATTTGGTTGGTTAATAGAGAGCTCTTCTTCAAGCCAGTGGTTAATATTTTCGAGTGCTATTTCCGTTTGTGGTAGTATTATATTTATTAATTATCCAACAATAAAATATTTATTAATATTAATAGTTTATTTATATGTAGTAAGTACATTACTTGAAGGTTTGAAATTAATGAGAAGAAGTTTCGACAGATTTGAATTATGACCATAAAATGAGGGGATAGGAAAAACACATTAAATCGGATTTAACTTGAGAAATAAGAAAAGTCTAACATTAATTGATTAGAAAGTAGCCGATTATTCAATTAATGCTTGTTACTATTATTTTAGGAATAAATAAATTCAATTATTATATATAAAAAATGCTCTACTAGTAATCAAATGTTTGCTGTATCAATTAAAGCATCGTAATGGACTGTTGTTTGTATTTTTTATTTAAAAAAAACTTAAAAAATCAGAAACAAAAGATTATAGTATTAAATATTAATACTTGTGATGCAAGAATCAATTACCAAAATCCAAATAAATTCGGGGAAATGCCCACGCCCGGTTGAAAATGGTTGATTAGTCATACCTTAATTGTGCTAATTAGTCAACGAAATTATTTAGTGAAAAGCATCATATTCTGTGTTAATCCACGTCGAAAGTATTATTTATCAATTGTATTATCATTTCAGAGACGATTATGAAATTGATTAAATGACGCAAACATATTCGTGTCCAATCAGAGTTATACTAATTATTTGACATTTGAATTAAAAGAATCAGGAAAAAAAAGAGATACAAATATCGATTTCTATGAAATTTTGACACGTTTATAAAGATTTTGAGATGAAGAAGACAATTTATGAAATGGACAAAGATATTAAGAGAGAAAGACATTAAAAAGTATTTGTAATTATTATGGTCACGCTTAATTATTATCATCGAAGCCCGCCACAAACTCAATACATATGTAAATTATATGATTTGATTTGATATTATATAAAATGATAACATAAATTAAGGTGAACAATGCATAATAAGTGACATAGTAAATGAAGATGATTGAAATGATTAGAAACGTGCTTCACACATTTCTATGTTTCTGTTTTCATTATTATTATTCTTAATTTCTCGTCTCTAATTTTTGTAGACCCACCCCGTCCCTACCATCATATTTAATACGACTTTGAATAATTAGAGCTACTCTACCATATAAAAATAAATATTATTTCACCACACTTGGGTTAATAAGTACTATATATTTTATGATTTGAAACATTTAAAGAAATAGTATAGTCTTGATTAGTTCTAGTTGCGAGAATTGAATTTGATGTGAATATTAAGATTCATTATATGAACAAATTTTTTTAATGAATAGTCATGTACCAAAAATTGACCAAAATAAGAAAAATAAACTAGTAATGAACGAAAAGAGTATAAAAAAATAGGGGTTTTGAACTTTAAAATCATAAACTTTTCCTGAATTCTAGTTTTTCCCATCAACTTTAAGACTAGTTTTTAAAATCATGAACTTTGAATTCGTTTACTTCTTCCTACAGCGGGTCAAAGGTGAAGCTCGACTAGCCTATGTATAATTTTTTATCCTATTTGGAAGTGAACTCCTATTTGGCAGCGCCACATGTCTTATACTATTTTATCATATTCCCATTTCTCACCATTCATCTTTCCATTATTATCATTTCACTCCAGTCACGAGGAATTCGACGGTGCCGCCCCCGCCCCCCTTCCTCCACCTGCAACTACTTCGACCTTCGACCTCGACTGCAGTCTACAAAACTAGCTACCAGATGCGCTGCGAAGTTCAGGAATCCAAAGAGAAACAGAAAGATAGAGCATACCGAGAGAAGCGACCTCTCTTCTTTCGCGGACAGGGACGGAGTTGACCGGCGGCGATGACTGACCGACGAGCTTTAGGGTTTATCCAGAAGCAAGGCGGCGGAGACGGACGGAGATGGTTGATACGAGACCCCCGCCACCAGACGCAACAGCAGAGTGGCATGCCGAGCTGGAGGCGACAACAGCCGAGCAGCACGGCGCAGCAGAGCGGCATGCCGAGCTGGAGGCGACAACAGCCGAGCAGCACGACGCAGCGCTTCCGGAGCCGAGCAGCACGACGCAGCCGAGCAGCACGACGCAGTGCGGGAATGACCGAAGTGAAGAATTGATTGTGTCGAAGAGATCCTTGAGGCCGAGAGACAAGCTCAAGGCGCCGAACAAGTTCAAGAATTAGCCGATTCGTTTTGTTTCTTTTTTTTATTTCTTTCCTTTTATGTTTTAGTATTTTTGAAACATTAATTTACTTATTGTTGAGTCGGGCCTGATGTATAAGCCCCGTTCGGGTTTTCTTTGCGGTTCTTTCCCGGATGAATTAGGATACGTCGAACCGCCCTAGGGTTTCTAGTATAAAATAGGGTATTTCATCAACACATTATTTTATGAATGAAATATTTTCCCTAAACCTATCTTGCATTCCAAGAAACCCGAATTATCGTAACTTTGTTGCTGAGTGGAGAACGTCCACAACTCAACAAAACCCGTGATCTTCCTCCGAGATTGTCGCCAGGTTGATTGCTAGTTCCCACGAGAAGGAAGATAACTAATTGTTACGGAGCACGTCTGTAACAACTGGTGCTTTCATCCCGTAACTCAACATCTATAACACCGGCGAAATCAGATGGCTTCGGATTACCCGAGAGCCGAGACGTCGTCGGCACTACATCTAGGGCCGGCGCCACAGCGCCAGGTAGCCGAGTCAGGGGGTCGGTCCCAATCAACGGATCCGATCACGCTAGGGTTCGCGCAGTTAAATGAACGCTTTGATAAGATGGACCGTCGGGTCGAAACCTTGGAGCGCCGACCGCATCCACAAGCGGCTGATCACACCCAAGTTTGGGACGATGCCGAACACGAATGGGAGGAGTATCGAGGGCACGGTCGGCCAGTACGTGAGGATCTTGACCGTTCATACCGACACCAGGATCGAGGTCGGGGACGCCCGTCTCGGGGTGGTCGCGGTGATCGGGGTGGAGGAGGCCGTTTTTCACAGCGGCGCGATGTGACGGAGTATCGAACGGGTCGCCGTCGGGACAATTGGGATCCACCTCAGAGGCACGACGATTGGGACGAGGATCCGCACGAGGATCGCGGTGTCTCCTGCTGGGACCCGCCTCAGCGCCGAGAGCGTTTTCCCCACCAGGGACCCGATTACTCTTCCGGCTTGAAGATGGACGCGCCCCACTTTAACGGGGCGGATGCGCCAAATTGGATATCCCGCGTACAATATTATTTCGATCACAAACGGATCCCGGAGTCTGAGCGTCTGCATTATGTAGTGATGCTGTTTGACCCCCCCGCTTCGGAATGGATATTCAATTATAGGGAGACCAATGGTTTTGTAACGTGGCCGGAGTTCCTGGACGACGTCAGACATCGCTTTGACCCACAGAGCTTCAGAAATTACACGGGTCTGATCGCCAAGCTGGTTCAGACGTCTACCGTAGCAGACTACCACGCAACGTTCGAACGGTACCTCAATCGGGTGACCGATTTATCGGAGTCATCTCTGATTCCTATTTTTATCCAAGGGCTCAAGCAACCCTTGCAAGAGAAGATCGAATTGCAGAACCCGGTTTCATTAGCGGAGGCAATGGCATTGGCATTGCGCTTGGCTGCAACACAAGACGAGCGACCGCACCAACCGTCGCCATATCCGCGACGCCAGTGGTCAGGGAAGGAGCAGAGGGCCCCCCGATCCCCGGTTCGACCCCAATTTCTGGACCACAGCCGCAAGAACTTCAGGGACGTGACGCGGACAAGGCACGGGTATACCCAATCAGGGTGTCTAACGCCGAGAAATCGGAGCGGGCACGCCGAGGGCTTTGTTACC
Organism: Salvia splendens; assembly: GCF_004379255.2. Lineage (NCBI taxonomy): Eukaryota > Viridiplantae > Streptophyta > Magnoliopsida > Lamiales > Lamiaceae > Salvia > Salvia splendens. Next base: position 21,860,074 of record NC_056049.1, read on the forward strand.
ATTGCCCTGAAAAATGGGTCGCAGGCCACGTCTGTAAGGTCAAACTTCTTTGCTATATGGATGACGATGCTGACAACCTGCAGGAGGATACCGCGGGGGATCAAGTGCCGGAGGACGAACTAATTACGGCTGATCTATCGCACCTTCACGCCTTGGATGGCCGAGGGAGCTCGAAACCGTTCATTGTACATGGCACGTTGGGCGTAACCAACGTGCGGGTATTGATCGACACAGGCGCGACATTGGATTTCCTCCAGCCACGCATCGCCGAAATACTCCAGTTGGACTTAACACCCATCAGACCATTCCGGGTGTTGGTAGGTAACGGAGCATCCCTGCTCTGCACCCACATAGCGCGGGGCACCAAGCTGACGCTGCAGGGCAACGTATTTGTGGTGGATCTCCATATTCTCGCTCACCATGGGCCAGATGTGATTTTGGGAATGCGTTGGTTGGAATCGCTGGGGAAGGTGTCGGCGGATTTCGTCAGAAAAACGTTGGAATTTACTCACGGGGAGCGACCGGTTTTCTTACATGGCTTGATGCCGGGGCCAAAACAAATATCCCTTCACTCGTTATACACATTAACGACGCAACCAACGGACCACGAGTTCTATGAGATTGTACCGATTGACAGCGGCACTGAGGCAGTGGAGGGAAGCAGCAGGGAGGACTTTCCTCCGGGCTTGCCGAACGGAATTCTCGCGGTATTAAACACACACCGAGCGGTGTTTGAACAGCCTCGTGGCATGCCCCCCGCCGCGGCAGTTTGATCACCGCATTCATCTCCTACCCGGTACACGGCCGATTAATGTTAGACCGTACAGGTACCCCTACTTCCAGAAGACGGAAATCGAAAGGCAGGTTCGCGATATGCTGGAACAGGGTATCATTCGCCATAGTCACAGCCCGTTCTCGTCCCCGGTATTGCTGATCCGAAAAAAGGATGGCACTTTTCGGTTTTGCATTGATTACCGAGCCCTCAATAAGGCCACCGTGCCGGATCATTTCCCCATTCCTACGGCAGAAGAACTATTTGACGAGTTGGGAGGTGCTAGGTACTTCACTAAGTTGGATCTTCGCTCGGGGTATCACCAAATTCGAATGAACGGGGACGACATTTTCAAAACCGCTTTTAGAACTCATGATGGGCATTTCGAGTTTCTCGTGATGCCTTTCGGGTTGACAAACGCACCGTCCACCTTCCAGGCGGCGATGAATGCTATTTTCCAGCCACTTCTCAGAAAATGTGTTATCGTTTTCTTCGATGACATTTTGATTTATAGCCCGACCATTGAGCTGCATAGTAGCCACCTGGAAGCCGTTCTGGAACTGCTCCATGCTAATAACTTCTTCGTGAAGCTTTCGAAGTGTTCATTTTGTAGTATGTCGGTGGAGTATTTAGGGCACATCATTGACGAAGGCCATCTCAAGGCCGACCCAACCAAAATACAGGCGATGACGGCGTGGCCTAAGCCGGGAACGGTACGGCAACTGCGAGGTTTTTTAGGGTTGACAGGCTACTACCGCCGTTTCGTCGCCCACTACGCGATGATCGCGGCGCCCTTAACAGATTTACTTAAAAAAGAGGCTTTTCGATGGAGCCCCGAAGCCGAGAAGGCGTTCGCAGCTCTGAAGCAGGCGATGACATCAGCTCCGGTCCTCCAATTGCCGAATTTCGACTTGCCATTTTGCGTGGAGACTGACGCGTGCGACGTGGGCATTGGCGCGGTGCTAATGCAACGGGATCACCCCATTGCGTTTTTCAGTAAGAAACTGGGACCTCGCAGGAGGGTGGCATCTACGTATCATAAGGAATTATATGCTATTGTGGAGGCCGTGCAAAAATGGCGACAGTATCTATTGGGGCGTGAGTTCATCATTAGAACGGATCAGAGGAGTTTGAAAGAGCTGTTACAGCAAGTGGTCCAGACCCCAGACCAACAACTCTATGTTAGAAAGTTGATGGGATATAAGTTTGTGATCGAGTACAAGAGAGGCAGCATGAACAAGGCGGCAGATGCCTTGTCCCGGCAGCACGACGTGCCGAGCCCGCATCCTGATTTGCCTGCGACAGACGACGCTCCCGTCGAAGTCACGACGGATGTGGACGCGGTCCAGCTCCTACCAGTCGTCGCTAAGCCTGTACCTGATATATTGCGCGTGTTGCGCGAGGAGGCGGCCTCCCTACCCGAACTGGTGGAACTCTCGGCCAAAATCAAATCAGGCGACGCGCCCTCGCACTTATCATGGGCCGATGGCCTGATATATTACCATCGCAGGATGTTGGTGAGCGCGGAGTCCAAGGCAAAACGGACGTTACTAAAGGAACACCATTGCTCGCCGATGGCGGGTCATCCGGGACACGAGAGAACATTCCGCCTATTGGCGGCAGGGTTTTATTGGCCAAACATGCGCAAAGATGTAGTGACGTTTGTGAACGAGTGTGTGGTGTGCCAGTCCACGAAGTATTCAACGCGAAAGCCGGCGGGGCTATTGCAGCCGCTACCCGTCCCGTCGCGAGTATGGGAGGATGTGTCAATGGACTTCATCACCGGGCTGCCCCAGTCCCGGGGGTATACAACCATTATGGTGGTGGTGGATAGGCTTTCAAAATATGCTCATTTCGCCCCTCTACCTCCTAAATTTGACGCCTCCCGAGTGGCGCAGCTGTTTGTGAATACGGTGGTCCGGCACCACGGGTTCCCTAAAACCTTGGTGTCAGATAGAGATTCGGTGTTCCTCAACGCAACATGGGAGGAGATGATGCGTCTGAGCGGCACCAAGCTTCACTTTTCCACCGCCTACCATCCGCAGTCGGATGGCCAGACGGAAGTCCGTAATCGGGGTTTGGAGCAGTATCTGCGAGCATTTGCTTCCGATAAACCTTCAAGATGGACGAATTTTTTACCATGGGCGGAGCTAGCTCTAAACTGTTCCCATCACTCTGCGCTGGGCATGACACCTTATAAAGCATTGTATGGGCGTGAGCCGCCCACGTTAGTGGCGTCCCCGCCGTCAGCAAAAACGCCGCCTAATGTGGCAGATATTATCAAAGAGCGTGGGGAGCTGCTGGTCACGTTACGGCGAAACCTCTTGCGGGCCCAGCAGCGAATGACGGATGTGGCAAACAGACACCGCAGGCACGTGGAGTTTGACGTGGGCGATGTCGTATGGCTGAAACTGCAACCGTACCGGCAGCACTCGGTTGCGAAACCGTTATCGGCAAAGCTGGCGCCACGGTTCTATGGCCCCTTCGAAATTTTGGAGAGGGTGGGCCCGGTGGCATACAAATTACGTCTTCCAGCGGGTAGTAGAGTCCACAATGTGTTCCACGTGAGCTTGTTGCGTGAATTTGTGGCGGGCGACGGGGATGTGGACGGAGTGAAATTGCCTCCCGTGTTTGTGGGGGATAGGCCAGTGGTGCGTCCCGTGGCAGTGTTGGAAGAGCGCGTCAGCTGGCGGGGCGACCGACCGGAGCGACAGTGCTTGGTGCAGTGGGAAGATGATGCTTCCACACCTACTTGGGAGCCGGTCGAGGCGATTGGTAGGCAGTTCCCGGAGGTTCGCCTTGTGGACAAGGCGATTGTTAACGGAGGGGGGGTTGATACGAGACCCCCGCCACCAGACGCAACAGCAGAGCGGCATGCCGAGCTGGAGGCGACAACAGCCGAGCAGCACGGCGCAGCAGAGCGGCATGCCGAGCTGGAGGCGACAACAGCCGAGCAGCACGACGCAGCGCTTCCGGAGCCGAGCAGCACGACGCAGCCGAGCAGCACGACGCAGTGCGGGAATGACCGAAGTGAAGAATTGATTGTGTCGAAGAGATCCTTGAGGCCGAGAGACAAGCTCAAGGCGCCGAACAAGTTCAAGAATTAGCCGATTCGTTTTGTTTCTTTTTTTTTTTTCTTTCCTTTTATGTTTTAGTATTTTTGAAACATTAATTTACTTATTGTTGAGTCGGGCCTGATGTATAAGCCCCGTTCGGGTTTTCTTTGCGGTTCTTTCCCGGATGAATTAGGATACGTCGAACCGCCCTAGGGTTTCTAGTATAAAATAGGGTATTTCATCAACACATTATTTTATGAATGAAATATTTTCCCTAAACCTATCTTGCATTCCAAGAAACCCGAATTATCGTAACTTTGTTGCTGAGTGGAGAACGTCCACAACTCAACAAAACCCGTGATCTTCCTCCGAGATTGTCGACAGGTTGATTGCTAGTTCCCACGAGAAGGAAGATAACTAATTGTTACGGAGCACGTCTGTAACAATGGTTTCATCGCAGAGAGAGAGAGCTAGACGGAGGTAAGGCCCCGCCGGCGAAAGGCGTTGAGTTGCCGTGAGAAGGATGAAGAGACGGCGCGATTTTAGAAACAAAAAAGAATTTCCCAAGAAGGAGAAGATCAATGGAGAGGGGGTAAACTCCGGCTGGCACCCCGGCGACAGGGTAGACCGCGGTGTAGGCGGCACAAGGGCAGCAGCAGTGACGTCGAACGGAGGCTGGTGTGAGCATCCCCGGCGAGAGATGGGAACGGAGGCGGCTGCATCTGATTGCTCAAGCTACCTTGAATTCGGCGGAGGCGGCAGCGCGCGGCTGTGAGAGAGAATTGAGGCAGAGATGAGAAAGAGATTTGGGGCGGTAGAAGCGTGAATGCGTTTGGTCCAGAATTGCGGATTGAGGAGCTCTCGGTGAAGAAGGAGCATCTCCAGAAATTCGTTGAAACATCTCAAGAAATTCTTCAAAGATTATTTATTTAATTTTAAGTTTAATTAAAAAAAATAATGTTTTTTTATACTCATAAAATCGGTTTTTCCAAGTCATATGTACAGCTGTCCACGTTGGACAATTTTACACCTGATATTTGGTATTCGGGTCAGGTTGGTAAATAGCAAACAAATCGAAAGTTCGTGGTTTTAAAATCTAATCTTATAGTTGGTGGGAAAACCGGAATTCGGGGAAATTTATGGTTTTTAAGGCCAAAAACCAAAAAAAATATACTACTATCAAGACTCAAAAGGTTAAATGACCGAATTCTTATTTTAACACCCCCCAAAAAAAATTAATGTGTTAGATACGAAAAGCTATTAGTATATTTTTCTTCTTCTAAATAATAAAGAATAAAATCTAAAATAAGCAGTTTGAATAAGAAATATTGAAGGGGCGGCTTTATTTAACTTTATCAGGTAAATCAGTGGTCGCAGACATTGGTTTTCATTTTAATGTCTGAAATCTGACACCACAAATGATAAAAACATCATATTAACTGAACTTTGCTAAAATTAGATACATAAATCTTTCGATGACGATGAGTTTGTTTTTTCATTATTTCTTTATACGCATTAATTCAATACGTTTTTAGTTGGTTTTTTATTTCGTCGTATTGGATGGAATTTACTACTAAATCAGAAAAGGTCGATTGATTTGATCGTTTCCAAATTTTAATTTAAGGTTTCATCTTTTTCGCCTTTTGGAAAATATCTTCGATTGTCCATTCATAAGATTTCGAGGTGGTGTTTTCATCAAATTATTGACACTTCCTAAAAATATTTTGGTAATTACTTTCAGGGTCCGTTCGGTACCCAGAATTAAATTGAAATTGAAATTCTATGAAATTGAATTAGAATGAATTAATTCAATTTCAAATCATTTATTTGTTTGGTATAGCTATGGAATTGATATGGAATTGTATCATAATTTCAAATCCTTTGTTTGGTAACTCAAAACAAAGGATTTGAAATTGAATTAGAATTCAAAATTTTAAAATTTACTATCCTTTGATAAATATTAAATTTTACTCTTTTGTCACATGCTCTAAAATTCAAAATTTTCATTACAATAATTATATCACAAAAGCAAATACTACTATAGTAATATAAAATAATCAAGCAATGATAATAAATTATTATCATCAACATACAAAATAGTTATATATATGGAGGAACCGATTAATATCCATAACCATAATCTCTCGATATGCAAACTTGGACATGACCTTGGTGAATGAGTGACAATCTTTGACAACCTCAGATTCTTGCTAATCCTTATGGTCTCTCCTCTACTGCAATTTCTCACTGTGCCCCAACAGCACCCGTTGTTTCTCCTCAGTATCAAGCTCATACAGCACCGCTTTTATCTCCGGCACATACCACTGCTCCATCATCTCCTCCAACAGCTTCACCACCAAACCATGGATCTTGATTTGAGGATTCAGCTTGTCCAAAGACCTAATCGAGTACACCATCAATCCAGCAGCATCTGGTACAATCTGCAGCCCCTTCTCTTCCAACAGCTTCTTTACTCGCTTCACATCTTCCCCTTCCGCATATATCTCAACAAGAAGCACATAGTTCCCCACATTTGTGGGCTCAAGCTCAAGCTCAAGCTCAAACAACATCCTGCTCGCCCTTCTACAAGTTCTAGAATCAGATATAGGAATTTAACCAAAGATTCTGGCAAATCCTCATCATTTCCAAACCCCCATGATGCAGACTCCCAAAACTTCATCCAGATCAATTTTGCAGTGTTCCTGTGTGTTGCTCTTTCTGCTCATCAAAGTTTCCTCCATCGACACTCTGAACGCATCCTTTCAACTGGATTCACCCAACGGCCTCTTCACCCTACGCTTCTACACCCCTGAATTCAATCAATCCACAGACAACATTTACATAGCAATCGTGTTCAACCGCGGTGCGTCCGCTCCTATCAATCACAATGCAGTGTGGATTGCCAACCGGGACGACCCTTTCCTTAAAAACTCCAATCCCATGCTGACCCTCGGCACCAGAGGCGAGCTCACCATCACCCGCGATGGCCCGATCCACTTCTAGAATTTTCCTTGGTTAAATTCCTATGTCTGAAAATGTTTCATGTGATCAGATCATGCAATTTACAAACCAAAGAAAATTCAACATCTTGAAATTACACTTGAAATAGGAATACATCAATGATGAACAACAGTTAGTTATACCTTGTTGAGGGGTAAATTCAGAGGTGGGCTCAGCAAAGAAGCCATGGTGTCTGATTTTAAATTTTTTAACAAGATTCAAATCCTTGGCAATTGACACATACATAACCGTAGAGAATGTTGAACTCTCTTTATTTACATAAACTCTATTAAGTTACAGGATACAAACACACCAATTTAATTTGAACTGAAACAGGAATTGGAAGATGAGCAAGGGAAAAGTGAAAGCAACAGGGATTGTTCGAAAAAGGAGCTTGCAAACACACCAAATCCAGAGTTAGATTTTTTAGCGTCAATTGCAGATGCAGAGTGAGAAGGCAATTGCAGAGGGAGAGAGAGCGCGGCTAGGGCACGCGAAGAGGGAGAGGGGAAAAGAGAAACGAACAGTAAAATTTTTGTTTTTATATGACCCGTTTCTCTTTTGACCCGGAAAGGATCCGCGTCTTTTTTGAAATTTGACCCGATTCTACGTGAATTGGAATTAGAATTACTTTGTACTCCATATTAATATGGATTTAATTGAAATTCAATTTAAAATCTCTATATTTTACTGGAACCGCGGAATTGGAATTCGAGGCTCCAATTTCAATGCCCAAATTCCGCGATACCGAACGGACCCTCATAATACTTCGAGGTATATAATTACTTTAATTACAATATTACCCTTGATAGTATATCTGGTTTAAATTCGTCATAATGTACATATTTTTAAGCATACATATTTGATTTTATCTAGTTTTTAGCATTTTAATATAATGTCCCAAATTTAGGACACTTGCAGATAAGGACTTAACTTTTCAAATTTGGCCAAAAAAAATTTGCAATAAAAATCGAACCAAATATTCTTTTAGTATGTCAGTATCTATTCCAAGTACCAACTACCAAAGGCAATTCGATCTGAAATTTTTATTGTGGTCTAGTTTAAGTAAAAATTGAAACGCTTGATATTTTTTTGCAATTATATTAAGCTTTGGGTGTTTATCTAAAATGCTAAAATGATTGAACAAAATTGAATATTCACTCTATTTTTAATACTACTATAATTTTAGAAGAAAATATGCCGAAAAATCAACTTTAATGTTATAAGTCAAATGTTGTTTCAATCACACTAATATTATTGAATAACCTAGTAAGCAAAATTCATGCTACAATAAATTAGGTAGGGTTCATATCTAAAACCAAACTCATCTATCAAATTTTTAGTAGATTGGTCCATTATCAAAGGACCGACCTATAAATGCCAAGTCATTCAATAATCTAGATAGCATCTATTATTTTTTCGTTTATAAAATGTTTAAGAAAGTAAACATGTGGGAATAGAAATAACACTTTCATCACTTAAAAGTTAAAACTATATTATGGAATTTAAATGACCAATTTTCAATTAAATTTTAATAATTTATTAAATTAATTAAAAAAAGTAAAAATATTTAAACAAGTGGGTCCCAATCGCATCTAAGACAACCTTCAACCCTTTTCACGAATGCCTTGTGGGTTGTGCATCACTTGAAACGGAGCTCGATGCGTGCATCCTAAAGTGGAACACAAAAACGTGGTTCTCCCCGCTCCATTATTGATGCTCTAAGCCTCTAACTTTCAACAATTGATTTATGTGTTTGCTTAGTAAAACTAATTAATACATACAAGTATCGCCAAATTTCAATTTTTTTGTATTCCATAAATCATTGTGAAAAACTTCTAGTATTAGTAGTAATTAATTGTTTCGAAATTCCGTAGTTAAAATTAGATCTGGCCGGAGTGGAGATGCAAAATGTGTCAAGGCAAAGGAGTCCAAATTTAGAATGGGATAAAGTTTTCTTTTTAAAACATCTCTTTCAATGGAGCAGGTAGATTATGACAGCCGCAAACTAAGTAGCCGTCTTTACAAGAATAAATAATCCGCAAAAATAGACTTATTTATTTATTTATTGCACCTTGAGATTAGACACATTTTGATTAAGACTAAAAAGGCGTAAATTAATCCACATAGTGATTTATCCCTTCATTCATTTTTCTTTATTTTTTTTGGTGGATATTGTTTTGTTACTTATCATGACTACACATAACTCACGAGAGATGATGTTAACTTGAGAAGTGTATTTGGTATAACTATGGATATTTTATTTTGATCTTCAAAGTTAAGATCACTAAAAATAAAATAATAAAGATAGAGTTGATGACTTGATGTGATGATTCAACTTATTGTTTTCTTGATTCATTGCACTAGTTTGTTTGCCTAAAAATCCCGTGAATATTTTGAACTTTTTTTTTTGAAAAAATAAAACCATAATCTAGAAATGGTAAAATAGCCAACCAATAGACATATTACACAATTACAAATCCAAAAATGAGTTGAAACGCTCAATTTTCATTCTTCTTGATAAATGCTTAATAGAATAATTCATGTGTCCAATGTTTCTAGAGATTGTTCTGGAAAATCATAATCCGTTTATATTTATTTTATTCATGATTTTCCCTTGCTTGAGAAGGGATTAAAATAAGGGAAGAAATTTGGAATGGGAATGCTCAATAATGCAAGTAGGTTAATCCCTTTCAATACAAGACTGAAGAGATGCATCCTTCTTGTCTTGTCCCCTTTGTCAACACTTGTGTATTCAATTATCCAATTTAAGTCATTTAGGCCCTCCGCAACGCTGTCACTTATCCGTCCCTTAACCGTCCCTTAAATTACTATTCATGGGTCCCACTATACTTTTTACTCCATCTCTTAACTAAGGGACGGAACCTGCAACCCTCCATCTCTTATCCGTCCCTTAACCGTCCTTTAAATTACTATTCATTCAATTTCATTTTTTATTTTTATTTCCAACAAATTCAATTAATAAAATCACATTTCATTAAATAAAATAAAATTACAACATTACATTCTTAAAAAAATTTAAAATACATAATATAATTTCCTCCGCCAAATTTTGCTCAAATGTGCTCCATTAGATCATCTTGGAGTTGGGCGTGGGCGGTAGAGTTACGTGTCCTTGCCCGAATAGACAACCGTTCTTATATAGACGGATACACTCCACTTCGAGGCGGACTACTTGCGGTTTAGCTTCCGGGGGCTTCAGGGTCGAACCAATTTCCCGCCTCAGGTCCTTCGTCTTGGACAATCATGTTGTGCAAGATTATGCATGTATACATGATGTCGGCCATGCTCTCCATGAACCACGTACGAGCCGGGGCTTTGATAATGTTGAAGCGCGCTTGGAGAACCTCGAACGCCCGCTCCACATCCTTCCGAGCAGCCTACTGCTTCTGCCCAAAAAGAGCCTGGTTTGCGTTCACAAGCCTGATGCACGTCTTCATGAAGGTTGACCACTTCGGGTAGATGCCGTCGGCAAGATAGTACCCCATTTTATAGCGCCGGTTGTTAGCGGTGAAGTTGATGGCCGACGCTTTACCATCCAAAACTTCGGCAAAGAGGTCGGATTGGTGGAGCACGTTTATGTCGTTGTTCGAGCCGGGGACCCCGAAGTACGCATGCCAGATCCATAGCCGGTAGTCGGCGACGGCCTCGAGTATAACGGTGGGGTGGGTGCCTTTGTGGCCGCTCGTGTACGACCCCCTCCACGCCACCGGGCAATTCTTCCATTGCCAGTGCATGCAATCGATGCTGCCATGCATCTCGGGGAATCCGTGCACTTCTTCGTGAAGGCGGAGCAGGAACTGGCAATCTGTCGTGCTTGGCTTCCGGAGAAATCCGTCAGTGAAAGCTGCCCGGACGCCTTTGCAGAATTGGATCAAGCACATTCTCCCAGTGCTTTCTCCAATGTGGAGGTATTCGTCGAACACATCCGTCGTTTGTCCAGTCGCAAGCTGACGGATTGCTGCAGTACATTTCTGCAGCGTCGTGTGGCTGGGACGGCCGACGGCGTCGAACCTTTCTTTGAATAACTCTTCCCTGGCTGCCAATGTATTTTCAATGTGGAAACGGCGACGGAAGTAGGTCTCTCCCCACACCGAGTTATCGCAGAAGTAGTCGCGGACTAACCTTGTGGCGGCTTCCTCCCGGTTACGATGGATGTAGGCCCGGGAGGGTCTTTGGGGCGGCGCGGCTTCCTCCGCCTCCCGGCGTCGATCTTCTTCAAGTGATTCTTCCATTATTCGACGCATTTGCTCATATGGATCCATTAGATCGATTAAATTTGGGGGAAGAATAAAAGATATGATTTGAGATGAAAATTGGAGTGGAAAGAGAGATGATTTGAGAGGAGTAGATGTGTGTTTGTGTGTGAAATGAGGATGAAATAGGAGTATTTATAGAGTAAAAAAATTAAAAAAAAAAATAAAAAAAGGAAAACGGTCGATTACCGTTTTCGAATTTTTATTTTTTTATTGGAATTTTTTAAAAAAAATTGATTTATTGCGTCAGCGTGACGAAACCCACTCGCGGGCCGGAGAGTGGGCGTCACACATCGCCTAGGAGCGCGCCACGTTGCGCAAGCGCGTGGCGAGACAGCTCGCGGGCTGTCTCGGATTGACGGGGGGTTCCGGAGGAATGGTGACGGGACGGGACGGGACGCTGCAACGCATCCCGCGCCCTTCTCGTCACGGAGGAACGGGACACGAGCCACCCACATAACGCGTTGCGGGTGGCCTTAGTAACACAAGGATAACCTTACATGTAGTACTACCCTACAAGGATAACCTTACATGTAGTAATTTCATGGTTTCATGGTTTTGATGAGTGTGGCAAAGATTTTAATCTTTTATAATCAAAAGATACTCCCTAGATATCATTTTCTATTCTCACACAACTTTTTTATGAAGACAGAAATGGACGGCAACAATTACTCCCTCTATCAAACTATAAATAACACATTTCTTTTGATGAAAAAATTTAACAAAACATTGTTTAATTAGTTAAATATAAAAAGAATAAAGTTCAAATACAAGAGAAAATAAAATAATAAAAAGTAAATAGGTTGTTTTTTGCTAACAAAAATGAGTCTTTTATAGTGGGCAAACCTAGTAGTTTACAAATTGCATTAGAGAAGTAAGCCACAAATAAAAAATCAACTTTGAGATGTGACAAGATTTGTATTGGATATAATCATAAAATCTCATTCCTATGCAATAAGAACAGCAAACTACATGTGGCAAGTTTGATATAACAATTCACAAGTTCAGCATAAAAGTTTTTGGCGGTATTCTGCAGCTCATATTTCTTGATGTTATACCACTTTTCACTAATTCACAATTTCACATACTTCATAAAAAAGCAGTATTTGCAAAACAATATACAAGATCAAGATGCTTTGTGTTTGTTCAAGAACAAATATCAGAAAGGAAGTGAATACACAGCTTACTAATAGAAATGAAGAAAAAAAAACCGAGAAAAAATGTAAGATCAAAAATAAATAAATAAAAAATCTAACAAATAGACATGAAAAAGGAACATGCATATACTAGAGATACAAAACAAAGCAAAAAATACGTCGAATCCCCAAAAATTTCGATAGGCTGCTCCCATATAAATTTGTCCTGCTGATTAAGCAGCGCACACGCGCAAAGGACTACATGAGGAAGTATTTAGACAATTCTCGCCAACAAAAATAAAAAGAAAAGAAAAAAGCTTAGATGCTCTCTGAATTTAAACAACAATTGCATGATGGGAATGCATGAAATGCTTCTCCATCAACTAGGCAATTTTGGTTACATCATAGCTGCTGTGATTTTTACCTGGTTTGTGTTACAAGTACAACCCATCCGTCATCTGTATGCCTCAGCAGCCCAGATGAGAAAAGCATTTGCTGGAACAAGAATTTAAGAGCTCAGTAGCATGTTGTCAGAACTCGGTTATCAAGGCTTGTGCATCTTGAAGCCAAAAACTCTAGGGACGTAGCTCTGTGTTGGCTTCTGAGGCTTGAGGTGTCCGTACGTCATCAAGAACAGGTGGGGGAATGTGGTTCCGAAATACGCCTCATCAATATCTGTTGAAGTCAGGGAAATCATTCCAAAAGCAAAGCACACAGAACAACATGTAAAAACAATCAATACCGACTCCATTTGTAGCATGCATCGCAAAGCGAGGTTCTAATTTCCTGGTGGGTGCTCCGAGTAGTCCAGAAAAGATTTCAAATCTTCCAAACCATTCATAAACTCTCCCTGGATATTGCTTTTTACCTTTTACTTTATTACTTTTTCCTGGGGTGGGGTCTCATTTTTCGATTACACAACTCCATAAGGGGAATCCAACCCAGATCACAATTCTCTTGCAACCATATAACTTACATTTAAAGCTAGAACACATGCAAGTTTTCAATAATTTAATTCTTAGCAAAGCACCTGATCATCAGGAGAAAGGAGAATATCTTAAGCTCTCAAGAAGTGAATTGGGTGGTAGTAGTTTGTGACGCTAAACTTTTCTGTGACTCTTAAGTCCTAATAACGAGTCTTGAACTCACATAAATATGTAAAGTTGCAATGAACAATGCAGCAGGCTCATGCAAATGACCCAGAGGATTAAGTGCAAAATAAATGTATAAAGCAATAAAAGTACAAAGTAAGGATACTGCCTTGGTATTTCGATCGAGGGTAGTAAATATCATCGCATTTTGGACAGTAAATCTTCACAGTACTTGAGCGTGGGATGTCTGATTGTCCAACTGGAAGGCATGGCTGTCCACAGCAGTAGACTCTAGGGCATCTTCCAAAATCATAGTTTTTATACTTCTCTAACTGCAATAATTTCATTTCAATGAGTCAAATGGCATAACTAAATAAAGAGAGAGGTGGTCAACATAATGATAATCCAATGATGTTACCATAGCAGCCATTCCCTTGCTTGTCAAGATGTAACGGACATGAATAAGGCCATAGAGCATTTCTGCAGCTGATTCAACTAATTCATTCTGTTCTTCAGTAAACATATCACCTAGATGTGCCCATCATGGAAAAAACGCTGTCAGAAATGGATATCCAGCTCAAAATAGAGACAAAGTGAAAAGAGAGAATTAAAGCTAGACAAAGTAAGCAAAAAAACAATGGAATTAAATCATGTTTTTATATTTAAAAGGAAAATTATAATCTGACTCCAAACAATGGTCCAAATTTATGCTATGTGAACATGAAAGTTCAAGAGCATTTTACCTTTTGCTATCTCAATTCATTGAAAATGTACACACTAAACACATACTAGCACTAAACAGTAAACACATAGTAGAACATTTTGCAACAATCAAAATCAAATATATCCATTACAAACTTCATAGAGTTTATATCATACTATGTAAAGATTACAGAGTTCAAGCATCACAGAGTCCAAGCCAGGTTGAGAAGTATATAGGAAAATGTTAGGAGTATTATTTGAGAAAGAAAGTCTATGAAGCTCAGAACCTATTATTGAAAGAAAATAAACACACTAATATCTACTAATAGATGATAAGAAGCTCACCATGAGATGATTCTACATCCAGTATTAGATCAAGTGCATAATCATAATACGGGACTTGATTGCTCAATCCACATAGATTGAAATCATCTTGGATATATTCATCATCGACTTCACAAAAAAACTCATTTCCACGCAAGTTGCAAAACCATGAAACCCAAGATGTATCTTCCCCATCAGAACCACTGACATCAGACTCTTCACTGTCTGTTTCAGATTCCTCTGAAAAATGAACAAATATTTCAATCTCAAGTTTGTATACAACCAAAGTATGCCTGCAAATTTATTAGAAAAGAGAACGAATGTACATACACAAATGTGCAGACATATTTACTGTAATACATGCCACTGAAAGAGCATAAAATGAAGAATGAAAATTCATAATTGATCACATGCCCAATGTGAAGTGTAAGCTGTGTGCTTTACATAAGGGGGTAGAAGTGTGGTTTCTTTTACGTCAATCAGAGCAATATTTTAAGTCATAAAAAAATGAAGCCAGCATCCAGTTATCGTACATAACACAAAGGTTTAGCATGGCTAACATCTACTAGATATGTATACAACTTTTTTTCAAATTGTTACACTCCTGATCATAATCACCACCCTCCTAAAAGTATAACTCGTCAGCACTCACCACCTATCATCCACCTCTCGTCAGCACTGATCATAATCATAACAAAACCATCGCCATCCATTTAACACAGCAACAAAAAAAAATAATCTTGCAATATCTATGTGCCTGAACTTGCAAAAGCAGCAGCCCACTCTCTGCATTGATCTTTAACTAGTCCCTTATCCATCATTTTATACAACATAGCAACGTGAACATGTTTTCATACAAAAATTCAATATACGGATCAAAAGCTGAAACTTTTATGCCTTAGCTCTTCATAAGGAGCAAACAGTAGCACCTCAACAGATCTGTCAAACAACTGAAATTGGTTAATCGGAGCTTTTCCCCTTTCAATGGATTCGCAGAGCTACTAAACTTAACTCCAATGTCAATCATTTAAAACAATGACAAAAAGTTCAACTACTATACATGACAATTAAACACCGCACACAAATACAAATGCTAAAAGCATCCCAAATTTCGCGATTCTAAATTAAACACGAACTGATCAAAAATAAAAAAAAACATAGGAAATAAAAAAAGGCAGGCACCTTCGGAGAGCTTGTTCTTGCTGGCGGTGAGGGCGGATGAAGAACGGCTGTCCCTGAGATCAACGTGCTTCCCGGCAGCGGCGGAGGTGGAGGGCACCGAGACAGCTGAGCCCTTGTTTCTGGATGTGGAAGGCGACGATTTCTCCAAATGTTTGTCGAGCGCCTCATTGATTCGCTTCCGATCCAACATCTCGCCGGCCTTGGACGAGCCACCGCCCCCTCGATCTCTGTACATGTTCATATCAAAACTGGAAAAATCGAATCCCCAAAATTATCAACTTTCCAAAGGGTATCTGAGCAAATGGAAAAAAAGGCGAAAATTTGCTAGATTTGTACAGTCGCGTGTGTGGTGAAATGGAGCTAGGGTTTCATCAATTTCGATTGCTGGGGTCTTCTCATGGCTTATGCTTTCTAATCCATTTCTTTATCATTTTTTCATTTATTTTCCTTATTTGTTATTCCATTTAAATAATCACAAATATTATATTCTTTTAAAGGTTATTATAATAAAACATTAAACGAACGACTAGTATTTACAAGAGAAATGTTACGTTACATATTTCGTTTAAGCATCATTTGTAAGTGTCATTCTCGTTTAGACCAAATTATAATTAGATTTCATTTTCACTTTTTCTATTGAGCTTTTAAAAGTTATTAATCATGTCAATAATATTATAAATAGCATAAAATTTTTAAACGTTTAGACCAAATTATAATTAGATTTCATTTTCACTTTTTCTATTGAGCTTTTAAAAGTTATTAATCATGTCAATAATATTATAAATAGCATAAAAATTTTAAAATTAGATTTGTCCATTTTCTTAGTAACTTATGATAAATTTGGTCACGGGACAAAATATATACTCCTAATCATATGCTATGAACAGATACATGCTAATTTCACATGTCTGTCAGTCCTATTTGTTATAAATATAGTATTTTACATATATTTCCATGCTGTGACCATATATTGGGTTTCTAATTTCTATTCTGCTTTATGGGCAGCGTGTGTAATGCATATTTATTTTATTATTTATCAATGTTAATATAGATAGGAAAACACATCTTGTCTATGACATAAGAAATAGGAAAACATATCTTGATATATACTCCGTATCTTATATTCGTGTGAGATTCATGCATAGTCTAGTATAAGTATGCCCATTCATGAGTATTCTAAGATCTAAATATATGGTCATTCATGTAGGGTTGTGATCAATGTCGAACCAATTTTAAAGACCGAATTAGAGACCAAATCTGGGCCATTAGATCTAGTTTTTTTGATGAGATGTGCTGCTGTGTAAATTTTTCGGTCTTCATTACAAGCCCATTTTACTTCATTGTATAGATTTATTACTTCATTCCGTACGTAATACCTTGAAACTACAACATGTTTTTACTTTCTTCCAGTAGGTTTTGAAATGATTCAACATATGTTTCATTTGAATTCATTGACCTGAGTTTTTACTTTATTTACATTAAAAAATGCAATTTATTCAAGTGCGTTTATTACTTCATTCAGAAACGTTATTACTTCATTGGATAAGGTTTTTACTTCATTCCAGTAGGACTTCAAATGCTTTTACACATACTTCATTCCAATAATTTATTACATCATTCCATGTGTTTATTACACCATATCAGCGTTGTGGCGGTGGTGATAGATATTGTAGAGAGAAAGAACGACACGCGACGGCGAAACCGTATTTACGTACTGGAATGAAGTAATAACCCTACTGGAATGAAGTAAAAACCTACTGGAATGAAGTAAAAACCTACTGGAATGAAGTTAAATCTTCGTAACATGTTAGTATGACTTATTTACCTTTGGATGAATTAAAATAGGCTCGTGATGAAGGCGAAAATAATTGATAAATTTATGTCTCTCATCCATAAAAAAACTAGATCTAAAAACCCTAATTTGGTATGGTTCGGTGGTTCGGTCTTTAAGAGTGGATTTGTGAATAATGTTACTCCATTCATGTATAACCCAATTTTATTGTCCACAAAGGTTTTGTCCCACCCGAGATAATCATATTCTTTAGTCAGGTGCGATTTTTAAAAGGAGTTATTGAATATTTTAATAAGAAGATAGAAAAAGAGTTATTTCTATAATTAGAAAATGATCATCTTATTGAAACAAACAATAAAAAAAATACGACCGTCTTGAATGAAATAGAGAATACATCTTTAGTTTTATACTAAGAGTGTCCATAGTGGGAGAGCCGCGGCCCGTGGCTCGGGTGCACGGCCCCCACTGCAGAGAGCCACGAACGGTGGCTGAGGGCCGAGAGCCGAGAGGGAGCCGCGGCCTTCACGCGGCTGAGCCGTGTGTTCCGCGGCCCACTACTGCAGCGGGCCGCGTTTCGTGGCCCAGCAACCGAATTTTTTTATTTTTTTTTGCTTCTTTTTTTTATAAATACACACCATTTTTCCTCCATTTTTCTACCCCAATTCAAACACCACTCTTTCCAATCTTTCCAATCTATTTTAATTCAACTTCTGAAAATATGGATTCCGACGATGAACGGTACCAGGAAGCGGTAGATCTGGAGTTTCAAAACCTGGTTGATGGAAGCTGACGAGGCGGCGGCGGTGGTAGTCCCTCAGCCGTTCTATCATCGGCGGTATATCGACCGTGACCATGCCGGGGCTGACCGCCGGTTGATGGAAGACTACTTCAGCGAGAACGCCCGTTATCCGCCAGAGATTTTCCGTCGGCGATTCAGAATGTCGCAACAGCTCTTCGTCCATATAGCGACGTGTTTGGCGCAGCGGTTCAAGTGCTTCAACTTGCGATATGATGCCACCGGCCGACCCGGCTTGTCGACATATCAGAAGGGTATGGTGGCAATTAGGCAGCTTGCCTATGTCGGGCCCGCTGACATGTTCGACGAATACCTACAGATGGGCGAAACGACTGCCCTACATACGTTGAGGCAGTTTTGTAGGAGCATTAAGGATATCTTCAAAGGGGAGTATCTACGGAAGCCAACGGCCGATGATTGCCAGAGTCTGATTGATATGCACGGGACTGTACATCATTTTCCAGGGATGTTGGGGAGCATCGATTACATGCACTAGGAGTGGAGGAACTGCCCGGTGGCTTGGAAGGGGCAGTTCACTTCTGGTTTCAAAGGCCGACATCCCACGATGATCCTGGAAGCCGTTGCTAACTACCGCTTGCGAATCTGGCATGCGTATTTTGGTGTCGCCGGGTCGAACAACGACATCAACGTTCTACGATCGTCCCACCTGTTCAATGACGAGTGCCGGGGTGAGGGTTCGCAAGTTAGATTCATGGCCAACGGCACGCAGTACAACATGGGATACTATTTGGCCGATGGGATATACCCTCGTTGGCTCGTGTTTGTGAAGTCGATCCGACAACCCGTTGGGCAGAGGCAAACCTACTTCGCGAAAAAACAAGAGGGTGTTAGGAAGGATGTTGAGCGAGCTTTTGGTGTCCTCCAAGCGCGATGGGCCATTATACGGTGTCCACAATGGCATGAAAATGATGTCTCATACATCATGACTGCATGTATCATATTGCACAATATGATAATAGATGACGAAGGATTTGCGCAGAGCGATGGGCACCGGAAGATGGTGCTAGTTTGAGCTCTGGTATTGTCATGGAGCCCCTGCAGATGGGTGTACCACGTACTAATGAATACTTGATCCAGCGGTACACTGATATGCGGAGCCAAATATCGCATACAACACTGCATGCTGATTTGGTTGAAGAGGTCTGGAACCGTAGAAGGAGCGTCGCAGAGTGATATGGGTTTTCGGGTTGTTGTTTTTAAACTAGAAAAATTTCATTGTATAATTTTCCCATTTTAATATAATACAACGAAGTTCTTGTTAAACTTTTTTTTGGTTAGGTTGTGAATTTTTTTTTATTTACAATCCAAATTATTTTATTTTAATTAAAATTATAAATATCATAAATTATAGTCTAATAAAATTTATTGTAGTTAAATTAAAAAATATCATTAAAAAAAGCAAACAAATTAAGTTTTATTTTAGAGATTATTTTTGGGTTTTACCATTGTGGAGGGCCATGGAGAACCACATTTGGTGACCGGGCCAATTTTAGTGGCCCTCAAGGGCCACCATTGTGGACACTCTTAAGGACATGATGGGATGGGATGGTATGGATGGATAGAAATAAAACATGGGATAATTTAGTGGTGTTGGTCCCACATAATAAAAGCAAGTATTTAGTGACAAAGAAATAAATAAGCCGTGATTGTACTTTTGGGTCATTTTGTTTTAAGTAATTATTTTTCTGTTCATTACGAGCTTAATAAAATGCCCCAACAAATTTTGGGGAAACAAAATGTGAGGGGTACAAATGGAATATTGCCTTCAATTATGGGTCCGAGAATCGATGCAGTTACAAATATCATCAAATTCGGGTGAATTCATTTAGAGCACCCACAGTGGGGCGTCCTATAACCCTCCATTTACCACGATAGGAAGATAGATAGAATGAAAGGACTATTCGTTTTTGGAAAATTGCGGGATTCATCTTTGAATTTAGAGCATCCGCAATGGCGGATTTTCCGGCTGACGTCTGACCGGAGTGTCGGGTGTCCGCGCGGGACGCCCGCCATTAAACGTGAGAGGGGCGGATGCGGACGTCCGCTGCGGACACCGTATATCCGTGGCCTTCCGGCGACGTCCGCCATTGCGGTGCTACGACGGACGTCCCGATTTATTTATATTTTTATTTTAAAAAAAAACTCTATATATACGGCTCGTTGAACTTCATTTCATTCGCACCACTTGTTTTAACGAGTTTCTCTCTCTATACTTTCATTTCTTTTGAAGATAAATGGAACACCACGATAGTGATTCCCCTGCCACGAGCGAGTCACAAACGCCGACGTTTCCCACTAGGGTTGGGGGAAACGCCGGCGGAAGTGTACCGATGTCCGGGATGATGCCCGGAATGACGCTGATGTCCGGGATGATGCCCGGAATGACACCGATGATGCCCAACCCCAAATGGCGGGGATGATGCAAGGGTACTACAATATGTACCTCTTTGGTGTGGAGGGATGCGTGGGATGATGCTCCAAATGCCCGGGGTGAGTGCCGCGATGACGAGGGTTGTGCCCCAAATGCGCGGGGTGGGTGGGATGATGCCCCAAATGCCCGGGATGATGCAGGGCATGCCTACCACTGCGGGGGGAGCAGGCAGGGGGTCCCCCAATCATCTGGGGACAATGTCTATTGCCCCTACATGGATTTATTGTCGAGTGATTTCCCCCAAAGTAGTCCTCTGGAGACTCAGTTCACCGGCAACGAGACTTTCTCTTTGGAGGAGTTGGGACTATCTCCGGTCAGGGAGTCTCCCACTGAGATGCAACCGGCGGCAGGGATGACGCGGAAGTAGGGGAGAGGGAAGGGCAAAGGCACTACCTCGTCCTTGCATGCGGGGAACGAGGGGGTGGGGGAGGAAGCCAACGAGAGAAAGAGGACCGTCTGGAGTATAGGGGAGTGCATCGCGCTGGAGAAGGCCTGGGTCGGTGTAGTCGAGGATCCCTACATCGGGGCTAACCAGCACATCGACAGAATATGGTGGCGCATTAGCCAAAACTACCTCCAATTCAAACCGCCAGGTTGGAAGCCTCACGATGGAGAGCAATGCCGGAAACAGTGGGAGCGGCTGAGGAGGCAGCTCAGCCAATTTGCCGGCATCTACCAAAACAAACTCCACACG
The DNA here is from genome assembly GCF_004379255.2 of Salvia splendens. Taxonomy (NCBI): domain Eukaryota; kingdom Viridiplantae; phylum Streptophyta; class Magnoliopsida; order Lamiales; family Lamiaceae; genus Salvia; species Salvia splendens. The sequence goes on from NC_056049.1 coordinate 21,881,348, forward strand.
GCAACCAGCGGCATGTCCGCCGATGATGTGAAGCTTTTGTCGCATGAGCAGTACCCTGACAGTTTATTGGGTTTCGGGGAATTCAAATATTGAGAGGTTTATCTTGTGGTGTAGACTTCCGCCAAGTTTAGTGCGGGTGTTGAAGCTGGCTGGCCGAAGCGGACGAAGATCAACGCCTTCGGGGAGTACACCAGCAGTGCCGGTTCCCACGAACACCCTGACGCCGAGGCAGAGTTCCCGACCCCTCAATCGTCTTCCCGCCACCGTCGCCTGGTTGAGCAAAAGACCACGATGCGGATGGCTAGGGGAAGCGCCAGCGGGTCTGCCGAGGTCCAATCGATAGCTCCTTCCCAGATCGATCCCGAGCTCCCCTCACTCGCCCGCATGCAACAACATCAGAGCCTGATAGACAACATGGACAAGTGGCATGCAACGACTGACCCCTTATACAAGTTGATGCTGAAGGATGTCATCGACAGTTTGCGAATTTGTGAATTTTTTTAATGTGGCAATTCCGTCGGGAATTCAACAGGGAATTCCGCTACTGTGCAGTGAGAATTCCGTATGACGTGGCAGGGCAGTGAGAAGTCCGTATGACGTGGCATAAGGTGTTTTTGGGAATTACACGGGGAATTCCGCTCCACTGCTGATGCTCTAAAGAAGTGAGAACTCTTTTCCCATCTTTAGCTTTTGTGTCATGTAAGCTTGATACAGTACTATACCAACTCTCTCTTGTAGATTAAACATTCGAATTCAAACTCATTAGACAGATCTTGATCCATCTAAAGTAAAAGTTCTGTATTAAGGCAAAGAGTGTCGACCCCACAGGTGGGGCCATTTGTGTTTATACATGCAGATGCTAAGAGCATCTCCAGTGGGCGGATGTCCCACTCGGACATCCACTAGGACATCCCGAAAACACCTCCTGCCACGTCACTAGGACTTCCCATCCCACTGCCACGTCACTAGGACATCCCCTGCACAATCCGCCCTTCCCACTAGGACTTCCCGCAATAAAAAAAATCACAAATTCACAAATAAAATAATTTACGTTTACGGAAATAAAATTTCAACACGAATACGAACGGAAAAAATTATCAACTTCATTAAAAAAACATACATGATTTGAAAAAAAAAATTATATAGTAATAAAACAAAAAAAAGTAATAACATCAACGTCAACCCCTCTGCGTCCAAACCTCTTCGATAATATCGTTCTGAAGTCGAACATGGGCATCTGCTTGCCGCATGTCGGCAAATGCACGCATCCGCTCGACATCTCCATGAGGTACCCCCATATTCACATTCGCGGTGGCCACGCCGTGACTTGGACCTGCATCCGTATCATCTTCATTGGTCCACTGAGTCAGTTCCGCACCTTCATTTTCGACAATCATGTTGTGCATTATGATACATGCGTACATGACATCGCCGATGTTGGGAATATACCACTGCCGTGCAGGACCCTTGACTACCGCCCATCGACTCTGGAGCACACCAAATGCCCGCTCCACATCCTTGCGCGCTGCTTCCTGACGGCTCGCAAAGTATGACTTCTTTTGCCCGAGCGGATGCTTGATTGTCTTCACAAAGACGGGCCAATTTGGGTATATCCCATCCGCCAAATAGTATCCTATATTGTGCTGGTTGCCGTTGGCGACGAAACTGATGGCGGGACCAACGCCATTGCACTGAGCATTGAACAGGGGCGACGACTGGAGAACGTTGATGTCGTTGTTCGACCCGGCGACTCCGAAATAAGCATGCCATATCCACAGCCGGTAGTCAGCTACAGCTTCAAGGATCATCGTGGGATGCTTGGCTTTGAAGCGGGTAGTGTATATCCCCTTCCAGGCGGCGGGGCAGTTCTTCCACTCCCAATGCATACAATCTATGCTGCCCAACATCCCAGGGAACCCGTGCACCGACCTATGCATATCTATCAGACTCTGGCAGTCTTCGGGGCTCGGACTCCGAAGATACCGCTCACCGAATATCGCTCTCACGCCCGCGCAAAAATTTTGCAGACACTCGACGGCTGTCGACTCGCCAATGTGGAGGTACTCGTCGAACATGTCGGCCGCGCCTCCGTACGCCAGTTGTCTGATTGCGACAGTGCACTTCTGCAAGGGCGTGAGTTCGGGTTTGCCAACTGCATCCTCCCTGATCCTAAAATACAGGTATCTTCTCTCTAAAGCACCCACGATGTGCAGAAACAGCGGACGATGCATCCTAAAGCGTCGCCGGAATAAGGCTTCCCCAAAACGCGGTTGAGGAGCGAAGTAGTCTGCATACAACCGAATATGTGCAGCAATGTGGTCACGGGGTACGGTAGTTCGACGATGGATCGGCCGAGGTACCGCAGCCTGCTGCCGCCGCTGCGCCCTCTGCTGTAGCAGCCTATCTATCGCACCTTCCACAGCGACCTCCAATTCATTCTCACTATCACTGTCACTAGACATTCTAGATAGACTTGAAATTAGAGATGTAGAGAGAGAAACTTGTTAACACAAGTGGTGCGAATGAAATGAAGTTCAACGAGCCGTATATATAGAGTTTAAAAAAAAATATTTACCGGACGTCCGGCCCGGACGTCCGACCCACTCCACAATGGCGGACGTCCGCCCGCACGTCCGAGGACACCCGACGTCCTCACGGGACGTCCGTATCCGACCTTCGACGCTCCAATGGCGGACGTCCCGGTCGCCCGTCGCGGACATCCGACCGGACGTCCGCCATTGGAGATGCTCTAAAGCCCCTTGTCCAATTCCAATATATAGTCTAAATTCTGTTTTCATATGAAAATTTGAAACATATTACTATTACTCCCTCCTACTCCCTCCGTTCTATAGTAATTAAGGCGTTTCTTTTTTAGCACGGAGATTAAGAAAAATTGTGTTATGTGTGGAGAAATGTGTTGACTTTTACTAAAAAGGGAAATGACTCTATTATTATGAAACGTATCAAAATGACAAAATGACAAAATTACTATGAAACAGAGGGAGTATTAAATTCAATCTAAAGCACACCAATATAAGAATGGAATTACATTTTTCACGACAAAAAATTACTAAATGTTGATGGTTTAATAGAATAAGAGTATTCCGTATTTACTATAAGAACATGCAATTATTTTGTTAAGAGGTAACTATGAGAATAAATTATACTACTACTGTAGTCTGTAGTAGTAGTATTTTTATAGAGTATAAAATTTACTCCACTCTACGTATTAATGCTGGTTTGGGGATCTCATTATGCAAGGGAAATTGCATATATAGTTTTTACTATTATTCGGAAACCGAATTTACACTAAGTTTAAAAATCTATACTAATCTAAAGTGCAAGTTTGATGAAAAGTCCTTAATACCCTTTTTGGAGGGAAAAATGGAAAGATGGTGTGTCTTTTATTCAAAAATAATTTTTTAAGGCAAAAACAATTGGACAAATAATAGCCCAATAAAATGCTAACTTCTTGAAGAAGTGTTAAAACACATTTAAATAGTGCACTACCATTAAATTTTTTATAATTAAGTTATTAAATTTATATATTAATTAGCCTTATATTTGAGTTAAATTGGAATTGTGCTAGAGAGTTTAGTTTGCCTTCCATTTATTTAGGTTAAAATTGAGATTTAATCATTTATTGCAATACTTTTTATCATAAAGAGTAGTGTAAATTCTCACATCATTCAAAACAAACAAGATGCATAAAATATTATCGTTGTTTTAAGTGATAGTAGTAATTTACTTTTTATACGTATATGTGGCGGGAAGTAAGAAATTTATTCTTTCCAATATAAAAAATCCATTTAGTCTTTGGAAATGTATATCAAGTTATGCTATGGTCTGAAATTAAAAGAAAGAAATAAACAGTCAACTTATTGGATAATACAAATTTTCTAACTTGACTTCTCAAAGAAGTTTTAAATTTATATGATTTAAATTATTCATATATTTAATGTGAATATGTTTAATATCCCATATATTTTTTCAAATTAATTTTTTATAAATTAAGCTATTAAATTTATATATTAATTTACCTTTTATCTGGATTAATGACTTGCATAGCACTTTCAATAAACATATTTACTCACACATATTTTCTTTATTTGTATATCTTATTCTAATTAATTCATACTCTTTGATCATTAGTCACACATCTTATTTTTGTCAATAATTTTATTATTTTTACTTTACTTAGATTATAAATTAAAATTGCATAAATGTTTCATTCACTGGGGAGTAGTAAATTCTTCATTTTGAGTGAGACAAGATAAGTACATTTCTATTTTTTTAAATCTCCATATTTCTTTCAATTCTTATTTTCTATATATTTATTATATTTTATATTCATTATTTGAAACTCTTATGTCACGTGCATAGCTCGAGTGTTAACACTAGTTCTCCAAATGTGCAACTTTTAGTGATGCTAAATCAGTTGTTCAGCACATAAGAGATAACTGTCATTTAAATCATAATTTATTTTATTAATTTGTAGTCAATTTTATAACTTTTGAAACTCAAACATATAAAATCATAATGATAAAAATTGAAACTTATATGACAAAATAAATACTACTCCGATTTTGTTGTCATATAATATTTGATTTTGCCGTATTAAAATTTTAATATTTATTGAATAATTGCAAAAAGAATGTAACATTATTTCAAATTTTAGTTTCAAAAGTTATAAAATACACTATAAGTCAAGAAAGTTATTGAGCATTCAGATTTAGATCAGATTTTTTTCTAATCCAATCCGATCTAAACATCTAATTTTTTTTTAAAAATAAAGCTGATCCGATTTGCATTGTCCAACAATCAGAATCTGGTAGTCCCATACATGATCTATGTAATTCAATGTAATCCGAAATCCAAAATTGCATATAATAAAATTTAAAAATCCAATAAAAACCCGAAAATCTAATGTCACCAAATATTAAGTCCACTTGTCAAATAATGAAACGACGAGTAACAATCGCAGCCTGTATACGAATACAGAGGATCCCACCCTACATATAAATAATCTCGTAACAGAAATTAGATTTTCTCAATGCTCAATCTGATTGCTAGGGTTTCTCTTCTCTCGCTTTGTGCATACGCTTCTTACAACTACCTTTTAATCTCAATTGATCCTCACCGCGATTAATTTTATTTCCGATTCTCGATTTCCGTATTTTAAAGATCAAATTATCGCGATTCTGATCGGAGAAAGGATGCCACCGAGAATGACGAAGAAAACTCCGCCGGGGCCGGGGAGCAAGAGAGCTTTGCGTGGTCGGGCTGCTGCGGCGGCGGAGAATGCGAAGGAACAAGCTCTGCCTGAGGAGCCAAACGCGAAATTGGAGAAGATTGAGTTGCTGGAGGAAGGAAGGGGGACGGGGCTGGAGGAGCAGGCCAGCGCTGAGGAGAAAGTGTCGCTAGAGACCGTAGAGGCTCCTGTAACGAGTAAGCCTTATAAAGATTTTCCTTTGGAATTTTGTTCTAATTGTGTTTTTTTTGTGACTTTACACATTTTATAGGTTTGAAAAGGTGTTATGAGTTTTTTTCCTTCGATTTTCTAGTATTTTAGTATTAAATTGTAGTGCAATTATGCTAACATTTGCGTAGATATTAAGCAAAGCTTAAAGATGAGGCCTTTCTGGTAGAGTGTGCAAGAATTTGATTAGTTATTGTATATTGGAAGAAGGGAGGGTTAACATGTAGATGCAGGTTGTGGTTACTTATATGGTGGTTCATGAAGTATTTCACGTTCCTCCATTAGAATTTGCAGTATTACCGTATTGCTTTGCTTCACCTATCACTTAAATCTGGATAGATAAATGTAGCATGGGAGATATTCCCCATTGTGGGGATGGGGAATGTGGAGCCATGGATATGTTTTTAATTGAATTGCACTGTATATATGTGCTAGCAGTAGTATACTGTCCTCTACTTGTGATCGCAGCGTATTAAATGCTTACATCTCTGACTCTGAGTAGTGTGTGCAACTTTTGATGCAATGTATTTATATTATTACTCGAAATAACTCACAAACAAAAGAAAATATTGAGCATGACAGAGAAACTGAGATACATCCCATTTCATTGCTTCTTTCTGACTTTTGTTTGTGCCATCCTATCTACTTTTCCTCATCCATTAATTCTATAGTTGCTAAAATCTTCCAGTTGTTTGTTCATTTTCTATCAGATTCGTCCTTCTGGCAATTTTTACAAAGTAAAATCAGTTAATAGTCAAGTTCCTCTGTACAGTATTCATAATTTCCACCATATGGACCTAATCAGTATAAACTTGACTTAAAGAATTTTATGCACTTTTGTACCTAAAGCTAAATGCTATGCTCCTTTTTTGACCTCTCAGCTCCATACTCTTGCTCTGGAAAGAAAGCAGTGGCTGAGTATAGTTCTGTGACAGTTGATATTTTAGGTGTTGTTTATTTCTACATCTACGGACTGAAGAGCAGTATAAGGATTAAAACATTAGATATGGACTATTAAATCCGAAAGCTCTCTATGATATAGTTTTAGTGAATCAAGGTTCTTGCATTTTTATATGCGACATGTATATAAGGAGGATTATTGTGCTGATGATTACCATAAGATATCTTCTATGGTTCTAACATTACTAACTATTATGGCTGGGGCATAATATATGCATCATTTTGTGGTTCAAATTAGTTGACTTTCCTTTGGATGATGCGACTTTCCTGTTTTATCCGGCAGAGGATGAAGATCCTAAAGAGTCCATAGATGAGTATGAGAAAGATGAGCGGTTAGACTTGGAGGATAATGAGTATGAACCTGAAGAGTACAGTGGTGTAGATTATGATGAAAAGGAAAATGAGCCAGATCCTCGTGAAGATTTAGGTGAAGTGGAGAAAGATCCTGAAGAATTGGATGTTGGTGAAGAGGAGGGTGATGTAGTTGAGGAGGAAATGGATGGTATCCATGAAGAACTTGAACATGAGGAGGATGACGAGCATGTTGGGCCGGAGCAAACTGACATGGGTTATGCTGCTGAGGAAGAAGAACATCACGAAGTATTCAAAGAGAGACGTAAGCGGAAGGAATTTGAAATATTTGTTGGTGGATTGGATAAGGATGCTACTGAGGCTGATCTTAGGAAAGTTTTCAGTGAAGTTGGTGAGGTCACTGAAGTCAGACTTATGATGAATCCACAAACAAAGAAGAATAAAGGTTTTGCATTCTTGCGTTTTGCAACAGTTGAACAAGCAAGACGGGCTTGTGCTAGTCTGAAAAATCCAGTGGTATTTATACTAAAATGGCTGCTAAAACTAGTTGTTTTCTCTATAATGTTGCACACATGTCATTGACAACCCGAATTCCAGGTTTGTGGCAAGCAGTGTGGTGTGACACCAAGCCAAGACAGTGATACCCTGTTTTTAGGTAACATATGCAGGACATGGACAAAGGAAACTGTAAGTAAACTGATCACTTTTGATCAGCAGTACAATTTAGATTGAGGTAGTTTCTTAATTAATCCTGACTGCTATGTAACTTGCTTCCAGTTGAAAGAAAAGTTAAAGTATTATGGCCTTGAGAGTGTTGAGGATTTGACGCTGGTTGAAGATAGTAACAGTGTAGGAATGAATCGGGGTTTTGCCTTCTTAGAGTTCTCCTCAAGGTCTGACGCTATGGATGCTTATAAGCGTCTTCAAAAGAGGGATGTTGCGTTTGGAGTGGATAGGGCAGCTAAGGTTTCCTTTGCAGATTCCTTCATTGACCCTGGTGATGAGATCATGGCCCAGGTACATAACCTGACTAGTTTGGTTCTTCATTCAAAGGATTGGTATAATGCTATCAATGACCACTGGAAGTGTGGCTTAAGTATGGGTTATAGCTATACTCCAAGCAGCTTGGATACCTTATGATGTTTAGCTCAACATATCATTTCTTACAAATCTGCTTCTTTTCCAACTTCTGTGGTCATTTGACTTGATAAATCATAGATGTACTGTTGAGTTGTGAACGAATGCATATAATGAACATTTGAATTTCAATTTATATTTCAGGTTTATGTTTTCAGTTATTCTTATTTTTTTGCTGCATTAGATTTCTTATATTTTAATGACACTAACACATTCAATTTTTTAGGTTAAGACTGTGTTTGTGGATGGTCTCTCTGCTTCTTGGGATGAGGACCATGTTAAAGAACTTCTCAAAAAATATGGGGAGATTGAGAAAGTTGAGCTTGCCCGTAATATGCCATCTGCCAGGAGAAAGGATTTTGGTTTCGTTACATTTGATAGCCATGATGCAGCAGTAACTTGTGCTAAAAACATCAACAACGAGGAATTGGGTGAAGGCACAAGCAAGGTGCTTCTCAAATCATGATATCGTATTTATTTCCTGTATTTTGCTGTTAAGCTGTGCTAAATAGCATTGTGTGTCAGGCCAAAGTCAGGGCTAGATTGTCGAGACCACTTCAGCGAGGCAAAGGAAAGCATGTTTCCAGAGGAGATTTTCGACCTGTGCGTGGGTCGGTCCGAAGTGCTAGGAGCCCTTGGAGCCGCCCATTACCACGTTCTATCCCTGCTCGTGCCCCCAGAATTCCTCCCCGTCCAGTTGTCGACCGTAGTTACAGAAGGCCTGTTGCCATGAGAGAGAGGAGACCAGTTATGGCTGTTCCTCAAAGGGCTCGGCCTGTTGCTCCCTTGCCAAGATCCTATGATAGGAGGCCACCTGGTATGCTGTGCACTTTAACTTGTCAGGTGATTTAATGTTTTGGCAGTGTGTCCTAACCGTCTCATGTCTACAGTTCCATCATACCCCAAGAGTGGTTTGAAGAGGGATTACGGTCATAGGGAGGAGCTTAGTTCCAGAAGTAGGGCTGCTGTTATAGATTATAACTCTAGAGCAACGTCAGATAGACGTGCTCCCTATAGAGATGATTATCCTCCTCGTCCATCCGGCTACCTTGATATGCCTAGAGGTGGTGCTGCACGATCTACTGGTAGAAGACCTTATGTTGATGATGGGTATAATGATAGATATGAAAGGCCACCTCCGTCATACCACGAGGGGCGTGGGCGTGAGTATGATTCCATGTCTGGGTCCAAACGCCCATATGCTGCAGTGGTAATTTCTGGACTATCTTCTCTATGATGTTATCTTTGGTTAACTTTTCTCATACTCTGTTTGATATCCGATGTTGTCATTGACTATTGATTGTCCTTGGAAGGATGACGTCCCTCTCCGTTATACTGAGGCTGGAATGCGCCACTCTCGTACTCGTTTGGACTATGATCTTGACAGCAGTGCTTCCCGCTACACTGATGCATACAGTGACAGGTATGCTGTGGTTACAGTAAGATTCTTCAGTGTTTTTTTCCCCTAAAATCCCTAGTTTTAATGTCCTTTCATTTGTGGATGGCAGGCTTGGAAGGTCAAATATAGGATATTGGGGAAGTCGAAGCTCTATGTCTAATCAAGATTCCCATGGGCTTTACAGTAGTCGTCAGGGTATGGGTTACAGTGGAGGTATGCATTCAGGGTTTAATACATAGAGACATTTCTCTATTATTTCTGTAAATCTGTAGTTCTGAATCACTGAATTGTTAATCGAATATGGCATTTATGCTTTTCTCCTTGCAGGTCCTTATGGTGGTAGTGATGTTGGTCGGATGTACTCATCAAACTTTGGTGGTGATTACATGTCACGAGGAAGTGATGTATGTTTTCAAGTTGTCTAGTCTAATTGTGTGATTATTGGACATTCTTTGTGATGTAATTGTGAAGTGTGCTCGTGTCTATAATTCGTAGGTTGGCGGCAGCTCTTACTCATCCGTCTATCCCGGACGCAGTATGGGTGGTAGCAGCTACATGGGGAGTAGTGGGTCTGGGTCATACTATTAAGGTATGCATCCATGTTGTCTTGTCAGTAACATTCATGCATAGTGATATCTTTTGTACATTCCATGCTATCTTGCTGATAAATTAAATTGTTCTGGTAAGGCTGTACAAAGTTTTGATATTCATAATGATAGACGAAGCTATAGTTTATGCATCATCATGCCTAAGTTTGCACTCAACAGAATTTGAGCAATGTGATCACCCTTAACTTGTGTATGGCAGTGAGGAAATGGGAGTATGCAGCTGTAGGAAGGAAATGGGAGTATGCAGCTGTAGGATGTGGATGGTGTGAAGTTTGAAATCAGTCCTCACCTTCAAGTTGAAGCATTATTTGGAAATGGAAAATGGCTTCATAGCTTGGAAGTTAGACTCAAGTACATTGTTAGAGCAATTAGGTGCTTTAAGACCTGGTTTGGGTTTGTGTGATCCTGTTATTGTATGTATGCTGTAAGGATTCTGAACTATAATAGAGACATCTTCAGCATTGCTATTTATAATAATGGTTTTCCAACTATCTTCCCATTATTATTACACTATTATAGAGTAGTAGTAGTAGTAGAATGTAAATACCAGTGGCCTATGTCCAAAGTTGTTTATTGCTGAATTAGCAGTTATTTGGTGTTGAGAAATTTGAACTTGTATTATAATGAGGAATCCATTTTGCTAAAAAGTAACACAAATAGAAAATAAAATTACAAATTGGGTTCAGGCATAGTGGTGATTCTTGGGCTTCTTGATGGAGCGAGCAAATGCGTCGACAATTCTCTGCTGCGAATCGAGTATCATCTCCGTTCTCTTGAGCTCCATCTCCATCCGCATCTCCTCAATCTGCTGCGCCATATCCATCTTCATCTTCTCCATCCTCATAAACCCTTCCCCCAGCGCCTGAATCGCTTCCACCAACGATTTACCGCTCGAATTGGGGATTACTCTAGGGTTAGGGTTTGGAATTTGTCCGTACGCCTTGGCTGTAGAGCCAGGCATCTTGATCCGAACCCCCGGCGTGGCTGCTGCTGCTGCTGCTGCTCCGTTCTGATTGGTGTGGCGGTTGTAGAGATCGTTGATTCGCTTGACGCTGTTGCTCTTGGTGTTGTTGTGCTCGTCTTCGGAGGAGGAGGAAGGGGAGGAGGGAGGGGGGGAGGGGTTGTCGGTGCCCTTCTCCATGGAGTGCATCTGGTGGAAGTGGGCCCAGGAGGAGGCGGATCTGCGGGCGGCGGATCTCTGGATCTCGGCGCGGTAGCGCTTGCGGAGCTTCTCCATCTTGTGGCGGCACTGGACGGAGGTCTTGGCGGGGAGGGCGGGGGAGCGGGAGGCGACGTCGTCGGCGACCTCCTGCCAGTGGTTGCCGCGGAGGTTACCGCGGCGGAGGGAGTACCACTTGTCCCTGTAGGCGTCGATGAGGGCGACGGTCTCCTCGGGGGTCCAGCACGGCGGGGGGAGGCGGCGGGGGGCGGCAGCGGCGATGGAGACGGAGGGGAGGGCGAGCGTCGCGGTGGGGATGTCGTTGTCGGGGGAGGAGGGGGAGATGATCGTAGCCATGGGGGGGAAATTGAGATCGGAGAAGGGGGAATTGAATTAGGGGAATTGAATTGGGGGAAAATTGAGATCAGAGAGGGAGAGGGAGAGGGAGAGGGAGAGGGAGAGGAGGGAGCGGTGGAGAGAGAAGAAGGGAGGGGAATGAGAAGGGGTGGGGTAGGGTAGGGTTGTTGTTAAAGTGGCGGGGCGGCAGGCGGATGAGAGGCCACCGGTGGCTGCGTGAAACAAGGGTGGGGGAAGCGTTCGTATTTTTTGAATTCAATTCAAAATCGAGGCCGCCGCCACACGCGGCGGTGCCTCTGACCATTTAGGGCGGCCGCGTGATTAGGTATGTATCTCCATTTTCTAATTAATCTTTTTTTTCCAAAGTCGGGTTGCGGTTTCGTTAAATTAAAAATAAGTATACTATGGAATTTTAAAATACAAAAATGGATCGAATCGACACAATAATTCCACAGCAAAATGGATGGATGTTGAGACTTGTGATTTTATCTTATTTCAAAATAGCCAAATATCTAACTTGGAGGAACATGATGCTATGTGTATGAGATATGTATATAAACGTATTCACATTTTGGATCAGACGAAAAATAGGGTGGAAATGGAATACTAATAGACAAGAATTGCTTGCACCTATGCCAACCAGCCCAAGCCCAACCCGCTTGATTAGAGTGTAGTATTATCGGATTGAATTTTCTAATCTAACACCCATATCATGAATGTAGTAATAGAAGACCAATTTAGGGTTATGGTACAAAGTGCAAACTATATTTTCTCTCATGAAACTAATATATTACAAATTTAGGGAGTATTTTATAATCATATTTAGAATTTCATTATTTAAAGGATTTCGAATATAACCTATATATTAATTATAAATACATAAATTTTTTATTCTTCTTTTGAGATACTACAAGATAAATACCCCACTTACATTGAGAATCTCAACCGAAAAATAATAAGCCAAATAACTAAATAATAAAATTAATGTACTACTAATTGACACCAAATATTGACATACAATCACTAATTGATACCAAATAGTAGTATGAAAAACCTACCCAAATGGTTTCCCTAAATGGTCACCACGATTGCCAATTACTGCATAATTTTACTTAATACTTTGTTGCCTGCCTTTTGCTACGATTCGATTACAAATTAAAACAATTAATTCGACACACGTTCATAGGCCCACATGGGCTGTAGGATTATTTATAGATTTTTGTTTATAAACTATGGATTTCATGGCGGGACAAAAAGTCAAAAACTAATGGAAGCATAAGTTTTGTAGCATGATAAAAAAGAAATGGACAATGTTAAAATATGAGTGATAGGTCCATCCAATTATCAAACAATTGACAATGCCTATAACATGTTTTGCTCAAAATAAATGCAAATTTAAAGGGACCCTCCATTATTTTAATGTACTAGGCTCCCCCTATCTCCAATTTATTTGACGCCTCTATTATTTGATTTGATTTGATTACTTAACGCATATATGCTCGTGATGTCTGAATTTCATTGAGAAAATTTTTATAATAGTGAGAACAATTGTATACAAACTTATGAAATTGTACATGCAACGTAGTGTATGTGGAAAGTTGAATATGCTGAATTTGGTGAGTGGACTATGGTTATAGGATGTAAACATTTTGGCATGTTACTTACACATATTATAAAGGATGTAGGCTATTAATTTCCGTGTCACATGGATCTTTTGAATTTGCTTTAGAGATAGATATAACCTACTAATAATATAAGTGTAAAAACTAAACCTACAATATAAGTGTAAAAACTAAAAAGAATTGAGATGTTTTCTCTCGGACACAAGGATTAAATAATGTATGTTTAATGAGTTAAAGTATAAAAAATAAATAAAATATGAGATAGAAAAAAGTAGAAGAGAAAATAAAATAGATAATTAAATGGAGAGGATACAAAAAGAAATAAAACAGAGGAGTGAGTAAACAAGAAGAACGATTAAATGCTGCTATGAAAAAAAAAAATCAACTACATATTAAAGTATTAAACTATAAAAAGAATGACTCTAACTATAATGAAAAGAATAAAGAATAAAATGTACCGTAAGTAACTACAACTACTAAGTTGGAGATTGTTTTTCTCCAACCAAACTTGATTCAATCTTTTTAAATTTTGATACTTGATCTATCTCATTTAAAGCAAAACATTTTTTTCAATATGAGATCAATATTAGCATGTTAAGTGAAAAAAAAAATAACGTAGAAACTAGAGAGAAAGTTATTTCCAATTTTTCAAAAATATTATTATTATTATTATTATTATTATTTATGGTTTATGTTTATTCGGTAGAATTCTAGTGCTAGAGAATCTATTACTTATCTCTATAATATTCCCCCATATCCTTTCATCCATCCAAATGTAAGTATCTTTTTTTATAAGGACCCCAAAGCAATTTTAACAAGCATATTAGGATTCACCAAGTCATTTTACTCTAGAAGGTTACAGAGGAATTTAAAAATGGTATACATTTTTTATCCAGATATAATCTTATGTAGCGTGTCTAATTAATCAAAATTATAAGAACAAAAATAAATAAATAAATAGAAGAGATAATATTTTTACAATTATTATTGATTGCGATACACCACCTGATAATATATCCGCGTTACTAAAAAATACTTGGGATGTGATGGCGACATCTAAGAGCATCAGCAATGGCGTCCGTCTCGGCGGAATTCCGACCGGCATGCCAGAATTTCGGGGCGGACGTCCGCCATTGTGCATGGTAGGCACGGATACGGAATTCTGCCGAGGACACCGCAGTTCCGCGGCATTTACGCAGAATTCCGTCGCGACGCCACGCGGACGTCCGCCATTGCGTTGACTCCCACGGACGTCCGCACGGAATTTCCGTTTATTGCATTAAATGTTTTTTAAATTTCTATAAATACGTCCCGTTGAGCTTCATTTCATTCGCACCACTTGTATTAACGAGTCTCTCTCTCTAAAAATACCTTTCTTTCGAAGAACAATGGAGCACCACGATAGCGATTCCCCCGCCACTAGGATGTCAAGCTCCTGTCTCATTTGCAATTCCCCGACACTCAGTTGGGCTTTGGGGAATTCAAATATTGGGCAGTGTATCTTGTAGTGCAGTCTTCGGCCAAGTTCACTGCATGTGTTGAATCTGGCTGGCTGAAGCGGACGAAGATCAGCGACTTCGGAGAGTACAGTAGTAGTGCCGGTTCCGCGGAACTCCCCCCGCCGAGGCAGACTTCCCGACACCCACATCGTCTGCCCGCCGCCGTCGCCCGGTTGGGCAAAAGTCCGCGGCGCGGATGGCAAGGGGAAGCATCAGCGGATCCGCCGAGGCCCAATCGACAGCACCTGCCCAAAACGATACCGAGAACCCCTCATTCGCCCGCATCGCAGCACATGAAACATTGTTACGTGCAATGGTTGAATGACGACAATCGACCGACCCCCATTACAAGCGGTCGCTTAAACCCCTCATCAACAGTATGCGGCGCGATTTGGGGTTTGGAGACATGTCGGACGGTGACGGCGAGGGGGGTGGCGGCGGCGGTGTCGGCTACAGGGAATCTGAGGAGTGAGAAGCCGGTTTTTATTTTAATAATGTAATTTTTTTAGTAATTATGTATTTTTTTTAATAATGAAGTATGTTTTTTTAAAATAAAGTGGTTGCATTTTCTCCGTATTCGTGTCGACTATTTAATTCCGTATATTTCTTACTTCCAGAAATTGTTTAATTTGTGAATTTGTAAATTTTTTTAATTGTGGGAAGTCCTTCGGGATGTCCTTGGGGATGTCCGCCACTGTGCAGTGAGAATTCCTTATGACGTGATAGTGCAGTGGGGAATCCGTATGACGTGGCAGGAGGTGTTTTTGAGAATCCCGCCGGGAATTCCGTGCCACTCCCGATGCTCTAACAAGAAGTCAACATAGGGTACAACTGTACTTTTGCCAGCATGTTAATTAAACAAGATTCAAGCAAATTCACATCTGGCTATTAAATTTTAAAGATCACCGTTAAAATGGATCTAAAAATTCACAATATTAATTTGTTCAGCATATTAATTCACCATATACATATATGAAGACGCAAAGCTCTAATTTTATAAAAGAAAGTTTCAATCACTCAATTTATATTTAAAACAAAAGCATCGAAACTGAATTATGTTCTCATTATTCGGTTTTAAAAAGCGCAAAAATATTTTAGTTTAGAAATCTTTTAGCCAAATCTAGCAACACTAAAAAATCAATCAAAAGATTTGGTCTCAACTCGATTTTGTATATACTAGTAATATTAGTAGTATTTTTTTAACTAAATGATTCTTTAGTTGAAAATTTATTGTAAAATATTACGAAAAGAAACGACATATTATATTCATCTATAGATGTATTCTACATTTGTGCCGACAATTGGATGTTATTAGAGCATCCACCACCGTGCTCTTGCCAGCGGCACGGTTGTGGGCCCGGGCGGTACTATTCATGTCTGCTCTCTGGCAAGAGCACAACACCCACAACTGTGCTCTTCCGCAAGGACGAGCACAATTAATATAAAATTCAATTAAACAAAAACATTTCCATAATATTAAAATCCATTTAAAAACCACAATAAATATTACAAATTACAAATAAAATTAAAAAATACATAATTAAAATCCTAAAAATTAAAAATTACATAATTAAACTCCTTAAAATTAAAAATTACATAATTAAAATCCTAAAAATTAAAAATTACATAATTAAACTCCTAATAAGACTACGCATCCGGCGGGATCAACCCCAATTGTTTTTGGAGACCTTTTATCATGGTCTCGTGTGTTTCAAGTTGCGTGGGGGTCATAGATGACCTATCGGCCATATTGAGTTGGCTTAAGAGCATCCACAGCGAGTTGTTCGGGGGTGGAGGTGGCACATAGGGAGCGGGAGCGGCTTCGGGAGTCGAGCCGCGACGACGGTTGGCCGCTGCCTTCTTCCTTCCTTGGGGGCGGCGTTGGGAACCGCTCGGTCCGACGTCGGGGCTACCCAAGTTAGCTCCGGCGAGTTGGCTAGCCACTTCTTCCGAGCCGGAGTCGGATAGGGCTACCGACCTTGATCGTTTGGAGGAGCCGCTAGAGGAGGATGTTATGCCTCCCATATACTTCGGGTGCGTCCGCTTCTCCTGCCAAACGTTAAGATATTTGAACGACTTACCGTTCATGGATTGGTAGGTGCTCAGCGCGGCGGTGATGATGTCGACCTCGCTTCGGCCGCTCCCGGCATTCCGGGACTCCTGGATGAAATAGCCGTTGAACTTGCCAATTTCTTCGTTGGCTCGGCCGATGCAGTTGCGCACCATACTCTCGTTGCGCTCGATCGTTCCCGGCGGTCGGTTTGCATTGTACCGGCTAGAGACGCGCCACCAAAAGTGATCGCCGGATTGGTTCGTTCCAACCACCGCATCTTCGGAGATTTCCAAGTACGCCTTGAACAATCTTTCCATCTCCGCCGGTGAGTACGGTGTGCGGACACCGGCGCGAGATGGAGGAGTCAGCATTTGGGAAGGGGCGCGAGGCCTAGGCTCCGGTGTCCACCCGTAGCGCCCTTCGGAGGCACCTTGGTCGTCGATTGGGTATGGACGGTAGCCACCCGGAACGGCCGAATCTTGGGTTTGAGGAGGGGCCGAATATTCCGTTTCCGGACTAGGAAACGGTTGTGAACCGAACCATTCGGGGTTCCAACCGTGGGAGCCCGAAGGGTTATCGTCTTGGCCGAACATAGTGATGTTGTAGGGTATGAGAGAATGAAGATGAAAATGGATATGAGAGAATGGAGATGAGAATGGATATTGGAGAATGATGATGAGAGTTGTGTAGTTTGATGTGAATTTTTGGGGTGAAATTGGGGGTATTTATAGATGAAAGTGTGTATTTTCGGGGTAAAAAAATGAAAAAAATTAAAAAGGTGTAAAAAACGGTTATAAACGGATATATTTTTTTGGGGAAGTGAATTTTTTTTTAATTTTTTATCGGTTTTTTTAATAAAAAACTGATTTTTTTTAAAAAATAAAATAAAAAACGTTTAAATGCAACGGCTACGCCGTTGACGAATGGGAGTGCGCCACGTGTGCGTCCGCTGGCACGGACGTGCTCGATACATCGAGCAGCGCCGTGCCAGCGGCGCGGACGGCGGTGGCGACGGACGCCACCGCTGCGCATGCTCTTATGCTTAGCTGTCTGGTTTTAACACTAAATTTGTGACCTAACATGTGACTCGTGAGTGGTTCAATCAACCTAATTGACATTTGCTTCTTTAATCACAATATAGATTATGATTTATCAAAGATCATGTAATTAATCTCTTTCTTTCGACTCCTTAATTAAGAAAAAAAAATGCAGCAATTGAAATTTATAGATGCAACAAATTATTTTTGTTGAAATATTTTTATTCCCTTTTCATGATTTTGGTGTCATTGACTCCCAAATTTCATTGATCCTCAGAAGCATATTGACATAGATACATTTATCAAATAAATTTTGGGGACGATTAGTCGAGTTTGGTGCCCTAGTCTCTCATCCTTCTAAACTAATTGATGGAGTACGTACTAAACAAGCCCAACAGCAGTAAAGCCCATCAGCCTAAAGCCCAAGAAAGAGTATCAGTTCGGCATGACTAAAGAGTATCATTCCGGCATGACTAAAGAGTTCAGTTCGGCACAACCAAAGAGTTCGGCCCCAGCCTACAGCTCGGTAAAAGCCAACCAATCAAACTCTGCTCTCAGGTCGGCATCAAGCTCTACTCTCAGATCGGCAAAAGCTGCTCGGCAATAATTCAGCAGTTCGGTCTCAGTATTCGACCGAACTAGGAGATAGTGGACTCATGCAGGATTTCCACCTCCACTACACCCACGATCTATTTAGTGGTGTCAAGCAGTCATTAACTCATGCAGGATAGTGGACCCATGCAAGATCGCCACGATCTCCACGACATCCACTGCCTAGTAAATGGTGCTGCATGCCACGATCTTGGTTCAATGTATAAATAGAACTTAGATCAGATAGAAAAGGGTTAAGTTCTAAAGTAGCTCTCTAGAGATAAAAGATCATATAGCAAGTCTGTGTTGTAAGCTGTAATCCCAGATCAAGCAATACAATCTTGCCCTCCCTTCTCCCCGTGGACGTAGATTTACTTCAGTAAATCGAACCACGTAAATTCTCTGTGTCGTGATCTGCATTTTCCTGCATTCATTACCATCAAAAATTCGCGGAGCCATCACTGGCGCCGTCTGTGGGAAACAGAGAACCAAATTTGTGATAAAGCGAATTTTTGACCCTTTTTCCACCCCAAAAAAAAAAAAAAATGCATACCAGATCACATAACACCCATAATACCGTTCGTGATAACCGTGAGGAAGCTAGTCCAGCTCGCAGGTCTGAAAAACGGCCTCGGGAGACATCTACCTCCGGTTCTCACGAAGAAGGAACAAGCCACTCCAGGAGAGATCGCACCGAGTCTTCCCAGCAGCCCGATTTAAATGAAGCTGTCAAGCTGTTCTTGGCCGAGAAGCAGGAGGATTTCTTAACCTTCCTGCAGAAGAGCCAACAGCCGGAGAAGACAACGGCGGATTCTCCCTCCTCATCCAGACATGAAAGTCACTACCGCAGTAGTGACGTGTCTTCCAGGAGAAAGAATCCTCAACCCCGACATGTTCCTGTTCCTCCTCGGTACCGGAACCACAGGAGAACTCCATCTCCTCCGTACCGAAGAAATATCGGGTTCGCCATGTACGGAGCATTAAAGACTCCGTTCTCGGACGATATCACCCGAACTCCTTTGCCGCGGAACTACCGGACACCGTCAATGACTTATGACGGGCTAGTGGATCCTCATGACTTCTTGGGACGCTATCAGTATAATATGGCGAACCAGGGTCTCAATGAGGTCCATATGTGCAAGCTGTTCCCCGAGCTTCTTATCGGGAACGCGAGAAGGTGGTTCGATAGCCTCCCCCAAGGCAGCATTAGATCTTACCGAGATCTAATGGATGCTTTCCACAGGAGGTTCTTTCAGAAAGCGGAAGCCCGGATCACTTCGGCTCAGCTGCTTTCTATACGTCAAGGTCGCGACGAAAAGATCAGCGACTTCATGACGAGATTCCACAAGGAATGCCTACAAGTAGATGATCTCAACGATCTACTTGTCATTTCGGCATTCCAAAATGGAATCCTGCCCGGAGCTCTCTACAGAAAGCTCGTGGAGTGCGGTCCGCAAACAGCTCAAGAAATGTGGGACATTGCGGACCAGTTTTCCCGTGCGGATGAGGCAGACCGTCGAAAACGGTCTTTAGACAGCTCATCCCGAGAAGAGAAAAAGAAGCCCGATCAAAGCGGCCAGGTGCTTCCTCGCCGAACTCCTTTTGAAAGAATTCAAAGGGCACCGGTACAAGGCAGATTGGGGCCACGTCTCAATCCTGAGAAGCCGCCCGCTCAGTTCGTACCATTAAACAAGTCAAGAGCGGAAATTTTCGAACTACATTCCGATATGTTCGAAAAAACCAAAGCGGATGACGAAATCAGCCGCGCGGCGACCTCAGGATCAATATTGCTCCTTCCATCAAGCCCACGGTCACGATACCGAGGAGTGCCGAAATTTGGCTGCAGGTATTGATGTTCTTGTGAAAACAGGAACGTTAAAAGAATACCAAAGCAAGCAGCCGAAAAAGAACAAAAGGCAGAGAGGTGCGAACTGCAATCCTCAGGATCCGAAAAGGCATGAGGATCCCGAAGACGACGACGAGCCGCAATATGATGGAGTAATCCAGACTATTGATGCTCTCCCTGCCGGGAAGACTAAGTCGTCTCTAAAAGCAGAACGCAGAGGTTCCAATCAAGAGGAGCCAACACATAAAAGGCTGAAGAAAGACGAAGTGATTACATTTTCAGATGCCGATCCCGTCCCAGCCATCTCTCCTCACCAAGACGCTATTGTCATTCAAGCCGGAGTGGCAAACAAACTGATCCACAGAGTATTTGTGGATACAGGAGCGTCAGTCAGCATTCTTTTTAAAGAATGTTTCGATAAAATGGAAGTGGATCCAGCTCGGCTCAGTCCGGCTCCACTTCCTCTGAAAAGTTTCGCCCAGGAGGACACCCGCCCTGAAGGTATTATCAGCCTTCCGATCACGGTGGGAAAAGCGCCTACAAGCTCCAATACGATGATCGAGTTCTTTGTGGTGAAAGCTCGGTCCCCGTACAACATCATCCTGGGGAGAGACTGGCTCAACACAGTTCGGGCCGTTTGCTCTACTTATCACCTCACCATCAAGATCCCCACTAAAGGTGGGATAGCGGTCATCCGAGGTGATCAAAAAAGAGCAAAAGAATGTCTGCAGATTGCGCTTAAAAGTGCCGAGCAATCAGTTCGGCACCATCAAGCATAGCAATCACAGCAACCGGAGTCAGAGGCAAGCGAGATGACCGAAGTCACTTCAGAGCCGAACTCAATGACCGTTCAGTTATACGAAGATGATCCATCCAGAACGGTCAAGATCGGCTTCGCAGGAACGCCTCTACTCCGGGAAAAGACCATTCAGCTCCTCAAGGAGTACAAAGATGTCTTTGCATGGTCTCCTTTGGACATGACCGGAGTGCCTCCCGAGGTAATCACTCATCGGTTAAATATTGATCCTTCAGTCCGGCCGATAAAACAGAAGCAAAGACTCTTTGCGGCAGAAAGAAGCCAAGTCATCCATGACGAAGTCCGCCAATTACTAAAAGCGGATGTACTATTCGAGGTGAAATATCCTTCTTGGGTGGCCAATCCTGTGGCAAAAGCACTTCGGAGTACGAAGACAACCTCAAATCCACTCTCGACGTGCTCCGAAAAGCCAACCTCAAACTCAACCCCCAAAAATGTACCTTTTTGGTAGATTCGGGAAAATTTCTGGGTTGTTGGGTTTCAAAGGACGGACTCAAGGCAAACCCCTCAAAAGTTCAAGTTATTCAGAACATGGCGATGCCGAAGTCCATACACGATGTGCAAAGACTAACTGGATGTCTAGCCGCATTGAATAGATTCCTTTCCCAAGCAGCCGAAAAGCAACTGCCGTTCTTCAAAGTGTTAAAAAAGGCACCAAAGTTTGAGTGGGGAGCCGAGCAGAAAAAGGCTTTTGACGAGCTCAAAAGTTATTTAGCCGAGCTTCCAATTCTCTCTGCTCCAACAGATGCCGAAGTGATTTTCTTATACTTAGCGGCATCCGATCAAACCATTAGCGCGGTGCTTGTACGAGAAGAAGGCCTAAAGCAGTTTCCCATCTACTTTACAAGCCGAGCATTAAGAGGTCCAGAAACAAGGTATCAACCTCTGGAAAAAATTGCTCTGGCGTTAGTAAATGCAGCAAGGAGACTGCGGCCATACTTCTATGCTCACAAGGTATGCGTCTTAACCGATCTGCCTCTTCGGCAAGTTTTGACCAAGCCAGAAGCATCAGGCAGAATCGCCAATTGGGCCATAGAGCTGGGAGAACACTCAATCGAGTACCTACCTCGAAAAGCCATCAAGGGACAAGCCTTGGCAGATTTTCTTGCAGAGGACAAGTTCGATCAAGCAATCCCTGTCATTGCCGAACAGAAAAATTCTGCCAATGCCGAACTAGCACAGCCCTTGGAATCCGAAGAAGAGCCGCCGGACTGCTGGAGCGGATTCGTAGATGGAGCTTCGAATAAAACGGGAAGTGGAGCTGGTATTCTGCTTATCGCTCCCGATGGACACGAGGTAACCTATTCACTTCGGTTCTCATTCCCAACCACTAATAACGAAGCCGAATACGAAGCCCTCCTTGCCGGACTCCAGCTAGCGCAAAGTCTATGTATCAAGTCTCTCAAAATCCATTGTGATTCACAAGTCATAGTGAATCACATGTTGGGTACAAGTGAAGCCCGTGATGAGAGGATGAGGAAATATTTAGACAAAGCGCAAAGCATTAGCCGAAGTTTCTCTTATTTTCGGATAATCCGCATTCCCAGAGCAGAAAACAGCCGAGCAGATACTTTAAGTAAGTTAGCCGCATGTCCAAGCTCAAAGGTGGAGGAATTGATGCATCGAAGCATTGATGAAGCTGAGGTACATTCAGTAACCAGCTCGCCAAACTGGATGACGCCGATCTTACAGTATCTAGATCAAGGACAACTGCCCGAGGATAAGAGAGAAGCTCGGAAAATCACATGCCGAGCACTTCGGTACGAACTTCATGGAGGAGTCTTATACAGAAAGTCCTACCTTCAGCCGTTATTACGATGTATAGGGCCAGAAGAGACGGACTACATCCTCAGAGAAGTTCATGAAGGATCGTGCGGCAGCCACATCGGAGCTAGAGCTTTAGCTAAAAAAGTTCTAAGATGGGGATATTATTGGCCAACCTTGGTACAAGAAGCAGTGCAGCTCGTCAAGACATGCCCGAAGTGCCAAATCCATGCAAATATCCCAAGGATGCCGCAGACCGATCTATCCACTATGCAAAGCCCTTGGCCTTTTATGCAATGGGGTATAGACATAGTAGGGCCACTACCACAAGCTCCTCGGCAAATAAAATTCCTAATCGTTGCCGTGGACTACTTTACGAAGTGGGTGGAAGCTGAACCATTAGCTACGATAACGAGCTCGAAGGCATTGGATTTCGTCTGGAAGAACATAGTGTGCCGATTTGGCATACCCCACATCCTCATCTCGGATAACGGGACTCAGTTCACCGACAAGACGTTCAAGAATTGGTGCCAAGAGCTGAATATTCAACAGCGGTTCACTTCGGTCTCTCATCCACAAGCAAACGGACAAACGGAGGTAACAAATCGTATCCTGGTGAAAGGGTTAAAAGCTCGGTTAGAACAAGCCAAAGGACAATGGGTAGAAAATCTCCCTCAAGTCCTATGGTCCTACCGAACTACACCCACAACCTCCAACGGTGAAACTCCGTACAGTCTTGTGTACGGCACTGAAGCCGTGATTCCGGTGGAGATCGGCATACCCAGTCCCCGAACTCTAAACTTCTCAGCAGAAATGAATGACGACGGACTGAGAGCCGAGCTAGATCTTGCCGAAGAAAGAAGAGAATTGGCATGCATAAAAGCAGCCAAGTACAAGGAGCAAGTAGCCCGGTATTACAACCAAAGGGTGAAGAAGCTGCAATTTCAAGTGGGAGATCTCGTCTTGAGAAACAACGAAGTAAGCCGAGCAGAAAAGCTGGGCAAGCTCGAACCCACATGGGAAGGTCCGTATCGGGTGTCAGAAGTCCTCGGCAAAGGGTCTTACAAATTGGCTCACATGTCAGGAGAACAGGTACCCCGAACATGGCACATTTCCAACCTCAAGAAGTTCCATTTGTAAGAGACAGTCCGGTCAGTCAGTCTTGAGTCCTGTTCGGTCAATGTGCTTTCTTTGGTTTGCTTGGTCTTTGTTTGTCTCTGTGCGTTTTGTCTGTGTGTTTTGTCTGTCTCTGTGCGTGTCGTCTCTTACAAATGTTACTGAGGTATCTTGTTCTTCGAAGGCTGATCCCCTTCTTAGAACATATATAAGCCAACGATTGTGAAGTCCAAGCTTCTAAGGAGGATACAAGACCACAATTCCGCTTAAGAAACAAGCACTTCGTCTGAAACGAACTGCAATAAGCCAACGATTGTGAAGTCCAAGCTTCTAAAGAGGATACAAGACCACAATTCCGCTTAAGAAACAAGCACTTCGTCTGAAACGAACTGCAATAAGCCAACGATTGTGAAGTCCAAGCTTCTAAAGAGGATACAAGACCACAATTCGGCTTAAAAATCAAGCACTTCGTCTGAAACGAACTGCAACAAAAGTCCGATTCACGCGATAAAACTTGCCTGAATTAGGACAAGGGAAAGTCCGATCCACGCGATAAAACTCGCCGAATTAGGACAAGGGAAAGTCCGATCCCCAAATTAGGACAACGGAAAGTCCGATCCGAGCGATAAAACTCGCCAAATTAGGACACAAACCAAGTTCGGTCAAAGAAGAGTTCACTTCATCAGACCGAGGACAAACATCAACTTACCCCGTACCTTTATCCAGAATGCTGAAGTGATTCACTTCGCTTTTCGGGGGGGGTAGTGATGGAGTACGTACTAAACAAGCCCAACAGCAGTAAAGCCCATCAGCCTAAAGCCCAAGAAAGAGTATCAGTTCGGCATGACTAAAGAGTATCATTCCGGCATGACTAAAGAGTTCAGTTCGGCACAACCAAAGAGTTCGGCCCCAGCCTACAGCTCGGTAAAAGCCAACCAATCAAACTCTGCTCTCAGGTCGGCATCAAGCTCTACTCTCAGATCGGCAAAAGCTGCTCGGCAATAATTCAGCAGTTCGGTCTCAGTATTCGACCGAACTAGGAGATAGTGGACTCATGCAGGATTTCCACCTCCACTACACCCACGATCTATTTAGTGGTGTCAAGCAGTCATTAACTCATGCAGGATAGTGGACCCATGCAAGATCGCCACGATCTCCACGACATCCACTGCCTAGTAAATGGTGCTGCATGCCACGATCTTGGTTCAATGTATAAATAGAACTTAGATCAGATAGAAAAGGGTTAAGTTCTAAAGAAGCTCTCTAGAGATAAAAGATCATATAGCAAGTCTGTGTTGTAAGCTGTAATCCCAGATCAAGCAATACAATCTTGCCCTCCCTTCTCCCCGTGGACGTAGATTTACTTCAGTAAATCGAACCACGTAAATTCTCTGTGTCGTGATCTGCATTTTCCTGCATTCATTACCATCAAAAATTCGCGGATTCATCACTAATGTTGTTAAATTACAATGTTTATTGTTGAAAGCAATGTAGTTTTCATAGATTGTTCTTCATACGACCCACATTAATTACCACATACTATCTTATTTAGGTAGATTTAAAAAACAATTGTTTGACTTTATAAAGAAAAGTAAGAGTAAGAGAAATTTTTTTTTTTTTTGGATTATGACTTATTAGTCCTATATTTATATAGGGAGTACTAAAATTTTATAGTACTTGGGAGCAAATAGATTGTGGAGTCCATTTATTAAAAATAGTGAACTAAAATGAAACATTTTCAATTATTCTCTAACGAAAAAAATGACCGTCTATATGTGATGTATTGTCTGTGTTTTTTAACCAAACTGGTTGACAATGAAGTCTACATATGATTTATTGACTTTCATATCCCATACAATTTCATCAAACAAAATTTGTCTTAAAATAATTGAGAACAATCAAAATTTTATTATATTTATGATTTGTCGACCAACTTTTAAATTACAAGACAAATCGATATTATAACTAAAATTTAACACTGTAGTACTCCCTCCGTATTCAAAAAATAGAAACATTTAAAATGACATGAGTTTTAATAAACAATTAGTAAAGTAAGTGAGCAAAATTGGTAAAGTAAGAGTATCTCCAATGGTTCGGTGAGCGGACAGGCTAGCCGATTCCCGGCGCTGGACGGTCCGCTCACCGAATCATTGGAACCGGCTAGCGCCATTTCGGCGAAAAAATCGGCGACCCGACGCCGATTTTCGGGCGCTGGCCGATCCGCTCGCCGGTCGGCTGACCGCTATTGCAGGCTCCCGATCGGCGAGTGATCGGCCAGCTCAATTATTATTTTTTTTTAAATTTTTCGAAACACTATATATACGCGATTTGCACGTCATTTTCATTCGCACCACTTGTTTTAACAAGTTTTCTCTCCATCTTAATTTCTGTACAAGAGCAACAACGTGAAATGAGTAACGCGGGTGGTAGTAGTGGTGGTAGTGGTGGTGATGCTGAGGAGTACGAATGGCAAATGAACGAAGAGTTGGAGGCCTATACGTCCCGCGAGATAAACCGGTTGATACAAAGGGCCTTGCAGCCGGTACCTCGACCTCCACTCGTTGTCCACCGACGAGCAGTGATTGATCGGGATCACGTAGCTGCAAATCAGCGGCTATATGAAGACTACTTTGCGGAGGAGCCGCGGTTTGGGCGCCTCTTTTCAGGCGGCGTTTTAGGATGCGTAGGGCAGTGTTTATGCGTATCGTTGATACTTTGGAGCGTCGATATTTGTGTTTCCGGTTCAGGTACGATGCGGCTGGCAGACCCGGCCACACACCTATACAAAAGTGCATTGCGGCAATCAGGCAGTTGGCCTATGGAGGCGCGGCAGACATGTGGGACGAGTACCTCCACATCGGTGAGACGACTGCCCTGGATTGTCTGAAGTATTTCTGTCAGGGCAACAATTGAAATATTCCGTGATCAGTATCTTCGAAGCCCTACCCCTGAAGAGTGCCAGGATCTGATGCAGATGCACGGGGAGAAGCATAGGTTCCCCGGGATGTTAGGCAGCATAGATTGTATGCATTGGGAGTGGAAGAACTGCCCCGCTGCTTGGAAATGGTTTTACACGACCGGCTACAAGGGAAAGAATCCCACGATGATCCTCGACACCGTAGCTGATTACTGGCTGTGGATTTGGCATGCATATTTTGGGATAGCCGGTCGAACAACGACCTCAACATCCTCAACTCGTCGCCCCTTTTCAACGAGCAGTGCCAGGGTGTCGGTCTGGCCATCGGTTTTATCGCCAACAGGAACCAGCATGATATGGACTACTACTTGGCGGATGGGATATACCCTAGGTGACCCGTCTTTGTGAAGACGATCAGATGCGCATCAGATGAGAGGAAGACCTACTTTGCGGAACGGCAGGAGTCGGCGCGCAAGGACGTGGAACACGCATTTGGTGTGCTCTAGTCTCGATGGGTGGCAATTAGCGGTCCAACGCGTTTGTGGCATGTCGACTGCATTGCTGATATAATGTACGACTGTATTATCGTGCACAACATGATTGTCGAAGATGAAGGTGTACAACTGACTAGTTGGGCCAATGACGATGCTAATGAAGCCGGCCCAAGCCACGGCGTGGCCGCCCCCAACTTACGAAGGGGATACCTCACGAAGAAGTCGGCCGCCTCAAAGCACATGCCGACATGCACCAAGTGGATGCTCATATTCGACTCCAAAAGGATTTAATTGAAGAGTTGTGGGTGCGGAGGACTG
Source organism: Salvia splendens (assembly GCF_004379255.2). Lineage (NCBI taxonomy): Eukaryota > Viridiplantae > Streptophyta > Magnoliopsida > Lamiales > Lamiaceae > Salvia > Salvia splendens. The sequence goes on from NC_056049.1 coordinate 21,908,833, forward strand.
CACGTCGTTAGATTTTTTTTAATTAATGTAATTTTTTTAATTTATGTATTTTTTTAAATTTAAATATTATTATTGAATTTTCCCGTATCTGTGTCGTAAATTTAATTCCGTATTTTGTGTGATTGTTAATTATTTGTTTTTTATAATTTTATTTATTGTGGCTAGCCTATTGCTAGCTTATTGTTTGTCCAGTTGCTTGTCCTGATGATGTGGCAGGAGGAGTTTTTAGTGCTGATGATGTGGCATGAGGAGTTTGTGGCTAGCCTATGGCTGACCTATTACCATTGGAGATGCTCTAAGAGAGATGAAAAGAAAAATGAGTAAAATAAGAGAAAGGTAGAGAAAAAGTAGTGAAAGTAGAGTTAGTGGATTGTGGGGTCCATGTCATAAAATAGAAAAATTCTAAAATTTCTATTTTAAAGAACGGCCTAAAATAAAAATAGTTGCTATTTTTATAAAACGGATGGAGCAATTTCTTTGTAAAATAATACTAAGAGATGAGTAAATGAATAAATATTGTGAAAACTGATTTGAATACCTTCTTATTAGGTGTGAGCAAAAAAACCAGAAACCGAATATCTGAACCGAACCGAACCGAACCGAAATTTTGAAATTCGGTTCGGTTATTTCGGTTTTTTCGGTTCGGTTCGGTTTTGAAAATACAAAAATTTCGATTTTTTCGGTTCGGTTCGGTTCGGGCGAAGAAAAAAACCGAATAACCGAATTATATATATATATTATATTAATTTAATATATTATATTATATATAATATATAGTATATATTCTTTTAATAATTCTACTATATTATATATATATTATATGTATTATTAATTTTATATTATATATAAAATATTCTATTAGTATATATAAAATAAAATAAATTACCACATATATATATTAATATTATATTTATTTTTTCGGGTTTTTCGGTTTTTTTTCGGTCTTGTTCGGGTTTTTTCGGTTTTTTAAGTTCGGTTTTTGGTTTTTTCGGTTTCGATTTTTCGGTTTTTTCGGGTTCGGTTCGGTTTGGATTTTGAACTAAATTCGGTTTTGGTTCGGTTTTGACAAAAAACCGAACCGAAACCCGAATGCACACCCCTACTTCTTATCAATAAGAATAATCACACATGAAGAGATGTGGTGGGGCCCAGCTCTCATTGTCCCATTCATTCAAAAATCAAATTAATCACATGGATTATACTATGTGCTTATATTGCTGTATAATTCACCTTTTTCCTCACCATATGATTAAGATCTGTTTGCATGTTATCCCATTTTCCCTCTTTTTTTTCTTAAAAAAAAGAAATCTTTCATTTTTTAAATATTCATATTTTTTCTATGAACAAAAAGTGGTGGAACACCATAGTATCCACAAGTTAAGTGCAAAATTTAAGATACAATATTATCACAAAACACAAACCAAGTGTGAACACATAACCGAGCCCTCCCATTTCGTGTTCTAAACGAAATTCATAGTATTAATCGATAAAATAATAGTTACTATTACAATTAAATAAGTGATTTTAAAATTACATTAGAATATGCTCAATAGTTTACTAATCATGACCATAGTAATAGTCTTATATTATTAATTTTTTTTATCATGAATCTATATCTTGAATAATTACAATAAGATTTTCTTAATTATTTTTTAATAATACTACAATAATAACAATGCTAAATAATGCAATAATAAATCTGATTACTATTATATTACAGATATTTATTACTATCATTAGTGAATATGATTCATAATTTAAAAATTACTCCCACATATTTTCTTAATAAATTATTAATTTATAACATAATAATATTAACATTAAAAACTTTAGTATTTTAATACCTATGCACCAATCTTTAAATTTGGAAAAGATACCTAAGAAAAATTGAAGAACTAGAATCCTAAATTTTTTCTATTCAAAGATTCTGATTATTTTCTTTGTATGACTAAATTTAATTAAACCTTGAAATTTTAAAGTCAAAGAATCATGCTCAGTCCCAAAGGGTAATTTGGTCATTCCACATTACCAGCCAAACTAACGACCAGCATTCAGTTTGTTGGAGGAGCTGATCTTTTTATTTAATTTTTAAAATTAAAAATATGGAAAAATAAGTAAAAAAGGCAGCTCTTATATGTGTGTGTATCTCTGTAATCAAACAGAGAAAGAGAAAGAGAAAGAGAAAGAGAAAGAGAGAGAGAGAGGAAATGGCGGAGCTAGAGAGCTCAAATGTGATGCCGAAGCTGATCAGTTTCCTCTCATCTCTCCTTCAGCGCGCGGCGGAGTCGAACGATCTCAATCCTTCGTTCGAGGCGCAGAAGATCTCAGTCTTCCACGGCCTCACGAGGCCGACGATTTCGATCGAGACCTATCTCCAGAGGATTTTCAAGTACGCCAACTGCAGCTCCTCCTGCTACATTGTCGCCTACGTCTACCTCGATCGCTTCGCGCAGCGCCAGCCCGCTCTCTCCCTCAATTCCTTCAACGTCCACCGATTGCTCATCACCAGCGTCATGCTCTCCGCCAAATTCATGGACGACATGTCAGTAATTCCTCTCCTTCACCTCTTTTGCCCTAATTTTGGATCATCACATTCGAAACTTTTTTTTTATTTTAGTTAAAAGCGGAAATGATTTAGAATTCTGGAGATTTGAATTTGTAAACCGTGGGTTGAGAATTGAAAATTGAAATCTGTGTTCTGTTAATCATGAGGGGATTGTTTATGAATTATGATTGCTTGTGGTTAAGCTTTTGCTTTCTAATTAATTACTTGATTTGATTAATTATCTCAACAACCTGTGTCTTAATCCCTGTGATAACAACTTAGGTCCAGCTACCACATCCATCCTCATAATTTCCTAATTTAAAAACCAATACAATTAATTACTCTTATTTTTGGTGATCTTGAAAGATTGGGACCCACAAAATTGCAGAGTGGTGAGGTGTCTAAATCCAACATTGATAACTGAAAGCTACTGAAATTAAACAATGAATAAACTGATGTTATGAATTGATGATCCAATCCACCTCTGATCTCTCAGATTTCATGGGGCTTTTCAGGTATTACAACAATGCATATTATGCTAAAGTAGGAGGGATCAGCACAACAGAGATGAACTTCCTAGAACTGGATTTCCTGTTTGGTTTGGGATTCCATTTGAATGTAACTCCATCAACTTTCCACGCATATTGCTCCTACCTCCAGAGGGAGATGGTGATGCAGCCTGAGCTCAGCATTGCCGACGAATCATCTCTGTACACCGCAAGGTCATCAAAGCTACTTCATTTGTGTTTTAATGAAGATGAAGCATCCCATCAACAGCAACAACAGCAGCTTGCTGTTTAAGGTTTATTACTGTAGCTTAGGTTAGAGGTTAGTTATAGTTTAATCAAGTCATTTTTGTGCTGCCATTGAATGCCCATTTCACTGTATTTTTGGTTATGTTGTCACTGTTATGTTGTTGTGAAAGTGGATGTTTCTGGGAATATATTGGTTATTAGACCCCATTGGAATGTACAGTTGGGTTGTTTCTTGTTCACATTGTTGCTAATTTAGCTCAATTGATGTTTCTTGTGTACTTCAATTCTCCCAAAAACTTTGACACTCCAAAGGGTGATTGATGGCTAGAGCTAGAGTTCACCAATTTTATTCTTTTCCAATTAATTTATATCTTTTGAAACTCATTTAAATGGTCAAAATTTACCAACTTTGTATATAAAATATTTCAATTTGTTTGTACTTATTGACCAATTTTAAATGTCATTTACTACTTTTCATTGCTACAAAATTATTTTGTAAAGTGTTTTGTTTGAGATTTTGATGGTATCTTTGGAGGATTATGAATTTGCCGATTTTCATTTTGATGGTTTTTTTTTGGAGGATTATGCTTTTAGCCGATTTTGACGATTTGCTATGTATGAATTATGATGAAACTTTATTGTATGCGAGATGGAAATATTTTGTTTGTGTGATGGAAGTAATTGAATACGTTGCTTTTGTGATGGAAATAAGCTAACTAACATATTTGACTAATTCAAATTAATTAAGAAAAGATAATATTTTGGTATCACTATATAGATGAAACAATTTGACTAATCATTAATAACTAAGGAAATACTACTATGATTTGGTATAGTGAGAAATTTTTTTAAGGAAAAACGTCCAACAAGGATAAATTATTTCATGAAAAAATATCACGGAAGGTCTGATTTAAAAGAACACGAAATCTGATTCGAGTGTGCTAATTGTTAAAATTCAATTCTCAATTTATTATTAATCGTTTATTATTTTCAGTTGGCTCAGTTAGGCTTTATTTAATTTGATTATCCTATGCATAAATACGGTTACGGAGTATTCAAATATATAGGGAATAAAACAAATATAATACTCCCTCCGTCCCGCACTACTCGCACCTTTCCTTTTGGGCACGGAGATTAAGGAATGAGTGATAGACAAAGTCAACAATTACGGCTGTAGGTATAAATTGTTGCTAAAAATGGAAAGAGTGCAAATAACTTGGAACGCCCAGAAAGGAAATAAGTGCAAGTAGTGCGGGACGGAGGGAGTATCAAAACTAATGTCAAACTAGAGCCTTTATGGCTTTATATTATGGTGATCAACTATCTAGATTTCACGATATGGAAGATTTATTAGATTTATTTTATGCAGTAAGTGTAAACTAGGAAATTAATATTTTGTTACTATGTAGTAATGGATGATGCCGTAGTGACATTTGAATAATGTCATAGTACAATGTAAACGAACTCGATGGATCGTTAAAATAGTGTAGATTTTTCAAATATTTAATGACACATCCCACTTTCTGAATGTCAATCCTTAAATATCTCAAACTATATCTCAAAATATCAAATTAAATATAAATTTATGAAGATTATAACGAAATCTCAATTGCATGTGTTTAGACGAAGAACTTTACGCTAGGGATGTCGAAGCGGGTACCTGCGGCTTTGCACAACTAAAATTTAATTTGTATAGTACTATATCTATAACAGACCACGAGTATAACGTTCTTCCTTGCTTTAGTATGATGTCCTAGTTCAATGTACTAATGACATAAACATGTTTTTGTTTGTTATTTAAATCAAAGAAAGAAAAATAATTGTGTAGTTTGTTGAAGTAAAGGTATGAGATGTGAAAAAGTTGGTAATGGTCAGGGGGCAAAATGGTGAAAAAGAGATGGAATTTGATAAGAGGATATGTGAAGTTGACAGTTGTATGTGAGTTTGGGAAGGGACATAATACATGTGCAATCATACAAGTACATGCATTAAATTATAGTATTACATATAGTCATATAGACATATATATTTGCAAGTGCATGTGCCAACTTGAAAGATGGATTGTGACAAGAGAGTAACTAAGTCAAGTCACCTATTCTACTTCTTCATCTCTGATCCATTTCGTGATTTTAAATGTTGGTAGCTTAAGGAGGTGGAGGTGGAGGTGGGGGTGGAGGTGGGGTAAGGGCACATTATTTCCAACTGCCTACAGTTTCAATATTGGCTGAATAACTCGAATCATCGTCATCGTCATCATCATCATGACTATCCACTCTATCCTCTGTTGATGAATCTCTGTCATTAGTCGATGGATCACGCAGTGACGCTAAACTCAACATATAGTCTTTATCTTCAAGGGAGCCTACTAGTCTCAGGACCTCTATCAAGGCATTCTTTGTTGCATTGTCGCCATTTTTCTCGGAAAAATCAAGAATGGGAGACGTTGGTCAGTTTCGGCCTCCAGTTTTTCGAGCCTTCAGTTGAAGCAGCATTCTGAAAGCAGGATAAAGCCTCAGGAATCCTTGAATTTTGGATGTGGATTTCTGAGACGATCTCCCAAGTCATAGAATTAGGCTTTCCTCCCGCCTCAATTATCTGGTCGAAAAGGGTCTCTGCCTTCTGGAAAAGCCCTTTTCTGACATATGAACTCAAGAGAAGATTTCCCACTCTAGGGTCATATGCTGATTTCACTTCAAGCCATTCATCGTACAACTCCTCAGCACCCACACTGTCATCCATTCTGATTAGAGCAGAGATCATAGTATGGTAGCCCACATTTGGAATATAGACAAATGAAGCCTGTTAGCTGTTAAACTCGATAGACATCCTCTTTATTTCCAGTGCTGCCATATAGACTCATGAGAGAGTGATATGGCATATGATCCCGACCAGTCATTCTAATTTCAATCTTCTTCAAACAGTCTACAGCCTTCTCGAACTGCCCAAACTTGATATACATTGTAGCCATTGTGCTATAAGCAGTCCAATTGGGATTAATGGTGGTATCCAGCTGCATACGGTTAAAAACTTGTTCCATTTTCTCCAGGGATCCCAAAGAACCACAGTATGAAATCCACACGTAGTACGTGTACAAATCTAATGATATGCCCCTTTCCTTCATTTCAGATATCAGAGGCTCAATCTTTTCGTATTCTTTAAAACTCATATAGAGAGTCATCATCACATTATACGGAAGTGGATGACTAGCATATCCTCTATTCTTGATTTCAGCCATCAGAGATTCAGCTTGTTCTCTCATTCTAGCACGGACATAAGCATTCAAAAGGGACCCATACATTCTCTTATCTTTCAAATCATCTGGGAGCTTCTGAAAATATTGCTCAGCCCCTGAAATCCCATGCACTTTAGCAATCAAATCTAGCTGAATAGCAGTATCACTTGTGGTTATTCGGAATCTTTCAGCTCTATTGTTCATCCATTCATAAACCTGCAACGTACACATTATTGTTACAAACAATAGAATAGCAGATACATTAATAATTTGATACAGCTATACAAGCCACAGTTACATTAATATCTAATATCCATAAAGAGCAAACCTGGTTAGTGGCAGCAAAATGCAGCACTCAAATTACAATGAGAATGAGTGGCCATCAGAACAAACTCCCAATGAAAATTTCAAGCCAAACAATACGAGTAAATAAGTATTTAAAATGGCAGTGATGTAAAGGTAATAGATATCATCCCAGATCATATTTTCATTTTTGATTGAGTTGAGCCCACTAATTACTTGAACTCAGTCCTCATAATATGTCAACTAGGTCCTATTATCCTCAATTATGCAACATGGAAGAGAATAAAACGTGAGCATATTGAAATATGAAGAAAACAAAACGGTGTCATCATTGAGCACATTTGCAGCCGCCCTATCTTATCATCAAGGTTATTAACCTCAAAACAAAGTCCTAAAGATTTCACAAAAAACAAACTTTCAGCTAAACCACTTAATTCTTAAAATTGAACTCCAATAGGCTGGCAACCGCTGAAAATCAACACGAACGCAATAATCCATCAAATTCAACAGCAATAGCGAGGTTACAGTATCTAATTCAAAAAACTCACTGGTATATGCAACAGAAACTTCAATATAGATAATGAACAATCAAACGATTGAGGTGAAACTCTACCTGAAGAGCCAATCTGAAGCGCCTGAACTGCCTGAGCTCCTTCACTACTCTGGAGAGCTCCCATTTGGATAGCTTCTTTCCATCATTTTCGGTCTGATTCAACACGGAAGCAGCGCCCACATCCAAAACTGAGTTGTCCAACGACGATATCTTTTTGAATATAGCGTTCCATTTCACCATCGGCCTCTTTTCGTAATCAACAGTTCCATAGCTGTAAGGCTGCGGTGCCGACGAGCACGTGACAAACGCAGGATTGTTGTGGGTTTTAAATGCGACGGATAAATTAGGCTGTTTGAGAAAAAAAGCAGAATTTTGAAGCCCAGACGACAATGAGAGCGAGCTCGAAATCTGCAAATGATTAGAATTCTTCTACTGATAATTTGGGGGAAGAATTTGGGCAGTGGGTTGAAGCAGCATGATTTTGAAGTGGAAAGTTAGGATTTTGGAATTTAGGGTTTATGCTGAGAGTGTGAGAGTGGAAATGGCGCGCCACTGTAATTTGGGATTTTACAGATTTTTCCACTTTTTTGGTCCATTTTGAGATGTTTTTAGATAAGATAACATTGTAGTTTATTCATCCTTGTCCTCGTTACTTTCCTTTATTTACAAATTTGCTACAGAGTTTATTTCAATACGAACCCACCAAATTTTATTACCACGAGGATTTAAATTAATCAGCCAATATAAGTTGTACTATCTCCGTCCCATATCATGAGTCAAATTTACTTTTTTCGCACTAATTTTATAAAAAACAATAAATAATTAAAATAGAAAAATAATAAAATAAAAGAGAGAATAATGTACATAAGATGTAGTATAACTCAAACTTTAGTTATTTAATTATAACTTCATCCAAACTTATCATATTATAATCTTTTTCTCTATAAGAGCATCCATAATAGAAATAGACTAGCAAAAACCTAGCCAAAAAACTCCTCTTGCCACATCATCATGCCATTTGCACAGTCTAGTCACTGCCCTAGCCAAGCAACGACCAAGCAATAGCTAGCCATTGCCCTAGCCCTTCTGAGAAAAAAAACATCAAAAACAACAACAACGAAATGAATTGGAGAAAAAAATATAGGAAAAAAATAAAATGGAAATAGAAAACTTTTATTTTTTTTTAATAAAATCGGCTAGCCTGTCGCTCGCCGCGCGACAAACGGCCATCGATCAGCTAGCCGGTTAGTCCACACCCAACCTCTCAGTCGTTGATTTTTTGTCCTCTCAGCTAGCCTACCACAATAGCGAATTAGCTGAGCGCCCTGAACGCATGCTAGTGGCTAGGCCGCCAGCTAGTCTGCTATCATGAATGCTCTAAAAAAAACTTCCTAAGAGTCATAGGAGTATTAAATTTGTTTTGGATTATCTTTTGTCTGAATATATCCTCGCATTGATATCAATGACGTAAATTGAGTGTGACACGGCCGAGCTGAGTGGACCGAGTCAATGCAGGAATTTAACTCAATTAAAAATCAGGCTGCAAAGACTTAGTCTGCTGAATTAATAGTACTCCCAATTATTTAAGTATTATAAGTACTAAACACATTTCCTCATTTAGTTCCTTAATTAAAATAAAGATAAATATTTTTATCCTTATAGACCCATTTTAAATTTGTAGCATAAAATTTTCCATTTAAATTAATCTCAGAGAAAGAGTCGTAAAACTTTTTCTAAAGTCCCTCACCCTACACCTCAAAAAGTAAAAGAAAAATCCCATACTAAGTCATGAATAGTTTTACGTCTCTTTCTGTTTGAGATTAATATGATAAAATTAGTTACAAATTTAAAATCGAGGGGTTTAGTCTATAAAGATAGAATAGTACTACAATCATAATTGTGTTTATTAAGGGAGTATGTCATATTTGATTAACAATTAAATGATCCTTTAATAAAGGTGCTAGAGGTTCACTAATTCGACGAAAGTCGTAGTTTGGTGAATAAAATTTTTATTGATAAATATAAGGCTCCTCTGGTACAGTCAAGTCAACTAGTAAAACGAAGAAAAACTAAAGCAAAGAAACAGTAATATTTCAGACCAAATTATCCGGTTGAGCATCAGCATCAGCATCAGCACCAACGCCGCCGCCGCCGCCGCCGCCGCCACCACCAAGCTTTTCTACGACTAGGCGCGCCATCTCCCCGTCCTCCTCCTCCTCGACCGGAGCATCTATCTTGCTCAACGCTGCATGAAGTATTACGAGGGGAGCGGTGGAAGCGAGGACAATCAAGAGATGAAGAGCAGCGTCGGTAAGCACGAGCGCCACAGCCGCCAACACGAAGAGAATAAAAAACACGATCCGCTTGTCGATGATCCGGTGAAGGAGGACGGAACCAGGGAGAGCCCGCAGCAGAAGGGAGTAGAGAAACGCCACTTCGGTGGCGGCGACAAGAAACACGATCGAGACATTACGCCGTGGGATGAGGGCGATGAAGAGCACGGTCCAGATGAATGTCACGTAGTACAAACTGAAGCTTTCGAGGTTTCTCGCTACCCTAATCGCAGCTGATTCTGGGCTTGAAGGTATGTCGAAGGGGAACGAAAAGGCTATGGTGTAGATCTTCTTTTTCGACAAATCTTTTGATCCGTCGTCGTCCTCGGCAGGCAGAGGTGGTGGGGGATTGGTGGACGGCCTCTGTGTGGTGGCGCCATAGTTAGCCATGTAGGAAATAAAGCAGAAAAATGAAAAAGGAAACTGAATTGGGGAGTGAAGGTGGATTAGGCTCTCATATATCATATGTAGTGAGGAGGAGTATAGGAGGAGACTTTCTCGCCAACTATGTCTTAATAGTCCAAGTCAACGATAGACTTGTCATTACTCATTAATGGAATATCAACAAATTTCCACAAAAAATTACTATTAAATTTCCCTAAGGACTATATCTCTAAATTACAGATGAAATATTTATGAAGATCTAAACAAATTATGACGATTTTTCGTCGTTTTAATGTACTGTAGCAGCGGAATTTACCTCAAGGATCTGTAAATCAGCATCCTGGCCAGCTTCTGTGAATTATTTCGTTGTTATTCGTGTTTCCATGTACAAAAACCTTCGGTTATTTAACCTGGAGAAGATAGAGAAACCATAGGTACACTACATATACTACTAGGTCTATTCAAACAAAAGAATGAGATAGATCTTCTACACCTACCAGAGATATGGGAGGAAATCCAGCTTGAAGATGAGTCCCAGAAAACCCAGTCATGCTAAGTAGACACTTGTAACCATTTATTTGAGCATGCTCGCTGCAATAAAATGAAAACGCTCCGGATTATTTTATGAAAAATCGAAGAAGAAAACACTGTGTTAGGCTCTAAGCTATATAAAAATCCTTTGTCTAATGTTGTCTTAGGATAAAAGAATTCTATGCTGCTAAACCATATAATCCATATTGACAAATACGAAAGTCGCCTTAAAAGGTAGGTAAAATTTCTTCGCTGAAATTCTTGAAGAGGAATCCCTTCTTCTTTAGAGTACCTGAACCAAAGAATAGTTGTATGATGAAATGGGAGAAGTATTGACCATATAATGTGAAAAAAGTTAAAAAGAGAAATCTCAGTGACGAACATAGTTTCGGCTCTAGATTCTCTCCATCAGACCATTTATGGAAAGATGAACAAAGATATAGAACATACACAATGACAACCATGTCATGTAATGGTTTTATGGGAAAGGAAAAGCAAGCTAGCAAATTAACTTACACTTGAAAACAGAAAATGAAAAAAAAGATGAATTTCTGTGTGGTGCCAGGGTTGTTTATGGGTGAGAGAGAAAGAGGAAGTGTGTATAGAAACTCTGCATCTTCAAAATTTCTGCCGCAACAGTTTCACTAAGATAAAGAGAAATATTTAGAAAAAAGATCCTCAATCATACCGCCACGGATCATGGTTTTCACAGAAGCGTGAGATACCATTCATTGCTGAGAACGTGTCGATGTGAACCCAGAGTTCATTTGAATTGTGTTCCAAATGCCCTGTTAAACCAATACATGATCCTCATGAGTTATTGCAGTTTAGAGTGAATACTTGTATTTGATGTCTAAAGTTACTGATATCGCTAACAAGAAAATCAAATACATTCTAGTTTCAACACACGCATGCAAGAAATCAAAATAAAAGGGCGCCAATATATAAAATTACACATTGAACCTGAGAGAAAACAAATGGTAATTTAAGTTAACAATGCAAATGGTCAAAGTAATTAATCACATTTCAAAATACTTCTTTTGGATTAAAATGATGCTACAGTTTGAGTTGCACGAAAGCAATTGAAGCTTGTAAGATTAAAGTTAAATGTAGTCAATTTCTCTGAGCTGGGTGGTGTGTGCACGCGAGGGGAGAAGAAAGAGCTTACCCATCTTATGCAAAACTTTTAGGGCATGGCCGCTAGGATAGTTCTCGTATGATGCCATAAACATTAAAATTGTACACCCTAAACTGCATAATAAGAAGTCAGCAGAGACAGGAAAAGTTATCGACAGTTAAACAAAAAGTTACTTGACTTAAACTGATCAGGAACAGACCCAGCATGGCAATGTTAAGATATTTCCATAAACTCTTTTTCCGATTGTTGTAGCTGGAGAAATTTATTATTAGAAAAAAAGGAAGAAGAAAAACTTGACTGGATCAACTTGTCAACAATTGACAATTGTGAGTACTATTATTTAACAGAAGTAATTTGTGGGAATAGTTGCATACATTCTGCTAGCAGCAATTGCTGCAGATAGGTTGAAGATAGGAAGAGAGCTAATAATGAATCGGAGTTCCTGTAACAGGAGATTCAAATAACAGAAGCTGTGCAACAGGCTGACATGAAGTCAAATAAAGCTGATTCAAAGGAGGCATTACCTTGTGTGGAAGCTTTGAGTAGAGAGTAACAAAAGATAAAACAGGAATAACATAGATCCGAATCCTTCTGTCAAGAAATAAACCTAGCTGCAGCAAAATGTTCCAATCAAATCAGGCAAAAGAAAATTATTCTAAGATTAGGATTTACAAAGTTGGGCAGGGCTGTCGCCTCTTTCTAGCAGCTTATACACTAGAGCTCGATTTTTTGACAGAATCAAATTACTCAACTAACACTTATACAGATACCAAAAAGTTTGGCAAAAAAAAAAGAAACTGCGCATAGCATTAGATTACATATATACTACAAGCACAAAACCAAGAAAATAAGACTAAATGTGCAGTAGGCAGACATTGCAATTTGCAAGCCATGAGAAAGTGATTGAATCAGATATTGTTTGATACTATACTAATATAACTTCAGATGACACCACTCACAAGAGACATTACACAGGATTCAGATTTTTTGATAAATAAATACTTATGCTCACCACAGACAGTGGATATGCCACCAGCAGCGAGCAGGGGAGAGCAGATGGGAAGTACCAGTGAAAAGCATGAGTCTAGAGGAAGTTATGGGGAAAAAATAGAAGCCAACCAGACATTAAGGAGTTTTGTCTAAAGGAAGTTATCAAAAAATTAAGAAGTCAAGCAGCAAACATAAGGAATGGTTGCCTTTAATAAAAGGATACACCCCATTCAGAACTTCGATTCAACACTGAATTAAACCAAAAGACTTCCAGCTCAGGCGATAATATCCTCCTCCATATGACTGAATCAACCATCACTGTCAATCCTGCAACTCAATATTATAAAAGTTGACATTTTTGACATATAGATAAGTAAAGACATGAATTATGTAGAGATAATAGGTGTTTAGCTAACAAACCTATGAAAGAGCAAGCAGCTATCAAGCACGATATTACAGCTTTCCGCAATGAAATAGATCTAGATTGTAGTTGATTAATTCAAGGCATAGTTAGAGGCCGAAAACATGAAAAGATCAAATGGCTAGCATATAGCATCCCGAGCAAATAGGCAAAGACACTAAGGTATCACATTCTTCTTGTGATTAAAAAATAACGCATTATGCCATATAAACAAACTCCTAATAAAACCTGATTCCATAAAAATACAGTACATTCCAAGATAAAGTCTCAGAATCTCTGAAGTAAGAAGTAATTCAGTTTTTGCGATGGAAACAATAGCATCTTCACATAATGTAAGTTTTTAATAAGGCAAAATATACACCTGATCAATATGAAGATTCATATTGATGACAAAAAATGGAACATATTGGGGAAAAAATTCTAGAGCATGCTTGCATTTACTATATGTGGGGGAGAGAGATAGAGATCAAGCAACAGAAGAAGTAAAATAGAGAAAACAATCAACTAAAATCGTTATTATTAATCATAACTATACCACATACCAGCAAAAGCTCAAGCCCCAGTGGTGAAACAAGTAGCGGGATGTCACATCTAAAAACGATGGTGGCAAAAACCTGACCATGGAAAACAGACCTTCATAAATCAAAATATGATAAAAGTTGACACATCTTTTATCTCTGACAAAACCAAAAAAAAATCGTGATTGTAGGCTTAAGGCTTCAGAGATTGTTGCCTAAATGATTATAAAAAATCAAATAAAATTTCTTAATATATTTGGAATTGAGGCAACTAAGTGGAACTAATCAAAGGGATGCAATATGAAGTCTGATTTGCCTGACTAATCAGAAACAAGAACTGAAGGACAGGGAAATCATATATAAATATAAACTTGGAGCTACTACCATGGTCCATAACAACAATACATTAGTTCGACATACTATAACTAATAAAATCCAGTATTACAATCTCAGCAAAGATTTGCAGTTGGGAATTCATACCAAAGAATTCAATGCTGCATAAAACCTTTTCTGAAACCAATACCCATATGCCAAGTTTACTACAAAGTGCAAACAACAAATTAGGGCTAAATCAGCACACAAAGTGAAATATTTATGACACAATGCTAAGTTACAAAACAAGGTTGAAACACCTTATCTTAAAGACCACAATATAATGAAAGACGTACATGTTGGTGTGTGAAAGAACATATGACATGGAGAAAAAATGAGAAATTCACAATAGTTTGTATTAACAGCTGATGTCCTGATTTAGATATGGAATGCATTTAATTCATGAAATTGCACGGAGCACATTTTGTTTACTTAAATGACAGTGAATATCTATTGCGAACGCATTTTGCATTTTATGAGAAATCTGTAGAGGTTGTTTGGCTGCGAGGTCCTGAAAACATAAACTTGCAGTTCGAGATGAGATTTGCAAAAATCTTCTGTGGATGCTGTTCGTCACTTATAACAAGAATTCCTTAAAAAATTAATACAAGTGCCATATTGATGGTAAATCAAACAAAGATCAAAGATATCACCATATTCACATCCTTCAACCATCTCAGCTATTTATCTAAATATCTAAGCATGAATGACTCAGCTGCCATAAACCAAATACTATTATACAGTGAAGTGCGACCCTCTTCAGCAACATAAAATCTCATTTTTGGTTAGTCTAGACATAGAACGTTGGACAGTGATGTTAGCAACAGCAAGAAAATAGAGTAAATCAAAATAGACCTAGCGCAGGTGACAATACCTAAGCCAAATGCCAAGATGTTAGGAAGGGGGCGTGAGCAGTAGAACAGCATGTGAAACTGAATTGCAGTCAATATTACAAAAAAAGCTTCCACTTGAGATCCAAAGTTCTTCCTGATCTGCAAAAGTATGTAGTAGGTTCGCATAGCTCATTATAACCCAAGGATTCCGGCTCAAACATGATTTCAAAGATTCAGAGACTGTAGAAGGAAGGGAATAAAAAAAGATGCAGCTCTCTTAAGGAAAATGAGCAAAAGCTTTTCACAACCAGAAAGAGACATATATAATCAGTTGTTAAAGATTTTTTTTCCAGCATTACTTGTTTTGATGTTAGCAACCTTGTTTGGTAATCATTTAACAAGGGGAGGATTTTAATGTTATATTAGCAAACCCATAATGTCCTAAATACATGATTTACTCAGACATCTACATAAGAGAACAAGCAAAAAAAGTAAAAGAGTGCATGGAAGATACTTTTAAGTTAAAAATACCTGAATACGAAAGAAACGCAACGAAGACAATATGATGAAGCCTAACACCAAACGAACTGGACAGAACAAAGTAAGGCAAATGAAAATGGATACACACCACATGATAGCATATAAACAAAGTATCTTGGCGGAGGAACTGAAGACTAATAGAAAGCATAAAAGTAATAAAGGTTCCACGGTTCAAGTATCACCTGCATAAAGACTGTATAGCTTTGGAAACTGCAATAAACTAGCAGCTAGCACAAATGGAGAAGCTAGAGTTGATACGAGAATGGAGCCTGTAAGAAAAGTAATAATGTTGGAAAACTGACCAATTTGGTGGTTCCTAAGATCCTGTGATACTATCAAAGTAGAACAATTAGGCTTCACATATAACCAATAATGTGATCCGTCATAAATTGTGACAAAATATTAAGCAAGCTTACCCAAACGGAATTGGCATAGCAAGTAACTGAAGGGCATTGGAAACAATAGCATAAAAAAACTTACCAATAAATGTACGAGGGACTACTCCAGGAAATTCCAAATGATCATACTGAGCTAGAACACAGATAAAATGAAAAAGTAGCCCAAAAATTCCTAACTGATCAAAACATCTAATTTTACCTTTTCTATATGATGCTGGTGGTACAGAATGTCGAGCATTGCCTACCAACATAGCACAAGTCAATCCATCGGTTTTTCTATCCATCGGTTTTTCTCATTGTTCGTCGAGGCAGAATTTATCAAGGCAAATCTATTCCCAATAAAAAAAAACTGATGCCAAAAAAATCGAAAATCAGCAATGATTGGAGAATTACGACATACCTGAACGTTGAAGCTTTCTTCAACCTTAGTGTAAGGCGCCATGAACACGTAAAACGCAGCAATTAGCCCCAGCAACAGATCGTAACCTTATTGCAAAGAGTTTGGGTGAGCTGATCGGTTAAACTGAAACGAACAGCTGAAAATTTATCGAATTTACCATAAACTTGCATTGAATTAGAACTTAGCGCCATTTCGTCTTCTGTAGAGTGCAAAACCCAGAGACCTGAAGAAGTAGAGACGCAATTTTCAATATTGCCCCAAAAGTTTGATAATATTCCAATTCAAACTCTAATTTTGCATTGAATTGTTATATCAATTTTAAAATATTTCATTTCATAACTAAACTACCGAAGGTTTTTGTGAGCAACTAATTTCCTAATTCTCGAAACCCCAAATTGGCACTGCCGTGCCGGCGGAAATGGCGGCCCAGGGCACACACCTCCTCCAATTAGTTCTGTCCTGCCGGAAAATCACGGCGCAGGTGACGTGCAGCAGCTCGAAGTCGATCGTAGCCATGGCCTCATCGACCGAGGAAGAGTTCATCAAAGCTTACAGAGCGAAATTGAACCGGTTCCCACGGTCGAGCATCTACTGGGACTCGAAGACCGCATCGCGAATCGGCGATAAGATCGGGATCCGCCTCCAAGAGAAGGGCGTGTCGAGCGTGGGAATCGACGTGCGGGAGGAGCTGTCGAGGCCTATCCACTACCGCAGGCTGCTGGGGCCCTTCTTCGAATCGGTGAAGCGGACTGGAATCACCGTCAGCGGCGCCGAGGATTTGGTTTTCCTCGGCCGGTGATTGATTGGTGAGGTAGTGCAATTGGATCATCTACGCAGACGCATTTGTTTAATTCTGTTTTGGATTTTGAGATAGTATTGTCTGTTTATACAATTTTGAGCTGGTGTTTAATAACTGCTCAAATTCGGAATGATGGATTGAGCAAATAGTGGTGCTAACTATGTTGATAGAATCATCTTCAAAAATCAATTGCATATATTTTGCATTTCGGTTTATCAATGAATCCACAACTCATTTGAAATGTCTCATTTTTTCTTATGGTCGGATGAAGTAAGCTTCCCAAATTGGAAACCTTACTTTTTAAATTGCCATATGTGATTGCCGCCACAGCCTAATTTTCATGTCGTTGGAGCCATTGCCTTGGGATCGAAGAGATTTTCATAACCACGACAGATCCGTCCGTGCCATCACCGAAGGATTGGTCCTCTCCACAAATGGAGGGACTAGCAACAGCCGGAAATCGCGTTGAGCCACCTACGTTTTTTTTAAGATGGGAGATGTATTTTCGCGAAGGTTATTTTCTGAAGATGGAGATGTGTTTTCGCGCATGGGGAGAACTGGGGCGTCTGATAAGGGAGTGAGAGACGCAGAGCCTTATAGTTATGCGTCACTCACTTCCAAGAATTTTTTTTTTTAAAAAAGCTTCTCGATTTGGAAAGCTTATTTCCATATTGGACCAGAAAAAGAGACCTCTTCTAGCTCGTTTCACTTACATATGTTTCTTCGTGTTTTTAAAAGTCCATGTCGATCCCACACTTAATGACGGGCGCAAGGGAGTATTTCTTCAAATCAGTATTGAATCGCAAATTAAACCTTAATAGCAAACAAAGGAAGCGTCTTGATAAATTTCGTAAAGGGAAAAGCTTTTTGGCCTTAATATGGCCGGTCGTAATCGTAAAGCAACAATAAAAAGCATTGGTTCGATAATAATATGATCAAATAGCACTGCTCGATATGAAATTAAGATTGAATGAAGATGATATATGTATGAAAAATTACACGTTCCTCGTTTCAACAGCTGCCAAAAAGTGAATGGCTCGACAAGGAAAGGGCAGGTTTTTTTATCATACATATAACAATATAATATTCACTATCCAACATTAGGCTAAGCGGAAAAATATAAGCAAATGTAAATAAACAAGATCTAGAGGAGGTTTATAAAAAAATATACACGACATAGACAAAGATATTTCCGGCAAGTATGACAGTTAAAAAGAGGTGTAACAGTCGTGCTCGGAGTTGGAATCATCAGAGGGAGAGTGGTTGTGTCTGCCTTCATACGTTGTAATCACCATCCTGCAGTCTTCCGACAGCCGCTCCACTCTCTTCTTCACCCGACAATTGCTATGCGTGCATCGGTAGTAGCTTCTGCAACACCATCACACCATCAATCTTCTATATTCAAAATTACATAAAACCTAACTAATGCAAACAAAATTCTGGGTGTATCTAAGGCCAAAGGTATTTATCTATCCAAAAAAAGCTTGAAGTGAATGAAAAAATTGCTATCGGTTAATATAATCTGAGAATTAGGAATATATGTAGTTTCATTTTTTTATTCATCTACATGACTTTCCATCTAATCTAATTAAAACAATATATAGCATAATTATAAACTCAAGAAGAATCCAAATATGTGATTGTTACCTCTAGCTTGTAACGTACATTCTACTTAACCTATATAGTATATATGTGTTTATGCAATTAATATGAGACATAACATGGAGATCTAACAAGAAGCAAATTTGTAGTTGAGAAAATGCAGGCCTTGAGAGTATTCTGATTAGCTTTATTTATGCTATTTTTACATGTATAAATACTAGAATTAATTAGACATTGCTAATTGTTGATGGAAAACTATAGAAGAAAGACTACATACACGCATACTATTTTAATCTTGAAATAACTAATTGAGGAAGGATAAACCATTGTCATACAACTGATTAAGAAGTTAGTTAATCTCTAGACTCTTGCCATCATAATCAAAAACTCCTTGAATCCCTATAGAGATTATAGAGAATATTAATTAAACATTAAGCAATAGCAATTGATTTACAAATTTACCTTGGATGGAGGCTATTCTTGACAACTTTCTGGCCATACTTCCTCCATTTGTATCCATCATCAAGAACATCGACATCGCTCCTCGTCTGAAAACAAAACCTCGGCTCCCGCAGCTTCCTCCTTATCTTCACCTTGTTCTTGTCCGACGAAGAACTCCTCCACCTTCAA
The DNA here is from genome assembly GCF_004379255.2 of Salvia splendens. Lineage (NCBI taxonomy): Eukaryota > Viridiplantae > Streptophyta > Magnoliopsida > Lamiales > Lamiaceae > Salvia > Salvia splendens. The sequence goes on from NC_056049.1 coordinate 21,928,110, forward strand.
ATCACACATTTCACATAATCACGCCTTAATTTAGGCGATTAAGCCTTACATCACATGCAACAGTATAGTGGAATTGTTGTACTTGTGCTTGCCATTATTGATCTGAATCAGACTCGATAATAGTTCATGCACCAAAATGAATGATTTTATTTATTTTTTTTCCCCTTGTGGAATCTCTCTCTTCTCTCTCTCTCTCTATCTTCACACAAGCCGCCACTTGACCGGAAAGAAATCTTTCCCAAAGGAAATGAAGCACCAAAATAGATCTCTAGCTAGGGTTTCATAATCAAAGTAGAGAAATTAAATCAAAATTAAACTACCATGAATTGGAAGCGTCGTTGGCGTTGTTACTCTCATCATTCACAGCCTTAGGATCCACCACCTACACACGAATAATTCCCATTTTATAATTCAATCCACACACGAAAAAGAAAGACCAACTCCTTAATTGCAAACAAAGCAAGAAATAAAAAAGATTTCAATTTCACAATGAGTAGAAAACCCCAACCGATAAATAAAGAGAGACAGAAAGGGTAACTAACTACTTGGTCGTTATTATTCCATGAGGATCTATTCACAGGAAGCTGCTGCTCATCATGACTGAACCCTGCGGCGGCGGCGGCGGCTTTCACGGGCGGCGGCGGCGGGAGGAAGCTGAGCACCGGATTGTGATGATCCTCGAACTGAACAAACCCCATTTGATCAGAGAAGGTAATCGGGAGATGGTGATGATCGAAAATGGGAGGGCCTTCCATTATCGTTTAAATTGGTGGTTTTTTTCTTCGTCAAAGGAAGGATTGATGAATTGTTTGATGTTTCTTGGAGCTCAGCCCCTCAAATAGTTAGTGGATGTTGGATATTTACTGCATGTTTAATACAGTACAGAACAGATGTGTGTGGTGTGGCCTCGAATCTATACATATATGTGTGTGTGTATGTATGTATGTGTGGATTTCATTTTTATTGTAAAGATTGAATTTTTATTGTGTGTGACAAATAATTAATGGAATAGGGGTTGGAATAGTGTTGTTTGGTCAACTAGTAAACGCTGGATGGAATATTTGTGGGGTGAAAATTCAAGATTATACATGATCGTGTTTCTACTACTTAGGTTGTCCTGGCTGACAACCTTCAATCTCTCTCTCCTTTCTCTATATATCTCTGGCTTCCCACTAGAGAAACCATTGCACACTAATGATCAAGGTTATTTTTTTATTAAGGGTTAGTAATTCTTTGGGGTAGTTAATTAGTGATGATTAATTAACTGAGGATGAGTGAAGGCTGTGTGAATGTGTTAATTTCTGGAAAAATAATATTTTTTTATTATTGTGGAAAACTAAAATAAATAGGAGAATAAGATATTTTTGTTGTTTGGGGAAATTTCATTAAATAGTTGATTCCACGATATGTCAGCTCCTTCTCATCCTTCACAAGCCAGCTAGTGACAATTGGCGCATCAACTTTTTCTTTTTAATTTGTCTCATCCATTACAAGCATGTTAGGGACGACTGTCATACTAACTTTTGCCTTGGTTCCACAAATTTCGTTTCTTGAATTTATCATTAAGTGTCAATTTTATAATTATGCCAGAGTTGAGAAAATCAAGTGTGTGTTTAGACGTACTACAATAAACTTATTTTATAAGAACACAAAATTAGAGACACAATTATTTATGTTAGAAAATATTGCAAAATTGCTGGAAGTGAGGGTGCAAAGTAAGACACCCTTAAGTTGATGATACAATTGTTCATGAAAGCTTAATCATTTATTTTCTCGGATGCTTTCGTTTGCGTTTCTTAATTTTAATTGAAACATTAAAATTGACGACATTTTTAAAAAATAGGTGATATATTTAGAAATATAAATTAGCGTCCTTAACTAACAAAAAAATTCCTTTAAACATTTACTTTACTTATAGTAGGCTAGGAGTATAAGTACTATATAGCATAAAAATATCTAATTGTGAGATGGGTTACTTAAAATAATTAATTTGGTTTTAAATCATATTTCGATGGTTTATATAAAATATAGTAGTACTTTATAAATTACAAATATATTACTATTAAAATATAGTAGTGCTAGATTTATACTCGTTATAACGATGTCAAATAAGTTTGTGTACATTTGCACATAAAAATTAAAAAAATGTATTAAACGAGTTCAATGAAGATAAAGAATAAGAGACACAAGAAAGAGTAAAAAAAAATCCTTTAAACATTACTTTACTTATAGTAGGCTAGGAGTATAAGTACTATATAGCATAAAAATATCTAATTGTGAGATGGGTTACTTAAAATAATTAATTTGGTTTTAAATCATATTTCGATGGTTTATATAAAATATAGTAGTACTTTATAAATTACAAATATATTACTATTAAAATATAGTAGTACTAGATTTATACTCGTTATAACGATGTCAAATAAATTTGTGTACATTTGCACATAAAAATTAAAAAATTGTATTAAACGAGTTCAATGAAGATAAAGAATAAGAGAAAGAGTAAAAAAAGTAAAGGTGATTATATATTTTTATTTTTTATTAGAAAAGAAAAAAGATTCAACTTGGTTGAGATATTTCGAAAAAGAATATGATTCAACTTAATTAGGACGGATGATTAATTAACGGATGAAGTATAATTCTACCATTACATATTCATGTGAAATATAAAAACATAAGAAAATTTTCATGTGACAGCGTGTATCCCACAAAATTTTGTTATATGTTTAAGAATAATATGTTAGTCATCAAAATATATTTCATAAGTATTAGTCACGTTTAGTCCATTTTAATATCTTCTTATATAGCTATTTCTTATAGTACTAAGTACTCCGTAGTACTCCTATATAAGTATATTAGGGGCGTTTTTTCCACATTAATAAGTTTTTATTTATACGAGTAATATATTATAAGTATATTAGTGGATTCTTGTAGTACGCTCAGTACGGATCTTATTGTTTCAAATGGATTGATTTCAATAAAGTATATAAATCTAAAATATGCTCATTTTTATCATTTTAAATATATTGCACATAATAATGTAATCAAGAAATTATAAACGGTGACAAAAGTTTCCTAATCGCTAGAATATAAATTCTCTTTTGGATTATGACAGAAAATCTACCATGATAGTGCCAAGATTACTAGCTTCATTAGCAAATAAAATTGGATAAACCACAGGTTTTGATAGCTACCTGAAGTTGAATATGGCTGCCCATTATTGGAAGAAAAAAAAAATGGACTTTTAGATTCGTGAAACATAATGTAGATTAAGTCAACACTTGTATAATTTGGAATAGATTTGTGTATCCTAAATCAATTATAGATAGGAAATTATTTCAATATTCTAGAAATCATCTAAATAATTTAGGCGTACCCACCGCATACTGTAGAAGAAGTGACTGCATTTTTTTTAATAAATTTCATTTCAATTTTTAGAAGTGACTGCTTACATGATCATTTCTTGCTGCACTCTATGTATATCAAATTACTCGAGGCATTATGTAGAACGTAAATGATTACTTTTATTTACAAAGATATTTTCGTACCGATATAGGTATACAAAATGATTTATATATATAATCACCTCACGTGACAAATAATTCGTTGTTTTCAAAAAATGACTTAATTTAAAATATTCTTAATATTAAAAATGAGTAAACTACATAAATGATTCGATTCATCTTTTAACGCATGGTATAGTACTTCTGAACTCATGAATTATAATGTACGAGAGCATTGACAACAACGGCTTTTGGCACCATAATATATATGTACTGGTTGTGATTTTGGTATATGCTAATGCTCTAGCATGATTTGAAAAGTTGTAAATTAGGGCAAACAAGTTGTGTTCTTTTTCAAAGATAAAAATGCAGATAACAAAGTTGATTTATATGATGAATTCGGACAAGATATATAGGCGAAGAGATGCACTATTAGCTGAATAGTAATATGAATAATGACATTAACTTTAATTCCCCACCACAGATAGATTCACCTTCAATAAATTAATTAAATCAAATCCCCTAAATTCTCAAGTCACGTCATGATTACTTTTTGCATAGAGAATTTCTGATAAAAAGAATTATAATCGATATTGACTGAACATACAAAAAATATACTCTCAGTTGCATGACAACAATTATATACATAGTCATTATTAATAACATCGCTTTTAATTGAAGATCAATAAATACTTTACTCCGTATCTGTTTTACGGCAAAAAAAAAACAAAAATTGCATCTTCGTCACTCTTTCTAAATGCTTAATTAAATACATAGAGTTGAGTGTCGATTAATTTGAGTACTACTACATTAACTTGAGTTATCATTGAAAAAAAAATCAAGGTTGGTTTCGGTTAACAAAATGGACAATAAAAATACGAGTAACCTTTAATTAGTTATGAAAGAAATAAAAGTACTTGTAACATTTAAGCTATGGAAATTAAAAGAAGATTATAATAAAATGAATGAAAAGTGTTGATTGATATAGTGGGGTCCGAGAAAGTTTCCATTCATGTCTAATATTGTCTGTGGCAGATCAGACGAAAAAATATGATATGATATGATATGCTACTAAATTTAATGATGATATGTTTATGTATCAATTTATGTGGAGTATGTATAGTGTATAGGTCTTCAAACTCCAGGCTATAGCCTGCAACTTCAAATAGTGTTTCTCTGCGAAAAGATAGAATGAAATCATATTTCATCATTTCCCTAAATCGTATTCTCCTTTAATTTATTTAGTTCAAACTAGCTAGTTAATTCTCCTTAATTTAATTTATTTACTTCAAACTAGCTTGTGTAGTTTAGGCTTTAATCTCATTCTTGATTCTCTTCGATACTTTTGTTCTTCTTAGTTTTTGTGCTTATGCTATTCTCACCGGTTCTCGTCTCTTTATGTTTGGATACACAACGCTCAATATATAAATGACCCGTATTTTATGTTCAAGTTATTTGCAGTTTGCGTTCTATTTTAGAACTGTGATGAATCTATTAGTACCTCCTTTGATAAAGGAAAATCTTAGATAGAAACCCTGCTTATTTTATCGTTGCTGTTCATATTTAGCTCCAACATTTTATATCATAGAAAAAATGAAGATATCCTCACTATTCACAATATTAATTAAATATCTACATGCATTAAAGGAATTAGATTTGCATGTGCATTATGACAACGACTGCTATAAAATCTAATCCAATGTATGCTGTATTTGCGTAACTGCGTTATGCATTATAATCAGGGCATCTATAAATATAGACGAGATTTCTTTTTAAGTTCTTCTCATAAAAATAGTCAATACCCATTTATGAAAATGTTTTTTCGTTTTTTACTTTATTATCTATGGGTCATAGCATCCATTACACTATTTTAATTATTTTTTTTCTCATTCTTTCTGATTTTACCAATTATGCAATTAAATCAGTTTCATCCGTAATGGACTATCTCTATACAAGGGAGTATATAATTTAAAACTGATATATATATATATATATATATATATATATATATATCCTATTTAAATTGATATACAATTACTTTTAAAATACAAAATTTCATTAAAATTAGAAAAATTACATAAGTATTTTGTTCATCTCAAAGCATGAGAATTTGAAAAGTGAAAAGTAAGTCGATCACGTTAATTCGAAGTGAATGAAATATCATACCACAAAAATTAAAAGCAAAAAAAAAAAAAAAACTCAAACTCACCCGCGTAATAAAATATGAGCAAGAATCCAAGCCTCCTAGCTCAACTGGTTGAGAAGAGAGGCAAGGATACCGCGTCATCCTAGAGGTCGCGTATTCACCCTTGGGAGGCGCATCTTGGGGATTAATTTCCCTGGGGCCTAGTGGATTCACTGTCCTGACTCCAGAGCTTCGGGAGGTGATTAAGCCTGTACCCGTGCCTGGACCCAGGAGCTGGGGGAGGTGAAAAATCCTGGACCCGTTCCTGCGGGGCTGGTGGACCCATTGGGTCCCACCTTGACAACGAAGCGTAGCTTGGTAAGACGCTTCACCTCCGACCGTTAGGCCGGGAGTCCGAGTCACTTCGGGGATAGGTGAGGAACCACTGTCGATTCTCATTTTCAAAAAGAAAAAAATAATAAAATAAAATATGAGCAAGAGCAAGTTGCAGAATTCACAACCCAATTGTATTAGAATAGTTATTGGAATTTTTCTATTTTGTCTTGTTCATTGTTTCGGTCTGAGCCTTGGGCTTTGCCCCTTATTTTATCTTGAAACAAAGGCGAAAAACGCGGTTTCTCTTGGTAGGAAATTGCTTTTTCAATAATGTGAAAAAGTTTATATTATATATACAACAAAATTTGTGAAAATTGATTAATGTATATATAATTGACAGGTTATAGTGACAATGTTCACTAGTAGATGTCTCCTAAATGGATGTTATAAATACATAGGATATATAAGTCAAAGTGATGAGTATTGGAGTGGCAGTCTTATTCACTGCACCCCCACCTCATATTTCACATGCATGTTGAAACACATGAATTAATTCACACATTCAACACCCCAACTAATTTTTATTTTATTAGGTAATGTTATAAAGATTTTAATTTCTTGTTCTCTAAAATCTTACCACTCGATCATATAAATATAACATCTCTTGTATAGCCAACCAAATCCAAATCCTCACATACTCTATTTTCCCTCAAGGTGAAATGGCCCACGAATATGTAGAGATCTCCTCCTTTTTCCAAGCAAATAGATTCTCCATCCTTAAAAATTTGTGTTCAGTCTATATTCGCATTATTTGTTTTGTTTCATATATATTCTAATATTTCAAAAAACTTTATGGATGATATAAATTCTATAAATTAGTTAAAATTAAAATTCGTTTGATTCATTTTTTCTATAACTGTATGTGTTGAAATTGGACCACTTCTAGTTGTGGGTTGTTATTAATATTAGCTTGGGCCAATATTATGAGGAGCCCAACTGGAGTAATTATTGGGGCCCAATCCCTGGTGGCCCAAGTTCAGGCGTCTCACTTACCTGATGCGCCGGATAGCCGACACCTGGCACCTCCATACGGATCCTGCATCTGGGTCGTCCGATTTATTTGTTTGTGCATGTTTAGGAGACGGTCACTCTCCTCTCTCGTTCATTCAAATTTTTTTTCTATCTCTGTCTCACTCTCGAAAAGTTCCTCCGCCTTCTCTCTAGTTTTCCGGGGGTTTTAGCAGACGATTTCCTTCAAGCTCTCGTTTCCACCGACGATTTCCTTCAAGCTCTCGTTTCCACCGACAATTCTCAGTTCTAAAGAGATGTATCAGTGTAGTTTGTGTGTAGTTTGTGAGTTAGGTCACTTATTCGGTTCCCTTCTCAAAACTAGGGTTTCGGTCTTCTCCGGTGATCGATCCTCCGTGTGCTTGAAAGTGTTGTGTGGGAGTTTCTTGTGAGCAAGGCTGTGTTCGAAGGGTGTTTGTGGATCCGTGTGTTGAGAAGGTCGTGGTGTACGGGAATCAGTGAGATCTAGGGTTTCACTGATCTCAGATTGGGTGGTCCGTTCAGCGGTGCTCGTCTTTGTGACTTGCTGTGAGGATTGGGGAGGTCTGAGGCCTAGTGCAGTCGCTGCTGTGAACTGAGCCATTTGTGACCGGATTCTCTGATTCTGTTCTGTTTCGTTTAGCAATTGCTTAGATCCTTAGGGATCATTTTCTTGTTATACTAACTCTTCTACTTAGTGTGCAGGTGGTGAAATCGACCTAATCTAGGGGTCTGGAGTCTGACGAGGATCCAGTTCTAGTTAGGGTTTCTCGATTGTAATCTGTTACTAGTTAGATAAATTGTGTAACAATCTTTTGTATTGTGGCTTGTTCTTTCTGAGTCTAGCCAACTCAGTAAGCGGTGTAACACAAAAGAGGTCCTAGTAACTAGTGTCATGGTGGTCTGATTGATAAGGCTAATTTCATGCATTGGTTAAAGAGTAAAATCCATTTGTTTGCAGGGTCTAACGCATATTTTAAGCCAGGTGTGTAGAAGGTTTTCGCCAGATCCAGGAAAGAAGAGGGCAATTACATGGTCCAAGGAACTGGCGAATAAGTGAGCAATTTGGAGGAAAAACGACTAGACAGAGGAGATAACGAAGCTGAATGGTAGAATGGAGATTTCTACGAAGGCTTCTAGAAGATCAACTCCGCACCTATATAAGGAGGAGAGCATGCAAAAAGAAGGGAGATCGGAGAGTGGAGGACTTGTGACCAGATTGTGGCTCATAGCTTACTCACTTGGGGGAAATGTTCGGGAGATCGTAGGGTAGTTTTCGGGTTATTTTGTGCTACTTCGTAGTTGGGCAACACCGTCCTCACAGAGGGCGAAGAAACAATTTAATCGCTTTCATTTTAATTTTCGTCGTGAATTTCACCGAGCTTCGTTGTTCGAAGCTCGGCTTTGTTTTCCGTTGAATTTCCGTTGGTTATTGAAGTTTCTGTTTCCGTATTTGAGTTACTGTTAATTTCGAGCATGGATGCAATTAGTTTTAAGTTTGTCGAGGTACTTTGATTTTTGCGCTGTTCTACTGAGTTTGCGCAGAATTGTTGAAGGCTTGTGTTGATCGGGATAGATCGGTTGAATCAGAAGTTATGGAGTTGAATTTGTTGATTGATGGGTTCGGAATGCTTGGATCCGGAGTGGATTAAGCATCTGACGTTTGGATCTGAAATAGGGTGGTCGGAGTTGATGCCGGATTTTCGTGTTTTCATTTCATTCTGTCTAGCGTATGTAGATCTGTTTTATTTCCGGCTAATTGCAAGTTTCCGACGTCCACACTTTTACATTCTGTTTGAATCTGGGTTTGTGCTATGTTTTCTTCATGTTCGCATTTGATACAGGTAATGAGATGCGCGAAAGTGTTGGTTAATCTTTTAGTTGTTATTTGCAGCTTTAATAACGTACTTTCTGTTTGCGGAAAATAGTCTCCACCGTTTTCCTGTTTTCTGTCTAGTCAAATTAGGAAGTTGATTGCTTAGTCTAAGAAGTTAGTTTAATGTCTCGCAGTTATGAGAAAGTTTAATGTCGGCATGATGTTTTCAGTTTCCTAGGTCCGGTGTTTACTTCGTTCCTAGGTCTAGTAGTAGTTACACCTCAACCTAAATTTGCGTGGCAGCAGCCGCTTTCTAATCAGAATCTTCTAAATGATTTCTTACGCATCCATCTTAGTGGGATCGACCCCTTGCTTCTCTATACTAGTCTATAGTATAACGGGTTGAGGGATCTTTGAAACGCGAGAGTTGTGTGTCCAACGACCGAGTCTTCTATATCCCCTTGAGTTCCTAGACCGAGTGATCTAGTGGATTCATTGGACTTAGTAGCTCGACCTAGAACAGTAGAACGCAACACATTCTTAAGCTACCTTCACTGATCCCTAGAGTAAGTAAATAAAATAACGAATCAAGCTTTGATTGGTACTAGTATTTAAAGTTCATAACATCCATAATAGTTTTTAAGATATTAGAATTAAATTAAATGTACAAAATAAATAGCACTAACATGAACTAAATAAGAGCAATGCTTACACGAATACATGTAACATACTATTAAGATTTTTCTTTGACTTGGGCTAATAGAACTAATCCTCACATACAATGCTCTTTGTTAAGTGTAATTAATTTATTGTTATTATATGGAACCGAACAATTTATGGAAGCATTTACTATATTGGATATGAGTATTATGAATTGTTGAAAAAAAATCATCAGGTCAATTTGGCAATTTTTAAATTATTAAAATTAGCTGATTATATCATATTTTTAAATGATTTTCTCAATTAACCAATTAATTGGTATTCTATGTGTCTTCATTTGTTAATGTATAATTTGTCTTTGATAATTTTCACCTAGAGTATCAAAAGATAGGCTTAAAATAAACGTAAGAAAATTGCTAAATGCTAAAGACATACTAATAGAGTAATAGACATAAAAATGAAGATACTAAGGATTTTTTTGGCCTTGAGTCAATTGAAAAAATTGTCACAATTATGATACAGAATAATAGACCATTTTCGAAAATTATAGGATTGATAAAAAGATTGAACAAACTTGATGGTTTTTCATCAATTTGCCCATAAACAAAAATGGAAATAAGAATTCTAATGAATGTATAGAGATAAAATATCTTTATATAATCCTAGTTGGATAAAAGTGGCTATATTAGGAATAACAAATGGGATGGGATGAGCTTGCCGAATAAGCCAAGCATAACTTATCTCTTGAGAAAAATCTTATTTCAACAAAATTAATATAAATATTAATGAAACTTCACATATACCGGTTGAGAATATTCAGCAATGCAGTAAATTAAAATATAAGAGTATAGTATAAGATAATTAATATTATAATGTTATACGTAATTTAAAAATTGATTTGAATATCATTATAGAATTTATCCAAAATCTCTAGAGATGCAAATCAAACCCTAAAAAGGCAAAGAATAACGTATCATGAAGCTAAGCAACCTAGGTATGTACCCTTTAGTCAGTAATAATAGAATTATTGTCACAAAGTAAAAAAGATATCTCACTTTTTGTTTTGAGAAGATTTTGTAGATAGCTTTACCCCATAACCGATAATATGGATTCTGCAAAAAGTTGAAAACTTGAAAGCAAAAAATTTAAAAATTTACTGACATTTTGTAATCATTTTTCACTTTAATGCACCTTGGAACTAATAATTTATTACTTACTTGTGTGTATGCATAAATATAAATATATATTTGTTGGAAAATAGTACTAATAAAACTATAACATGCATATTTTTGTTGTTTTCCTCTTATTTCGTTATACGTGCAGCAATATTCTTCCAAGTGTGGAAATCACAGAATAGAATTTAGAATAATTAGAATTGTTTTAAAAAGATAGGATAGTAGGGTGAGATATGATAGAAGACTGTCACATTTAGTAGTCAAAAATTCAAAAAATGGACAAAGTTGCAGTCCTCCTTTTGCTGATGGTGAAGTACATAAACCTTCAGCGCGCAGGGAATATGTAAGTACTAATCATTAGCTCAACATCAATGTATATGTATCGATTTTGAATATTTCTTTTTAACAAAAATTCACACCCTAGAGATTTATAAACTTATGTCACTTTCACCCTTCCAAGATTAATTTATTTGAATGGGATGTTTATATTGGGAACCGGGCAGGGACGGACCTAGCTCAGGCAAAGCCTCCACTCCAACGGGGGCTTGGCCGGCGCCAGACCATTACCCTGTCATGGCCGTCCCCTGAAGTATGCGTGGACAGAGTGTGTAAGATAGAAAGAGGGGATGAGGAAAAGATTTAGAGCACCCGCAACGCGGGCCGTGGGCGTTCCGCGTTTCGTTCATCCGGAACGAAACCGTAGCGGAACGCGTTGTGGCGCTACGTTTCGTCACGGTTCCGTGCCCATGCCGTCCCGGGTGCCGTCCGCACGAGACGCGGCACGGTCTGTGCCGCCACGCGCTTCGGCAACGTGGCTCTCCCCGCGACATGCGTGACGCCCACTCGCTGCCCCGCGAGTGGGCGTCGTCACGGTGACGCAATAATTTGATTTTTTTTAAAAAAAATCAAATTTTTTAAAAAAAATACTTTTATTTATAAAAATTGTTTTTATAATTAAAAACAATTTTTACAAATAAATGAATACAATAAATTCGTAATATCCCATATATATTTGATGGACTTGCGAATTTATGAAACCATTCTTGGTTGTTTCTCTTTTATAGAGACAACCTTGAATGTTTTATGTTCCACTTTCGATGTGGGACAAACTCATTCTTGGTTGTTTCTCTTTTATAGATACAACCTTGAATGTTTTATGTTCCACTTTCGATGTGGGACAAACTCATTCTTGGTTGTTTCTCTTTTATAGAGACATCATTGAATGTTTTATGTTTCACTTTCGATGTGGGATAAAATCATTCTTGGTGGTTTCTCTTTTATAGAGACATCCTTGAATGTTTTATGTTTCACTTTCGATGTGGGACAAACTCATTCTTGGTTGTTTCTCTTTTATAGATACAACCTTAAATGTTTTATGTTCCACTTTCGATGTGGGATAAAATCATTTTTGGTTGTTTCTCTTTTATAGAGACATCCTTGAATGTTTTATGTTTCTCTTTCGATGTGGGACAAACTCATTCTTGGTTGTTTCTCTTTTATAGATACAACCTTGAATGTTTTATGTTCCACTTTCGATGTGGGATAAAATCATCCTTGGTTGTTTCTCTTTTATAGAGACATCCTTGAATGATTTTGTCCCACATCGAAAGTGAAACATAAAACATTTAAGTATGTCTCTATAAAATTGTATTTTAAATTATGTCATTTTTTTTAGGATTTTAATTATGTCTTTTTTTATTTTTTTGAATTTTAAGTTGTATTTATATTTTATGTTGTAATGTTATTTTAATTTTAATGAAGTGTGTTTGTTTTAATTGAATTGGATTGGAAATAAAAATAAAAAATGAAATTGAATGATTAGTAATTTAAGGAACGGTTAAGGAACGGATAAGAAACGGAGGGTTGCAGGTTCCGTTCCTTAGTTAAGGAATGGAGTAAAAAGTATAGTGGGGCCCTCAAATAGTGGTTTAAGGAACGAGATAGGAACGGTATAGGAACAGCGTTGTGGATGGCCTTAGGAGGAAGTTTTATGGAATATATGTTGAATTAATAAAAAGTAAACCTAGGGATAGGCTACATAGAAAGTCACACCTATTAAATCCCTTTTCTCTATTAATCTAACAAGTATTTTATTTTCCCATCACATTTATTGTTTTTTACATTTATGAAGTCAAACGCTCTCCTGTCTATTTTAATTATAAAAATATACTTTTATTTACCAATCTATATTTAACTAACTAATAGGTGTTGATTTTTCAATTAATTAGATGGTTAATTTAATTTTTCGATTCATTAGACGACCAATTTTTTAAGAACAATGAATATAGACTCTAGAACATTATTTATTTATTCAATAAAATTGTGATAGTGATTTGTGATTAGGAATTAGGGTTGTAATCTGTGATTTATGTTTGAGAGTAAAGGTTTATTAAATTTTTTATTATAATTATTTCTAATGTCTTATAAATAATTGTAACCTCATTATATATAAAATTAAAAATTTTAATAATATTATTAATATTAGTAATAATATTATTACTATTATCAAAAAATTCAGCATCGGCTTGTATAAGTTTCTGGTTCCGTACCTGGAACCGGGTACTCCATAAAAAAATAGAATACTCATTCTATCCCAGCTAATGTGAAGCGTTTCATTTTCGACACTCGGGACATATGATAGATAGTTTAAACGATATCAGGATATCATAAGGTTTAGATAATATAAGGAGGATTAGGGTGGGTCGAGTGAAGATGCACTAAGAATCGCACGATTATTCGGATATATGTATCATCGTCTATATGTAATGTCGTGTGTTGCCACTAATTATGGATTTGCCTGTTTGCTGGTTGGATCGCGCTTTTGCCTCTAGATGACTTTCTTCTTTCTTTGTTGGAATTGTTGATTAGCTTGTAGTAGTATTGCTTTGTCTTTACTTTTTTTTAATAGACAAATAAATATAAATTTAAAGATCGTGTTATGATGGACTTCTATTCAAAATATTTGGCATAAGACATTACTACTCTAACATGAGGCCTAATCACATATACTTTGTCTTTACTCTTTTATTTTGGGTGTTCCACTGAGCATGCGACTTTATGTTTTGCTTGTAATTTTGTTTCACATTTGTTTATCATTTTGCTCACCATTCTTCTTTTAATGATTTGTTGTATTTTTTCTGTAAAATATTATTCTTTGCATCTCTAAAAAAGTATTTTTACTTTTTTGTCATTTTTGTACATTGATCAAAGTTGTTACTTAGTTAAACTGTGCAAATATCTTTTGAAATTTTCTTGCGTTCAACTTTATCCATTAATTTTTGTTATATGCGAGAAGTAAAATCACACAGATACACACACACACACACTATAAAAGGCTATATAAAAGGACTTCAAATTCGCACGGGCGAATGAAATTCTTAATAAACTGGAGTTGTAAATATTTAAAATATAGTACTTATTTAAATTGTTGATCCCACCACCCCAATGTGTAACCCGAAACCACTCATATCCACCCAATCAAATAGGGAGTGTTTCTTCTTCTTTTTTTCCTTTTTGTAAGTAGCAATTACAAGAAAAAGAATGATGAGTCAAACAACTTTCTTACATCAATAGTAGTTTTATATTTTAATATAAATATAATCGACCACAAACCCTAATCCAATGTAGTTATCAATTGCTAATATTCTGAGGTAATTAAGTTATTACTCCATGTTTTAGAAAAAGAAGAGTGTTGTTTGAAGAAACATAGAAGAGTAGTGGAAATGGAAAAGGAAGTTTAGGTAGCAATCTCATGATTAAAAATATGCACTAACAAAATGTAAGAAAAGATTGCAAGTTGAAGCATAAATTAGAAGTGCTGAATTCCATGCAACAATGAATGCACTTTCTCTCTCCTTTCCCAATTTTAATCATTATATACTGTGCCCTCACATTCACATTCACATTCACTTCTTCCTTGTCCCTTTTCTTTCTCTCTCTCATCTTTGTTTTTTGGCCTTTTCTTTTTATGGCTTTTCTACAAAAAACTATTCTCAAATTCATATCTCTCTCTATATGATTCAATTTTGTTGTTAAATTATTAGATTTTTGTTTTGGGTTAATAATGGAGTAGTAATTTACAAAAGAAATCAACGCATCCGAGGCAAAATCAAGTATTCTTCATGAAAAATGTAATTGAATATCTTAATATTGTTAAGGACAAGAGAAAATAGAATTTTATTCGAAGTTATTCTAATTTCATATTAGCATAAAAAAATTTGTAAGATAATGGAGGATTAACTACACTAAGAGAGTGTTAAATTATCCGAAATTAAATTAATTTGATATTATTATCTAAGATTGAACTGCCTAAAAATAGTTAAGATGGATTTTATTCTAAATCCACCGAACAAATAATATTAAGTGACTAAATCTTATATCACTATACACTCACTCTTTTGTCCTATAAAAATATAACATTTGGAATGGCACGCAAATTATGCACAATTGATAAAATAAAAGAGAAATACAAAGAAAAAGTAAATCACACCATTGATAAAGTAAAAGAGGAATAGAAAAAAAGTAATTATATTATTGTTAGCAGAGAATGAGTCCACTTTATTTTTATAGAAAGAAGGGAGTATCTATTTTAGTAGTACTACTATACTATTGATGAAGAGATAAAAATGATTGAGGCTATTCTAGTTTGAAGCAAGGGTGCATCATGGGCTCATGGTTCTATAATAGCATGGGATGGTGCATCATGGGCTCATGGCTCTATAATAGTACACTTCTTTTTCTACAGTATTTATTGCAATTCAAAAATACTCGGTACAAGTTATTAAGTATTTGCTCATGAATAAATATTCTATTTTGACATGACATGAATTTTTTAAAAATACATAAAGCTGAGGTAGAAAAGATTACTAAAATGAGTTATAGTATATAGTAGTATTAATTATATAGTACAATATTAATTTTATAATAAAATGTAAGGAAATAAATTCATGTAAAATTTATTTATTAAAAGTAGTAATCTTGAAATAGGAGTACACAATTGAAATAATACCAAAACGAAAATATGAAAATTTAACAACCGAGTGTAGAATGTACGAAATTCAACATATTTCAAATTCTAGCCTTTTTTTTAAAAAAATAAATAAAAATCTGGCATCAGAAAACAAATTTTACACATGGTAAACATCTACTTATTGATCCAATTTAGGAATCTCAATTTGACGTGATATGAATTTTAAGAAATAAATTTAATGAGTAATGAGTGAAATAAGTATATGGAAAAAATTATTGAAATGTGAATCTACTTTTACATGCTTATAAATTTCATATTAAAATGAATTTGAGTGAAACAAATTAGTGAACTATAAATTCATTTACCAAAAATAACAACATTTGGTTGAAAGTTGAAACTTTATTAAACTTGAATTTGGGATCCTAGTAGTATCAAATTTTGGAAAATGCAGCAGATATTGTAATTTTGATGCAATCACATTTGTATAAAACTTCTGAAATTTGGCTTTTAGAAAGTTGGGATAATTTTTGCAAAATGCACCTAAAATTCTGGAAATCATCTTTGAATTCTAATTTCTAAAGTTGCACCAAAATGCACAAAAATGCACAAAATGCGCATCACAGTAAAATTCAAGGTGCACAAAGCAGAGATTGCATTTCATTTAATTTAACATATTCAAACTGATTATCAAAGCTAGAGCATAGTAATGCATTGATCACAGATTTTCAACAATCCCCAATCAATTCAAAACAGCAATAGTTCAAAACAAACAAGGACACATAGATAGCAAATCCAAAAGATAGAAATGGTCTTAGCAAGTTATAAATTATAATGTCATCAGTTCACCTTATTAAGCTACCTAGTTTTTGTTTTGATGATAAGAAAGAGCGATTTACCGGCCGTATTGGATACATTGACCGCCCGTACCCGAACCACATTTCCAAAACGAAAAGTCAAACATCTTGATTGTTCCAGAAGCAGAAGCTAAACCGATGGATATTGAAACAGATAGACATGCTACCTGAACGTTGTGCAATGTGTAGAACTCTTTCGGATCCAGCATTTCTTCCTTTTGCGTGATGTTTATCTTCTCTAAAGATTTTCCATTCTCAAGGAAGAATCTGATAAGCTCTATCAAGTTCTTCAGGTCGCCGCCCGTGAAAATCTCAATTTCTTTCAGCTTGTGCGATATCATAGGGAAGTCGATTTTCCTGGACTCCCAACTGATTTTCCAGGGGTGCTGAAGCATCATCAACCATATAAGTTATAAACATACACTCTACATGCTTCAAAAAACACGGTATCAAAAAATCTATACCTCAGTGAATCGGATACATAGAGCTTCAAGATTACGAGAAAGCTGGAGTAGCTTTATTAGACCCTCCATATGGTCCTCCGTGAATTCCATATTAACCTTCAAGCACCTCAGACTGTCGAGAGTACTGAAGTCGCCAGCATATTTTTTAAATGCAGGAGAGTAGTACTAACAAAGAAGAAAGCACATGATAATTACATTTACAGATATGAATATCCATCACCAACTTGTACGCAACTTATAAATATATACTGATACACACAACTAAAATATATACCCTTAAAATCTACATCAAATTTAACATAGTGTTGTGAAGGGAATTATTCCAAATTCGTTCAATAAGAAGTTTTTATAATGGACCTCACAGTACTAACAGAATGGTCAATCACTCAAGCTGCACAAAACTACCACTAACATGTCTCTAAGCTGCACAAAAATACCACTAACATTTCTTTAAACTGCACAAAAACACCATTAACATGTCTTTAAAATGTACAATTATGTCAAAAGTATTGCAGGAATTCAAATTAGAAGATAAAAAATGATAGTAATATGCTACCATGACTATAGTATTTAATCTACACATACCAGGACAAAATTTGGCGACGCTGATAACTCCTGGACATGACGAATACCTAAAACCATAGCACCTAAGTCCCCTGGTGTATTTTGATATCGGAGCTCAATGGAGGCATTCTTCAAAAATAGCATATCCGATGATTGACTGAGATGTAGCACTGGCCCTATATACCAGAAAGATACAAGGTTTGGAGTACGAAGTTCCAGCTCACCGTCGAACATGCACGTATAATCCCACCAATAAGGGCCATTGTTTACAAAGTTGAAAGTCCTAAGCTTATTGGCACAAATCTTGAGATGGTTTCTCGTCACAAAACAACAATATTCCAGAGATAAAGTCTCAAGAACACCACAATCACTGAACACGTTCCCAGCTATATCAGAATCATCAAACTGGACGCCAACCAAATTTAGGGTCTTGAGATATGAAAAGCTTGCCAACGGTTGCAACTCAACCAGACTGTTAACGCCCTGTATAAATGCGTCAACGTGAGTGGGTACACCACAATGAATTGGACACTGCAGGATTCCATATCCAGTAAAAATATCAAGTTCTTGGACTTCTTTCATAGCGCAAAGATATAAAAGCGAATCAAGCTGAATGGTATCACAGGCTTCACAGTGGAGCCGCAGTCTACAAATAGGTGATCTGATCACCATAGCGCACTTGACAAATACCCAAAATTTTATCACGCATTCATTGTAACTCAAATTCAAGCAGCGCTCCTGGTTCCAGAAATCTCTAAAATCGAAGTTCAAGCATGGTGTTGAATGCCAGAAGTATCTCCATTTTCTTGACAGCACGCCGGTTTTCACAACTTCATTCATGCTGAGAAACGATAGAATGTGGTCTAGGATTTCAGAGGGCAGACTACTTAGCCTGTCATGAGATTCCTGTTCAATAATTCTTTCGTTCTCAGTTTGTGTCCATTTTATATTTTTAGTCGAAATCTCCATTTCTTCAAATGCAGCAAATAGTGCACTTATCCCTGCAAACAATAGAAGAGCTCTTTATTCACCATAAAGATTTTTGTTTAATACTCACGATAAATTGAAAGACTAAAAATACCCTCAGGCTCCATTCCGTTTCATGGAATTGAAGTCTTCAATTCCAAATTCATATCCGCAAAAAAGGATTTGGAACTGAATTACATATCCAATTCATCCCAATAGTTAAATAACTACATACACATTGCACAAACACACACATTGCACACACTACAAACAAATTGCACACACATTGCACACACTACAAACAAATTGCACACACACTATATAATTTCTTCAAACTCTATTCTATATCGATTACATCATTTTTACCGAACAAAGGATTTGGTATTGAATTATAATACAATTCACAGAATTCCAATTCCAATTCCAATTCTGTGCACCGAACGGAAAAATTGAATCCAAAAAAAAAAGTCACTGTGAAAATTGAATACATGCTTTACTTTCTCATACATCTCAACCAAGATTTTTTAGGAGAAGTCTATGGTGTTCATTTCTATAACTGGATCTTATAATACTGCAGCTATACATTAATACCATGTCCCGAGACAAACTCAACATTAATAATCAAATTTCTAAATGCATATAAGAAATGTTCAACAGATACAGATCCAAGTCTGATATGAGCAACAATAACAGATGCAGATTGACAAAACAAACATTCAGGGGTGTTCAGTTTACAAGATTGTATCTCAGGATTAAATATGTAGTGTGTTTGGTTCATGAGATTCAATCCCACAATTCAATCCTAGATGGGTAATCATGGGATAATTAGTCATAGCTAACTCTCTCCAACTAAAATAATCTCATAATTCAATCCTATATTATATCGTGGTACTCTTTTATCTAGGAAACCGAACACCACCTCAATGTATTATAAAGGCTCGTGCAGGGATTAATATCTAAACAATCAAATGATTTACACTTTATAGAAATTAAATTTAAATGAAAATGATCTTAAATTGGAGGCAAATGTATCAAAATCCGTACAATCAATAAGATAATTATCTTAACAACAAGAGGCTCACTGCAAATGAAAAGACAGTTTTTGACTTCAATAGAGAACCTATAGCAGGGAAGAGAGGGGGTGGGGCAGAAAAAGTCACTGTCAGAGATAATATCCAGATTGAACACATGCTTTACTTTCTCATACATCTCAACCAAGATTTTTTTGGAGAAGTGAATGGTGTTCACATTTTAATAGCTGGATCCCATAACACTGTTGCTATACATTAATACCAAGCCCCAAAAAAACTCAACATAAATGACCAAATTACCAAATGCATATAAGAAATGGTCAACAGATACAGATACAAATCTGGATATGAACAGCAATAACAGATGCAGATTGATAAAAAAACAGTCAATGAATTATAAAGGCTCATGCAGTGATGAATATCTAAACAATCAAATGATCTTAAATTGGAGGCAAATGTATTAAAATCCATACAATAAATTATTCATAAGACAATTATCTTAACAAGGAACTCACTACAAATGAAAAGACTATCTTTGGCTTCTCGAAAAAAGCAATAGCGGGGAAAAGGGGGAGGTGGGGCAGAAAAAGTCACTGTAAAAATTTATCATCCAAAGAAAATACCCAGATTGAATGCATGCTTTACTTTCTCATATATCTCAACCAAGATTTTTTTGGAGAAACGTATGGTCTTCACATTTCTATAACTGGATCTCATAATACTGTCGCTATACATTAATACCATGCCCTAAAACAAACACAACATAAATGACCAAATTGCCGAATGCCTAAAAGAAATGTTCAACAGATACAGATCCAAGCCTGATATGAGCAGCAACAACAGATGCACATTGATAAAACAACCAGTCAATGAATTATAAAGGCTCATGCAGTGATGAATATCTGAACAATCAAAAGATCTAAATTTCATAGAAATACAATTTAAATCAAAATGATCTTAAATTGGAGGTAAATGTATTAAAATCCGTACAATCAAATAATTCAATAAAGATAATTATCTTAACAAGAAGAAGCTCACTGCAATGGAAAGACTATTTTTGACTTCTCGAGGTAACCTATAGCGGAGAAGAGAGGGGGCGGGGAAGAAAATTCAGCCAATTGAGTAGCGAAGGTAACAAGGTTTCACAATTCACTAATTATACCTAAAGAAAGAATATTTTGACAACGCGGATACAGCCCCTCCTCCGAAAAAGTTACTAAAGAAAAAGTTGGATACATCAAATAAATAAATTTAAAAGCGAGAGTACATAAATAGGAAGAAAAATCCAACATGGATCATGGTATTTACCACTGAGTGGTATCACATGAATGTGATTTCATTTATGCCAAGTTGCCAACCAATATGCTGTATTTGTTATTCCATTAGTAAAAGCATTATCCCATTTTATTTTGCCGGAAAATACTAATTATGTATCTAAACAACACGAAATGAATATGACTGAGTTAATAACTTACTGAATTAGCAATAACAGGCTATTAACAGCCAATCAGTATGAGACCATAAATCATTTTGAAAATGTTTTTCGATGTCGCTAATAATGAACTGTACTACATTATTATCTGCGAAATAAATAAATAAAGAAAATCCTCTGCATGACTGTGTCTAATATTCCTATTATATTTTGGAACGTAGAGATGTTTAATGTTTCCATAGAATATCAATGGTTACAATTGAATATCTCAGAAGTTTACAATTGAATATCTCAGAAGTTTATTCTTGGAAACTATAAATCCAAAAATAATATTCGAAGAGACTATCAAATGCCATTCAAAAACAAAATACTTCTGCTGAGCATTTCAAATATATTAAGCAGAGTGTTACCAAAGCATGAAAGATACAGTATCATTTTAATTTTAGCACTTGC
Organism: Salvia splendens; assembly: GCF_004379255.2. Taxonomy (NCBI): domain Eukaryota; kingdom Viridiplantae; phylum Streptophyta; class Magnoliopsida; order Lamiales; family Lamiaceae; genus Salvia; species Salvia splendens. The sequence goes on from NC_056049.1 coordinate 21,949,505, forward strand.
ACTTGCACTTGCGCACCCATGTAAAACAAAGATAGCAATGTCTATCATACAAATTAAGATATGATTAAAATATGTAAAACTTTTACATGTATGAAGTTGATGTCATAATTTATTAACTAAGAGCAATTTGTGTTGTATTCTGCCAAGTAACGTAACTTAGCTTGGTTTTTGTAATTTATGTGTCCTGGTACACCCATCAACTACAGGATAAAAATATAGGGAAAGGAGAATAAACTACCTCAATTAGTAGCAGTTAAACTAGATAATGTCTGATAAAGAGAGGATAATCAAGGAAATATAAACTACAGTAGGAAAACAATTAGAAAAGCTATTGCCATAAATTTTTGGATCCTTGAATAGCCAGTTTATCTCTTTACTTGTTTTACAAACATCTATAGGTAATGCATTGGTACAGAAGGGTTGTCTGTAAAAAAAAGTAGGAATCAAGTTAGACTAAAGAAAAGACACCACGAGACTAGATGAGGATAGGGGCAAGGTACTCTATCTCTTCTCGAATTATTATTTAACTGTTTTTATTCAATTCTCTCCAATTGAAAAGAAAAATGATCGTTTTCTACATTTTTATGCCTCTTTAACTCCATCGTATATGAAGTAAATAACATTTAATACAGCTTAGCAGCTAACACTAAATTAACAAGAGTCCCCTACATGTAATTCACCATTTTCGTTAGAGCCAAAGAATATTACATTCATATATCCAGAGGACCAGATGACAAAGTGTAAGATGGCAATGATTCAAGAGATATGTTGAGAAAATCCTTTTATCTTCTTCCACCTTAAACAGGCTAAGGATATAGATCCAAATACCTAGGTAAATGTTCTAAACTATCTTGCACGTGCAACATTATAAGCATACTAAGCAAGTTAGTAGACGAATAAACACCCAATTAGAGTGGTCTTTGAACCTCATTTCAATGCATCTTTTCTCTTGACAGGAACCCAGGAACCATAGAGCAATTTCCTTCCTTCCGCTCTCCACAGCATCACTGCCATGAATCACATTCCTGCACAACCAATTCAAGTCAATACGCAGCTACGGTTGGAAACATCGAGGAAAGGAGCGTGCAATACAACAGCATAAATCAAGCCATTGATTAGAATACATACATGCAGTTATGCTCTATCAATAAGTGAAGGCTTTTGTTACAACTAGTTGTATGAATTATGAGAGCATTATATTACCTGCCAATATCAATGGCGTAATCACCACGGATGGTGGCAGGGCTGGTGGTACAAATGATCTTTCTCCCGGTGGCTACGACATTCTTGCACCTCCCACACAATGGCAACAACAGGGCCAGAGACAATGTACTTAAAGTAGCCATTGAAGAAGGGCTTTGCAGATAAATCAGCATAATGCTTCTCAGCAAAAGCACAATCAACGGCCATAAACTTCAACCCTGATTCCAAAACAGATGCACTACTTAAATCTATATCTCTAAAAGTGAGATAAATCTCAAAGCATATCACCACTTATTCATTTTAGATGGGGTAGCAAGCATATAAATTTACAAAAATAAAATCGCACAAATCTCGGGTGTGTTACATCTCTAAGTACATAATCAGTGAAATCAATCAACAATGAGTAATCACTAATCACAAAACAAAAAATTTAAATTATCACTAAAACGACGCCAGAATCTTAAAACAATGCCAGAAAATGACCGAGATAGAAAATGATTGAGGCTATTCTAGTTTGAAGCAAGGGTGCATCATGGGTTCATGGCTCTATAATAGCATGGGATGGTGCATCATGGGCTCATGGCTCTATAATAGTAATACACTTCTTTTTCTGCACTATTTATTGCATTTCAAAAATCACTTGTACAAGTTTAATACTCCATCCGTCCCAAGATAAGCGACTCGTATTTCTTTTTAGGATGTCCCACTATAAGTGAGCCATTTCCATTTTTAGCAAAAAATTCTCCACATACTTTATTCTCTCTTCACTCCTCTACTTTTCTCTCTCTCATACTTTACTCTATCCACTTTAACTATTTAAATATCAATTCCTTAAATCCTGTGCCCAAAAGAAATGCTTCACTTATCTTGGGACGGAGGGAGTAAATATTTCCACGGTTCATGAATAAATATTCCACTTTGACATGACATGAATTTTACATAAAATATAAAGCATGTGTCATAGAATTTTTAAAAGAATTAAAGACACTCAATAACAGGTGGAGAAAGTACAAATTTTGACACATTTTTTAAAATATTCTGGCCAATCTTGTGAATATTTTTTTCAAACTAAATAAAAATTTGGTATCGGAAATCAAATTTTACACATAGCATGCACTATGCATCTACTTATTTATCCCAAATTAGGAATCTCAAAATTTGACTTTATATGAGTTTTAAGAAACTAATCAAATGAGTAATGAGTAAAATAAGCATATGTAAAAAATATTGAAATGTGAATCTACTTTTACATGCTTATTAATTTCATATTAAAATGAATTTGAGTGGAATGAATTTATAAAATATAAGTCATTTACCAAAAATAACAAAATTTGATTGAAAGTTTAAACTTTAATTTGGGATCCATGTAGTATCAAATTTTGGAAAATGGATTTAGATCTCCGGCAGCACCGCAGCAGACATTGGAATTTTGATGCAATCACATTTGTTTAAAACTACTGAAATTTGGATTTTAGAAGGTTGGGATATTTTTTTGCAAAATGCACCAAAAGTTCTGGAATTCATCTTTGAATTTTAATTTCTAAAGTGCACCAAAACGCACTAAAATGCACCAAAATGCAAAACACAGTTTTAATTCAAGGAGCACAAAGCAGAGATTGTATTTCATTTTCACCAGAATTTAACAAAAGATTCAAACTGATTATGAAAGCTGAGAAATACAATAAAGCATAGTAATGCATTGATCAACAATCCAATCAATTCAAAACAAACAAGGACAGATAGATGGCATATCCAAAAGGAAGAAATGGTCTTAGCAAGTTATAAATAATAATGTCATCACCTTATTATGCTACATAGTTTTTGTTTTAATGATAAGAAAGTGCAAGTAGAAGAAAGATCACTTTACCGGCTATATTGGATAGATTGACCAGCAGTACCCCAACCACATTTCCAGAACGAATAGTCAAACATCTTGATTGTTCCAGAAGCAGAAGCTAAACCGATGGATATAGAAACTGATTCACATGCTAACTGAACGTTGTGCAATGTGTAGAACTCCGGATCCAGCATTTCTTCCTTTTGTGTGATGTTTATCTTCTCTAAAGATTTTCCGTTCTCAAGGAAGAATCTGATAAGCTCTAACAAGTTCTCCAGGTTGCCCCATGTAAAAATCTCAATTTCTTTCAGCTTGTGCAATATCATCAGCCCTGGGACGTCAATTTTCTTGGATTCCCAACTGATTATCCCGGGGTGCTGAAGCATCATCAACCATATCAGTATAAACATACACTCTACATGCTTCAAATACCCCCAAAACATATGGTATTAAACAATCTGTACCTCAGTGAATCGGATACATAGAGCTTCAAGATTATGAGAAAGCTGGAGTAGCTTTATTAGACCCTCCATATGGTCCCCCGTGAATTCCATACAAACCTTCAAGCTCCTCAGACTGTCTAGAGGACTGAAGTCGCCAGCATATTTTTCAAATGCAGGAGAGTAGTACTAACAAAGAAGAAAGCACATGATAATTACATTTACAGATATGAATATCCATCACCAACTCCATAAGATATAGTATACCCTTAAAATCTAGCAAATTTAACATAGTGACGTGAAGGAAATTATTCCAAATTCGTTCAATAAGAAGTTTTTGTAATGGACATCACAATACTAAAAGAATGTTCAATCACTCAAGCTGCACAAAAATAGCATTAACATGTCTTTAAGCTGCACAAAAATAGCATTAACATGTCTTTAAGTTGCACAAAAATAGCATTAACATGCCTTTAAGCTGCAGAAAATAGCATTAACATGTCTTTAAGCTGCATAAAAATACCATTAACATGTCTTTAACATCTCTATTACATGAGCTGCAACATCCACCCTCCTCCTTTAATATTTAAATGGTATTATAGCCCTATAGTAAATCATCTCAAGTAATATGATAGTAAAATATTACATTGCTATACTATTTAATCTACACATACCAGGACAAAATTTGGCGACACTAATAATTCTTGGACATGGCGAATACCTAAAACCATAGCACCTAAGTCCCCTGGTTTATTTTGATATCGGAGCTCAATGGAAGCATTCTTCAAAAATAGCATATCCGAGGACAATTAAAAACCGTAATTATCTTAAAAACAAGAAGCTCACTACAAATGTAAAGACTATTTTGACTAAACGAGAAAACCTATAGAGGGGAAGAGAGGGAGCAGGGCAGAAAAAGTAACTGAGAATATTAATCATCCAGAGATAATATCCGGAATAAATACGTGCTTTACTTTCTCATACATCTCAACCAATTTTTTTTCGGAGAAGTGTATAATATTCACATTTCTATAATGGATCACATAATCCTGTCGCTATACGTTAATACCATGCCCCAAACATAAATGACCAAATTGCCAAATGCATATAAGAAATGTTCAACAGATACAGATACAAGCCTAAACTGTTATGAGCAGCAATAACAGATGCAGATTGATAAAAACAAACAATTGATGAATTATAAAGGCCCATGCAGTGATGAATATCAAAACAATCAAATGATCTACATTTTGTAGAAATTCCAAAAATATGAAAATGATCTTAAATTGGAGGCAAGTGTATTAAAATCTGTACGATTAAATAATTCAATAACATAATTATCTTAACAACAAGAAGCTCACTGCAAATAGAAAGACTATTTGTGAATTCTTGAGAAAATCTATAGCAAGGAAGAGAGGGGGGGCAGAAATAGTCACTGAGAATATTTATCATCCGAGTTAATATCCAGATTAAATACATGCTTTACTTTCTCATACATCTCAACCAAGAATTTTTTGGAGAAGTGTTTGGTGTTCACATTTCTATAACTAGATCACATAATCCTGTCGCTACTCAACATAAACGACCAAATTACCAAATGCATAAAAGAAATGTTCAACATATACAGATCCAAGCCTGATATGAACAGCAATTGCAGAGGCATATTGATAAAACAAACAATCAATGAATTATAAAGGCTAATGCAGTGATGAATATCTAAACAATCAAATGATCTACATTTTATAGAAATTAAATTAAAATCAAAATAATCTTAAATTGGAGGCAAATGTATTAAAATCCGTACAATTAAATACTTCAAGTTCAATAAGATAATTATCTTATAAACAAGAAGCTCACTGCAAATGGAAAGACGATTTGGACGTCTCGAGAAAACCTATAGCGGGGAAGAGAGGGGGCGGGGCAGAAAATTCAGCCAATTGAGTAGCGGAGGTAACAAGGTTTCCCCATTCATTAATTATACCTAAAGAAAGAATATTTTGACAACGCAGATACAGCCCCTCCTCCGAAAAAGTCACTAAAGAAAAAGTTGGATACATCAACTAAATAAATTTAAAAGCGAGAGTACATAATACGGATGAAAAATCTGACATGGACCACGGTATTTTCCACTGAGAGGTATCACATGAATGTGATTTCATTTGTGCCAAGTTGACAACCAATACGCTGTGTTTGTTATTCCATTAGTAAAAGCACTACCCATATTATTTTATCGGCAATTACTAATCATGTATCTAAACAAAACGAAATGAATATGATTGAGTCAATAAATTCCTGAAATAGCAAATAGGCCATTAAAAAGCAATCAGTATGAGACCTTAAATAATTATGATAATGATTTTCAATGTCGCTAAACAATGTGCTTTACTAAATTATTATCTGCAAAATAAATAAAGAAAGAAAATCCTCTGCGTCTAATATTCCTTTTATATTTTGGAACCTAGAGATGTTTAATGTTTCCATTGAATCTCAATGGTTACAATTGAATATCTCAGGAGTTTATCCTCGGAATTTATATATCAAAATAATATAGAAATAGACTATCAAATGCCACTCAAAACAAAATACTTCTGCTGAGTATTTCAAATATATTAAGCACAATGTTACCAAAACATGAAAGATACAGTCTCATTTCAATTTTAGCACTTGCACTTGCACACATATGCAAAATAAAGATAGCAATGTCTATAATACAAATAAAGATAAGATTAAAATATGTAAAAACATTCACATGTATGAAGTTGATGTCATAACTAAGAGCTATTTATGTTGTATTCTGCCAAGTAACGTAACTTAGCTTGGTTTTTGTAATTTATGTGTCCTAGTACACCCATCATCTACAGGATAAAAATATAGGGAAAGGATAAAAAAATCCCTTAATTAGTAGCAGTGAAACTAGAAAATGTCTGATAAAGAGAGGATAATCAAGGAAATTTAATGCAGTGTTACAGAAAGGTTGTCTACAAAAAAAGTACGAACCAAGTTAGAGTAAAGGAAAAGAAAAAGATCATGAGACTTGATAGGGATAAGGGCAAGGTACTCTATCTCATCTCGGATTATTATTTACTTGTTTTTATTCAATTCTCTACAATTGAAAAGAAAAATAATCTTTTTTCCTACACTTTTATGTCGCTTTAACTCCATCATATATGAAGTAAATAACATTTAATACCACTTAGCCGCTAACACCAAATTAACAAGAGTCCCCTACATGTAATTCACCATTTTCTTTAGAGCCAAAGACTATTACACTCATATATCCGAAGGACCAAAATGACCAAGTGTAAGATGGCAATGATTCACAGAGATATGTTGAGCAAATCCGTTTATCTTCTTCCATCATGAACAGGCTAAAGATACAGATTCACATATCTAGGTAAATGTTTTAAACTATCTTGCACGTGCGACATTCTAAGCATACTAAGCAAGTTATAGTACTTCTAAATCAAGATCAGTAGACGAAAAAACACCCAAATAGAGTGTTCTTTGAACCTCATTTCAATGCAACTTTTCTCTTGACATTTCAACTCTACATTCTTACACATTTCAACATTACTATTGTTTTAGGCTGTCTGCAATCATCCATAGATTTGAAAACTTCCTTTTTTTCTTTTTGTTTTTTCATTTTTTTTAATACCTGCAGATTTTCTATACAATTAGTCATCAGACAAGTAATATTGCAATCATTGAATATACGTGTAAAAAACTAAACATGATTGTTAATCAAAGTTAAATTCTTTACAAATATGATAATACATCTATTGAAAAAATACCTCTCAAGCGAGAGAACAGCAAAAAAAATTGGCAACTTATTTGTTGTGCCCTATATAAAACACCTGGAAAATTATGAATAATAATATATATTCTGTTTACAAGAGAGATGTGAAGCAGTGTCCACATACCTTAGCAACAAGAGTGCACAGAGTCAAAGCATCACATCATCAAGCCCAATCAACCTTGCAGAACAGAGTAAGCATTTTTTGTATCCACCCACGAGGTAAACATAGAAGGCAGACTGAGACATTATCCAAAGAGTCTGTATTCACAACAGTGAAGCCACAGAGCATTCGTCCAATGTAGCAGAAAAGGAGCAAGTTTGGAGGACAAATCATGAGCTTAGAGTTGAAATATAGTCTACAACCCAAATTTTCTCACGAGCAAACAGATCCATGATTGCTAGATTCTTGAGTACTACTTGAACCATCAATCTACTCAAGATCAATGACTTGGCAATCTTATAAGTAACGTTCTTGCGCTTAATACAATCGCGTGAAAGAAGATTCTCAGCAACCTCACCTCATATGAGAACTCTCACCAAGACTTCTTTGGTTACTAAAACTTGCAATGAGATGTTTTGTTAACCTGTCCAGTGTAATCATCATCAAGAAAGCAAAGTTCTCGAACCTTCTTCCCAGCTAAAACATGAAAGAGCTCATTCAGCTGCTTCATTATGTGTTATCCGTACACACATTTGATCCTTATAAGTTGAGAGAGCCATCTCTTATAAGTAAAGCCCAATTGATAAAATACCAAAACATCGAAGTTCATTCTCATTAATATTATCATGCTTCACAAACCAATATATGTTGAAAATTAAGTAAAGCATCGAAGTCCAAACATACTTCCATCTTTTCGATAGCAAGCTAATCCACACGGCATTTCTAAAATCAGCGTGGGAAAGCATGAATCTAGGGTTCTTAATCTGCTGCAAAGCGGAATCCATTTGCATGATCAAATTCAAGCATTCAGAGAACCCCTATTTTTTCACAACAATCGGCAACTCTCTGCGAATTCGAAAGAAAACGAGCCCTAAATTCATCACAACACAGAACGCCTGAACCTATTTCTGCAGCTAAAATAAATCCGTTGCGATCTCTTATCAATATAAAGGCAATACAGAAAAATCCATCCTCCCTTCAGTAATTAAGTGTAAATTGGGAATCAAAACCTGACAACGCATTTGATATTGAAGCAATCCATCCAAATTGTGATCGGATGCTGTCCATTATTTTTTGTTTTGTACATAAAAATGACGCAATTTGATCTAATCAGATTTTACTAATTATATTATGGAAATTGCCTTGATTTTACTAATTATATCAGTCTATTGGATAATTAATTAATAGTAACAATTTAGTATCACATGTAGTGATGTGATCAAACTTTTGGATAATTGCAAAGAATTAAAACTTAATTTGTTTTTCATACTTTTTTTAAAATTATAACTAAAATCTAATCAAAGTTCATGTTTTTTCACAATTTGTGCTCTAAAATATGATCATAATCACATTGAGAATTAATGAATCATAGAATGGAATATGATTCCAAATGTCGAGAGTCCGTGACCTTAGAAATTGACATTCGTGTTTGGCATAATTTAATCATAAGTAGATTTTTCATCCAACAAAATTTTATTTTATTTTTTCTTAATTTAAAAAGTCATATTTATATGTATAAGTATTTAATACTTTTACTATTTTTTCTTACTCACTCCATCTCTCATTTTTAGTCCACTTTGCATTAGAAATAGGTTTTAAGAAAGTTGATGGAAAAAAAATTAATGGAACGTGATATCATCCCAAAATAACAATATACAACCATTAATAACAGGTGGAGAAGGTATGAATTTTGACACATTTTTTAAAATATTCTGGCCAATATTGTTAATACTTTTTTTAAACTAAATAAAAATATGTAATCTACTTATTGATCCCAATTTAGGAATCTCAATTTGACTTGATATGAGTGTTAAGAAAATAATTTAATGAGTAAATGAGTGAAATAAGTAATGGAAAAATATAGAAATGTGAATCTACTTTTACATGTTTATCAATTTCATATTAAACGAATTTGAATGTAATGGATTTATAAAATATAAAGTCATTTACCAAAAATAACTAAATTTTGAAGGTTTAAACTTTAATTTGGGATCCAAGCAGTATCAAATTTTGGAAAATGGATTTAGATCTCCGGCAGCAGACATTGTAATTTTGATGCAATCACATATTCACATTTGTTTAAAACTACAGAAATTTGGCTTTTAGAAGGTTGGGAAAATATTTTGCAAAATGCACCAAAAATTATGGAATTCATTTTCGATTTTTAATTTCTTAAGTTGCACCAAAATGCACAAATGCAAAACACGGTTTTAATTCAATAGCACAAAGCAGAGATTGCATTTAATCTCACCAGAATTTAACAACAGATTCAAACTGATTATGAAAGCTGAGAAATACATTAAAGCATAGTAATGCATTCAACAACAATTCCAATCAATTCAAAACAACAATAGTTCAAAACAAACAAGAGTTGTAAATAATAATGTCCTCACATTATTATGGTACTAGTTTTTGTTTTTATGAGAACAAGTAGAAGAAAGATCGATCTACTCACGATGTCCTTCTGAATCCAACGCATACGGGGGCGAACACCTCTTTTTCGTCTTCTTCAACACGAGCCACCAAATTTCTCCACGCAATTCTATCGACAAGAACAGAGAGCAGATGTCAATTTGGATACCATAACTCTTCTTCTTCAATTTAAAACAATAATGAGAAAATGAGAATTGTACCCGATGTTTCTACTTATTCTGATATTGGATAGGTTTACCGGTCATATTCGATAGATTGACCAGTCGTACCCGAACCACATTTCCAAAACAAAAGGTCAAACATCTTGATTGTTCCAGAAGCAGAAGCTAAACCGATGGATATAGAAACCGATTGACATGCTAACTGAACGTTGTGCAATGTGTAGAACTTCTTCGGATCCAGCGTTTCTTCCTTTTGCGTGATGTTTATCTTCTCTAAAGATTTTCCATTCTCAAGGAAGAATCTGATAAGCTCTAACAAGTTCTCCAGGTTGCCGCCCGTGAAAATCTCAATTTCTTTCAGCTTGTGCGATATCATAGGGACATCGATTTTCCTGGACTCCCAATTAATTTTCCAGGGGTGCTGAAGCATCATCAACCATATTAGTTATAAACATACACTCTACATGCTCCAAATAATATGGTATCACACAATCTGTACCTCAGTTAATCGGATACATAGAGTTTCAAGGTTACGAGAAAGCTGGAGTAGCTTTATTAGACCCTCCATATGGTCCCCCTCGAATTCCATATAAACCTTCAAGCTCCTCAGACTGTCGAGAGGATTGAAGTCACCAGCAATTTTTTTAGATCCAGGACAGTAGTACTAACAAAGAAGAAAGCACATGATAATTACATTCACCGATATGAATATCCATCACCACCAACTCGTATGCAACTTATAAACATATAGTGATACACACAACTAAAAACATAATCATACAATAATGAGAGCAATTTTCATACTTTTTGCAGTCTGGAACCAACAAGATTCTAGATATTTCAAGCAAATTTAACATAGTGGTGTGAAGGGAATTATTCCAAATTCGTTGAATAAGAAGTTCTTATAATGGACATCACAGTACTAAAAGAATGTTCAATCACTCAATCCGCACAAAAATGCCACTAACATGTCTTTAAGCTGCACAAAAATACCATGAAAATGTTAAAACTGCACAAAAATACCATTAACATGTCATTAAAACAAAAAAGATCACATGGCCTCAAAATAAACAATTATGTCAAAAGTATTGCAGAAATTCAAAATTAGGACAAAATTATAGTAATATACTACCATTACCATACTATTTAATCTACACATACCGTGACAAAATTTGGAGACACTGTTAACTCCTGGACATGACGAATACCAAAAACCATAGCACCAAAGTCCGCTGGTGTATTTTGATATCGGAGCTCAATGGAGGCATTCTTCAAAAATAGCATATCCAATGATTGACTGAGATGTAGCACTGGCCCGATATACCAGAAAGATACAAGGTTTGGAGTATGAAGTTCCAGCTCACCGCCGAACATGCACGTATATCCCCACCAATAAGGGCCATTATTTACAAAATTCAAAGTCCTAAGCTTATTGGCAGAAATCTTAAGATAGTCCATCGTCACAAAACAACAATATTCCAGAGATAAAGTCTCAAGAACACCACAATCACTGAACAGGTTCTCAGCTATATCAGAACCATCAAACAGGACGCCAACCAAATTTAGGGTCTTTAGATTTGAAAAGCTTGCCAGTGGTTGCAACTCAACCAGACTATCAACGCCCTGTGTAAATGCGTCAACGTGAGTGGGTACACCACAATGAATTGGACACTGCAGGATTCCATATCCAGTAAAAATATCAAGTTCTTGGACTTCTTTCATAGCGCAAAGATATAAAAGCGAATCAAGCTGAATGGTATCACAGGCTTCACAGTAGAGCCGCAGTCTACAAATGGGTGATCTGATCACGATAGCGCACTTGACAAATACCCAAAATTTTATCACGCATTCATTGTAACTCAAATTTAAGCAGCGCTCCTGGTTCCAGAAATCTCTAAAATCGAAGTTCAAGCATGGTGTTGAATGCCAGAAGTATCTCCATTTTCTTGACAGCAAGCCTGTTTTCACAACTTCATTCATGCTGAGAAATGAAAGGATGTGGTCTAGGATTTCAGAGGGCAAGCTACTTAGCCTGTCATGAGATTCCTGTTCACTAATTATTTCATCCTAAGTTTGTGTCCATTTCATATTTTTAGTAGAAAACTCCATTTCTTCAGATGCAGCAAATAGTGCACTTATCCCTGCAAACAATAGAAGAGCTTCTTTATTCACCAAAAAGATTTTTGTTTAATACCCACAATAAATTAAAACACTAAAAATACCCTCAGGCTCCTTCCCGTTTCATGGAATTGGGCCAGCGCAATCGGAATAGGATCCTTCAATTCCAAATCCATGTTTGGTACCGCAAAAAATTGGATTTGGAATTGAATTACGTCCAATTCATCCTAATTCCACATTTTGTATTCCATATCAAAAGTAGACAATTAGAATTCCAAATAATTATAGATTAGTCATCTTCACACACTGCACACGCAATGCACACACTACATACACATTGCACACACTACACACTTGCGCGCGCACATTGCACACACGCGCACACACACACACACACTATATATATATATATATGGTCGCACTAAAATGCTAACTAATTTCAATTGAGAACCTCAATTTTGTATGTTAAAATTATCAATACTGGGATATAAGAATATCAACATCATCTATTGATATATTTATGTTATGTGTTGATATTAAAATTCACATGTAATATTGACAAAGTTATGTCTTTGCATTGATAATTTTAATGCACGACATTGAAGGTTCTGGGTTCAGGTTTGAGAATTAGTTAGCATTTGATTACATCCCTATATATATATAATTTCTTAAAATTCAATTCCTAATCAATTACATCATTTTACCGAACAAAGGAATTGGTATTGAATTATACAGTTCCTTCAAATTCAATTCATAGAATTCTAATTCCAATTCCATGTACCAAACGAACCCTCAAAAAAAATTGAACAAATAAAAAGTCACTACGAAAACTTACCATTCAAAGATAATATCCTGATAAAATACATGCTTTACTTTCTCATACATTTCAACCAAGATTTCATAATACTGTAGCTATACATTAATACCATACCCCAAAACAAACTCAACATAAATAACCAAATTGCTAAATGCATATAAGAAATATTCAACAGATACAGATAAAAGCCTGATATGAGCATAAAAAACAGATGCAGATTGACAAAACAAACAGTCAAAGAATTATAAAGGCTCATGCAGTGATGAATATCTAAACAATCAAATGATCTACATTTTACAGAAATTTAATTTAAATCAAAATGATCTTAAATTGGAAGCGAATGTATTAAAATTTGTACAATTAAATAATACAATAAGATAATTATCTTAACAACAAGAAGCTCACTGCAAAATGGAAAGACTATTTTTTACTTCTTGACAAAACCTATAGTGGGGAAGAGAGTGGGCGGGGCAGAAAAAGTCACTGTGAAAATTTATCATCCAGAGATAATAGCCAGATTAAATACATGCTTTACGTTCTCATACATTTCAACCAATTTTTTTCGGAGAAGTATATAGTGTTCACATTTCCATAACTGGATTGCATAATCCTGTCGCTATTTATTAATACCATGCCCCAAAAAAAACTCAACATAAATGACCAAATTGCCAAATGCATATAGCAAATGTTGAACAGATACAGATATGCCTAAACTGATATGAACAGCAATAACAGATGTAGATATATAAAACAAACAGCCAATGAATTATAAAGGCTCATACAGTGATGAATATCTAAACAATTAAATGATCTACGTTTTATAAAAATTAACTAAATTTAAAGCAAAATGATCTTAAATTGGAGGCAAATGTATAAAAATCCATACAATTAAATAATTCAATAAGAAAATTATCTTAACAACAAGTAGACCACTGCAAATGGAAAGACTATCTTTTACTTCTCGAGAAAATCTATAGCAGCGAAGAGTGGGGGTGGGGCAGAAACAATCACAGTAAAAATTTATCATCCAAAGATATTATCCAGATTGAATACATGCTTTACTTTCTCATATATATCAACCAAATTTTTTTGGAGAAATGTATGGTTTCACATTTATATAACTGGATCTAATAATACTGTCGCTATACATTAATACCATGCCCCAAAACAAACTCAACATAAATGACCAAATTGCCAAATGCCTAAAAGAAATGTTCAATGGATACAGATCCAAGTCTGATACAAGCAGCAACAACAAATGCAGATTGATAAAACAATCAGTCAATTAATTATAAAGGCTCATGCAGTGATGAATATGTAAACAATCAAATGATCTACATTTCATAGAAATTAAATTTAAATCAAAATGATCTTAAATTGGAGGCAAATGTATTAAAATCTGTAAAATTAAATGGTTCAATAAGATAATTATCTTAACAACAAGAAGCTCACCGCAAATGGAAAGACTATTGTTGACTTCTCGAGAAAACCTCTAGCGGAGAAGAGAGGGGGACGGGGCAGAAAATTCAGCCAATTGAGTAGCGGAGGTAGCAAGGTTTCGCCATTCATTAGATATACCTAAAGAAAGAATATTTTGACAACGCGGATACAGCCCCTCCTCCGAAAAAGTTACTAAAGAAAAAGTTGGTTACTCCTACTAAATAAATTTAAAATCGAGAGAACATAAATAGGAAAAAAAATCTGACATGGATCATGGTATTTTCCACTGAGAGGTATCAAATGAATGTGATTTCATTTATGCCAAGTTGCCAACCAATACGCTGTATTTGGTATTCCATTAGTAAAAACACTACCCCATTTCATTTTATTGGCAAATACTAATCATATATCGAAAAAACACGAAATGATTATGATTGAGTTAATAACATACTGAATTAGACCATAAATCATTCTGATAATGTTTTTCAATGTCGCTAAATTATGTGCTTTACTACATTGTTATCTGCAAAATAAATAAATAAAGAAAATCCTCTGCGTCTGATATCCCTTTTATATTTTGGAACCTAGAGATGTTTAATGTTTCCATAGAATCTCAATGGTTACAATTGAATATCTCAGGAGTTTATTCTCGGAAATTATAAATCCAAAAATAATATAGAAATACTATCAAATGTTATTTAACTCCATCATATATAAAGAAATTAGCATTTAATACAATTTAGCCGCTAATATTATTACATTCATATATCCGGAGCACCAAAATGATAAAGTGTAAGATGACAATGATTCACAGAGATATGTTGAGCGAATCCTTTTATCTTCTTCCATCCTGAACATGCTCAAGATATAGATTCAAATACCTAGGTAAATTTTTTAAAGTATCTTGCACGTGCTAGTTTTAGTACTTCTAAATCAAGATCAGTAGACGAATAAACATCCGATTAGAGTGTTCTTTGAACCTCATTTCAGTGCTTCTTTTCTCTTGACATTCCCACTACATACTTACACATTTCAACATCACTATTGTTTTGGGCTGTCTTCAACCATCCATAGATTAGAAAAGTTTCTTTTTGCTTTCATTTTTAATTTTTCTAATACCTGCAGATTTTCTTTAATATCATCATCCGTAGTGAAGAACTCATCAGGCAAGTCATATAACAATCATTGAATATCCGTGTAAAAAACTAAATGTGATTGATAATCAAAATAATATTCCTTACAATATGATAATAGATCTATTGAAAAAATACCCTCTCGAGTGACAACACTGGAAACAGAATTGGCAACCCATTTGTTATGTCCTATATCAAACACCTGGAAAATTATGTATAATAATATACCATATTCTGTTTACAAGAGAGATGTGAAGCAGTGTCCACATACCTTAGCAACAGGAGTGGACAGAGTCAAAGCCTTCACATCATCAAGCCCAATCAATTTTGCAGAACAAAGTAAGCAGCTTTTTGTATCCACCCACGAGGTAAATATAGAAGGCAGACTGAGACATTACCCAAAGAGTCTGTATTCACTATTCATCACAGTCAAGCCACACAGCATTCGTCCAATGTAGCAGAAAATGAACAAGTTTGGAGGGCAAATCATGTACACAACCCAAATTTTCTCACGAGATACATGATTGTTAGATTCTTGAGTACTACCTGAACTATCAATCTACTCAAGATCAATGACTTGTCAATCTTAAGTAACGCTCATGCACTTAATACAATCACGTAAAAGAAATTTCTGAGCAACCTTGCCTCATATAGGAACTCTTGACAAGACTTCTTTGGTCACTTAAAACAGCTATTACGTGCAATGAGATGTTGTTACTAAACAATGTACGCTGTCTTTTTTTTACAAAGGACGCGAGGGATATCTAGCTCATGACAGTGTAATCACCATCAAGAAAGCATAGTTCTCGAACCTTCTTCCCAGCTACAACATGAAGGAGCTCATTCAGCTGCTTCATTATGTGATATCCGTACACATGTGATCCTTATAATTTGAGAGTCATCTCTCATAAGTAAAGCCCAATTGATAAAAAATCCCAAAGCATACAGCGTGGCTCCAAAACATAGAACTTCATCCTCATTATTGTGCTTCACAAACCAATATAAGTTGAAGATTAAGTAAAGCATCGAAGTCCAAACATACTTCCATCTTTTCGACAGCAAGCTAATCCACACGGCATTTAGAAAATCAGCGTGGGAAAGCATGAATCTTGGGTTCTTAATCTGTTGTAAAACGGAGGCCATTTGCATGAACAAATTCAAGCATCCAAAAAAGCCATATTTCACGCAGTCTTAACAATCGGCAACTCTCTGCATTTTCGGTAAAAGAACCCTAATTTCATAACACAACAGAACGCTTGAAACCTATTTCTGCAGCTCAAATAAAATCCGTTGCGATCTCTTATCAATATAAAGGCATTACAAAAAAATCCATCTCCCCTTTCCTCCACAAGTATGCATAAATGGAAGCATTACATGAACCCGATGAAGGCATACAACATTGAAACAATACCCTTATTCGATAAACAGCAGAAGTGCACGGCCAACACAAAATTTGAGAAATCGGCTGCAGCCTGCAATGGTAGTGAACCATGAGAAGCTTCATATTTCAGTCAATCGATCCAAATTGAGATCGGAAACTGCAATTTTTGTGATCGGTCACAAAAAATTTACGCAATTTGATATTTTATGCTAATTAAATTATAGCTAGTAGTATCGTATTTGTATTAGATATAGATGTAGGCTACCAAATTATTTTATTGCATAATAATGACAAACAAATCTAAGAGCATCGTCCGCCCGATGCCTCGGGCGAGTCATCGTCAGCCTACTGTGGGTGCGCGGACGATGCCGGATGCATTGTCTGCATCATATAGATCGTCCGCGGACGATACGTGGACGATAGGGCATCGTCCGCCCACTGTGGGCGACGCGGACGATGCAACGCGTTTTTATTTTTTTTTTAATTCCGAAAAATTTATTTATATAAATACCTCTACCCCACCTTCATTTGTAACCTTTTCATTCACTTTTCCACACTCAAATTAGAATGCAGTGTAGGATTTGCCGTTTTTAATTAATCGTGGTATTTTTTAATTATTTTGCATTGACATATTTGAAAACATTTAAATTAATTAACAAAACAATAGTGAAAACTATAGGGCGGCCTTTAGGGCGGCTTATGGGGCGCACCATTGCAGGTGGAAGGGTAGGAGGATAAAATGCTGATGTGACGGTGCATAGGGAGGGCTTTAGGACGTCCTTTACGGCGCCCCAATTCTAATGCTCTAAACTTCATTTGTTTTACTATACAGATTTTTAAAACCTTGAACTAAATTTAACTGAATTCTATTTACACTTTAACTATGACCATACTAATATTCCCTTTAAACTATGATCATAATAAAATTGAGAACTAGTAAGTAACCCTAGAATATGATTCAGGATGTGACATTTGCGTTTGGCATAATTTTATCATGAGAAAATTATTTGATTTCATATTTTTAAATTCATGTATTTTGTTGATTTTTCATCTAACATCAAAAGTAGTGCAACGATTTCATAATTTCTATATTATTTTTTCGTAAGGGAGTAGTTATTTTTACAAATATTCATATCAAAAACCAAATATTTCCAAACATGGCTTCAACAATTGCACTTTAAAAACTTCATTGTTTCAATACTAAAGTCACATTTTAGTCCTTAACATACTGCGATTTTTTAATTTTGGTCCAAAACATTATCTTTTGAATTATTCGGTCCCTCACATTTGAAATCGGATCACATTTAGTCCGAAATGGGCGGAACAGTTAAAATGTAACGGTCAACGAATTTTAAATCGATTTTGACCGGATTAAAAGTTATAATTATGTTTTATTAATGTCTAGTATCTAATTAACCTAAAACTAAAAAATTTAAAATATAAAATAATTTAACAAAAATCAAAATTAAAACATGAAATTAAAACATAAAATCAAAATAAAACATAATTCCAATCGAAAATAAAAAAAAATCAAAATAAAACATGAAATTAAAACATAAATTAAAATAAAAAAAATCCAAACTACAATTCCTACAGCCTTGAATTTCAATCGTCCATAACACTTCGAACCGCTTTCTTCACAAAATTTCAATCGATTAGGGTTCTTTCTTCACTTAAATTCCAATCGACGCCTCTTTCTTCACAAAATTAAAACAAATCGGCTTCTTTCTTCAATCACGTCCATCTCCTCAATCTCTCACTTTGAACGCTTGGAACCCTAGATTTCGCCGGCGATTCAACCCAGGTTCTCGCCGGGGATTCCAACATAGTTCGAGCCCTTACGCGATTGCGAAGTACATGGAGGACACGCACAAATCTGTTCTGCCGGCCAATTTCAGGAAGATTCTAGGGCTCCAACTCAAAAAATCTGTTGCGAAGGGGAAATTAAACAAAATCAAGGCCTCGTACAAGTTATCCGATGCCGGAAAGAAGGCGACGGCGACGAAGCCGGTTGTGAAGAAAGCTGCTGCACCTGCCACTAAAAAATCGAAGGCGGTTGCTGTTGTGGGAACTAAGAGGAAGGCGGAGGTGGTGAAGAAGGTGGCGGCGAAGAAGCCTGTGAAGAAGGCGGCGACTCCGGTGAAGGCGAAGCAGCCTAAGAGCATAAAATCCCCTGCTGCTGAGAGGGCGAGGAGGGCTGTTGCTGTGTGAAGGGATTAGGGGTAGTTTGTGAATTATGTTTTGTAGATATTTGTTGGGAATCAAAGATATGGATGGTGTTTGGTTTGTATATTTTTGTTTTGAATGAATGTTTCTTTTATCTTCATAGAGTAACCTCTTTTTTTCCCTTATTTTTGAGCATCTTCATATGTTTATGTAGTTGTTTCTTGCTCTGCTTAATTTGCGTGTAAGTTTTAATCAAAAATCCCCACCAACCAGTGGAAAATCCCTTGTTAAATTATTTTATATTTAAAATTTTTTAGTTTTAGGTTAATTAGATATTAGACATTAATAAAACATAATTATAACTCTTAATAGGGTCAAAATCAATTTAAAATTCGTTGACCGTTACATTTTAACTGTTCCGTCCATTTCGGACTAAATGTGATCCGATTTCAAATGTGAGGACCGAATAATTCAAAAGATAATGTTTTAGACCAAAATCAAAAAATCGCGTACGGACCTAAATGGGACTTTAGTCTTGTTTCAATGGTTGCAATTATCCTCTACTTATTCAAATTCCATATTTCAACCACCATTTGTTCTTCAAAAAAATCCAAGCATAAAAGAAAACATAGCCTTGCAAATCTTGTCATCCCCTTATTTATGTTAGGAAGAAAGAGAGATAAAGAGGTGACACATAGTAATAGCATCTTCAAACATTCAAATGCAAAGTTAAACTCAATGTAAAGTCTAACAACATAGGGTACATAACGCCATAACGCATACTAGATGCGATATCTATTCGTAGATCCAAGAGTGAAGGCTGCTCCTCCATTCCGCGATCCCCTCTGGGAACCATAGAGCAATCTCCTTCCTTCCACTCTCCACAGCATCACTGCCATGAATCACATTCCTGCACAACCAATTCATGTCAATACGCAATTACAGATGGAAACATATCGGCAAAGAGCGTGCAACAACACAACATAAATCAAGCCATGGATATAAAATGGTAGTCATCACACCGGGCTAGAGGCTTTTGTCACAACTAGTTGTATGAATTATAAGAACATTATATATTACCTGCCAATATCAATGGCGTAATCACCACGGATGGTGCCAGGGGCAGACTCAGCAGGGTTGGTGGCACCGATGATCTTTCTGCCGGTGGCTACAACATTCTTGCCCTCCCACACCATGGCAACAACAGGGCCCGAGACAATGTACTCAACGAGGCCATTGAAGAAGGGCTTTGCAGATAAATCGGCATAGTGCTTCTCAGCAAAAGCACGATCAACGGTCACAAGCTTCAACCCTGAGTTTTTCAAAACAGATGCACTACTTTAACCTTTATCCCTAAGAGTAAGATAAATCTCAAGACATATCTCCACTTTTTAAAATTTTAAAGAGCAGCAAGCAAGTATATAAATTTACAAGAAGAAAATCGCACAAATCTCAGTGTGTGTGTGTTTTATTTCTAAGCCGAAGCAACAAGAAATTAGCAGGTATAATCAGTGAAATCGATCAGCAATGAGTTTAATTATCACTAAAACAACGCCAGAATCAAAGCAAAGGCCGATTATCCAATCAAAACAAAATTAAATAGTGAGATGAAATTGGTACCTTTCAAAGTGAAACCCTTCTTCTCAAACCTGCCAATAATCTCACCAACCTGAACCAAAACAAACAACTTCAGCGAGTAGCGGGATTGCAAAGTATTTTTCTATAAAATCAAACAAGTTCACTTCTCAACATTGCTAAATTTAAAAACTACGAAATTCAACCGATGTACTAACCAGACAAAATTCATAAAAATTCATAGTATAATGTAAATGAATGATAAAACACAAACCAGGCCCCTTTGGACGCCATCGGGCTTGATCATAATAAAGGTCTGCTCCATTTTTGCTGAATGAATTTTGTTTGAGAACTGCGATTGAAGTATATATATATATATAGATGTGCCAAGGCACATAAACCCTAGGCACCATTTTGCTTTGGAATATTCTCCGATACCTCCCTTTTTTTTGGTTTGTTTTAACATAAAATCTCATTATTTTTATTCCTTGCAAATTCAACCTGTAATAAATGGATTCCACTATCTTAGAGTAAAGGAAAGAGGATAGTATATCTTTTTACTTTGAAATTGCTTTGAATATTCTCAATATTTAGGACCATGGTCCAACCAACTTATACTCCTAGTTTCAATTACTATCCTCCTAAAAAATATCTACACATATACTACCTCAATAAATAAAATAAAATTATTGATTCAGGAGTGGAAAGAATCATAACACAAAGATCAGCCAAATCAATGAATTATACTATATCAATGAGCCAACATTTGATTTGGATACATTTTAGCCTCAATGAATTACATATCACATACATGCTCCCAAATCCCAATTGTTTACTCACTATTTGTATCTCTTGCCGTGTTTGGAAACAAAAAAAATCAGCCATCTAAACAATCCCCAGCTTCAAACAGTTGTTGATCATACAGATTTCCTGATAAAACAGTTGTGGAAATCTCAATCATCAAATGTTGGCTCATTTAGGATGATGAAGGTGGTTGTTGTTCTTGACATCACCAGTATCCTCCACAAGAACATGTCCCATTCTTGAAATGGTGAAACCTATGCATATCCCTCACAATGATCTCTCTTTTTGTGGCCAGAGATATAAACATGGTCGCATTGTGGCAGTCTCCACACACCCTCAGATTCTTCCGGATGTGGATGGTGGTGCCCTCCCTCGTATTCATCAGCGCAAATGAGATGGCTAGCATCTCGCTGTGCGTGTTCAGAAACTGCTCCCGCAGGTCGTCTTCCACATCATGGATCGAGCTGGTGTCTGGCATGTACCCGGCTGCCTTTATCCTCTCCAAAAGCTTGCTCAGGTACGCGTAGATCTTCTCTGACTGAGGGTGGCTCGTGCTCCCTGAGTAGAACGTGTGCACCTCGTTCCTCAGATCTACCGAGCTGCACCCTGGAGTTTTCTGGATCCCTTTCTTCTGCATCAAGCTTCTCACCTTCGCCACCTTCTCCCACATTGCTGCAATCACGTACATATTCGCGAGCAGAACGTGATATCCACCATCGCTAGGCTCCAGCTCAAAGAGCTTATCAGCAGCTTCTTCTCCCAAATCCACATTCTTGTGGATCTTGCAAGCTCCCAGCATGGCGCCATACACATTGATCCCTGGCTCCACGGGCATCATCTGGATGAACCCCCAAGCCTCGTCGAGCTTGCCAGCTCGGCCAAGAAGGTCCACCATGGCTCCGTAATGATCCATTGCCGGCTCTAGGCCGTACCTCTCCTTCATGATGGCGAAATAGCTGCGGCCTTCCTCTACAAGGCCTGAGTGGCTGCAAGCTGAGATCACACACAAGAATGTTATGTCGTTCGGGGGTATGTCCCCTCTGCACATCTCGTCAAACAGCTGCACAGCCTCCTTCCCGAAACCATGGGTTCCGTATCCATCTATCATGGCGTTCCACGTCGTGACATGCCTCTCCCCCAACATATCGAACACCTTTCTTGCAGTGTGAATAGCTCCACACTTGGCGTACATGTCAACAAGAGCAGTCATCACGTAAACATCCTTGTCCAAGCATGCCCTTATCACCACTCCATGGATCCACTTCGCCTGCGTCACCAACGACAACTCGGCCACAGCAGTGATGACACTCACCAATGTGAACGAATCACGCCTCACGTTCTGTTCCTGCATTGCACCAAAGAGGCTGATGGCTTCCATTATGAAGCCATTCTGGGCATACCCTAATATCATCGCGTTCCAAGAAACCAGCGTTTTCCCTCTAAGTTTACCGAACAATTCAGCAGCTAGATCAGCTCTCCTGCACTTGCAATACATTGAAATCAGAGAATTCATGACAGAGGCATCAGAATCGAGCCCTAACTGCTTAACCGGCTCGTGGACAGACTGACCGCGCTTTATATCACCCAAATCCGCACACGCGTGCAGAGCTCCCATAACAGTAACATTACTAGGCTTCAATCCCACATATTGCATCTTTTGGAAAAGACGCAATGCCTCCTCTGAATCCCCATTTTGAGCATAAGCATCGATCATAGAGTTCCACGACACAACGGTTCTTGAACTCATTGAATCAAAGATGGTCCGAGCAATCCCAATCGCTCCACATTTGGCATACATGTGCAACAAGGCAGTAGCAACATTCACATACGAATCCAACCCATGTCGAAAAACATATGCGTGAATCGATCTCCCAATCCTCAAATCCCCAAGATCAGCAACGGCTGGCAAAACCGAAACCACAGTGACCAAATCAAGCTTATGCCTTTCCTCCTGCATCCCAGCCACTAAATCCAACGCCCTTCTCGGCATCCCATTCTGCGCAAAACAAGCAATCACAGTGTTCCAGCACACCAAATCCCTCGCAGGCATTCTCTCGAACACCTTATACGCATCCTGGACCGCACCGCATTTGGCATAGAGGTTCATCAAACTAGTCATAGCATACAAATTCGCGGACAATCCGCTCAACACCAGCTGCGCGTGAATCTCCTTTCCCCTTCTGGAATCGAAATCATCCGCGCAGGCTTTGAGCAGAGAGGTGTAATTATAGACAACAGGCTCGACGGCGTCGTGCCTCATCCGAGCGAAGAGCTTGAAAGCGCCATCGAGATTGGATTGGTGGGCGTAGCCTTTGAGGAGGGTGTGGTAGAGGGGGTCGACCTTGGATTCGATGGGGTCGAACACTTTGGCGGCGTCGGCCATGCTCCCGAATTTGGAGAAGAGGCTGACGAGCTTGGTTTGGAAGAAGTGCTCGCTGTAGAGGCCGTTTTTTATGATGAGGGGGAGGAATTGGTGGAGCTCTTTCAGGGAAGTGCAGAGCTCTAGGAGGATGGCGGCTGGGTGTCTGTACACATGTGGAGGGATGTAGACCCTAGGTGAAAGGAATGGAGACGCGGCGGAGAGCAACGGCGGCGCTGTGCGCGGCAGCAGCAGCGAGCTCATGGATTTGGGGGATTTAGTGTGGTGAGCGTTGCCGTTGGGATTTTTCGGTTAATCTGGTTATCTATATTCTCTGTTGTATAGACTTATTTAATTTCATATTTTTATAACAAACATAATTTATTTTTTTGTTAAATTAGTAATATTTTGGATTTGAGATGTTCCGCGATGAAATGGCAATCCAATTTCTATGCAAAGGGGGTTTAAGATGTCCAATTTTAATGACAACCTACCAACAATATGATACATCTGACGAATTTCTGTAATTTAATAATTGATCAAATACGACATGAGTCATGGATTTCCCAGACTGAAACTAAAAGTTGTTCTTTATTAATTCGAGGATGAGTCACGGTTCATTTAATAGATCAACCGTTTAAGTCACCATATGAATAGATGTGAAACCATTATTGAGTTTTTTTAAGAAAAAGAAATGTGGATTATTAACTAGGAGAAACTTTAGCTGTACCCTTGAATATGGTAGAAAACTCTTTAAATTTGTCTTTGGTATTCTATATTTGATCAAAAAGAGATTCAGTTTCAATAACTAAAATTGCAGTTTCCAAAGAACATGACAGTGTTGAACAAAATCAGTGGACTTTGAAGTATATTGCATTTGTCTTCACTAAACATATTTGTGTGCGTGTGTCATAAAGATGGATTCACATATAGATTAAGTGATTAACAGAAAATGTATGCTGGTAAATTTGCTATGAAAAGCCCACAACAATGAAGAGCATTAATAAGCATATGCTTTAGCATCACTTGCTTGGATCATGTCCCCTATTCCCTCAAAACGAAAAGCAAGTGAAAAGGTAAGAAAGCAAACACAACAAACATATAAATTCTGGTACCGGTGCGCCACCACTCCAATTCGATCAGCAAAACTATCTATTTAGTCGGAAGCACCAAAACTGGGATTTTATCCAGCAACATAGCATTTTCTGGTGTTGGACATATCAACTCGTACCTTCAGAAAACGTGGAAGTTGGATACTTCGTTACCGACTAAGAAGGCTATAAGAGGGCAGGTCCTCAAGGCGTACAATGTCTTCCTGGAGAAGCTCCCTCTCCAGCTGATGGCGAGTAGCTTTCATCACAGTCTGAATATCATGGAGAAAAAATGATTGTTATATATGTATGCAAAAAATCACAAGCCTTTTTTTCAAGTAGAGAAGATTTATAGTATCTGTGAAAAGAACTAGCAAGTAAATTTAATTTAGAACATGACAATCAACACCCTATGGAAAGTTGTATCTGAAAATTAGTGTATAAACTTACATTAAAATCCATGTAAGAAGCATGCATGTCGAGCCATATATGATCCATTAGCTTGAACGTTATACAATACAGAAGGTCGAAAGCTGATTCGTTCTCTGACAGCATGAGATAAAATCATAAATAAGTGAAACTTCATCTGGAGCATAAAATAAGTTGATTTATATAAGTAGTAAGGCATTTCCCCTGACAACTAAAATTAGTCGATGTAAATCAATACCTGTAAGCAACTTTAAGAAGGTTGCTCCCACAAGTGTTCTGGGCTTTACTGCAAATATGACAAACAAGATTACAGGGACCAGCAAACAGTGTAATTCTTCTCACATGTTAAATATTAGCTTTAAAGGGCCCAAATTTCCTAATGTCTGCTTTATAGCAGGAACTAGTAAGCACTTGAATGTTGAAACGAATACTCTAAGCTGACAAGGAGTAAACGAAATGCCCAAATCGAGGTTAAAAATGTTGTCGTTCAGTTCTGCAGATTAACGTAGGTTCAAACTGTATGAGAACATTTCCAGGCGAAAGCAGAGAGGCGAGTCTGCAGTTTAATTTCAGATGATAGAAATTATTGGATGGAAGAATTCGGAGGATTTAGGTCACTTGAGGAAAGTATTTTGAGGAGATGGTCAAACAAGCTCTCTATGATTCAATATTAGCCATTTGGCATCAAAACATTCAACAAATTACCTGCTTCAAAGTCAAGCATCTGAATAAGCATGAATGTGATGTTGACACCTGCTACGGCAAAGGGGTATTCCCACATTGCTCGGTCACCCTCTTTCTTCTGAAGAAGATCCTGAAAAGATTTCTGTGAAAAATATTTGGTGAGCTTTTACCAAAACAAAACTATATCATAAATTGTAAGTAAACTATAAATAAACCAGAGTTGCAAAATGAGAAATCCCTTGGACACTAGATATGATGTATGTCCTGTAAGGCAATTGAAAAGGAATTTCTCGTATAATCATGTGCAAACTCCTCCTTCCGCGAATAGCTATCTGAGCATAGGCCTAAGCAAATCAGCCTTCTGTCCTAATATTATGGACCTACTGGCTTATTAAGAAAATCTTTAAATGCTCTATCAAGAGCTCCATGCCGAGGCAATGGTGCTGTCATCTATCCAACTAAATGCAATCATGACATTACAATTCTGAGGAAACAGAAAGCCTTATAATATCTCTTCTCAAAATTTGGACCCTTTGCACAATTAACTTTGAAGCAAAAAGAGAATAGTGAGATTTTTTCCAACAAGCAATAGTGAATAAATATTCATCTCAATCTAATAGCAAATTCACAGCCTCATGCATTAAAGTACACACGATAAATATGCATTTCACCCATTCACGGGAAGGGAGAACAAGATAGACAATGGAGATAGAAAATTAACATACCGGAAAGTTCCTTCCAAAGTATAACAAATTTTCCAATGATATGAAACCACCACCCCTGAAATAATATGATATAAGTGAAGTGATACAGGTAATTATACGTCCAATTTGGTTCAAGCAATCACAAAAGTCCAGGAGAATGATAGAATACCTAAAATCTGTTGATGGATCTTTCCCCTGCCAACCCATTTCCTTCCACTGTTCTGATATTAAACCATATAGTTGCTCCCCGGGAAAGGCAGCATGCCACAATGCCTTTAGAGCTTCCTATAGTATATAATAGGGACATACACATGCAGAAGAAACTTTAAAGCCATTCTACTTTATATAAGGTCCACATTATCTTACTGGAATAAACAATTTCAAAGACTGCACCTGGTGCTCGGGAATAGAACTATCATAACCAATATCAATGCGGTTCTGTAGCCTGTGTAGACATTCTTCCTGATACATAAAATTACAGTACAGCATCAGGATCTAGTGAAGCAGGTCCTAATTATGGATGTGAAAACCATTATAAAATGCCACTATGAACATGCGACCTCGATATAAGATCCGTATGTTTTAGGTGTCCCAGCAATAACAGTATATGAAGGACCACCCAAGAAAAATAGACATGCCAGAGTCAGATTGTAACAAGTATTGCTAGCCACATTCTTTGCTCATTCATGGTATGCTATGTTTATTAGAATATGTCATCATTCAAGATAGATTCAACGTGAAGTAATCAATGAAACGTAGATCTTAAACAACTTGGAATATATGCTGAAGAATCAGCTTGTGAATGATTTAAAGATACTGCTGTGATAGGGAGCAAAAGCAACACAAACCCAGATGGAAAAGTATATTGAACTGAATACTCGAACCAAGCAAAATATTACCTGTGCAGGCGTCAACTCAAATGATGGCTGATCTTCAAAATCTCTTCTTTGAGCACAAACACATGAAAGGCCTCTCCCTAGCCACGCAGCAGATCCTGCAACAACCGCCGCTATAACAAAAAAAATAATAGAAGAAAATATACACAGGTCTTCTATATTCATGTATTCTATGCTAAGAATTGACACCCGTGACCATGCTGCAGGGATAGCTTTCAACCAACTATTCAAGTATGTCTCCGATAATCCAATTTTTTATTAGAATGTTAGATAAGTTCAACTAATTCAGTTTAAATAAACCCGAGCATATGAACTTCAACCTCTAATATCACAATATATAATACTGCTCACTACAAAATAGATAGTACTTCCTGGTAATCAATACTCAAACCAACCTTATTTATAACACAGCAGCTCCATAAATAATGCAAATATAAGGAATAATGAATGACTGTAAAGTGGAAGAGCAAACAAACTTAATGAAGCAAGCACAACCACCAAATGTATAACCAACGTTGCAGTTAGTTACCCTGGTCCCTGGTTCTGTTTGCAGTTTCGCATTGAAGCGCTTTTTGTCTAAATTCCAGGTTAACAAATACCTTTAGTTCAATACACAAAATCTGCTTAATTTGAGTCATCAGTGAACTTGCGTACACTATAATTTACAGTAGTAAAACATGCAAATTATAATAGTCCAGGACGGAATCAAGTTATGATAGGATATGTAACAGAAAATTTATTGTATGCAGTTTCTTAACACACGAATGAAAAAAGCTTTTTAAAACAAAACAAAACAAAAAAGATGAGAAAACACTAAGTTCCTGGATTGCTCGATAATGCAGGCATATTTTTATTCTAGGTAGAAACGTGAAAGTTTCATGAACAGTAAAATTTTGAAGTGCTTTTTGCCAATTAACTTCGCCACAAATAATGAGAGAAATATTAACTAACGTAGTTTTTTGCCTATTAACTTCACCAGATTCTCCTAAAACATTAACCGCACGCTTTGCATACAATTACACCTAACCGGCGGGGATAAATCAATCAAAAGATAATTGAAAACCATAACAAATGAGGAAAAAGGAATATACCAGTAGAATGACAGGCACTTCCTCGATCGAGTCCTTGAGAAATTCGCCGCACCGCAACAAACGATCCTCCTTCTCCCCCTCTTTCATCCATTGCTCCGCCGCTCCTCCGTCTTCACTCGATTATCAAATCCTCGATAAAATATCCTCCAATCCGAACTCGAAACCAGCTTCAGCTTATTCCAATTAGACTTCAAATATTCGAATCGCTATACAGTGACACTCAATGCGGAGCTATCTGGATTAACCGATCCCGATTCTTGAGCAGTTAGCTATCAAGAAAAATGGAGATGCCTTCGTTAGGATCAAGATCTACAATACACCAATCGAAGGACAAAAATGAATTAAAAAACCTCTGCAGCTAATTGGCATTATGCGCCTGAATATTACATATTAGAAGGAATGTTGATATCGTCGTGATTGTATCTGCTTCTTCACGCCTTCAGATATACTCGCACGCAGGTCTCCTTTCCTCTCTCTCTCTAATCTCTGTGTATATATACCTAACTCTATGCGAGTAACTGTTAGTGCTCTATTTATGTATAAGTATATTCCTTCAGATTTATCTCTCTGTAACTGTAACTGGAGAATCTGGCCTTCTGCTGGTGTAGCTTCTGTTGAGTTTGGTGGCCTGCGCGTCTGCCATAAGAGAGAGAGTGGAGAGAGAGACATGAATTATTTTTATGCTTTATGAATTACTACTGTGATCTGGCATTTCAAAAGTTTGTGCGTGTGGTTTCCGTTTTTTTCCCTCTTTTAAATAAGTACCTTAATTTTAATTTTATGAATCAAATAAATAATAAAATACACGTGGCCATAACATCTCATGATTATAATAGAATACTAGTAGTTTTTTTATTGTATGGAATTATAGAAATAACTATTTTGGTATACGATATGATTATGTATTCTTATCTATCTTGACCAAATTTTAATGAAATCTTGCTAAAATATACTATCAAATGTATTTTTGTAGAAAAAATTATATAAGTTGGCCACCTATATGACATCTATAAGAAATTGAATATTAAAAGATGTTTAGTAAATATTTTTGGTACTTTAGTCATAAAGGAAATTATAGAGATTTTTCTCGAAATTCTATAATTATTTTCATATCTCATAAATTATTTTCTTTTTTTTCAAGCACCAAATCGTTAAATTGTTATCTCGATGCTCATTGGGAGTTGATCCTCACATTTTATAGAATTATTTAATTATTTCGTGGAGTTAGGATCCTCGCATTTTATATGAAATATTTAATTATTTCGTTCTAATATTTACTAGAACATTCAATTAAATTATCAATGGTTAGTTGGTGTGGGTATGATATAGTTTAATATTTATACACATTTATGTATTGGGCCCTTATTATCGGCTATTTTCGACTTCATGGGAATTTAGAGCCACTAATTTCGGTGTGTATACAGGATAAATCGAAATTATTGCTTAATCATAAAACTCATTATTATTAAAACATATAAATAATTTGAAGTTTCTAGTAGATTGGTTGTAAACAATTTGAAGGCTCAATTGCATTGATTATTATCAATATCTGGCTACAATATTTTTTTTAGAGTATGAAAATAATACTATAGCCTCATTTTGTCATATGCACATTGATGAGATTGTGGGCTCCAAAACAGAGCCATTTCTGTTTCAAGTTAGGAAGATTAAATACAGTCTACATTGAAATTAAATAGGAATACAGACTCTTAAATACATAAAATAGCCGGACAAGTCAAGAAAATACTATAGAATAGCCGGAAAAAGGAATGAAAAATACATCTTCATTATTATCAATGATATGAGTGTCCAATATCAGACAAGCCTAACTTTTTAGTTTTCTCATTTTCACATGCATATCAAATCTTTCATATATATTGCACATTTCAATTAGTAATTAACAATAAAAAAAATGCTAAATTAGTCAATTTTATGTAGTTCCTACGTCTCAATCTATATCAATTTATACATACATATGGAAAATGATCAATACAAAATCCATATCAAATCCTAACCATGATATTTGTCAATCTGATAGACAATAATTAACCAAAAAGACGTAAAGTCATTATTAAGCAGTCTTGAGTC
Source organism: Salvia splendens (assembly GCF_004379255.2). Classification (NCBI taxonomy): domain Eukaryota; kingdom Viridiplantae; phylum Streptophyta; class Magnoliopsida; order Lamiales; family Lamiaceae; genus Salvia; species Salvia splendens. The sequence continues at coordinate 21,980,311 of NC_056049.1, forward strand.
ATATTATAACATTCGATTTGATGTCATGTTAAGATCATTTTAGGTCATCCTTACTGTAATGACTTAAAAATAAGCTAACAATGACATAAAAATGACCTTCGCATGATTAAATCTGCATTTTTGTATTAAGATTGAATTTTGCATATATCAAAACCTGGTCAAATAGTTATGAACAAAATAGTAAAGGATAGTTTAACTTTAATTAGAGATAAGTAAAAGGATAGGTTAATGTGTATGATAATCCTAGAAATCGTATGTAAAATACTAAATTCATCATCACATGTAATCATGTGTTACACCAAAATTAAAGTGAAAATTAGACCCTACACACATGCACTCATAAAAATGTTTCTACTTTGCTTGTGCCGCATGTATCATCCAAGCCTCCTCAAATTTAATAATTATCTATTTTTGATTCAAGCAATAAATTGCAGCATTGCATATGTTGTGTCAGGGCGGATCTATGTAGTGTATTAGTGGGGCAATTGCCCCTCCTAAAAAAATATATATCAATATGTAGTGTATTAGTGGGGCAATTGCCCTTCCTCAAAAAATATATATCAATGCTATTTTTTAAAAAAATTTACCAATTTACTTATGATTTTCTCTTAAATGCCCCTACTCAATATTTCAAAATTTATTGATAATATATTTTTGCCCCTTCTCACGTCAATTCCTGGCTTCACCCCTGTGTTGTGTGACCCTTTTTGCAATGTGTTTAATATTTGGATGGTTGATTATGCGTATAGTGTATGATGAAATTGTATGTAAAAAAGGGTTAATTGCAAAAAGGAACCTCAAAACGTATGAATTAATTTCGTGTGCTTTGGTAGTAGTCTAGTCCCAATTAAACTTTTTCTATAAGTTTCATTTTTTAAATTAGTTTCATCATGCTCCCTTATGTATCCCATGCGATTCCAATTAAAGAACATTCTTCATTTTTCTAGCATCGAATTTCTTAAAAATATACCATTGACATTTTACTTTATGTATGTATTAAATATTATACAGTATGCATTAATTATTTAAGCACGCAAGATTCACTTTTCAAAAATTATTATATTGTTGGAAAGCATATTTAAAAATTACAAAATTAATGCTCATTGAAATAATATATATATATATAGGGTTTTGATCTATGCAAAACTACATTTAAATACAGAAACGCAGAATAATATCATACGTATGGCACTTTTAGGTCATAGTTAGTTAATTTTTAGGTCATAGTTAGTTAATTTTTAGGTCATGCTAACAAAGCATGACCTAAAATGATCTTAGCATGACATTAAACCCAAATATTATAATATGACCTAAATTGCTTAATTATGACCTTCCGTGTTTTGGTTAATTATTGACCATTAGATCATCTAATCCTAGGGCCAAGATTTGGGCTGTATTTCTGGATATAAATGCATTTTTATTTTGATCATCTCCCTATATATATATATATATATATATATATATATATATATATATATATATATATATATATATATAGGGGAGCGTTATTCTCCTTTTCACATCTTAGATCCTTTTTCCTTCTTAATATTACGCGTTAGATCTAAGGCATCAACGGATCAGATTGATTCTATAAAACTGGTTCCGTGTTGCATTATAGAAGGTGGTTGTATGCATTACAGAGTTATTATTGACATTTGACGGAAAAGTAACTGCCACATTTTGGTATCTGCGAATAATGCACCACATGGTCACGAGTAATGCATATAATTGACTATATAATGCACAATATGTGAACTGCAATGCATACGAATAAGATGTACCATGTTATGATGTTTGGACACACGTTTCTTGTTTCCCCTAAGGGTTTAATAAGCTTAGGGGCTAGGGTATAGTACGTAGACACGTATGTAATCTTCACATGGTAACGAGTAATGAATATAATTGACTATATAATGCACAATTTGTGAACTGTAATGCATACGAACAAGATGTGCTGTGTTATGATGTTTGACACACGTTTCTTGTTTCCCCTAAGGGTTTAATAAGCTTAGGGGCTAGGGTATAGTACGTACGCATTAATAACAAATTATAAAACGATACGAATAATTCACCAAATTGTCACGAGTAATGGATGTTATTAACTATATAATGCACAATATGTGAACTGCAATGCATACGAATAAGATGTACCATGTTATGATGTTTGACACACGTTTCTTGTTTCCCCTAAGGGTTTAATAAGCTTAGGGGCTAGGGTATAGTACGTAGACATTACTAACAAATTGTTGTTATTGGAATATACGTATGTGCATTATTTGGTTCAGGTAGTGCATTATGTAGCTGTTAATTGTCATTATCTCAATATATTATGCATTATTAGAGGTATTGTGTATATGGGTTAATCAACGGATTGAAGATTACATACGTGCATTTAGTAATGTCTACGTACTATACCCTAGCCCCTAAGCTTATTAAACCCTTAGGGGAAACAAGAAACGTGTGTCAAACATCATAACATGGTACATCTTATTCGTATGCATTGCAGTTCACATATTGTGCATTATGTAGTTAATAACATCCATTACTCGTGATAATTTGGTGAATTATTCGTATCGTTTTATAATTTGTTATTAATGCGTACGTACTATACCCTAGCCCCTAAGCTTATTAAACCTTTAGCGGAAACAAGAAACGTGTGTCAAACATCATAACACAGCACATCTTGTTTGTATGCATTGCAGTTCACAAATTGTGCATTATATAGTCAAATATATCCATTACTCGTTACCATGTGAAGATTACATACATGTCTACGTACTATACCCTAGCCCCTAAGCTTATTAAACCCTTAGGGGAAACAAGAAACGTGTGTCAAACATCATAACATAACACATCTTGTTCGTATGCATTGCAGTTCACATATTGTGCATTATATAGGCAATTATATGCATTACTCGTGACCATGTGGTGCATTATTCGTAGCGGTTTCCAGCCATTATTAGATTACTATTGTACCCTCATAATGCACAAAATAGGACAAATAATGCAACACGGGATTAATTACCCAATGTTGATCTTGACCGTCCATTTCTCTAATCTAATGGCTGATATTAAGAAGGAAAAAGGAGGAAATATAGGAAAAGAAAATGAATACATCCATATATATATATATATATATATATATATATAGGGATATATTCATTTCCTTTTTGTATCTTTTGTTCTTTGTTTTTTTTAATCTCAGCCCCACGATTTTGTCATCCGACGGTTAGATTGGTGCCACGTGTCATTTAATAATGCAGATTTTCAGTTGAATAATGCACACCGATTAATAATGCACCATTATAGTGTAATAATGCAGATTTTCAGTTGAATAATGCACACCGACTAATAATGCACCATTATAGTGTAATAATGCAGATCATCTGGACCGTTGATGAATGAGATCTAACAGCCCATATTAAGAAGGATAAATAATCTAAATGATGAATAGGAGAATAACGCTCCCATATATATATATATATATATATATATGGATGACAAAACCATTCTTAATACAAAAATGCATAACCAAGCATACAAAAGTCGTTTTTAGGTCATTCTAAGCTTATTTTTACGTCATTATAGTAAGGATGACATGAAATGATCTTAACATGACCTCAAACCCAAAGTTTATAATATGACCTAAAACTGCTTTACAATTGACCCTCCGTGTTTTTGTTTAATTATTGACCATTGGATTGTCAAATCTCATGGTCAGGATTTGGTCTGGATTTTGTATTGAGATCAAGTTTTGTATTGATCATTTTCATATATATATATATATATATATATATATATATATATATATATATATATATATATATATATATATATATATATAACTTTAAATCAATTTAAGAGTGTAAAAAACATTGAGTCTCATGGCAAGTTAGATTTTTTTTTGGGTCATAATTATAGTAATAGATTAAAGCAGTTCATATAAAATGAATGAACTTTTAATTAGACGATCGGCTTCACCTAAATAAATGATAATATGTCAATTTTTTTTATAGAGGTAAATATGTCCATTTTGTCATTATTTTATAGTAGTAATATTGATACTACCAAATTTGGTACCAGATGAGAAATAAAGTATGACACGCATCAAACAGAGACGACAGTGGCCTCGTGACTAAAGTATGAAAAAAAGAGTCATGCAAACTATTGATATATGTTTCTCAAATGTAATTTAATTAGAGTATTTAGTGTCACCTTTTTCGATAATTATATTATATGAGACTTAGATAAAGTTTATTATTTTTTTATTAGTCTACTAAAAAGCATCTCACAGATTGTTGGATCCCAAAAAATAAGAAGTTAATTAATTAGCGGTTCGTATATTTTAGATGATTTGTTTAATTTTGTTTAATTGGTAAGTTGCATAGTATCTATGAACTAACATAGAAAGGTACAACACCGTCCGACAATAGCTTTGTTATGAAAGTATGCAAAAGATCGATGATGACAACAACCATGCGAAAAAGAAAGAACACTAGAGTTTTACGTGGTTCGATCGTAAGATCTACGTCCACGGCCAAAGGCAATATGATTCAGTATATTGAGAAATATGCAGAGATTTACAATTACTCAAGAACTCTCTCCAAGAACTCAACACCTCTAATCTAATTCTAAACCAAGAACTAATCAAGTGATAGTTTGGAGACTCTTTTCTTGAATATCGAAGTAGCTGATTAACTATTTCAGATGCAGCCTTCGTCTGCTTTATATCAGTCCCTTCATCCTCCAACGGCTCTCTTGAGATGTTAGTTAACAAACCAGTTATAACTGTTCCAACGGCTACTTCCCGTTTCTTGGTTTGCATCAACATGCCGAAGTGCTGCATGATGCCGAGCTCAATAAAATGCCGAGCTCAATAAAACGCCGAGCTCAATAAAACGCCGAGCTCAATAAAACGCCGAGCTCAATAAAATGCCGAGCTCAATAAAACGCCGAGCTCAATAAAATGCCGAGCTCAATAAAACGCCGAGCTCAATAAAACCTTGAACGAGCTCAACCTCTAACAAATCTGCAGCTGTTGAGAATGACATTGATTTTAGCTTGCTGCATCCAACGGTGATTGTGAGATTATACTCCAACAAGCGTCAACGGCCGGTCTCCCATTTTCCAATTCATGAGACTCGGTCAAACAATAACGTGCTGTTCATGTTTGTACCTTTTTGTAATTATAAACATTTCATAAAGTATTTATCTTAAACTGCACATTATGCTTTGATAGTATGCATACCTTGATAATGGTGGTGATATGAAGACTCCAACAAAAAATAAAATAATAATCCAGCAGCATATGACGTTAATTGTCAATCCTTATAATTAAAGAGTTTTGGTCTTATCTGAGATCAATACCTTTGTTATCGGAGATAAGCGTGATTTTGTTGTGTGCCTTAGATGTTTGCTGGTCTGTTTTTATCTTTTACTATTCGCTTTTGTGTAGCTCTTTAGTAAACTGTAGTATTCTAGCTTTGAGTAGCTTTACATTAAATTTTAGCTTTGAGTTTTTTTTCATTGATTTCTAACTTTGAACAGTTTTATCCTCGTCGAAAATATTGCTAATTGGAAGTGGTGACTTGAAGATGGTGAAGAAAAAGATACGATCACACTAAAAAGCACAACATTTTATGAAGCAATGCATGCATAATATTAATGTACTTGATCAAATGTTGTAGAGATTTGAGATTGTATATATTCAAAGATTAATTAGGATCATGGTAAATAAATAGTTTGACATAACAAGGTTGGATCCAAACATAACATTGGATCACCGTCCTTATGCACATATATGATAATTTCGATAATTATTAATTTTTGAACTAGCATTATGTAAAATCACTTTAAAACGGTATTAAATAGATGCCGGATTATAATTAGATAATTGACGACCAACTTGTGCTTAGATTAAGATCTCATGTATCATAATTAACAAATAGTCAACAAATGTGATTTCATACTCATAGTCATAAGACTCATAACCAATCAACCCAAAAAGATAGGAATCTCCTTAAAAAATTATGGCCATGTAAGTAATAATTGTGTTAATTTACCAGTTAACCACCATTCAATTTATCACTTTAAAGATAAAAGGCCTAATACTCCATTTTTATGGAGAAATCCTTCAAGAAAACATGGATATTAGTGAACTCTTAATCAATCCCTCTCCAGTTTCATTTTTGTGTTTTAAACTGTATTTTTTTTGTAAAATTGCATAAAAAACCAAACATTGTTGTATAACATTTGATTATTTGAAACAACAACGTCACCTTCCTCTAATTCTGATACATCTGTTTTTTCCTTTTTATTTATTTATTGCAATTGAAAAGTAGCATGACAAAGATCAAGAGAAAAAATCCTAGAGAAAGGGATGGAGACATATTGGCATAATAAATTGAATGCGATTGAAAATAAGCATTGCAATCGATTGATAATGGTTGACCCTTGACTTTAAGGAAACATAACAATTGTCAACTTGTTTTCCAAAAGTCAAACTTTTATTAATTGTATGCAAAATCGGATACAGCATAACCCCAATTTGAAATAATAATGTCACCGATAAAGTTTTAGGGATATAAAAAGTTATTAAACTTTAATGTAAAATTCATTTATCTGAAAATTGTGAATGGCCCACAAAATGTGTGGGGCCAAGAAAGGGTATCTCCTTTTCTACGCCTACTTTAAAGTCGAATTTTTGTGTGTACCCCACTTTAAAAAAGATGGCATTTCGTAAAGAGGAACAAGAATAATTAAAAGAAAAAAGTTTAAGTGGATTGTGATTATATGTTTCTGCCGTGCACGTCTGCATAATGATACAATAAAATTTTAATTAGTATAGTATAGTAATAAATGGGTAAATTGTACTAGTAAAAATCTCATGAAATTTGGTAAAATTTTAGTCCATTTTGTAATTTTAGTTGAAAAAAATTATGAAATTTAGATTTATTTTCAGTGTTGGAAATATTTTGTTGTCAATGTAAAATATATTAGTGGTGTTTTTAACCGAACGACGTCATTTTATTTATAAATAGACAAGATCATTTAAATTACTGACTATGAACTTTTGTATAATTTCCAAGGTGCTATATCAAATACAATTCCACCAAAATTTTCCCTTCTAAATGTAATTGAGAGAAACAAATCTAAAATTCGCGCTAGCTAATTTTTAAAATTGCGATAAAATAGGGTAGTCGGATGACACATCCTACTTCCAAAATGCTCACTTCCACAAGACTAGACTTTGAATTTCCAATTAGAATTATTATTCATCTATATATACAAAAAAAATTAAAACTAAAAAGAAAATCGTTGAGTCTCTCTCCAAATTTTACTCTCTTGTGCGTCGCTCGTCCCGTTGAATCACCTGCAACACGTCCCTCCACCACTACGCACCGACGGGACGAATCACAACACTATCACTATGAATGCTCATACAATCCTATCTATCTTCTTTGAATTTATTAGTGTACATTGTGCTTGGATCAAATTACACACACCAAACATGAATACTAAGATGGGCTCATTTGTGGACCGAAGGAATCTGATTATCCATTGTTGGGTGCAGTGGTGGGCCTGACCCAACTCACGTCACAATAAATGATACCAGCCTTTTTGAACAACTACAAAACAAATACCAACATAAACACGTTCATCAACCCTACCAAAAGAAAAACGTATGGCCTATCCAAAAAAGAGAAAAAAACATATAGGCCATTAGATATGAAGAAATATAAATCATAAACCAAATGGAGCACCTAACGAAATATACAAGCAGGCATAAATGATATATCAAAATCATGATCACATAATTTAGTAAGTACTACTATACTATTATTCTTCTTATAATATAGTAATTGCTTACAAATGCTAAATATGTATCGAAATAATGTCGATAGCTTCAATGCAACCACAACATGAATTCACGGCATTGGCAATTAATTAGGTTCAATCGGTGTAGATCGATTTGAAATATGATTCAAATTATATATAATATCTATGAGTGCACAGGAAAGGTGTCAAATCATTTCGTGAAGTAATCGATCTGATTGCAACTTTGAATATAGAATTTGAATAAATCAAATAGAACTTATACTCCGAATCATAAAACTATAAGTCAACTTACATTTATGAAATTTGAAAAATATTACTCTCTCTGTGTCCCTGAAAGTTTATTCCATTTTTCCATTTCCGTCCGTCCCACAAATTTTGTCTCATTTCACTTTTTACCATTTTTGGTAGTGAATCTCATATTCCATAAACTCATTTCTACTCACATTTTATTATAAAACGAATATATAAAATTAGGACTCACGTTCAACTAACTTTTTCAATTCAATATTTGAGAACTTGTATACCTCCTCAAGTGGTACCCGGTATGGCCAGCCGAGAGATTGCTAATAGAATAAAAAGGCCGCAATTACATAGCCAAGACTCAAGCATTTTAAGACTGAAAAACAACTTGCATATATATATTCATGACGACATTAGACTTAAGTTGAAACTATACCAAATGTGCTAAAAGGACTAGAATAGTACATTAAAAGGGTGTTCGGTTGGCAAGATTAAATCTCATGATTAAATATGTATCATGTTTGATTCATAAGATTGAACAATTCAACTTAATCCTAGATGGATAGTCTCATGATAATTAGTCATAGCCTCCCCCTCCAACTAAAATAATCTCACACTTAATCCTAGATGAATAGTCTCGTGATATTAGTCATGGCAACCGAACGCCACCTAAGAGGAGTGTTGAATCATTGTACTTTCTATCATTATGAATAAGACTCTAGATATACATACCTATAATGCATAAAAATAGAGGAACTTAATCTATAATATCTAGAAAATTATCTAGCCACTTATAAAAAAACTAGAAGTTTAGGTCTAAATAATTATGGAGAAATCTGGAAAAATATGATAATGTCATCAACTATAAAGTTCTATAAATAGCACAATATCAAACATTTTCATATGAAATTGTAACATACTAATCTCTTATTTACACCGATATTACTATTTTATTCACAGTACACATTTATATATGTCACTTTAGCCCATTTCCACCATAAAACTAAAATTATTACCTTATTCATCTCCAACTATTTATAATATATTTAAATTTATATTTTTATTAACTAACATTGATTGTGGTTAATGAGTTTATTTAATCAACCAAATTCCATTAGCTTATTTAACTCCAACTCACTTAAGAATGGAACAGTTCGTAGTGGTCTGCCGGCAAGCTCACTAATGAATGTCTTTTCCAAAACTAAAGGGGTTATCTGAGATCTGTATTTAATCATCAAAAATTCCATTAGCTTATTTAACTAACCTTTTATATATTCGTTTAAATTGTATTTCCTATTTTTTCATTCTCATATTATGACAAAATGTAGGGTTTGATTGCAATTTTTTTTATAAAGTTTGTTTGACAAAATGTAGGGTTTGATTGCAATTTTTTATAAAGTTTGTTTGTAGACAATGCAAATCAAAATGAATGTTTGTAGAAACAATGGATTAGTATTGTCCATACATGTTTTCTAATGCAAATGGATGTTAATGTACGAGCCTGTCCAAATTAACTAGACAACTTTTGTTATTCTCAAATAACTCTACAAATGCATATTATACCAAAAAAATAACGGTATATAGAAAATTTAGAAGTTCCATGCATAATATTGTACTATTGATGTTTGTGTACCCTACTTAGAGAAGTGTAATCATTCAAACAAGCTAACAAAATAACTTAGTTTTCAGTATAATGCAATCATTTAAATTGTTAAGGTTTTGATCGATGTTTATAACTAACTTTTATTCAATACATAAATATTAAACTCTGTTTCTTTAATGTTTTAAATATATATTTGTATTGTTACTTCAACCTAAATTCATTCCAACTAAGCAAATGCATACTATACTGACTTTACAAATGGAGGAATATAACAATAGTCGTGACGTATAAATTAGAATTATCCTTGAACTATATAGTCTCTATATAGGAGTGGGTCACTTCAGAATTAATATGTTGCTTAAAATAAGAACTACTACTATCATTTATTGATACAGTTATATCAGTTGATATTATCTAAACAATTATTAATTTTGAAATAACATGTTATCCATGTTGCTATATATATTATGTGTTGTTCGATTTGTTAAACAAAATAATCATGAAAAGTAATATAGGATTATGTTATGAGATTATTTTAATTGGAATAAGGTGACTATGACTAATTATCACATAATTATTCATCTAGGATTGAGTTGTCGAATTCAATCTCATGAAGCAAACACAATACATATTTAATCTCAATATATAATCTTGCAAATCGAACAACTCCTACGAATATGTACAATACAATTTAATGTTGAAAAAAATTAATATTTAAGTACTTTCGGTCCCCATTAGAAATCTCATTTTGACATTTTAATCCAATCCCCATTAGAAGTCTCCCCACTTTTACTAATTTTGGCAATTGGGCCCCAAATTTCATCAACTCACTCCATTCACATTTTACTATAAAATCAATAGTATATAAAAGGGATATTGACCCCTAAAATTATAGAACTTTCAAAAAATTGGGTTTTTCCCACGAACTTTCAATTTGAACATCACGAAATTTTACCCGAGTTTGTTACTCATATTTCCCACCAGCCAAAAAATTCCGGCTATATTAATGGAATGAAGAACAATTTTCAAGGGTGTGCTTTAAGAAAAACTATTCGCAAAGATTGAAGAACTTGAAGCTCTCGAAGTTATTGTCGAGAAATTACGGAAAAAAAATCGAATCATGATATTATTTGCCGAAATTTTTTAGCTGGTGGAAAATAACAAACTCGGTAAAAGATCGTGATATTATTTGGCAAATTGAAAGCTCGTGGGAAAAATCAACTTTTTGAAAATTTCCTGATATTAGGGATCAACATCCCTAAATAAAAATAGGACTCACGCCCTATATATTTTTCTACCATTTTCACTTATAAAATTAATAATTTCTTAAAACTCGTTATCCGCCTAAGCCCTAATTTTATAAAAAATCCCCAATTTGCAGAGTCACTCAAAAGCGATGCAATCACTATGCGACGACGCTTGCAAAGCCTTCAGCAGTAGCGGTTTCTTGCTGAAAGGCTTCCAACAACAGCAGCAGTTATTCGCGGATAATCTCGATTGTCGCCCGGTTTCAACGTCTCCATCGCGTAGGCACGGTTCTTATCCCTGCATTTCGTGCAATTTTGAAGACAAAAGCTGCCGCCTTGTCGATGGCCGGGGAAGGCGGATGGAGAATTTTGATGGTTGGAGAGGGAAAGTGGCGGCGAAGGGGAAGGATAATGTGTGGAGTATCGACAACGAGATGGCGAAGATAGACAAGGACAAGGGTCGAACGCGGCGGAGGAAAAGGGGAGGGAAGAGAGTGAAGAATGTGTATAAGAAAGGTGATGGAGTTCTTGTCTCCGGTTCGATGTTGATGGAAGTCGAAACCATTTTACAGACGCAGGTATTATGTGTTTATGTTTAGGACTTGCAGATGGCTTGATTTTCATAGCGTTTTATTTGTTTGGTTATCTATTGTTGGAATCCATCGAATTATCAAAATGAAAGAATTTTAGCAGTGAGAAGAACTATAGGAGGTGTAATGTGGATAGAGTCTATGGATAAGATTCATGATGTTGCCATGCTATTTTGTTATGTGTCAAAAATATCACGGAACTGGCAATTTTGTGTCATTCGAGCCAATGTTTTGATTCAACTTTTGAAGAGGACATGCGATATATGAGTGAAAAACTACTCTGGTTATTGGAGCATTGATTCATCGAGAGAATATAATATGGGTGGTGTTTCTATGCAAGATATCCCTTATTTGTTTTAGTTTCTATTTGTTTGTATCTCCTCGTCTGGTCGAAGTGGTGTCATCCGAGCTTGTTCACTTAGCATTTAACATGTATGGCATGCAGGCTGCAGCTATCATGTTATTGGAGTTGATTCTTATCTTTATTGCTTAGATAGTCTCTCTAGTTTTCGTATTCTAAAATCTATTGCAATGATGTTCTTATTCATGTTTTTCGCTATATACAATGTTCACAATGCATACATACATGGTTAACGAGGCGCACCCTTCTTGTGAGCTGATTTAAAAATGTAGTGTTGCAGGAACCAGTGATCAGGCCAGCATGGCACACATTTGCAAGTAGTGTGAGTGGAATATGGAAAGGAGTTGGAGCTGTATATTCTCCCATCACTGCTGAAATGGAGCCTATAGAGATTGGGAGCAAGAACGAGAACTTATTTGACTGCTATACTTTGTCCCATATCAAGGCACTGCCATCTACTTCTGGAGATCTGAATTCACAAATACATAGGAAAATAAATTGGGTTACCTTGAACCCTTATGGCGAAAAGCAGAATAATAAAGGTGGTCTAGGTTATAAAAAACAAGATGCATCTGACAGTCCTAATTTGCCAAAAATTGAATCATTCGACTTTGGAAGAAGTGATGTGATGGAAGAAGATGTTATGGGGATGGAACCTGGTCTTATTTTTTTTGAGGTACTACTCATTTTTTAATTTTCTTTCCTTACATTGATTTATAGTCCCTTAAATATAAGTACTACTAGTATTGGCAAATGGTATGATTTTCTGTCATGGCCAAGTGATGTTATTGCTAAGCAGGATGGTTCTTATGATTTTATCTAAAATTTTGAGAAATGATTTTTCAGGATGGGTCGTATTCCAGAGGCCCGGTGGATATTCCGGTTGGTGTATATAATGAATCCAATTATTACCTTTCCCCAACTTTCAAGTTCGAACAAGTATGCTCTATTTATCGCATCTTCGTTTCAAATGTCTCTGGACTCTCTATTATCTAAGCTTTGATTGCATATGATACAAAGTCCATTATTTTCCCTGTCATATAGACAACCTCAGTAATCTGCTCTGTGTTCCAATTTCCAGTGTTTGGTTAAGGGCTGCCATAAAAGATTACGTGTGGTGCATACTATAGAATTCAGCAATGGGGGTTCGGATATTCAAATAATGAGGATTGCTGTTTATGAAGAAGAATGGATTAGTCCAGCTGATATCCCTGATACAAGGTATCCTTGGTGACCTGGAAAATTTGGAATATGTTCATGCATCTCAAGTTCTTGTGATAGCTGGAAAATTCTTCAAAACCATGTGCATGTTCTCATGGCATGTTCTCATGGATTACATATTACTACTTAATTTTGTTTGAAAGTGTCTTTTGATCCGTGTTCTTTATGACAGTGAGTTGGAGTTGGATTTGAAGCCATTTTCTCAGAGGAAGAGAGTCCAACCATCAGATCTGAGTGGGTCTTGGAAAGTGTTTGAGGTGAGTGCGACGCCTATATATGGTGAGGATATGACCCTGGAGGAAGGGAAAAGCGCGCCTTATGTGTATCTATGCACGGAAAACCTGAAGAAGAGAAGCTTGCCAGAGAATCTGGTCTACTTTGGGGAGGAGGAGATGGTGGATATGCAAGACGTGACAGTTATGTGGCTACCCGGAGGCGTGACTGCATACGTGGATGTGAAGAAGGAAGGCATCCTCTGTGTAGGCGTTGGGTGGTATTCGGATGAGGGAATGAATCTGGTGATGGAAAGGGACTATGGATTGGATGGGAAACTTAAGGAGGTTAGATCGAAATCCGAGATGAAGAGAAGATGGACTAATCCTCCACCTATGTGAAGCGAGGCTCGTCTCATTATTCACTCTTTTCTGCTATTCTGTAAGTTTTCTTCCTTCTATATTTGAGATACTTTTACATGTTTTTTCAACAATTTTTTGGACTAAAATTTCAGTCAATTCAGATATATTTGTGCATTTCTGCATACCAAGTGAATTACATAGATACTCAATGATATATATCTGAATTTGAAATCCATGGAGGGCATTTTTATGTTAAATTGGACAAAGAAATTCTAAAAAGCATGGTCTCTTTATTGAAGCATATCAATAATATAAATGGTGATAATGACAATAGAGATGGTCTCACAACCTACCACATAATGAGTCATGTACACACGATTATACTAAAAATATAACAATACACAAAAATAAAAGAAAATTACAAACAGCACTGCCTCTTGCCTTAGCTCATTACTCCCAACATGGCTCCCACAACAAGCAACAAGCCAACCACCGAGCTCATCTTGCCGCCTACGCTAGTGGCAGCGTTGCCAGAGGGGGGTGGTGGGGAGGACGGTGTGGTCGTTGTAGGAGTTGGTGGGGTGTCTTCACCGCCGGGGGAGGGCGGTGAGGGGGTGGGGGCGCCTCCAGAGGGTGGTGATGGGGTGGTGGCGGCTGCAACGACGTTGATGGTGAGTTTTTGGCCCTGGCCACAGTGGTTGGACCTCGGGCAGAGGAAGTAGCGGGGGCCAGGGGCGTCGAGGGAGATGGTAGTGGGGCTTTTGCTGTCGGAGCTGATGGCGTTTGCGGTGTTGCAGCCGTTGTAGTCATCTTCTCTTACTTCGTCAACGGCATGGGAGGAATCATAGTTGAACACTGCAATACCAAAACAAGTTAATTCCAAGAAACATTTGAGATCAGTATTGTTTTAAGAAATGTAAAGAAATATGAATGAAAATATTTAATAAAACATAAGAATAATACTTTTATGAGAGATGATCAAAGTATATATTAGTTTTATAATATAGATTGAGTGAAATGAGTTTGTCATTCGTATAACACACTTACCTAATGCAGTAAATATCAAACAGAATGGATTTCCCAACATATTCAAATAAGACATTTAATGATGAACATACAATTAATATAATTAATGTTTCATGGTACTACTATTTTAGTTGCAGATCCAAAACATAAATTTGAGGCATATTCATTGGTTAGAAATGATTTACAATCTATAGTGAATGTATTTCTTTAACTTTGACAGAGGACATCATTGTAATTTTACAATGTAGGTTTTTAAAAAATCTAAAGTGGCATTGTTTGATGTCTTTTAAAAAAAATCTACTAATCGATGGACGCTTATTACATTTCCGACCGAGCCTAAGAAAAATTTAGGCAAGCGGTAACCATTTTAATATATTAGATTAACTGTAAGATACTCAAATCGAGAACTTAAATTGCTTTGAAAAAAGAAAAAAAAAATCTCTCTAGGATATTGATTAAAGATTTAGCAAAATAATTTGCAAGCAACAAGAAAATTCACAGCCATGAGGCCATGATTAACCTCGATAAATTTATGCAGTACATAAGATCAGGAAAATATATGTATAAAAAGTGAAACATTTATACTAAATATGTACGTATATTATAATTTAGTTGAAAATTAAGTCGAAAATGAATATTGATGAACATACCCAGGGAGTCACCAACGGTAAAAGTTATTCCCCTTGCCCAGTTGACGTAGTTTCCGCTGCTGTCCCAACCGGTGGAGTCGCCGACGATGTGCCTCGTCTGCCCGTACACCGCCGGAGATATCACAAGCACAAAGAGGAGGGCAATTGCTCTACCCATTTTCATTTTACTACTATATTTTTTTATAGATATATGTCTTACTCTTTATATCTATATATAAATGTGATGAATAAAAATGTTTTCGGAACTCAAATGTGATAAGTTCATGGAAGATGCACTTCTATATATAGAGGGACAGTATTAGGTGAAATACAATTATTTAATTGGACGAATAATGAAGTCGTAAGCCATGATAATTACTCTAATATTTCATATACTTCCTATCTTAAACTAATTTTGCTAATTATTGTTTCCTCTAGGGTTTCTCGTTTTGTATCTACTTCATTCTTTCATGAATTTCGACGTTGTACATATGATTTTTACATTATGTCTATTTTGTTAAATACTCCATAATAATGCACTTTTAGCTTTTTGGGGTGCTTAACAAGTCTATGGAGTAGAATTCAGTGAATTCGAATCGCGTGAAAATTTTAAAATAGTAGAAAACAATGTTTGTATTCAACATACACAATTCATTTTTTTTCCTTGTTTTTTTACAAATTTGTGTACCTAATCCGTTACGAATTATTTGAATGTCTGTAGGTTGTTGAAAAATGGGCTTTTGCTTCAAGCCTCGAATCCAATCAGGAGACGCCATCTGGCACCCTCCACACCTAATATATTTATAAGTTTGCATTAATTTTATGATTTCATCCAGCAATAAAAACTTAAATATTTTCTAAAACCTAATGGTGCTAGGGGATAAAGCTTTATTGTATCATTCTCAAATTTAGCCAAAGCAAGTCATGTTATAGTCATTTTCAATTGCAATATGTAATATTGTGAGAATCATTGCACTTACTTTGGTGCTAGTACATATTCAAATACAATATCCACCTAATAATGTTTTGAGTCATTCTCATAGATGAAGAGAAAAAATATATTTATCCCACCATCTAATTATCTATCTGTTAAGAGGATCAAGTTCATTATAAACCAAATGGAGTACTATATTTTAAAGTACTACAATTAGAAGATGAAATTATAATAATTTACATATGCACGGCAACTTCTCTTGTTCGTGAAAACATCGAATTATAGGTAATTGTTTTAATTTGTTGACTTTATCAAATACTAAATACTCCCTCCATCCCCGATTAAGAATCACACTTTTCCATTTCGGTCCGTCCCCAATTAAGAGTCATACTTCATTTTTACCATAAATGGTAAGTAGGTCTCACATTCCACTAACTCACTTCACTCACATTTTATTATAAAACCAATATAAAAAAGTGGGTCCCACATTCCACTAAAATTTTCAACTAACTTTTCTTTACATTACTTAAAACCCGTGTCCGATCAAAGTGTGACTCTTAATCGGGGACGGAGGGAGTACTTATGGAGCCGGTATACTTTAGTGTCATTAAAGTGCAACATTGAACACCTAAAGGTCAATGCATTACCAAACCTTAACCAAATCTCAGTTATATTAAAGTTTCATCGCTTGGCTGTTCTGATCTGTCAAATCATGTAGTTGATATTAACGGGTAAAGTTATTTTAATCAAAATATTGCGTTTCTTCATTTGTCGATATAATAAATTGATCAAGATTATGCATATTTTTATTGTATAAATAGTTGGAAACCGTCCACGCTCGATCATCAGTGCAATGTTACATCAGAAATAAGATAAATAAATTTCAGATTTTTAGCATGTTCTAACGTAACAGAATTAGGCCATTATTATAAAATTTTCTAGTAAAGAAAAATGGTGGGTTTTGAAATAGTATTTCTCTAGCTTAGAATTCCTCTACCTACTAAGTTGCTAAAGTAGAGACATATTCAAACGTTTGACTAAATTTTTACTTTGTCCGAGTCATAATTATCTTTTTAATCCATTTATTATGTCAGTTAACTTCCTCATAGTGTTCGCCTCGCCGGTCAATGATGATAACTACTATGGCATGAAAATGCTAAAATTAATTTTTACCATACGAATATTAATTTTTAAGACAACTAACTAAAAGAATTATGAAGATGAGAATGGGCCTCAGACATAAATAGGAGACCAAACAATCTAAAAAAAGAATCATAATCAAGCTAATGATTAAGCCCAGGTCAGAAACCATAGTTCAAAATTAATTAGGCTGAAATCGGTTAAACATAGACAGATTAACTTCCAACTTGAGCATGTGTTTTAGTGCAGGTTAATGATCCGAATTTATCCTAAATTTATAATTTTATCAATTCTATCACAATCTTTGAAATTTGTCAATTTTATCTGTCTTTCCAACTTGTATTAAAATTTATCATCTGAATTTCACTCTAATTACTAGGTGATCTCAAGATGTGTCGGGGGATGGTCTATTATTTCACTCCAAAAATAAGTTTTATCTGTTTGTTGATATTAGTGTTTCACTATAATCTTAAGTTTTATGATAAAATGATGCCAAAATAGATTCACAAAATTGACACAAATTGAAAAGATGAGGAAAAATTGATAAGTTAGAAATATTGTGATAGAATTAATCAATTTTAAAAGTTCTAAAAGCTAGTAGGGGTAAAGCTAATAAGAGCATCCACGATGGTTAAAACCACTAGCTAGCCCGCCCTAGCGGGGGACTAGTGGTATGACCATCCTGGATACTCTAAGCCAAATATAATCCTATGTGGCATTATCCTAAGATTTAATTGCAGGCTGAATGCACCCAACCAAACATCATTAATAAAACTGAGTATCAAATGACAAGTCCCGTAATTACTAATTTTCAAACATAATGGTCCGAACTTTATCATCTCATCACATTCAAACTGGTAGAGAATGTTTACAAAAATGATAGGATAAATTACAATTAAATGGCCAAATAATTACTGCTTCAATTCCAAATCATTCTATATGTTTCATTATTTGTGGTATTTTCAGTTAAGTTTGGGAATATTCGAACATTGAATAATAATCATAACAAATATAGCAATTCGAACATTGGACACAAACAAATATAACAATTTCCCTCTAAACACCAACAATTGGCAAGTATGTTGAACAGAAATCTAAAAAGTTACTTATGAGCAGTTCATACATTGATCGAATCTACTGACATTGGTGTGTGTGGAAAAAATGTATTACGTAGTAGACTAGTAGTAGAAGATGCTTTGGAAAGGCCACACCACATCACTTTTTTTTTATGTCTATTAAATTCCAAAACCATTTAACAAACCAGGAACTGTTTTCTCGTTCTATGGCGTCAGCCCTCTTTCCCTCTCCAATTTAATACTACTAATTCAAGTTCAATTTTTTTATTATATGATTAAACGCAAAAATAGAAATCAAGATATACGTCATGTGGCTGTCTGTTCAAACCAATTTCCCACAATACTAGCTAGTAACAATATCAAAGTTAATTACGACATCAGCGTTTTTACATTATTAGAAATTGCATGACCCGCCCTTCACGTGAGTCACAAAAACGATGCAAAATTATTTTATAAAATACATCTAGTCAAACTTAGTACGCAAGATTGAATATATAATGGGGTGTTCGGTTGGGAAGATTAAATCTCATGATTAAATATGTATCATGTTTGGTTCATAAGATTGAATCAACTTAATCCTAGATGGATAATCTCATGATAATTAGTCATAGCTCCCCCCTCCAACTAAAATAATCCCCCAACTTAATCCTAGATGGATAGTCTCATGATATTAGTCATGCCAACCGAACGCCACCATATAGTATTAATTTTATCCTGTTTGACAAATTATATATGTATATGATTAAACATTCACGAAAGTGGGGGCCATATTTGCCGGAGAATACGTACCATCCTTTTGTCTCTGACTCTCTCCGGTCACCACCCCTGACTGAAAACAGATGTATCAATTCCAGAAGCAAGTATACTAGCATGAGAACATAAATGCCTCCCGGCATTAATGCATCCTATATTCAATGTAACTGCATAAATTAAACATGAATATTCATATGAGTAATTTCTCCAGCTTATAAATAGATAAAGAGCTATCTGTGTATCATCAACTTACCTATCCGAACGTCAGACAAGAACAAAAACAAAAAAACCTAGGTTTAACATGGCCGATAATACTCACCCCACAGCAGATCATCATTTCACTAGCACAATGACACTTGCACAAATGGGTGTAAGCAGTGTTCCTGAGTGCTACATTCTCCCTCCAGCCGAACGCCCTACCCTTGAGCAGACGCCACCTTCTACCTTCAGTGCTTTGCCAGTCATAGATCTCTCCTCTTTGGAGAACCCGGTTCTTTGGCCACATATGATTGAACAAGTGCATATGGCATGCAAGGAATTCGGAGGTTTTCAGGTACGTTAGCAATCACATATTATTATATAAAAACCACTAGTTCAACAAAACAGTTTTTAGTTTTTAGGTTATACTTCATCTGTCTCAATAAAGATGTCCCTTTTTTCTTTTGAAAAAGTACCTTTTCTCTATTAGTACATTCAATTATTACTTCAACTGCGTTTTCTCTTTCTTCACTATTGCTCCAATTACCTTTTCCTTTCTCTATTAGTACATACTACTACATTTTATCTCTATACTTAACAAACTAAACAACACTTCCTAAAATCTTGTACTACCATCCAAGAAGTGGGACATCTTCAATTGGGATGGAGGGAGTAACTTTTTAAGAATGTTATGTAGTTGCCAGCATATGTATGTTCATATACAGTTAGATGGCATGTGAGAATGCATTACCATTAGATGGCATGCATGGTTTAACATCAGCTGTGAGAATGAACTACCATTATGTATAAGCGAAAAACAAGTATGATCATGAAGCAATTTCGGTACGTTCATTGAGAAATTTCCATATGTGGTATTTTATTACCTTCTCATTGCATGAGCAGTCCAAACAAATAAGCAATTTGAACTTAAGCACATAATGCATGCAGTTTAATCACTCTATTCTAGGGCCATGGGCTAGAAATTTCTTTTCCCCCTGCAGGTGATCAATCATGGAATTCCTGTTTCGTTAACGGATCAGGCCCTAGATGCTGCCGCAGATTTCTTTGACATGCCAAATGACACAAAAATGCGGTTTGCATCTACTAATGTTCATGAACCTGTAAGGTATGGGACAAGTTTAAATCAAGTCAAGGATAAAATTCAATATTGGAGAGACTTCATCAAACACTACGCCAATCCAATTTCAACTTGGATTGACTTGTGGCCATCAGAGCCCCCAAGTTACAAGTAAGCAACTCAATGCAGTCTTTACTCTACTAACAATTACTAATATGCCTTGTTGAGTAAAATATATCACTGATGCCTCTAACATTTATAATATGCCTTGTTTAGTAAAATATATCACTGCTGCTTTCTTATTTAGCCATAATCATCATTATCCCATGTCAAAACATAAAACATAAGGACTCAAAGAGTATGTACCAATTTTGTAGGGAAAAAATGGGAAACTATGCCAAGGCTTTGCTACTTTTGCATACAAAGCTAATACAGATAGTATTTGAGAGCTTGGGTCTACGATCAGACTACTTACAGAATGATGTGGAGCAAGGTTCCCAAGTCATAGCTGTGAATTGTTATCCTACTTGCCCAGAACCAAATTTAGCACTGGGCCTGCCCCGACACTCAGACTATGGATTGTTAACAATCATACTCCAAGATCAACAGGGTCTGGAAGTGATGGACAGAAATGAGAAATGGCAGCCTGTTCCATTAATCGAAGGAGCATTAGTGGTTCAGGTGGGTGATCAAATGGAAGTGCTAAGCAATGGCCGATACAAAAGTATTGTTCATCGAGCAACTGTGAATTTAGAGAAAAAGCGTCTTTCCATTGCTAGCCTTCACAGTCTGGCAATAAACAGAAAGGTGACACCTGCTCCAGACCTAGTGGATGAGCGACATCCCTTGTCCTACAAAGAAGGCTGCTTCGAAGATTTTCTGAACTTCCTTTCAGATAATGACATCCTGGAAGGTAGATACATAGACACGTTAAGAAAAAATTCAGACAGCATTTCTGAAGAAAAATGAGTGCCAGTACAAGGTTTATCCATCATTCTTCTAACCGATTCTGATTTCAAAAGCTGGAAAGCACATCAAGATACCAATAGGTGGCACTTAGGTTTGCAAAAGTTCCTGGAACAATGGCAATGATGGAAGCCAAGTATTGAGTGATATAGCATAATTCAAATTTCTGTCGTGCTAGAAAGATACTGGTATGCATTCACAACCGTTACTTTGGTTACAAGTAGTGGGTGTTGGTTACGGATAGTGGAGCTTGAATAAAGTTATAGCTAGTCATTATTTTCCAGCACGAGTTATCTTTCTTCTTTCTAGACTTATGACATATGTCCTTAGATGTTGAGGGGACGACTTCTGAGTATTGTATTGTACGGCATTGCCGAGCCTTTCCATAAGGAAATAGGGCCTTCTTTTGAAGGAGTTATCTTTTATTTCTATCATATTTCCCGTTTCATTCACACAGTGTCAGACAAACTTTTATTCTATTATTTGCTCTAACAAATATGGATAATATTATACGAAATTCTACAAACTTCCATTTCAGCATATCACATCTACTTATTTGTCAATATCTTCCTGAATTTACAAAGGAAACCGATAATGGTTAACTACATAATAAAAAAAGTTCACCCTGGCACGACCTCAAAGATGTGACCCTTGACAAGAGGCAAGAAGTCCTGATTCAGAAATGTAACTTAAAATATATGAGTATAGCATGAAGAAGTCGCATGCAGTTCAATTTTTCATTGTTTGCTTTGTTTTTTTTTCATTCTTCTTTTTCGCAAGGAATAAAGATTAGAAAAGGAAATCCTAGAATTGCTCATCTATTGAATCTATTTTTCAACCTTTCAGATTTCCCTGACTACGCAATCAGACTCATTCCTAAGCTCAGAAAGCGTCAATGACATTTTTGGTGAGGAAATGCATAAAACCCCACCAGATGTATGCTCATGCATCAAAAATTGTATGATATCATAGAAAACCCAATCATCAAGGGTCAGATTTTAAGAGAACTAGATACATAACAAGTCATCTCTGTGAAATTAAAAATGCGATAAATAACTGTTCTTACTTGGGTGAGCGCAATGTTGCTGTACATTTGAATGCTTAAAATGACATCATGATATATTCATATACTATTGTCCATATATTCTCCATAAGCATAGGGATTCAGCTTTGGACTAAATAGCGACAAATATATACAGAATAAATATCTAGCAGAAGGACATAAATAAAATTTTAGATTTTACGAGAATGCCACATTGGCAAACAGAGAAAAGACAAACCTTCATAATGAGTATTGAATAATGTGAGCCTGATTTTAAAACACAAACGTATCCGCTGCCCTCGTCAATGTTGTTATATTCATCAGCATCATATTTATGTTCCCATCACATATAACATACTGTCTTTCATGAATCACGGTTGTCAGTCTGCATGACTGATATTTTACACCACGTAAAGAAAAAGGTAATAATACAATCCATATCCACGCATATATAAGTACAAGGAACACAATGACGCGTAAAATTCCACGTCGCCTTAAAATTTACGAGCCTGCAATTATGACTTTAACATCGTTATTCTTGCGATCTTTCAGCTTGTCACGCCTTAGTACCTAAAGGGTGAAAACATTTCCAAATAATTTAAAGACTCATAACCTTTTGCATTCTGAAAGTGTGACAGGGTAAGATCAAAACTTAAACACGGTATTACTCTCGCTAGATACGTAAAGATCACATTTGAAAACTTGAGAGGGTGTTTGCACTGGATTTGGAGGTGACTTGCCTCTGATATGAATATTAAGGTTGTCCAACAGTACATTTGTCAAAGGGAAAGTAAAGTTGTAAGTAAGTCTAGTTATTCGCTAGCTACTCGTATTTCAGTTCGGATAAATCTCTTTTGAGCTTGTTCAGTGAGGCTCGGTAGCTATGTCAAACTTGAGCTTGATGCTACTCAAACCATTAGCTGTGAGTAAGTTCATTTATTTACTCATGAATTCATTCAAAATATATAGATCTAGTATCTAACTTATGGAATACCTTTTATACTTAAAGGATATAGGAAAGTTATCATTTTAGTATATATATTACAATTGTTTTAACAGGAAAATAATCTCTTTTACAGGAAATGACAGGTATTTAAAGCTCAAATCAGCTCATGAACCTAAGCAAATTAAGCTCAAATCGAACTCCATTCGTATTGTCGAGCTGAGCACAATACTATACTCGACTGGGTTACATCCTTCTGAGAGCATAATTTGAAGCCAGATATGGTACCAGTGGCTATGAATGTTAACGATTGAATAAACAAAACCGTGAACTGGATCTCATGTAACAATCATTTTTTATAACATTAAAATATTTTTTTAAAAACATCGGATAATGGATCGGAAACGGAAACCTCATGCACCGAATAACCTAGAATTGCAAAATTCAGATACACATAAAAACTTCCGATATTCGTGCATCTACAACAGTTTCATTGCACACTGCAGACTACTCTGAAATAAATGAAATCCATAAATTATCGGCACACCAAACTGCGAAGATAATCGAGTTTAAGCATTAATAGATGAGCACTAACCAAAGTTCAGCGGCGCCTCCGCTCGTCTTCTGTCGACGGCAGAGCTCAGGCAAGTTCTTTCTGGTTATGTTTCATCTCCTTTCGGCCATTTCCGTTTGTTCATGGAGAAGCCACAACTGAATACTGGGCTTTGGGCTATTCATTGGTGGGCCGATCCGCAAATGGCCCATCAATTATCATTTCATGTGGGCGTAAATGAAATCATGGAGCACATGTCACAGTGAAGCAAAAAACGTACTACTATTAGCACTACTATTAACTAATAAAGTCAAATATTTTACAGTTTTAAATTTAAATACCACATCCGTCCACAAAATATAATTTTAGTATTAACTGACACAAGTTTTAATACAAAATTAGTAAAATAAAAGAAATATAAAGAAAAAAATCATTGACGTATAGTTAATGAATTTAGGACTCCTCATTATAGACAAAACTTACCAAAAATAGATAGAGTAATTTTAGTTGACGATCAAAAATGGAAAAACAGACATATTATTTGTGGACATAGGTGGTATACCTATCTAAATAATACTACAACATTTCTACGAAAGTTATTAACAAATAAAAATTCAGTGGTGCGGACATATTGCCACGTGATGTGTCCAACCAATCATAATTGCAGAATCCACCTATCTTCTCATTTTTTCTCTCTCTTTATGCATTTGTAAATAGTTGAACTTACCACGAAACAATATATCTGAACCACTGAATTTTTACTCGATCTTGACCTCCCTCCTCTCTTTCTCTCCTTTTCATTTTCTTTCTTAGTAGTTTCGTGTACTCGGTTGATGATTACAACTGGTACAGAATAAGTTTACTATTAGGGTAATTTGTCGTAAATTAGTAAAATTTGCTCAAATTTTAATTTTGTATATCATTTTGAAATATGATTATAAATTATTTAACTATTGATTAATATTAATTTTGCAACTAATCAATTTTTTTGCAGTTTCATGACTTATTGACTTTAGTTACGTGTTACTAAATCAGATAAAATAATTCCATTTATTGAATTAAGATTTATATTTAAATAAAAGTCATGAAATAAAGTACACCAATGAAATTATTACATTCAATAAGT
Organism: Salvia splendens; assembly: GCF_004379255.2. Taxonomy (NCBI): domain Eukaryota; kingdom Viridiplantae; phylum Streptophyta; class Magnoliopsida; order Lamiales; family Lamiaceae; genus Salvia; species Salvia splendens. Next base: position 22,005,451 of record NC_056049.1, read on the forward strand.
TACGAAGTCATTCCCTAGTACCAAAATCTAAAAAATCAACTGGTTCAATAATTTACCAAATGCTCACTTATATAATGTCCTCTCCTTACTGGATTTTACAAAATTAAGAACAAAATGGATTCAGTAATTTACCAAATAGTAGTCAAACACCCACCTATTTGGTGTCCCCACTAAGCTTCAATTATAAAAGTTACATTTACCATCCGAAAGCTGAAAAGGGAATGAATGATTCTGAGATAAGGAAATTTGATAAAAACAGAATTTAAAGTATGATTCTTCCACGTTATCATATTGGAGTCAATATTCCAAAAGCTATATAAATATGATGCGATCATTTTACTGCTTCGACAAAATCATCATTCATACGTTAATTATCACAGCGTTACTCCTTTTAGTACCCAAAAATCCAACACAAAAAATGAATAAATCACTAGCTTTTCTACGTATATTATGAAGGCCATACATATCACATGCTATATGGGATTAAAAAAGAGTAATAAAAGGCAATATACTTGAGATTTCATAATGTAATGTCAAAAGAAACAACTAAAACGTGTTTTCCAGATTCACGAAGCAAAACTGAGCATCAATGTCACAATTAATTGTTCATATTCTATCCTGCACGATTGATTGATGGGAGACACAACAATGAGCGGCAGGAAGCAGCACAAGGAACGTCTCATTTACCACCCAAGGTAGGGAATTGCCCGGGGTCTTCGATGGCTGGTGCCTGGAAAGTGCTCCTGTCACTCGGCCCACCAAAGCCCCCTCTTACACCGCCACGGCCACCACGACCTCGCCCACGACCACCAGGGCTGTAGTACTTCTCACCCTCAGCAGGTTTCAAGAACTCATTGATGCTGACAGCCTAGAGCAACCAATAATAGAACAGACAATCAGATTTCAATAAAAACATAAATCTGTCTTCTAGAAATAGATGTGGATACGCTAGTCGTTCGTAAAAACCTGACCTTGGGAACAGTAACGTCAAATTACATGAAAAGCAGGCTACAGAAACTAAGTGGAAACATAAACAAGAGGTAAACGAGTCTATTCAACACTTATTCAGCTAAAATCCATTTTTTTGGGACTCAAAGAGTTGCAACAATTGTCTAAAAACAGCTACAGACATTAACAAAATATGGGATTGATAGTAGATACTCAGCATCCATAAAAGTAAGTAGGAGTACCTTTTTAGCTCTTTCTTCTTTTTCAGCCAACTCTTTCTTTTTATCCTTCTCAGAGCCCTGCAAATAAGTATCTCATTAGTAATAAAAAGTCAACTCTCAAAATAAGCAACTTAATGAAGCAATAGCCACAAGAAAATGGATGAAAGGAGAGACAGACACAAACAAATTCGGTAGGGAGTACAGTAGCTCACCAATTTAATGAAGACGTCATCATTAGCTTTCTTGTTCGAAAGTGCTTGCATTGATTCAAATTCTTTCGCATCAACCTTCCTTTCCTCAGATTTCAGAGCAAGCAAAGCCTTCCTTTTCTCTTCAAGAAGCTTCTCATACTCTCCCAGTGTCATCTCCTATAAACATCATTTAGCAGACAAAGTAAAATCCAAGGGTAGTGATTCCTAAATCAAATTAAAAGGGCAGTGCTTGCCCAAAAAAAACTGTAATTGCTAAGAGGTAGCTTAAAAGGGATCTTTAAAAGGGTGGAAGTTAAGCAAGTAACAACACTGCATCAAAACAAGAGATACCAGATAAAGCCTTTGGGATAACAAAATCATTTACAGTGCTCAAACATGTGCTTAATGTTTATGTGTTTATCAAATCTTTCACCTTATCCTCAGGCTTCTCTTCATCTTCCTCTTTAGTAGCTTCCTTTTCTACATTTTCAGCAGCATCTCCCTCTCCTGAGGGCTTCACCACATTCAGATTTTTCTCATCTTCATTGACAACCTCCTCAGTCACTCTGGAAAAGAGAAACAGCAGATTGTTGGTGAAATGGAATTATGGAAACATACATATCACTGCATTTCAATGAACACACTAATGGCCAATGAAAATAACTAAGAACTCTTACTGTGCCAATTCATCAGTCTGTGTTCCCCAGTTTCCCCGGCCCGAACCTTCACGTTTCATCTCATTTCTGCAATATAAAAATGGGGTAAATCAGATTACCAACTTTAAAAAAAACATTGATAACAGTACACAAACTATCACAATAGCACACTTTTCATACATACCCTCGGCCAGTTCCACTACGGCGCTCAAGCGGCCTGCGAGTGCGGTCTCGGTCTCCTTCTCCAGAGTCTCCATTGCTGTAGTCACCTCGGCGGCCACCACGGAATGAACCGCGAGATCCACCATAGCCACCGCCACGTCTTTCAGAAGATTTTCCATCAACATCATCAGGTGCACCCTGGGCAGCAAACCCTTCCTTGTTGCCATAGTTGGTTTCATTGTTGGCAAAGTCTCTATTGGGTCGCGCAGCACCTTCGCGACCATATCCACGTCCTCTACCACGTCCTCCTCCTCGAGCAGAATCATATTTCGCCTCTCGGACTGATACCATATTACAGGTCAGAAGATGAACAGCATGATAATGATTCAAATAGAGGCTAATAAAACATAATCCTCAACATAACCCAAGCGTCGGTACACTACATTCAACTGACCAGAAACATATGAAAATAACGAAATACACTTTCCAATAAAATCTAGAACAAAAATTACTGTGCATAAAAATATTTAGCTCGAAGCATTTCAATCCTAAAAAATAACGGTTCATACAAGTTATGAACTTTTCACTTCCTATTTTTTCACTAACAGGAATTCATTTCGAGAATCCAAACATAACAGAACTATTGAAGAATTAAAAAATCAAATTAACACATTACAAATTGAGGGTCAAAGTGCATAAATTTTCGAGAATCCAAGCAAGATAACAAATTTATCGAGAAACAAACATTTTATATAGGAAGGACAAAGCACTGACCAGCCTGAGCCGGAGGTAGCGGCTTGGAGGGGAGCTTGGGCTGCGCCTGCTGCTTGGCCGGTGATGCAACAGTTTTCTTCGGCTCGATCTTCTGCTGAGCCGCGAGGAGTGAGGGGTCCTCCGTATCGTCTCCCAGCAAATCAAATGGGTTTAGAGTCGCCATCTCTTGAGCAACAACACCAAAAGCAAAACGCTGTGTTTCAGATTATTGATAAGTGAATCTTTAATTTAACCTTGTATTCATTATTGAGTTTATTGGAATCGACAGATCTATGGCCTTGAACCGAAGGGGAGATGAGAGAGAATCAACAGAAAAGGAATGGGTGTTGCCAAACCCTAGCCGCAATAACTCAGTAGACAGAGAGTGAGGTTTATCTACACACGGAGCGGTGACTGTTGTTCCTTTTTGGTTTTATTATTTATTGTAGGGATAATTGCTCTGAATTTCTAATCTTTGCCAAATTCTAATTTTAAACTGCTACATTAACTTCAAAATATTATAAAGTTAATATTGATTTTTTAATTTGCATTTTATCATGATTAAAATCTATTAAATTATTATTGATTTATTTAGATTTTACATTTTATCATGATTTATTCTAAGACGGTTTAATATATAATTTAATAAATATAACTATTAAATTTAATTATAATATTTTCTGTGTCACTGAATGATAATATTCTTTTTTAATTTTGATCTATTTTAATTAGGTCACTTTCATTTTTGTTAAGGTTGTATCTTTTATGAAATGGGCTTATTCTCATTATAAATACTCTAATTACCTTCTTTTTTTTAATATCCAGTTTCCTTTATTAGTTCTGTAGGAGTACGGTTAAATTTGTGTCGTCCCAAAAGACTTCTGTTTAATAGGCTGATGGAGTATGATATTGTTTACGTGCCCAAAATGTTACTATATGGTTTTGGTTGACATTCATGTAAGTAAGTCATCAAGCTATGCACGAGGCCAATATCTTGATTGATTGAAGTATAAGCAAATCAATAGCTTAATATTTCACATGTCCACAAACAATAGTTTCATTTTTTTATTTCGAGGTGTCCAAAAAAAAAAATAGTAACATCTAAAAATGATTTTTTTTTCTCAAACTATTAACACTATTCATTGTATTCATTATCTAAAAAATAGTCATAATTTATATTTTTTTACTTTATTCGTTTTTCTACTTCTATCTTATATTTTATTCATTTTTTCTCATTCTTTTTATTTTATCAATTTTTTATTAAAGCGTCCTCCCATGAGATTATTTTTTATAGATGAAAGGGGTAATTAATATGCAATTTAAAATTGATATACAAACTTACCATTTGATACAAATTTATAAATTAATTGACAAATTATCCATTTTGTTAATAGTCAAAGATTGAGAAAAATCAAGATTTTATTTTTAAAAAACAATTAAATAAGGAGTAATAAATAAGTATATACATCGTAAAATTTTTGGAAACTAAAATTTCATTAATTATGATATAATAAAAAAAATACTTGCATAGAATTGCTCACTTGTTTTCAGAGCAATATGATCAGTTTTTATGATTGGCCAAGTTGAAGTACGCTGCTTTAGAAAAAAAATTATGAGTATCAAGCAAAATATTCTTTTGTAAATAAATACAATAAGGAATACTATTATAGTATACTGATTAGGAATGAATATAATGCTACACAGGACATTAGTTTCGACCTAAATTATGTTCCCAAAATATTAGCTGATTATTCTGTAGGAGGATATAAAGGGTTGATTTTCGACCTACATATGGTATATAGATTCATAATTTATGATTACATCAATTTCACAAAAAAACTAAAAGATTTAGTACCCAAACCTAATGTTTGTAGTATTACATAGCAAAAATATATGGTGTAGATATTTTACCTAAATTATTCACATGATATATAAATTCATGATTTTATGATTACATCAATCTCACCAAAAAACTAAAAGATTTAGCTCCAAAAATAATGTTTTAGGCTCTATATAAACACAAACTCACCAAAAAACTAAAAGATTTAGCTCCAAAAATAATGTTTTAGGCTCTATATAAACACAAACTAACGATACATTATTTACAAACAATAGTAATCAAGTTTAGGTATCGATTGCATAAATGAAGATGAAGATGCAACAACGCATTTCTCTAAAATTTCTTTTCCTAGTTATTCTATGCTTTCTCATTCCAGGTTTGATTTTTATACACTATTGATATCAATATTGTTTGTTTAACAATCTTAATTTTAATACTATTAATCTTATCTTTTTGCAGATGAAAAAGGATTAGTATTGCGTGCTGAAGCAATGACTTGCACAGATTCTTTTAAAAGTCCCTCGTGTAGTCAAGGAATCGCAGTGTGCTCAAATTGTTTGAAATATCCCAAGTTGAATTCTATTCGATGTGACACAAGCACCATTCCACACAAGTGTGTTTGTGGGTTCAAGTGTCCACCCTAGTTGATTTCAATACTCATACGGCACATGGTCATGTTATTTTTTGATATATTATTTTAGTGCTGCCCTAGTTGATTTGAATTGAGTTGTTTTTAATCTGTTTCAATGTTGAGAAAAATCAATTATGAAGTATAAACTTATTGTTTTTTAGTGAAATATGACAAGGTCAAAGTTATCTTTTGATCCATAATCCAAACGAAAACCTATAAAAAGGGATTTTGTCAATAAAAATTTATGATGACTAGCCCTTTAAATTTATGCAAAACTACTTCTAGCACGCTTAATGAAGCAACACCCAACCTTATATAATGCAAAATAAAAATCGCACATATAGCTAAAAGGTAATTTCTGAACTAAAAGTTTTCAAAGTCTCATGGACTCCGATGCTCCCAACTTAAAAAAGCTACAAAAAAAGCCCTCATTTCTTCAGTGTTGAGAGCTGTCATAGCCTTCCTTGCAAATGGCAATATAGCAAATTATTACATTATTTTGCTGAGAATATTATTATTAGGATAAAAAATAGCACTTATATTCAACCTCAAATTAGTAGCGTCTGTATTGCATATAGTTAAAAAAAAATACTTACATAGAAATGTTTACTCGTTTTCCGATCAATATGATCAATTTTATGATTGGCCAAGTTGAGTTCTTATTGAAATAAATACGTAGCCTTAGAAATAAAAATAGAATAGGAAAGTTAAGCAAAATAATCTTTCGTTAATAAATGAATATACAAATACGAAATATTATGTATAATTAGGAACGAAAGTAATGCTAAAAAATGCATATGTTCCCAAAATAGTAGCGGAATAGTAGTATTATGCAGTAGTATTACATAGCAAAAATAAGGTGTTGATTTTCGGCCTATGCACCTATCGATTCCCCTTATTCTGAAAAATTCGCATGCCTCGAACCACTATTCTGAAAGGTCAGCAAATTTAATCTCAAATTATAAAAGGTCAGCGAATTGAAACCCACGAAATTTCTTTATAGATTCATTTACAATTCTATCAGTCTCATCAATAATCTCAAAGATTTAATTATGACCAAAATAAATGTTTAACCCTATATAAACACAAATTTATTAAAAAATTTTATTATAAAAATTGGTTTTTAATTATAAAAAAATTTAATTTTTTTTCAAATAATACTTTTAAAATAAAATAAAATTATGATTTCATAATGATCAATTTGAATACTAGTTTGAAATTTAAACTAAAATAAATTTATACATGAATATTTTATTTTTTAATGAATCTCATATTTAATTTAATTAAATTTTATAATAAATAAATTAAAATATAAAATAAAAAGAATATAAAATAGTGGGACTCATGAATAGTGAATGGATGAGATGAATAAGGAATGTAGGGTTGCAGACTTGCAGGTGTTGTCTCTTAATTAAGAGCATCCACAACAGCGGATGTCCCGGCGGACGTCCGCTGTTGCGACGAAATTGGCGGACGCGGACGAGAGGTCGTCAGCGGGTGTGCGTGGACGTCCGTCGTGACATCCGCTATTGCAGTGACACGATAGACGTCTCGGCGGACGTCCCAATTTTTGAATTTTTTTTATCATTGTTCTTGTCCGCCGAGATGTCCGCTATTGTGCAGTGGGATGTCCTTATGATGTGGCAGTGCTGTGGGATGCCCTTATGATGTGGCAGGAGGTGTTTTTGGGATGTCCGCCGGGACATCCGTCCCTATTGTGGATGCTCTAAGAGATGAAGTAAAAAGTGTTGTGAGACCTATGAATAGTGAATGGATGAGATGGCTAAAGGATGGTTATGAGCCATCATTGTGGATGGCCTTAATACTTTTACATTCTCTTTCTCTTCAATTAATTACGTTAACCAACATTTTCTAGAATCACTGACGACTAAGAAATGTGTCATCTTAATCGGGACAAAGAAAGTAGTAAAAAGTGAAAAATCAATTAGTCATACACATATGAAAAAAGAAAGTTACGTCAATTAATTGTGCACGCAAAATATAAATCGCACGTAACCAAACTCGATTAACTGAGTAGCGAGATAACATACTTGAAGATCAAAGAAGATAATTTCAAAACGAAAGGTTTTAAAAAAAACGAGCATCAATATCTTGAGTGCACTAATTATTCCCGTGCTCCCGATTAAAAAAAGAAGCTAAAAAAAATCCCATGTATCACGAAATGCAATTTCCCATCAACCATTGTTTATTCAGTTTTTAAAGATCTGCCTTCCTCTTATCTTCTAGAAGCTTCTCATAATCTTCCATTGTTATGTCTTGAAATTTAACACAAAATCTAGAGTTCTCAAACAAATCAGTAGCGCAAGTCCACAACTACTATAAAGCTTGATCTTTATGTTAAATTCTCTAAATTCTGTCCCACATCGACTTGGTGAAGATCCCATCTAATCTATATAAGTGTGGATAACCCTCCCCCTTATGAGGCCTTTTAAGGGGTGAGTGGCCCATTTCTAATACTTTACATCTTTTCGAAGATCTATACAAAACATTCTTAATCCATTCAAAAGATCTTTACAAAACATCCTTAATCCATTCAAAAGGCTTGGGATTAATCAAACGAGAAGGATTAAGGTATTCAAGAACGAGACAAGATTTATTCATAAGGCTAGGGTGTGTTAGTTTGTCTTATGTTTACTATGTTTTCTCATTTTGTTTTAAGCTATTCATTTATAAATAGTTAAACTAGTAAAATTATAAGGATTGATTGTACTTGACTCGCGATGTTTTTAATCACTTAACCAATTTTCTGACTATGTTTTACTTTAATAATTCAGATTATGCATGAGATCATTTGATCAATAATATTGATCGATTTATTGTGTTATTACAAAACTCAATAGATGTGCATTTACATTTTGAACATAAAAATCATTACTACTTAAGTCAATAATAACTAAGGACAGTTAAGACTAAGTGCGAGGACACGGTCACACGGGATATCTTAGGAAATTTAGGAGTTGTAATACTCATGACTCGTAATAGTGTCAAGGTTATAATCAACAATCTTTGCGAGAAATTAGTGATAATTGTGATCGTCCTAGTAACCATAGATTGAATATTTATTTAAAAACTAAATTACATCAAAAGTCTACGAAAATCGATAGCATAGAATTCTCTTTTTCGCTTTTTGAACTCAGTTTTTTGTGATAATGTTCAGTAAAAAAATTTCAGTTTTAAAACGTGCTTCGGTAGTCTTTTAGCATAGATATTTGAATATGAATTACTCCTATATAAGAACAAATTTATTAGATATCACATTTCAAATATAATATTGTTATATAAAGGAAAATGCGCAGATAACTTCAAGAAGCCAAATACAATAGCAAATTTATTGAAAAATAATCATTGTTTTCCTTATAAAAAGACAATCATTTTTTACTCTCTTTGATCGCACAATTTTTATTGTTTTATTACCCAAAAAATTCTAACTAGAAAAATATATTGAAACATCTCACAATAAAAACTTTTACAGAATACTATTGGTAAAATTAAGAAAATTTCATTATATTACAGACCAATAATTCATGGAGCACCTTTTATTATACGTATGAGTTTGTAATGTAATTATTTTCTCACACTATAATTGGTGATTAATTAGAAGATTTGTAACTGTAAGATGGTTCCAAATTTTAGAGATTTTGGAAAAAGAGATTTAACTTGCGTTTGAAATTTAGGATTAAATTTGCCGACCTTTCTATAGGACCGTGACATGCAAACTTTTCGGAATATGGGATTTTCGAATTTTCATTAATATTCTTTTTTTTTCCTTATTACTTATTTCACAATATTTACAAATTGACCAAATTACCCATAATATTTTAACCAACATTTTTATTCCAATTATAACTCTGCAAATTACCACCGATACTCTGTGACATCCGTCCGTGTGAGATACTTCGAGAACAGGAATTGCAGCGGTGGAATTGGATCTGGAATTGCAGCGATGGAACAGAGCGATGATTGATTTTCAGGGAAGAGATGGATCTTGATTGGGGATTCTTGTCAGCCTTCTCTGGCTGATTGTTGCTTCCATTCTGGTGTTGTGTTGATAGAATGAACTGAGATTGATTTCATGAGTGAATTCTGGTGTTGAATGAAATTAAATCAAAGTTTTGGTCAGTGTCGTTTGGTATAAGAAAGAATGAGTAATCTTCATTATTCTCTATAATTATTCATTAATTTGCCAATTTTAATATGGGTTCAGGGGAGGAGGAGGGTGGCGGCGGCGAAGGAAGGGGATGAGGATGAGGGCGGCGGTGGGCGGCGAAGGGAAGGGGATGAGGGCCGCGGTGATTTGCAGAATTAAGTGAAAATAGCATCGGAGGAAAAGTATTAAAATTGTGGTGAAAATATTAGGAGATAATTTGATCATTTTATAAATATCGGAGAGAAATAATAAGAATAAAGATGATAAACTAGAAAAAAGTTGAAAATTTCTCTTTTCCGAAATATTCACATGTCATGATCCGATCTTCTAAAAGATTAGCGAATTTAATCCCAAATTTCAAAAGACACGCGAATTTAATCCTTTTTTCAAAATCTCTCAATTTATAGACATTTATAAAAATAGGGATATTGGTTCCAAATATCATGAAACTTTTAAAAAGTTGAATTTTTCTCACAAACTTTGAAATTGGCAAATAATATCACGAACTTTACCATGAGTTTGTTATTTCTCACCAATGAAAAAATTATGGCTATATATATAGATTGAAGAACAAATTTGGAGGGTGTACTTCAAGAAAAACTATTCTCAAAGATTGAAAAACTTGAAACTCTTGAAGTTGTTGTCGAGAAATTACGAAAAAAAAATCGTATCATGATATTATTTTCTGGAATTTTTTCATTGGTGGGAAATAACAAACTCGAGGTAAAGTTCGTGATATTATTTGTCAATTTCAAAGTTCGTGGGAAAACCCAACTTTTAAAAGTTATACTAGTATCACGCCCGTGCGATACACGGGTCATTTAATTTCTCCGTATTTATTTTATTATGTATAAACAAAAAAATATTCGACATTTTAATAAACAGTCTTGACATTTAAATATCAGACTTAAAATTAAAAAGCATTTTAATTATGTGAAAATACGAATTAACTGTTGAGTTATAACTGCAGGAGCAAGTTTACTTTGCAATAATTTAATATTGCACTGGTGAGACACTTCCTAGTCGAGATTCATTTCATTGCAATATAGTGACCCTATACACTAAAAACCCAAACTTTGAAACCTAAATCCTAAACCCTTAACTTTAAAATATATTCATCATGACCAACAAATGAGCAAAATATTAATAAAATTCTCCTCCGCCCCAGTTCAGTTTTACTTTGTTGATCACTTATTCTATTTTTGGGTTTTAGATATGTATTCGATATATACTTTATTGTTTAATGAAAGAAAACAAAAAATTATTGACATATATATGCAATGGGGCATGATTGACATGTGCAAAACCAAGTTAAAATATCATTTGTTTAAACTCATTCAATAAATTTATTAATAAAGAAAATTATGTTTAATATAAATATTGTATAGAATATTTTTGATTTTTTATATTTCACAACAAATTGGATTAAATTAGTGAATTCAATTATAACAATGGTGGGACATTTAAACTCAAAATATGATTTTGATATATGTTAAATTTTAGTATTCACATTAAAAAAATATTATTTTTAGTATTTTAAAAATTTATTCAAATCAAAGGAAGATCCTGCCTTGTTAATATTCTTGAGAATTTTGTATGCATGTTTATAATGATAGATTGTAATTAAAGTAGGGGAAAAATTGAATCTTTATTTCATTAAACTTGTAAATCTATTTGGAGATTTTGTTTATAAGACCAATTATTACTACTATTGGTCTAAATAGCAAAAAATAATCAATAAGTAACTTCATTTTATCATTAACCACGATTATGTGATAAATTCTGAATATATGTAATCAAAATAATCCATAAATATATATTAAAACATACCTAAAGATCAACATCATCGTCAACAACAAAAATAATATGATACTTGATAACATGCTAACCAAAATATAAAATTGAATAGAGTGATGGACGAATTACCGATGACAAAAAATAATGAACAATCAAGAAACCAATTAGTAAATGAACAAATCAAGAAACCAATTATTATTACTATTGGTCTAAACACTAAAACAATAATTAATAGGAAATACCTTTATTTGACCTTTCCATAACCATTAGCAACAATTTTGTGACGAGACCTCGAATATATATCATCAAAATAATCTATAAAATAAAAATACCAAAAATTCAAACTATAAGTCTAGTTGTGGAAAACCATCTTTCCATGATACTCGTGTAACGACTAATGCTCTCGGATAAACGCGTTGTTCACGTAGACGACTTCCTCCGAGTGTGTAAAAGCATCTCAAAACTTTTAAGCACTAACGAACTTGATAGAGCTTGAGTAATACAGTGCTCTTAAAATGTATAGGGCATAAGAAAGAGAGGAGAAAGGTTTGGTATGTAATCGGCCTACAATTCTATTCTTTTTATATAGATAAAATAAAGATGTGAAAAGTCATAAAATTAAAACATCATAAATCATTAAATTATAGTGATAGAGGTCAGAAGAGATAGAAAGTCAAAGGCCAAAAACGCTCATTTCATTCCTTCTATAAATGCAACCGTTTCTTTTCCTGTATAATTTAAACTGGTTTTTCTAGTACGTATCATACATTTCGTAATTTAATAGATTAAATATTCTAGTAACAGGGGCATTGACAATATTTATATTTATAGTCTATACAAATTGCCGGATAAGATGATGTAGTGTAAATTAATTAACATAATCAGTTTGATCTAAATTATAATATTTAAATTTAAAATGGCATTTCCTAAATACCCCACAATCTCCTTATACTCCACAATGGCATTTTTGTTGGCATACGTTTTATTACTGTAATTAGTTTTGGATCAACAAATTATTTGCTTAATAAAATAATTGATCATAACTGTTATGTCTCTTGAAACTCTTAACATTGTCTATAACTTGTCCACTTCCACTCCCGTAAATTATTAATTTATTATAACAACAATAAAAACCTTACACATTGTAATTTCATTTAAATATTTATAATGACACATTATAATCCCAAACAAAAATAATAAATTTATAATTTGGACTAATTACTTAAAATTGAATAAAATTTAAAAATAATAGATATGTAAATACAATTTAAATATATAATCCAAAACATAAAATTAAACAACTTTAAAAATCTACCAAACCTATACACATATTTAAGTATATAAAGTTGCATTATTTGTAAAATTAATCAAAGCTTCTAATAACCACTTTCTTATCTCTTAACACAATAACAATCACAGTTCTATATTAGTATTAATGGACAACCTAAACACTCAGATAAAAATAAAAAAATTAATACTACTACACAACAATAATCATTAATATTAATATGAAAGAATTACAAGTACCATCAACCATATAAATATCAATTTAAATTTTCAAACAGTCACACATCCTCTCTAATGTTTTGGTAAAAAAAGATATATTGCTTCAATAATTGTGCATGAAAATTATATCCAAGACCAAGCCGAAACTTATAACCCTAAGCCGAAACTTATTAATTTATTATAACAACAATAAAAACCTTACACATTATAATTTCATTTAAATATTTATAATGACACATTATAATCCCAAACAAAAATAATAATTTTATAATTTGAACTAATTACTTAAAATTGAATAAAATTTAAAAATAATAAATATGTAAATACAATTTAAATATATAATCCAAAACATAAAATTAAACAACTTTAAAAATCTACCAAACCTATACACATATTTAAGTATATAAAGTTGCATTATTTGTAAAATTAATCAAAGCTTCTAATAACCACTTTCTTATCTCTTAACACAATAACAATCACAGTTCTATATTAGTATTAATGGACAACCTAAACACTCAGATAAAAATAAAAAAATTAATACTACTACACAACAATAATCATTAATATTAATATGAAAGAATCACAAGTACCATCAACCATATAAATATCAATTTAAATTTTCAAACAGTCACACATCCTCTCTAATGTTTTGATAAAAAAAATATATTGCTTCAATAATTGTGCATGAAAATTATATCCAAGACCAAGCCGAAACTTATAACCCTAAGCACAAACCTAAAATAGTTACAAATTAAATAAATAAAAGAAATTGTGACCATGTATAAAGACATTGTCAATCTTCTTCTTCACTCATTCGTTCATTTCTTCTACAATCTACGGTTGTCGCAACCTATGCCTCAGCCCATTTCTTCTACAATCTACGGCTGCCGCAACCTATGCCTCAGCCCATTTCTTCCTCACCATCGACAAATTGACGATTCAACATCAAATTTCATTATCTCAAAAGACACATTATTTTAATTTGTATATTTATAGTTGAAATGAAAGCTAATATCAATTCTAAAAAATAAACTACAAATCTTATACTTACATAAACAATTGCCTTCAACACCATAACTGCCGAAGTGTGTTATAGTTCCTGCAATTACATAAACAGTGAGGGTTAAATCAAAACTATTCAATCACGCTTATAGAAAACGTAGGATAAAGTTTCATCGGAAGATGAAACCGCCGAATAAAGTTTGTAAGAAAAGTGACCAGTGCAATAGAGATAGAGAATAAGATAGTGAGTGAGTGAGTGAAATAATCGCTACCATGTGTCATATATTTATAGTCCAACAAAAAGAATTAAATACTTATTCTTAAACCTTTCATTTGCCGATAATATTTAAAGACATTTTAACTTCTCTAAGTATAATTAATCAATAACGGTTTCTATGCATATAAATTTGTACGTTACTAATTAGAGTGAATATAACCTTGTATTCAATTGATATAGTCTGAATCAATTTATTTGATGCTTTGTTGGTGCTATATGAAATTATAATGAAGAAAACGTGCACATAACTTACAAATGTTGTAATCCTTCATTAAATCTATTGAAATATAACATTAATCTGCATATGTATACATCATTAATTGTATTAAAGAATAGTAACTGTCATATTATTATTGCTGCAAAACTTTATGCATAATTGGTAGTAAATGTTACGGTTTTAATTACAAATGATTAGTGTAAATATTTAAATTAGTTTCATCTTATAAATATTTCAGAATGAGGACAGAACTTATAAATATTTCAAAATAATGCCAAAACTTAATTACATTCATTCTGCATCTATACATATAAATCATTTGAATCGATAATTTTTTTTGTCAAAGTGGTCGTTTATAAATGCCACATTATAAATTAATTGCATAACTTTAATACATACACATGATTCAAACAAATTAATTGGGTGGTAAATTGCACTAATTATTTAATCTCAATAATGACTATATATTAAGAATAAATATTGTGAATAGAATAAAGTTAATTCATACTCATTAATTTTAATTTTTTACGTTTCAAATTACGACTATATATTAAGAATAAATATTGTGAATAGAATAAAGTTAATTCATGCTCATTATAACTGCCACATTATAAATTAATAATTGTATAACTTTAATTCATACACATGATTCAAAAAAGTTAATTGGGTGGTAGTGGTGGTAAATTGCACTAATTATTTAATCTCAATAATGAATTGGTAATGGTAATTAATATGTTTTAGTGATACAAGGGTGTCTAATGATTTTAATCTCCCGCACCATATTGTTTAGCCAAAATAATTTTAAGAAATGCCTAAAAATAGTGACAGTTACGAAAATTAAATGGGTTAAAAATGAAAGGCCATTTAATAATTTTTCTTAATTGCATTTACATCCTTTACATAAAATAGCTATTCAAAACGTCCCAAAACTCAACTTTTATATATCATTTAATAATTTTTCTTAATTGCATTTACATCCTTTACATAAAATAGCTATTCAAAACGTCCAAAAACTCAACTTTTATATATGTATAGATTAGATGCCAATATCCAATAAAAATATCTATAGTAGTTTCAAAATTCCTTATTCTGTTTCGAAAACTTCTACATGAATGTTTTATAACCCAAAAATATTTAAAATCAAAAGATTTGTAACCGACAGTAATCTAAATTTATTTATAAAATGGATACATTAATGGCTCAATACTCACCTCTTATATATGGATAGATAAATTAATAGATTTAATAAGTACATAGTATTTCCCAAAATATTAGCTGAATACTCTGTATTATGTTTTAATATATAGCAAAAATAAGGTATGTATAGATTTTCTACCTAAATTATGAACACGGTATACATAATAATATAATTAATACCTAGACCCAATATAACACAAAACTCGCCTTTTATGATTACATTGATCTCATGAGTTTAAGAAACTAAAAGAATGAGCATTAAAAATAAATGCCTAGGCCCTATATAAACACAAATTGACATCACATTATTTACAAACAATAGTAACCATCTATAGACATCTATCACATAAAACATGATGCAATATATTTCTTCCAAAATTCTTTTCTTGGTTATTTTATGATTTCTCAATCTAGGTTCGAATTTCATAGTACAATATAAATATCAATGTAATGTTTGTTCGACAAATTTAGTTTAATACTATCAATCTTTTATTTTTGTAGATAAAAGAGGATTAGTATTGCGTGCTGAAGCAAAGACTTGCACAATTACTTATGAAAATCCCTTATGTGGAACACAAGGAATCTCAGCATGCACAAAATGGGTGGAATATAAGACTAAGTTTACCTTTATTCGATGTGACACAAGATTTACTCCATTTTGGTGTTGTGATATATGAACAATAAGGAATGGCCCAAATAATTTTATGTGAAAATAACTAAAATATCCTTATTCATTAAACGAGATTGAAGAACGGGTCACATGGAGATTATTTAAACAACAGAATTGCAAAATCTAAGGACCTTGATATAATTATTAGTTTGCATTTTGAACTCTGGTTATCATATAATCACAACCTTACATGTATACATACATATATAAATGAGGTACTCCAAAGGATTAATATGTGGATAAATTGGCTAAATTCATAGAATTAATATGTATACACTAGCAAAATTCATTTATAATTTAAAAAAAAACAACCGTGCCATACTCGAATTTAATAAAAAAGACTTTTAATAATTAAATTAACATTATTAGATGAAAAATCATCATGATACATGAATTTGAAAATATGAAATCAAATTATGTTCTCGTGATAAAATTATGCCAAACGATAAGCCAATTTGCAAGCAAATATTTTAAGATTTTAGTATGGTCATATTTTTTTTGAGAGACATACTCAAGCCTGCAGTTGCAACGAGTCATTGGTTAAGATGTTCAAAAAGAAGTAAAAAAATAAACCCGAAGCAAATAATGTAAAAAAGGGCATAAAATTTGGTTATATATTAGTTCAAGATTTAAAAAATCTGTATAGTACTGTAAAACAAATAATGTTTGGATTTATTTGTAAATTATCCAATGATCAAATCTGATAACGTACGTGTAATTGTTTTTCAACAATTTGCCATAATTTAATTAATCAATCGCAACAGTCCAAATATAATGTTCTTATTTCTATATTAGATCTAAAAATCATCAAACTTCTTTTTCAGCTGATTTCGGAAAAGGCAATTTGCCATAGTTTAATTAGCAGAGTATATCAAATTGCGTCATTTTTTTTGTGACCGATCACAAAAATTGCAGTTTCCGATCACAATTTGGATCGATTGACTGAAATATGAAGCTTCTCATGGCTCACTACCATTGCAGGCTGCAGCCGTTTTCTCAATTTTTGTGTTGGCCGTGCACTTCTGCTGTTAATCGAATAAGGGGCATTGCTTCAGCCTTCATCAGGTTTCTGTAATGCTTCTAATTTATGCATACTTGTGGAGGAAAGGGAAGATGGATTTTTTTGTAATGCCTTTATATTGATAAGAGATCGCAACGGATTTTATTTGAGCTGCAGAACTAGGTTTCAGGCGTTCTGTGTTGTTATGAATTTAGGGTTCTTTTTTCTTTCGAATAGGCAGAGAGTTGCCGATTGTTAAGACTGCGTGAAATACGGCTTTTTTGGATACTTGAATTTGTTCATGCAAATGGCCTCCGCTTTACAACAGATTAAGAACCGCGTTCTGTGTTGTTATGAATTTAGGGTTCTTTTTTCTTTCGAATAGGCAGAGAGTTGCCGATTGTTAAGACTGCGTGAAATACGGCTTTTTTGGATACTTGAATTTGTTCATGCAAATGGCCTCCGCTTTACAACAGATTAAGAACCCAAGATTCATGCTTTCTGACGCTGATTGTAGAAATGCCGTGTGGATTAGCTTGCTGTCGAAAAGATGGAAGTATGTTTGGACTTCGATGCATTACTTAGTTTTCAACATATATTGGTTTGTGAAGTGGATTTCGACGTTTTGGGATTTTATCAATTGGTCTTTACTTTTAAAGATGGCTCTCTCAACTTATAAGGATCAAATGTATGTACCGATAACACATAATGAAGCAGCTGAATGAGCTCCTTCGTGTTGTAGCTGGGAAGAAGGTTCTAGAACTTTGCTTTCTTGATGATGATTACACTGCTCATGAGTTAATCCCTCGCGTCCTTTGTGAAACATTGGAAGGTTACGTTGTAGTTACAAAACATCTCATTGCAAGTAATAGCAGTTTTGAGTACCCAAAGTAGTCTTGACGAGATTTCTCATATGAGGCGAGGTTGCTGAGAAATTTCTTTTACGTGATTGTATTAAGCACAAGAATGTCTACTTATAAGATTGCCAAGTCATGGACCTTGAGTAGATTGATGGTACAGGAAGTACTCAAGAATCTAACAATCACGAATCTGTATGCTCGTGAGAAAATTTGGGTTGTAGACTATATTTCAACGCTAAGCTAATGATTTTTCTTCCAAACTTGCTCTTTATCTGCTACATTGGATGAATGCACAGACTCTTTGGATAATGTCTCGGTCAGCCTAGCCTTCTATGTTTACCTCGTGGGTGGATACAAAAAACTGCTTACCTTGTTCTGCAAGGTTGATTGGGCTTGATGATGTGACTCTTTCCAATGTCCACTCTTCTTGCTAAGGTACATGGACACTGCTTCACATCTCTCTTGTAAACATAATACATATTATTATACATAATTTTCCTGGTATTTTATATAGGATACAACCAATAAGTTGTCAATTCTGTTTCCAGTTTTGTCATTTGAGAGGGTGATTTTTTCCATAGATGTATTATCATATATGAAAGGAATTTAGCTTTGATTAACAATCACATTTAGTTTTTTACTCATATATTCAATGATTGTGATATGACTTGTCTGATGAGTTCTTCACTTATTTATGGATGACAAATTGTAATGAAGTTTTCTAATCTATGGATGATTGCAGACAGCCTAAAACAATAGTAATGTTGAAATGTGTAAGAATGTAGTGTTGAAATATCAAGAGAAAAGATGCATTGAAATGAGGTTCAAATTACACTCTAATTAGGTCTATATTCGTCCACTGATCTTGATTTAGAAGTACTATAACTTGCTTAGTATGCTTAGAATGTTGCATGTGCAAGATAGTTTAAAACATTTACCTAGGTTTTTGAACCTGTATCTTTAGCCTGTTCATGATGGAAGAAGATAAAAGGATTTGCGCAACATATCTATGTGAATCATTGCCATCTACACTTGGTCATTTTGGTCCTCTGGATATATGAATTTAATAGTCTTTGGCTCTAAAGAAAATAATAATTATCATGTAGGGGACTCTTGTTAATTTGGTGTTAGTGGCTAAGTTTTATTAAATGTTATTTACTTCATATATGATGGAGTTAAAGAGGCATAAAAGTGTAGAAAAGGGATCATTTTTCTTTTCAATTGGAGAGAATTGAGTAAAAACAGGTAAATAATAATCCGAGATGAGATTGAGTACCTTGCCCCTGTCCCCATCAAGTCTCATTGTCTTTTTCCTTTAGTCTAACTTGATTCCTACTTTTATTTTACAGACAACCTTTATGTAACAATGCATTACTTATAGATATTTGCAAAACAAGTACAAAGATAAACTAGCCGTTCAAGGATCCAAAAATTTATGCCAATAGTTTTTCTTATTGTTTTCCAACTGTAGTTTACATTTCCTTGATTATCCTTTCTTTATCAGACATTTTCTAGTTCTACTGCTACTAAATACTAATTGAGGGAGTATTTTCCTCCGTTCCCTATATTTTTATCCTGTAGATGATGGGTGTACTAGGACACATAAACTACAAAACCAAGCTAAGTTACGTTACTTGGCAGAAGCCGCAGAATACAACACAATTAGCTCTTAGTTAATAAATTATGACATCAACTTCATACATGTGAAAGTTTTTACATATTTTTAATCATATCTTAATTTGTATGATAGACTTTGCTATCTTTGTTTTGCATGGGTGTGCAAGTGCAAGTGCTAAAATTAAAATGAGACCAGTGTTGTCAAAATGGCGCCCGGGTCGCTCGGGTCGCCCGGGTCGAGACCGTCACCGCCCCAACATGGGTGGGTTGATCGAGGTACGGGGTCGCCGCCGGGTCGCCCGGGTCGAGAGGGTCGCCTGGGTCGAGAGGGTCGCCGCCGGGTCGAGATACAGGTAATTCCTAGACCTTTATTCTCTGAATCTTTTCCTTTTTAATGCTGATTTGTTTTTACTAAAATAAACATAAGTATAAAAGTAAAAACTTACCTAAAAGTCTGCTGATTTTCTCAAATCTTTCACACTTTTGCTCTGATTTTCACTAATCTCAACAGCAGCACACGTTTTTCTCCTCTCTGATCTCAGCAGTGTGCTCCTCTCAAATCTCAGCCTTTTTTCCTCAAATCTCTCACACTTATATTCTGACTGCACACGTTTTTTCTTCAAATCTCTCACACTTATATTCTGATTTTCAAAAATCTCTCACACTTATATTCTGACTGCACACGTTTTTATCTATATATATGCATGAACACCATCAAGCTTTTCAAACCCTAAATTCATCCTCTTCATTCCTAAACAAATATACAGAGCCACCCTTCATCTATTCCTTCCTTTGTTTAATCAAGGTATTGTTCTAACTTTCATCTTCTTTTTGAATTTTGTGTGCAGATTAGTGGGTCTCTCGACCCAGTCGACTCGTCGACTCGCGACCCGAATTTTCACCTTATCGACCCGGTGCGACCCTCGACCCTAACAACACTGAATGAGACTGTATCTTTCATGTTTTGGTAAGATTCTGCTTAATATATTTGAAATGCTCATCAGAAGTATTTTGTTTTTGAATGACATTTGATAGTCTATTTCTAAATTATTTTTGGATTTATAATTTACGAGAATAAACTCCTGAGATATTCAATTGTAACCATTGAGAGTCTATGGAAACATTATACATCTCTGGGTTCCAAAATATAGAAGGGATATTAGACGTAGAGGATTTTCTTCTTTATTTATTTTGCAGATAATAATGTAGTAAAGCACATTATTTAGTGACATTGAAAAACATTATCAGAATTATTTATGGTCTCATACTGATTGGCTGTTAATAGCCTGTTATTGCTAATGCAGTAAGTTATTAACTCAATCATATTCATCTCGCGTTGTTTAGATACATGATTAGTAATTGCCGATAAAATAAAATGGGATGGTGCTTTTAATGGAATAACAAATACAGCGTATTGGTTGGAAACTTGGCATAAATGAAATCACATTCATGTGATACCTCTCAGTGGAATATACCATGATCCATGTCAGATTTTTCTTCCTTATTATGTACTCTCGCTTTTACATTTATTTAGTTGATGTATTCAAATTTTTCTTTAGTAACTTTTTTGGAGGAGGGGCTGTATCCATGTTGTCAAAATTCCGCGTTGTCAAAATTTTCTTTCTTTAGGTATAAATATTTATTGGAGAAAAACCTTGTTACTGCCGCACTCAATTGGCTGAATTTTCTGCCTCGCCCCCTCTCGCCGCTATAGGTTTTCTCGAGAAGTCAAAAACAGTCTTTCCATTTGCAGTGAGCTTCTTGTTGTTAAGATAAATTTCTTGTTGAATTATTTAATTGTACGGATTTATATACATTTGCCTCCAATTTAAGATCATTTTGATTTAAATTTAATTTCTATAAACTGTAGTAGATCTTTTGATCGTTTAGATGTTCATCTATGCATGAGCCTTTATAATTCATTGACTGTTTGTTTTGTCAATCTGCATCTGTTATTACTGCTCATATCAGGCTTGGATCTGTATCTGTTTAATATCATTTTGATTTAAATTTAATTTCTATAAAATGTAGATCATTTGATTGTTCAGATGTTCATCACTGCACGAGCCTTTATTATTCATTGATTGTTTGTTTTGTCAATCTGCATCGGTTATTGCTGTTCATATCAGGCTTCGATCTGTATCTGTTGAACATTTCTTATATGCATTCGGCGATTTGGTTATTTATGTTGAGTTTGTTTTGGGGCATGGTATTAATGTATAGCGATAGTATTATGAGATCCAGTTATAGAAATGTGAACACCATACAATTCTCCAAAAAAAATCTTGGTTGAGATGCATTAGAAAGTAAAGCATGTATTCAATCTGGATGTTATCTCTGACAGTGACTTTCTCTGCCCAACCCCCTCTCTTCCCCACTATAGGTTTTTTCGAGAAGTCAAAAATCGTATTTCCATTTGCAGTGAGCTTCTTGTTGTTAAGATAATTATCTTATTGAATTATATAATTGTATGGATTTCAATACATGTGCCTCCAATTTAAGATCATTTTGATTTAAATTAATTTCTATAAAATGTAGATCATTTAGGTATTAATCAGTGCATGAGCCTTTATATACATTGACTGTTTGTTTTGTCAATCTGCTTATGTTATTTCTGCTCATATCAGGCTTGTATCTGTATCTGTTGAACATTTCTTGCATTTAGCAATTTGGTTATTTATGTTGAGTTTGTTTTGGGGTATGGTATTAATGTATAGCTACAGTATTATGAGATCCAGTTATTGAAATGTGAACAACATACACTTGTCCGAAAAATTCTTGTTTGAGATGTATGACAAAGTAAAAACATGTATTCAATCTGGATTTTATCTCTAGATGATAAATTTTCACAGTGACTTTTTTTGGAATCAATTTTTTCTGAGGGTCCATTCGGAACATGGAATTGGAATTGGAATTCTATGAATTGAATTTGAAGGAATTGAATTATAATTCAATATCAAATCCTTTGTTCGGTAAAAAGGATGTAATTGATATGGAATTGGATTTGAAGAAATTATATATATATAGTGTGCGTGTGTGCAAGTGTTGTGTGTGTGCGTGTGTGCAAGTGTGTGCAATGTGTGTATATTGTGTGCAATATATGTGCAATAAAATCCATTTTTTGCGGTACCAATTCCAGTTCGGCAGGCCCAATTCCATGATATTGGACGGAGCCTGAGGGTATTTTTAGTCTTTTAATTTGTTGTGGGTATTAAACAAAAATCTTTTTGATGAATAAAGAAGCTCCTCTATTGTTTGCAGGGATAAGTGCACTATTTGCTGCATTTGAAGAAATGGGGATTTCGACTAAAAATATAAAATGGATACAAACAGAGAATGAAAAAAATATTGAACAGGAATCTCATGACAGGCTAAGTAGTCTGCCCTCTGAAATCCTAGACCACATTCTATCGTTTCTCAGCATGAATGAAGTTGTGAAAACCAGCTTGCTGTCAAGAAAATGGAGATACTTCTGGGATTCAACACCATGCTTGAGCTTCGATTTTAGAGATTTCTGGAACCAGGAGCGTTGCCTAAATTTGAGTTACGGTGAATGCGTGATAAAGTTTTGGGTATTTGTCAAGTGCGCTATCGTGATCAGATCACCCATCTGTAGACTGCGGCTCCACTGTGAAGTCTGTGATACCATTCAGCTTGATTCGCTTTTATATCTTTGTGCTATGAAAGAAGTCCAAGAACTTGATATTTTTACTGGTTATGGAATCCTGCAGTGTCCAAGTGATCGTGGTGTACCCACTCACGTTGACGCATTTATACAGGGCGTGAATAGCCTGGTTGAGTTGCAACCCTTGACAAGCTTTTCAAATCTCAAGACCCTAAATTTGGTTGGGGTCCAGTTTGATGATTCTGATATAGCTGAGAATGTGTTCAGTGATTGTGGTGTTCTCGAGACTTTATCTCTGGAACATTGTTGTTTTGTGATGAGAAACCATCTCAAAATTTCTGCCAATAACCTTAGGACTTTGAACTTTATAAACAATGGCCCTGATTGGTGGGATTATGCATGCATGTTCGACGGTGAGCTGGAACTTCATACTCCAAACCTCGTAGCTTTCTGGTATAGCGGGCCAGTGCTACAGCTTAGTCAATCCTCGGATATGCAATTTTTGAAGAATGCCTCCATTGAGCTCCAATATCAAAATAAACCAGGGGACTTACGTGCTATGGTTTTAGGTATTCGTCATGTCCAAGAGTTATCAGTGTCGCCAAATTTTGTCCTGGTATGTGTAGATAAATACTATAGTTATGTTAGTATATTTACTATCATTTGTTTCCTTCTAATTTTGAATTTCTGCAATACGTTTGACATAAATTTACATTTTAAAGACATGTTAATGGTATTTTTGTGCAGCTTAAAGACATGTTAATTGCCATTTTTGTGCAGCTTAGAGACATGTTAGTGGTATTTTTGTGCAGCTTCAGTGATTGAACATTCTTTTAGTACTGTGTTGTCTCCATCATAAAAACTTCTTATGGAACGAATTTGGAATAATTCCCTTCACAACACTACGTTAAATTTGCTAGATTTTAAGGGTATATATTTTAGTTGTGTATCACTATATATTGCGTACGAGTTGGTGATGGATATTCATATCTGTAAATGTAATTATCACGTGCTTTCTTCTTTGTTAGTACTACTCTCCTGAATTTAAAAAATATGCTGGCGACTTCAGTCCTCTCGACAGTCTGAGCAGCTTGAAGGTTGATATGGAATTCACGGGGGACCATATGGAGGGTATAATAAAGCTACTCCAGCTTTCTTGTAATCTTGAAACTCTATGTATCCGATTCACTGAGGTATAGATTGTTTGATACCATATTATTTGAAGCATGTAGAGTGTATGTTTATAACTAAAATACGGTTGATGATGCTTCAGCTTCCAGGGATAATCAGTTGGGAGTCCAGGAAAATCGACGCCCCTATAATATCACACAAGCTGAACGAAATTGAGATTTTTACGGCCTGCGGCCTGGAGAACTTGGTAGAGCTTATCAGATTCTTCGTTGAGAATGGAAAATCTTTAGAGAAGATAAACATCACGCAAGAGGAAGAAATGCTGGATCTGGAGGAGTTCTACACATTGCACGACGCTGAGTTAGCATGTGAATCAGTTTCTATATCCATCGGTTTAGCTTCTGCTTCTGGAACAATCAAGATGTTTGACTTTTCGTTTTGGAAATGTGGTTCGGGTACAGCCGGTCAATCTATCGAATACGGCCGGTAAATCGATATTCCCTCTACTTGCTCTTTCTTATCATTAAAACAAAAACTAGGTAGCTTAATAAGGTGAACTGATGACATTATTGTTTATAACTTGCTAAGACCATTTCTACCTTTTGGATATGCCATCTATCTGTCCTTGTTTGTTTTGAATTGATTGGGATTGTTGAAACTTTGTGATGAATGCATTGCTATGCTCTATTATAGTATTTCTCAACTTTGATAATCTGTTTGCATATGTTGTTAAATTGTTGTGAAAATGAAATGCAATCTCTGCTTTGTGCACCTTGAATTTGACTGTGATGTGCATTTTTGTGCAACTTTAGAAATTAGAATTCAAAGATGAATTCCAGAATATTTTTAAACAAATGTGATTGTGATACAGACAACGGAGATCACAGGTGGAAGGTTTACAAGCGTGGAGAGCAGGAGATCATTTTTCCGTTGCAAGAAGATAACAAGGAAGAACTTAACAGTTGAAGAGATATGAGGAGAACAAATCTGGGCAGTTTAGATTAGTTTGTTTCCAGAGAATTATTTGCTCATTTGCTATTTTGATTAGTTTATATAACATATTAGAGATGAGGAAGAGAATATTATCTTGGAGAGATCGGTTAAGGATGATTTTATATCGTAGGCCTCTTGTGTGTGAGGATTAAACTTTCAATCAGATTTTGTTATTTTTGATAAATGATTATATTTTATCAAAGTCTTTGCCGATTCATTCTGGTATTGTTTTCGAGCACCTCTCATGCTCTAATTTGTCCGGCACCTTTATACTCCTAGGGTGTTCGGTTTGCAAAGATTATATACCACAATTCAATCCTACATGGATAATTATGGGATAATTAGTCATAGCTAACTCCCTATAACTAAAATAATCTCAAACTCTATCCTAAATTGTATCTTGATACTATGTAATCCTGAAAACCGAACACCATTCTAACAGATTGCATCAAATTTACAATATCTGCTGCATTTTCCAAAATTTGATACTCCCTCCGTTTCTCTGTACTGAGTCGTATTCATTTTTGGAAACCGAACACCATTCTAACAGATTGCATCAAATTTACAATATCTGCTGCATTTTCCAAAATTTGATACTCCCCCCGTTTCTCTGTACTGAGTCGTATTCCTTTTTGGATTGTCCTACTATAGCTGAGTCAATTTTTTTTGGCAAAAAGTACTTACTCTCTCTTCATCTCTCTACTTTTTTTCCTTTGTCTCCTTTTACTTAAGAGCATCCACAATAGTTCGTGGACAAGCAATAGCCCAGCCATAGCCTAGCCACAAACTTCTCTGCCACATCAGCAGCACTAAATTCCTCCTGCCACATCAGCAGGACAAGCATCTGGACAAGCAATAGCTCAGTCATAACCCAGCCACATCATCAGCACTAAAAACAAATAATTAAACAATCACACAAAATACGGAATTAAATTTACGATATATATACGGGAAAATTCAATAATATTATTAAAATTTTAAAAAGTACATTAATTAAAAAAAGTCAAATAAAAAAATTACATTACTTAAAAAAACTCCTAATCCACGCACGAGCCCTCCCCCCCCCCCTCCGACGCCGCCTCACTCCTCGCCGTCGTCGCCGCTATCCGGGACCCCCAAATCTGTGGCATCTGAGCCCGCGTCAGAGCCCCCCACCTGTGCCGCGCTGGGATTCAAATCCTCTCGCATACTCACGAGCACGGCGTGAAAAAAACTCTTCTCCTCGGGGTCTGTTGCATTCTTCTATTGATCTATGATCTTGATCATCTGAGCCCGCGCTTGTTGACGCGCCAAGAAGACGAGGTCGGCTGTCGAGCTGCCAACAGGGGGGATGCCGACTGGACCTCCTGGGACCTCTGGCGATCGCGTTGCGCCCGCCTTTGACCAACCGGGCGAGTGCGGCAAGTAAACGCGGGAGGGGACGGTGTCTCCTGAGCATCTTCGGGGAGGTCGTGGGAACCGCCGCTACTGCCGCCGGCGTAATCACCGGTATAGTTCAGGCCCTGCTTCTTCGGCCAGCCAGCATCGACACCTGCCCGAAACTTCTCGGAGTCCATTAGCACCTCGTAGCAGTTCCAGTAGGTGAAGTCCTTGTAAAGGCCGGGCTGGGGGAACTGTTTCTCTGCCAGCCTCCTGCAGTCCTCGTCAGTTTGGCCGCTGGACTTCATTCGGAGAGCGTTGGTGTACAAGCCCGAAAATTGGGAGACCCCAGCCCGGATTCGGTCTCACCCCTTCCGGCACTCCTCCCCGCTGCGTGGCCTCCCCTCCGGGTAAAATGCCATGTAGGCTGCTGCTATTTTAGCCCACAAGTTGAGGATCCTCTGATTGTTCGAGGCGAGGGGGTCATCGCAAACACTGACCCACGCCTTGGACAGTGCGACGTTCTCCGCGTCTGTCCACTTCCTCCGTACCTCCGGCTGCGACGACTCGCCGACCACCTTCTTCCCCTTCTTCTTCTTGGGCGCGCCCCGACCCCGCCCCACGGGAGTGTCCGGTGCCCCGAGATCTATACCCAACTCCTCCAAGGAGAAGGTCTCAATCCCCTGGAACTGCATCTTCGTTGGGGTCGATGTGTGGGAAGAAGCAGTACCAAAATCAAAGCTGGGGCGATAGACGTCAGAGCCCCCCGGCGTCCCCTGCATCCCCCCCCGGCGTCCCATGCATCCCCGGGTACCCCGGCATCATCTGCATCCCGGGTGCCCACCCCGGCATCATCGGCATCCCGGGTTGCATCCCCGGTACCCCCTGCATCGCAGGATCCCCCGGCATACCACCCCCAGATGCCATCCCGGGCATCATCTGTTGCCAAGGGTACATGTTGTTGTAGTACCCGGACATCTGACTCCATCCACCTCCCACGGGGACCGTGAGAGTTTGAGACCCGCTCGTCCCTGAAGTTGGCTCGTTGTTGAGATCCATTTCTCATTGTTGCTCTTGTACAGAAATTAAGATAGAGAAAGTACTCGTTAAAACAAGCTATGAAAATGACTTGCAAATCGCGTATATATAGAGTTCCGAAAATTAAAAAAAAATAAAAAATCTGCTCGCCGGTCGCTCGCCGATCGGGAGGCTGCAATAGAGACGAGCGGATCGGCGAGCGCCCGGGAATCGGCGTGTGCTCGCCGATTTGGAGCTCGCCGGCTGCAATAGTTCGGCGAGCGGACCAGCGAGCGCCAAAAATCGGCGAGCCGGTCGCTCGCCTATTATTGGAGATGCTCTAACTCATTTAAAACAAATTTTCTTAAATCTCGTACCGAAAAGAAACGCCTCTATTATAGAGGGAGCACTACTTTGATCCCAAATTAAAGTTTAAACTTTCAATCAAATTTTGTAATTTTTGATAAATGATGATACAAAGACCTATTCAGACATGGGCAAGTTCAAGGACCACATGGAGTACACTACTACAAGTAGTTCATGGTCACACGCTCTACGAATCCAATCCGAAAACCATTTGACACATAGATCTAAGCAACTTGCCGCTAATTAAAAGCAGAGAGAAAATAGATGTAAGATAGAGCTAATGCAGTTCAGCAACTGACAAATGAAGATGTAAGATAGAGCTAATGCAGTTCAGCAACTGACAAATGAAGTTGCAACTGAGACAAATGAAGTTGCAACTGAATAGGTCTCTACCAACTGAATAGGACTCTGGTAGAGACCTATTCAGACTTGGGGAAGTTCAAGGACCGCATGTCGATCCTTGAGTAAATGCGAACACTTTTCGAACTCAAGCAATAATTGATTAATATAGTTGAATAAAATTCCTATGGAGGACGGGCAACTGAAGACTCCAATCATCATAAGTCGAAGTTTTTAGAAATCTCCATTACAGTGAAACAAAATGATGTCCGGTAATATCATACTCCCTCCGTTCTTAAAGAATGTGCACTTTGAGGTAGGCACGGGATTTAATGTAAAATTGGTAAAGTAAGAGAGAGATAGAGAGAAAAAATAAATAAAGTATTGTTAGTAGAGAATGGGTCCTACCCTATTAGAGAGAAAATATTTTTTAAAATTAGAAAATGCATATTCTTTAAGGATAAGCGAGTAATCAAACTGTTCTCATTCTCATTCAAATGTTCAATGAATGAATGGTACGAGGGCTTGCCAGCAGATTCACTCAATAATTGGCGTGAAGTGTAGTGTTTTCATTCTTATTTTGTGATGACATGTTAAAAAAGAAGAATGAATCAAATGGATTTTATTTTAAAATGACTTAAATATCCTTATTCTTTAAAAAAATTGAAAAAACTAAGTCATCCTTATTCTTTAAAAAAGATTGAAAAAACTAAGTCATTATTTAAACAGCAGAATTTGCAAAATCTAAGGACATTGATAATTTGATATGATTATTATATGATTATTCGTTTGCATTTTCAACTCTAATTAATATATGATCACGAAGATCATTAGGGTGCCATCATATTTAGAGTGATAATATATCACTATTCATAGCCCTTATATTTATAAGATGGACGCCTAAGATTCAATTGATGAAATAGAGTTCGGATTGTAGTATTTGATAATTAAATTAATACTTCTGGAAACTTTTCTATTTTTAAGTAATGGAGTTTTAAGTATTTTTTCCTTATTAAAAAAATAATGATTGTGAAACTGAATTAGGACTAAAAATGAGAATCAAAGCCAAAACACACAAAAAATAAATTTTCTCAATTCTCCATTCCTAACTAAATTGAGTTAAAACTTTTGGGCACGAAGATTAAGAAATTGTGTTGAAAAATATTCTCTTCGTTCCATAGTAGTAAATTCATTTTGCTATTTTGTTACGTTCCATAATAGTAGAATCATTTCCCTTTATGGTAAAGTCAACACATTTCTTCTCACTTACTTTTCCCTCTCTCTTACTTTATTCTCTCTATTTTTTCTTCTTTCCTACTTAATTATCTTTTTATTAAATACATTACACATTTTTATTAATCTTCGTGTCGAAAAAAATGTCTCTACTACTACTATGAAACGAAGGGAGTAATAGTAGAGATTAAAGAAATAGGATAAATATAGAGAGAGTAAAATATTTGATAAAATAAAGTAAGAGCGATGAGATATTTCATTTTACATTAAAAAAAATGACCAAACTTAGTTGGAAGTCCAAAATAGATACCACCCACCTTAATTGGGATGAAGGGAGTACAAATTTACATGACTAGCACCTTGAACATAAGAAGCAACACTGGTCATAATATTTGAAAAAATGAAAAACACAACCAACCAATGCAATTTATGGAGTAGACGAAAAATACTTCAGATCAAAGGAGGAAATTTCAATACTAAAGGTTTTCCAAATTTCACGAAGCAAAACTGAGCATCAATGTCTCCAGTAAACTAATCGTTCTCATGCTTTGAACTCTAAAAAAAAGCTAAAAACGACCACAAAAATAGAACAGTTGAGAATATGCTATGTAGAATCAGATCACAATCGTACATGTTGTGCATAAATATGTAATACTTTTTGATACAGACCACTCCATTATTCCAGTATTTCTCCAGCCCATTTGATATGAACTTGGTAATACGGGGCATTAGTAGCACAACCAACATCTCATTTGCCACCTAAAGTTGGGAACTGCCCAGGGTCTTCAATGGCCGGTGCTTGGAAACCGCTCCTGTCACTGGATCCAACATAGCCTCCTCCTCTTGGTCCACGGCCCCGGCCTCTCCCACGGCCACCAGGGCTGTAGTACCTCTCACCCTCAGCAGGCTTCAAGAATTCATTGATGCTGACAGACTAGACCACCCAAATGAATATGCATCAGATTATGCACCAAATCTTGTAACTTTCCAAAAACTAACTAATAATCTACTTAAATAGGTCAAGTATAAGTTCCAACATATAGATAACACTTGTATTGACAGCATAAACAACATTAAGAAGGCACGTGCAGCTCTATTGCAACCTAATTCATTCAAAAGGTATGGTCCTAATCCACAACATAGATGCAAGAACGATGTAGCCTAAGCTATATACATCATTATATATATATAGTGAACGAATGTTACCTTTTTAGCTCTTTCTTCTTTCTCAGCTAAATCTTTCTTTTTATCCTTCTCGGAACCCTGCAAAGAAGAATAACATCGATAACGAGAAAGGAGATACGATTCAAAATAAGCTACCAGGGGAGTGAAATGGCAATATTCATCAAGTATGCAGTTAACTGGATCACCAATTTTATGAAGATATCATCGTTAGCTTTCTTGTCTGCAAGTTGTTGCATAGAGGCAAACTCTTTTCCATCAACCTTTCTTTCTTCAGTTTTAAGAGCCATCATAGCCTTCCTTTTCTCCTCCAGAAGCTTCTCATATTCTTCCAATGTCATCTCCTGAAAGTCATTATTTCCAAGTCAACAAAAAATCAAGAGTTCTAAGACAATCACAGTGGCTATAGAGTCTAAGCCATTATTGCAACAGTAGCAAGTCCTCATATTCATAAAGCTACCCGTGAATCCTTGCTTAGGTTAAAGAAAACAGATAGGTTGAACAAAAATATTCAAATGGTATATATTCTTTCACCTTATCCTCAGCCTCCTTCTCTTCATTTTCATCTTTAGCAGCTTCCTTTTCACCATCTACTGCAGCATTTACCTCCACAAGAGGCTTCTCCACATTCAGGTTTTTCTCCTCTCCATTGACAACTTCCTCAGTCAATCTAGAAATACAGAAATAAGTTAACACCCTGTCGATGGTTGGTACCCTGAATGAACTGTAATGGCTAAGGAAGACAACAAAATTCTTACGGTGCAAGTTCATCTTCAGGTGCTCCCCAGTTTCCACGACCAGATCCTTCCCGTTTCATCTCATTTCTGCATAAATATAAAAGAAGACGGTATATTGAGCCATCATGAAATCCCAACAACATACAGCAGTAGAGACACTAATGACAAAACACATTGTGACATTCCATACATACCCACGTCCAGTTCCACTCCGGCGTTCAAATGTCCTACGAGGGCGCTCCACTTCTTCTCCAGCTTCTCCATTGCTGTAACCGCCTCTACGGCCACCACGGAATGAACCACGAGGTGCTCCATAGCCACCCCGTCTTTCATAAGGCTTTCCATCACCCTGGTCAGGTGCACCCTGAGGGGCAGAGACTTCCCTATTGCCATATGAGTTTCCATTGCTTCCAAAGTCTCTGTTGTATCCTCCACCAGCACCACCACGACCACGGCTATAGCCACGACCACCTCGTGCAGATTCCGATTTGGCCTCTCTAACTGATTGGATATACAAGTACAAAGGTGAGCAATGATTCCAAACAGCGAAATCATTCATAGAACCAATGTGGAACTATAATACATTTCAAATGGCAGTGAAAACAGAAAAGAAAACACCCCTTAAAAATCTATACAAATGCTCTGACAGTCTGACATCTAAATATATACGCACTTCATTTAATCATGCCATATTGAAATACCTATGTTAAAACAATCCAAAGCACTTTTTACAACTGTCAAAATTCTTACTTGAACATTATTACAAAAAACTGTAGTTCATGCGGCAGTAATTAATGAACAAATTTATTAAATAACAAACATTTTCAAACACATTATTGTTATATAAAGGAAAATGCGCAGATGACTTCAATAAGCCTAACAAAACAGCAAATTTGTATAAAATTAATCATTTTATATTCCTTATAAAAAAAAGAAAAATAGAGAGAGTTAGAACTGACCAGCCTGAGCCGGGGGTAGTGGCTTAGAGGGGAGCTTGGGCTGCGGCGGCTGCTTGGCCGATGTTACAGTGGCTTTTTTCGGCTCGATCTTCGGCTGCTGAGCAGCAAGCAGGGAGGGGTCCTCCGTATCATCGCCCAGCAAATCAAATGGGTTTAGTGTGGCCATTTCTCGCTCAATAACAGCAAGAGAAAAACCCTGACTTCCAAATAATCACAGAAACGAATTGTTAATGGAGATTTTTATTCATTATTGAGTGTGATGAAATCAAGAGATTGAGATAGGAGAGAAGGGAAGCGGTGGGAGAGGGGAAGATAGTTTGGAGTGAAGGAAACCCTAGCCGCAATAAACTGATTACAGCGAGAGTGGGGTTTATCTTACGGCTGTGTTCGTTTCTGGTTTATATACACAATATTTTTGAGGGTACATACTATTAATCCCAACTCCTTCATTAAAATTTGGCAATTTTGTCATTTTAGGCAAAATAGATAATTAAAGATACAGTATGCTAGTATAATTTATGAGATTAAATTAATCCTAAATAGATAATTTTAATAATTTATAGCTATCAAACAATATCTTAATTTATTTTAAAATAAGGCCCTTTTTTGGCAAAATATAGAGTACTCTTTTATATTTTTAAAATAAATCCCTTAGGCATATGCACCACATGCTCAAACCATGACTCCGAACACTCAAGCGTTGAAGCACAACGTTGTGGCTTGAGCATACTAGCGATACACGTAGTCGTGTGTTTGACCATGTTTGGCGCGTCATTCGTTATGTAAGTCATATTGCGTCACGCGATATTTTAAAAAAAAGATGTTTTAAAAATAATACTACTATATTATAAAATAAATAACAATTTGCCTAATGGGTACTAAATAATCCAAAAACAATTCCCTTTCTCTTTTTTTTTTTATTTTTCATTTGTAAATACAACTCCAATATGATCGATTTAGATATGATCTAGTTGGAAATTTTTGGGCATGGTTCGATCCTCTTGATTATGTAATTTGTTGTTTCAATAATATAATTTATTTATTTCAATATATCTTTTTTACTTATTTTAATGAAATTAGTAATTTTCATTTATTCGTAAATCAGTCAAAATGTATTATAAATTTTATGTGAAGTAGCTTAGAGCATTGGCAGTAGAACGGATGTCCCGACGAACATCCCAAAAACACCTCCTGTCACGTCATAAGGACACTCCACACAGCACAATAGCGGACATCCCAGTAACTAAAATTCACAAATACACAAAAAATCGAAAATTTGGGACATCCGCCCCGACGTTCGTCGTGTCACCGCAATAGCGGACATCACGAAGGAAGTCGGGACGGACGTCCGCGCACAGCCCCGGACGACCTCTCGTCCACAAGGGACGTCCGCGTCCGTCGCCGACGACGCAATAGCGGACATCCGCTATTGCAGATGCTCTTAGGGGTCGGACGTCCACTATTGCGGATGCTCTTAGGGGTGTGAGTAACACTCAAAAGAGGTATGTTGGAATGGAATGAGGAGGGAATAATGGAATGTAGATGAGAATGAAATGAGGATTCCATTCCATTCTTGTGCTAATAAGCACAAGGAATGCAAAAGGAATGGAATTGTTATTCCTTGATTGATTCCATTACTATATTTGATAACTACAAATTAATATAGAAATATGTTTAAAACTTCACACACTACACACATTTCAAACACTTCACACATTTCACACACTGCACACATATCACACATTTCACACTACACACACTTCACACACTACACACAGTATAAACACTACACAGTTCACACATTACACACATTTCACACACCACACATTTAACACACTACACACATTACACACATTTAACACACTACACACTACACATTACACATTTTACACACTCCACACACTACAAACATTACTCACATTTCACACATTTCAAGCATCTTATTTTCAAAAAAAAAATTCAACTTTTAGATTTTTTTTTCGATCCAAACCGATCTGAATCGAAAAACTGGAACTTTTAAAAAGTTTAAACTGAATCAAATCGAAAAAATGAACTAAATTTGAAATTTTAGATTGTGTGTAGAGTGTGTATTTCTTGTAAAATTTGTAAGTGTGTGTAATGTGTGTACAATGTGTATATTTTGTGTAGTGTGTTTATTTTGTGTGCAATGTGTGTATTTTTTGTGTATAGTGTGTGTAGTGCGTGTAGTGGGTGAAATGTTTGTAGTGTGTGAAGTGCATGTAGTGTGTGAAATGTGTGTAGTATGTGTAGTGTGTGAAATGTGTGTATTGTGTAGTGTGTGAAGTGTGTGTAGTGTGTGTGTGTGGATTTTTCAATTATTAAAAATTTTAAAATTTAATTTCATTATAAAATTATGATGATATTAGACTAAAATATAATATAAAATAATATTTTTATAATTTTGTTAAAATTAAAAATAAGAAGAAAGGAATATGAAATGGAATGGTCATTCCTTAGCTAAATGGATGGAATGGTGATTCATAAGAAAAAAATTTATCAAGCAAAGGAATGGAATGGAGATAGGAATGTCATTACATTCCCCAATTTCATTCCATCATACCAAGTAGGGTCTAAGTGCTCAACTTCTTAGCATTCATCGTTGTAACTTGTGAATGCCCTTACATTATTCTCTTTTAGTGATATTATTTAATACTGCTCCTAATTACGAACACTACATTTAAGATGAGATTCATTCTCCTCTCATAATAATTGAACAAATTTTATTAAAACAGTAAAACTTGTACTACTATTCCATTAGGAGTCGTTTGGTTCGTATGTTAACTCATGTTTACGTTTCATATCATACTTATACCAGTTGTTTGGTTGCCATGTTTGATATTAGATGGCCCGGTCGAGGCCCGTAAGGCCCGCACTGTTCACACTACAAACCCCTGACCCAAATCACACTTGTGGGGGCTGGTTTATTATCATGGCTCGAATGCCCAGCCCCGACAAACCTCCACTTCTCCATTATGCCCTCCCTATTTTCACAATTTGAAGATTGAAAACAAATCCTCTCTCCACTTCTCGTTTCCCCTCTTGTGCGTATCCAGTCAGTGCAATCACCAATTCGACGCCGGACGTTGAGCAGCCAGTGAAGTCTTCATCGATCCCGGCGAGAACGGTAAAACTCAGTTCTGTTACATTTTTCCCCCTTGATAAGCAAGCGCCGACATACAACTATCGGCGTTAGGGCTCCGATTCAGCTACCGGAATCGGTCGACATAAACATCATCAAGTTTTCTCCCAATTTCGGACGGTTAGTTTTATTTTTTACGTGCTTGATTTTCCGGATCTCCTTTTGTGCTTTATTTTTATGTGCTTGAGTTTCCAGATCTCATTTTTGGGCTTTATTTTTATGTGCTTGATTTTCCTGATGTCACACTGTAATTGAACTCACAGTGCAAAAATTAGAAATTGTATCTGTTCATACTTTGAGTTTTTCAATTTTGCGTATGTGTATGTGCATCACATGGCTGTGTATTTTCCGTAAAATAATACATTACTGAATCTACATTTCTCTAATTGGAATTTTATGTTATGTGGTCCATAAATTATTGTGCGATTTGAAACTATCATTTTATCGCCTCAAACTATCACTCTATGATGCAAAAGTATCATTTTATCATCCAAAAAATCTAAAACTATCATTATTAAACAAAAGTATCATTTTATCATTTGAAACTATCATTTTATCCCCTCAAACTATCATTTTATGATGCAAAAGTATCATTTTATCATCCAAAGAACTAAAACTATCATTATGAAACAAAAATATCATTTTATCATTTGAAACTATCATTTTATCCCCTCAAACTATCATTTTACGATGCAAAAGTTTCATTTTATCATCAAAAAAAATCTAAAACTATCATTATTAAACAAAAGTATCATTTTATCATTTGAAACTATCATTTTATCCCCTCAAACTATCATTTTATGATGCAAAAGTATCATTTTATCATCCAAAAAATCTAAAACTATCATTATTAAACAAAAATATCATTTTATCATTTGAAACTATCATTTTGTCCCCTCAAACTATCATTTTATGATGCAAAAGTATCATTTTATCATCCAAAGAACTAAAACTATCATTATGAAACAAAAATATCATTTTATCATTTGAAACTATCATTTTATCCCCTCAAACTATCATTTTACGATGCAAAAGTATCATTTTATCATCCAAAAAATCTAAAACTATCATTATTAAACAAAAGTATCATTTTATCATTTGAAACTATCATTTTATCCCCTCAAACTATCATTTTATGATGCAAAAGTATCATTTTATCATCCAAAGAACTAAAACTATCATTATGAAACAAAAATATCATTTTATCATTTGAAACTATCATTTTATGCCCTCAAACTATCATTTTACGATGCAAAAGTATCATTTTATCATCAAAAAAAATCTAAAACTATCATTATTAAACAAAAGTATCATTTTATCATTTGAAACTATCATTTTATCCCCTCAAACTATCATTTTATGATGCAAAAGTATCATTTTATCATCCAAAGAACTAAAACTATCATTATGAAACAAAAATATCATTTTATCATTTGAAACTATCATTTTGCCCCCCTCAAACTATCATTTTATGATGCAAAAGTATCATTTTATCATCCAAGGAACTAAAACTATCATTATGAAACAAAAATATCATTTTATCATTTGAAACTATCATTTTGTCCCCTCAAACTATCATTTTATGATGCAAAAGTATCATTTTATCATCCAAAGAACTAAAACTATCATTATGAAACAAAAATATCATTTTATCATTTGAAACTATCATTTTATCCCCTCAAACTATCATTTTACGATGCAAAAGTATCATTTTATCATCAAAAAAATCTAAAACTATCATTATTAAACAAAAGTATCATTTTATCATTTGAAACTATCATTTTATCCCCTCAAACTATCATTTTATGATGCTAAAGTATCATTTTATCATTCAAAGAACTAAAACTATCATTATGAAACAAAAATATCATTTTATCATTTGAAACTATCATTTTGTCCCCTCAAACTATCATTTTATGATGCAAAAGTATCATTTTATCATCCAAAAGTTTAAAACTATCATTATGCAAAAGTAGTTGGTTTGAACATATAAAATGTTAATTAATGACGTAGCAATATTAATCAGATTATCCATAGTGTTTAAGAACGAAATTAATCAATGTCAATATCACTCTCATCTCATGTATTAAATCATTCCACAATAAGAACACAAATCTAACCATTCAACACTAGCTACTGAGCTAAAATATAGAACTCCATTCTATAAGAAAAAATATATGTTTAAAATATAGTGATTAAATGTTTTTTTTCATAAATAAAAATTTGAATATTCGCCTTCAATATATTCTATTGTAAATATGCAAAGCCCGAATTTGTTTAATAATGATAGTTTTAGATTTTTTGGATGATAAAATGATACTTTTGCATCATATAATGATAGTTTGAGGGGATAAAATGATAGTTTCAAATGATAAAATGATACTTTTGTTTAATAATGATAGTTTTAGATTTTTTGATGATAAAATGATACTTTTGCATCGTAAAATGATAGTTTGAGGGGATAAAATGATAGTTTCAAATGATAAAATGATATTTTTGTTTAATAATGATAGTTTTAGATTTTTTGGATGATAAAATGATACTTTTGCATCATATAATGATAGTTTGAGGGGATAAAATGATAGTTTCAAATGATAAAATGATACTTTTGTTAATAATGATAGTTTTAGATTTTTTTGATGATAAAATGATACTTTTGCATCGTAAAATGATAGTTTGAGGGGATAAAATGATAGTTTCAAATGATAAAATGATATTTTTGTTTAATAATGATAGTTTTAGATTTTTTGGATGATAAAATGATACTTTTGCATCATAAAATGATAGTTTGAGGGGATAAAATGATAGTTTCAAATGATAAAATGATACTTTTGTTTAATAATGATAGTTTTAGATTTTTTGGATGATAAAATGATACTTTTGCATCATAAAATGATAGTTTGAGGGGATAAAATGATAGTTTCAAATGATAAAATGATACTTTTGTTTCATAATGATAGTTTTAGTTCTTTGGATGATAAAATGATACTTTTGCATCATAAAATGATAGTTTGAGGGGATAAAATGATAGTTTCAAATGATAAAATGATACTTTGTTTAATAATGATAGTTTTAGATTTTTGGATGATAAAATGATACTTTTGCATCATAAAATGATAGTTTGAGGGGATAAAATGATAGTTTCAAATGATAAAATGATACATTTTGGCGCGGTATACCGTACCGTTCCAACCTTAACAAAGACACCCTACTTATTATGTAGTTTTCTATTCATCAATTATGCTTTTGGTATGACATTTGGTGAATCAGCTACATGCACTTTTGTTTTGAATTAAATGGTTTGTAATTTGTATATTATGTCGTTTATAACCATGCAGTATTGATGTCAATGGGGTAGGTGTTGTAGTTTTGATTTGTAGCTTCTTTTGCGGGATATGCAAAATCACTTCAATGAATTATCTTCAATGCTACAAATGGGGGATTTGATATGATGCAACCACATCACTCGCCGCATAGAAATGAATGAGGGGTAGATAAGAGTGATGGAGGGTAGGAAATGTGCTCATAAATGAGGAAGAAGAATAGATTCTATAAATATGAACCTCATTGGTGTAGAAAAACACAAGTATCTCATTTCTCTCTTTCAACTTCGATAGCATCAAAATGGCAATGGACTCACCCCTCCAAAGCTCATTTCTTTACCGGGGCAAATGGAAGCATGAAATTGACACCATCATTCTCACCACCATGGCTCGCCTAAAAAAGGAGTATGGCTGTGAGGGTTCGGTATTCCCCAGCCACTTTATTGTCGAGGCTCAGTCCGTGGTGGAGTATCATTTCGGCGTGACGTTTGAATGGTTCGAGATTGTGGATCGCCTTCACTTCTTGGAACAGCGCTATAGGACCTTCAAAGAGCTCCTTGGAATCGCAGGTACATATTGGAATGAACCGAGCAACAAGATCATCGTCTCGGCGAACACGTGGGCAAGCCATCTCCCTGTAAGTTCTACGCTCTATTTGTAGAAAAGTTAACATTTTATGAATATTTAAAGATGATGTATTACCTTGTAATCGATGTATCAAAGCCTCCCAAAATCGGAAACCCTAGAGGGGTAGAAGAGTCATGGATGGTGAAATTTCTTCATTAGACATAAGTACCAAACAAAACTTGTAAGATGGGCCTAAACACTCAACAGTGAAACCAAACAGCAGGTTTATATACCAAACATAACCTGAGCCCATCTAGAAGCCCGAACATGTCCTATACCAAGCAAACGAACCAAACGACCCCTTAATTGTTTGAAACCTTAGGCTTTAGTCTCTTAGACTTGCCATGTTTTTTTGTCTTTTTACTTCCATGATATTATGATTGGCTTCATGGCCATGATGTTTCAAGTGCCCTTCCCTTGCATATATAAGGTATGGAGATGGTATTTACTATTGAGAAGCACACGATTTCAAAGCATTTATCTCTCCTCTCTCATTTGCTATGTATCATCCTAGCTTGTATTTTATGAACATTGTGTTGTTCTCATTTGGATATCGAGTTTACAAGTTTGAGATATTTCTATTCGATAGGAGGAAACATTTAATCTTTGGAGACGACACGTCAAATTGTGAGCACTGGTCGGAGCATACCTTGTTTTTGTGGAGAGATGGTTACCTTGACTCAACTCGAATACAATAGTTGGCTTCTTTTTACTTGTAACTTCTTTTAATTACTGTTCTTTTACGTCTCTACTTTTGTCCAGTTGACAACAAGGGTATGCCTGTGTATAGCAACAATATATATCTAATTCTAACAAGTATCACAATAGTAGATATTGTACTCATGCTAAGACAAAATCATGTCAACAGTAGTTGAAGAAGCCATGGATTATATTTTGAGCAAAGAAACATTACAATCTTCGAATTAGTTTAACCTTTGTTTGGGAGTACTCAAATCTATTTATTTTTAGAAATTCAAGTCCATAGACTCATTCATTGGCCGGCCAGCCAGCCTTATGTTTCAACACATTCTACTCACTGAAAGCAGATCACAAATAATCGAAACTGAACTAGAACTTGATCACTTGTTTGGGTTGGCTTCCTAGCTTTCCAAGGGCCTTGTCCAGAGCAGTAGGAAATTGATCGAAAGGTGTCAGCTCCAAGCTGTCACGCCACACAGGTCACAGTGTAAGTATGCGTTTTCACAAATCAAAGAACTAGGCAGGGGTTCAAATAACAAATAGATCGAAAAATGTAGTTAGTTGAGGTGACTTTTAGAAGAGAAGGAAATGGTAATGTAAGAAACATGAAAATGTAAGATCACACTTGTATTTCAGTTCACCGCTGAAGGTCAGGCTTAGAAGGTAATCTACCATCTCCCTGCACTCTTTTGATTTATCAGAACCCAT
This sequence comes from Salvia splendens, assembly GCF_004379255.2. Classification (NCBI taxonomy): domain Eukaryota; kingdom Viridiplantae; phylum Streptophyta; class Magnoliopsida; order Lamiales; family Lamiaceae; genus Salvia; species Salvia splendens. Next base: position 22,046,622 of record NC_056049.1, read on the forward strand.
CCATTTCTGTAACCAGAATCCTGTTAAGGATAAATCCTGTAAAAATGGTTAAAATGTCGTTATTGTGTGCACAATGAAAGGTAAAGTTGCATTTTTAGCCCTGGCATATGATCCATAAAAAACATACGTAATTTGCTCCATACAAGGTGAACTACGTCCGATAAGTGTAGGGAGTATATTAGAGCTATACTTAGTCTTGGATATGTACCTTAAAAATCAAAGGTCCTGTGGGGACGGTTATTGGTTTCTTTGACATTCCTCCATACGTGACCATTATTCCACCTTGTCTGGAAACAAGAATACTACACTTTCAAAACAACGAAAATAAGAAAACAAACTATTCTCTGGTAAAGCACTATAAAGTCTCACTTCAAGAATTTAAGAACAAGAGAAGCAGCATTTCCACCAACACAGTTAAAACCTAATGCCGGTTCTGGTATATCAGCCTAGAAAAGTAAGATGCAAATCCATTACTCCAGGAAAGAGTGAGAAATGATTAAACGCAAAATCAATGATAAGTAAAAACCTAATATGATAACAATGATAAAGCTTAAACTAAGTAGGCATGCAATTCATTAGAATTGTAGTACTCCCTCCGTCCCACAAGAATATGCACTCTTTCCTTTTTAGTCCGTCCCACAAGAACATGCACTTTCTAATTTTGGAAAATCTTTTCTCTCTAATGAGGTGGGACTCATTCTTCACTAATAATACTTTAATTACTTTTTCTCTCTACCTTTCTCTTCTTTACCAATTTTGTATTAAAACTCGTGCTGAACCCAAAGTGCATATTCTTTGGGGACCGAGGGAGTAATAGTTTGCCAATAAGACCAGAAGGCTCCAACAACCAAACTGGTGCCCAAAGAACAAGCATTCAAATCGAATCTAAAACAAAATTCATAGTATTACTATAAAGAGTTCGAAAGTAATACCAGAAGATCTTTGACACTTTTGACTGCCAGCTGACTCTCAGTGAACACTTCATCAGCACCAAGTTTTTTGAGTTTCTCTTTTACTTCACCAGATCCTGGCCTGGTATTGCAGATTTCATAACGTCAGATAATTATTGGCACAGACCTTTTATGCTTGATGCAAGTTCACGTGGGATATTTGATAATGCATCGAAAAAGTTCGTTGACGTTTTAAGTTTTAACACTCTCCATGTAGGTGTTAAGCATACTACTAGGTGGCGGACATAGGCGGAATATGCCGTGAATAGTGAGGATGCCAACACGAAATAGATGATTTAATATGTAAACGATTCGGGACAAAAGAACAATTGACCAACAGCTCCCATACTATACTAGCATATGAAATTTGGCAGCAATACCCTGATGCATGCAAAGGAAGGAATGCTAATTCACACTAACAAATGCTCACCTGTCACGAATGATGTTAATAGATCGAATGCCTCGAAGCCGTGCAAGCTGAATGACACACTGTCCCACGATGCTTGTAGCCCCATTCTGAACAACAGCGTCCCCTATTCCAATCAAGAAAATTAAGGAAAGACGGAAAAGAACTAAGCGAACATTATTTATGTATCAGTACCTGATTTCAGATCCACAAAGTCCTCGAGCATTCTCAGGGCAGTCAAAGGATTCACAGTTATAGTAGCAGCATACTCCATAGGAGTACGTTTATCGATCTTGTGCCAGACATTCTGCTTGTTGACAACAAACGTCTGCCATGTACCTGACCAGAAATAGCTGTCACGGATAATATAGAGCACAGACACCAAACTTCAACTAGTATCTTACCAATCCAGACCTGAAATCCTCTGATCTCAGTTGGTAGTGAACTATCAATAGGTGGTTAAGGAAATACCTCTCACAATTACATGAATGTAGTCCCTATTTCCTTTTGAGTATTTCAACTAGTCAACACACTACCAAAGAAATAACACAGTGATCCAAGTGACCAATATCTCGTTTCTTGCATATGCAGATAAAAGGATAAAAGCCTACCTAGAAATAATTCTTTCAAAAAATTTCAAAGGTGAAACTACCACATACTTGCAAATTCGAATAAACAATAGTTCTACAATTTTGAGGTTGTTTGATCGTCAAACCTTTAGTCAATCAATCACATATAGTATATATGTATCAAGCTATCCATCACTCAAAGTAAACACCGGAAATGAATATGAACTCAAGTCTCTTCAAATGTGTAGCCGCTCACCTGAAAAAGGCGGAGAAGGGATTACCCAGTCTCCTGGACGAAGTTCCTCCACCGCAGAACCTATAGAATGTACCTCTCCTACCCCTTCATATCCTCCTACAGCAGGAACAGCTGGCCTCACCGGATACACTCCTACTCAGAGTCCAATTGCACAAACAGTATAACAATAGAATGTAATATCCTATTACAGAAAAAGGCTAACTGCATTCAAACATATAGAGAGAGCAAACCAAGGAACACAGCCAATAACTTCGAAATTGACCACAAGGAGAATAAATTCAGCTAACTACTAACAACTCTACAAACAAAAGAGTTCATACATCTCAGTGTAGTACAGTACAGTACAACTCTCCAAAACAGTAATCAGAAATTAACAGATATGATCGCACAAACGAGGAGAGAACCTTGGATTCGATTGATGTCGGAGGGGTTGATGGGGAAGGCGAGCATCCTGACACAGACATCTTCATCCTTTATCGGAACCGGCGGCAGTTCTCTGATTTTGCACACGGCGTCGGGATCGCCCTGCTCGTCGTACACCACAGCCTTGGAAGGTGGAGACGTGGCGGAGGAGAATGCTCGGATAACTCTATTGGAGAAGCGGAGTAGCCTCGATGGCAGCGGAAGCGACGATGCTCCGCCGTGACGGTGGAAAGCAGCGCTCACGGTAAGTAGCCTCACAGTCGCCATTTCGTTTATCGTTTACTTTTTTGAAAATATGTGCATTTTATATCCGCTAATTTGTTTATTTTAATTTTAGCTGCAACCTGTGGGCTGCCCCAAATAGCCCGCCAAATTTATTTTAATCCTATAAAATTAAAACCCGATTAGCATGCATCTGATTAACCCGTGACCCGTTAGGGCCAGACCTGAAAACCTGATGGGCTGGCCCGAAAACCCGATAAAATTTCTATTATTCTATTTTTTTACTCCTAATTCGACACTTCATTGATTAATTTTATAATATAGATAACTAACAATTAACTTTCAATTTTATATTAAATATACAAATTATATATTAAATTTTTATTAATATAATAATTAATAAATAAATTAAAAACTTCAAATTCACTTAAAAAATATTTAAATTTCTAAAACATGCATTAAAATTTCACGAAATATCCCAAATATTAGTATTTGATCATGTTTATGATTGAGTTTGACCATATATCTCAAATTTATCATAATTAAATATTTTACATTTTATGAATATAACTAATTTTCATCATTATCTATTGGATTGATAGCATGTTAATCTTATCAGTAGCAACTCGCTTAACCGCTGGGCTAGCCCGAAACTCGAGCTTTTAGGGTTAGAGTTGAACTTCTACAACCCGAAAGAATTCACACCCGATTTGCCCGCACCCGATTGATCCGCAACCCGAGTAGGGCCGGCCCTATTGACATCCCTACGTAAATCCATCTGCAACCATTTAAATTCGGAATATTTTAACAAGTAGTACTACTATAAAAGAAAGTGGGTTGGGTGGAAAAGATAGTGGAACATGGATTTAAATTTTTTAAGTAAGTGGAATGAGTTATTAGAATACGAGGTCTTATAGTAAAAATGAATCATCACTTTAGTCTTAATGAATAGCGGATTAAAATGATAAATTGGGACTCAAATGACGGACGATGGAGTATATTTTTCTAAAAATATTTTAAATTATCGTTAATTTCTATAAAATGTACGGGAATCATCTGAGGGAACTAAGAAAAAAGTTCTCATTTTTGCCTTTTGCTATAATTTTTACATCTTCTAGTAATTATCAATAATTTAAAATAATTAAAATTCTCAGTTTTGCCTTTTGCTGTAATTTTTACATCTACTATGTAATTATCAATAATTTAAAATATTTCTATCTAATAAACCAGTAACGTACTACTAATATAAGCTACCCTACTTACTTTGTCTCAATCGACAAAAAAGTAGAGATCCCAATTTTACTTATTTAGATTGGGCTAAACAAAGAATACAAAAATAGTACTCCTATAGTTTTATTTTTAAACATGACCAAAGTCTTTTTGAATTCTAATAGTGCTCCTATAATACTATGCAATAATCTACCATTTGAAAAAAGCAATTACTTTGATCTTGGGAGACAATTTATATGTACACAACCTAAATAGACACTGTATAATTTTGTATAGATTCACTTCAAAATTCATAGACATAGTATATGAAATGCTATACTTGTAGTTTTGTTTTGTGGGATGATGGAGTACGTACTAAACAAGCCCAACAGCAGTAAAGCCCATCAGCCTAAAGCCCAAGAAAGAGTATCAGTTCGGCATGACTAAAGAGTATCAGTCCGGCATGACTAAAGAGTTCAGTTCGGCACAACCAAAGAGTTCGGCCCCAGCCTACAGCTCGGTAAAAGCCAACCAATCAAACTCTGCTCTCAGGTCGGCATCAAGCTCTACTCTCAGATCGGCAAAAGCTGCTCGGCAATAATTCAGCAGTTCGGTCTCAGTATTCGACCGAACTAGGAAATAGTGGACTCATGCAGGATTTCCACCTCCACTACACCCACGATCTATTTACTGGTGTCAAGCAGTCATTAACTCATGCAGGATAGTGGACCCATGCAAGATCGCCACGATCTCCACGACATCCACTACCTAGTAAATAGCTGCATGCCACGATCTTGGTCCTTTGTATAAGTAGAACCTAGATCAGATAGATAGGGTTACATTCTCTCGATCTCTAGAGATAAAATACAAAATAGCAAGTCTGTATTGTAAGCTGTAGAAAACAGATCAAGCAATACAACTCTGCCCTCTTTTCTTCCCGTGGACGTAGATTTACCTCAGTAAATCGAACCACGTAAATTCACCGTGTTGTGATCTGTGTTTTCCAGCATTCACTACATCAAAAATTCGCCGATTCATCACTGGCGCCGTCTGTGGGAAACAGAGAACCAAATTTGTGATAAAGCGAATTTTTGACCCTTTTTTCACCCCAAAAAAAATGCATACCAGATCACATAACACCCATAATACCGTTCGTGATAACCGTGAGGAAGCTAGTCCAGCTCGCAGGTCTGAAAAACGGCCTCGGGAGACATCTACCTCCGGTTCTCACGAAGAAGGAACAAGCCACTCCAGGAGTCATCGCACCGAGTCTTCCCAGCAGCCCGATTTAAATGAAGCTGTCAAGCTGTTCTTGGCCGAGAAGCAGGAGGAGTTCTTAACCTTCCTGCAGAAGAGCCAACAGCCGGAGAAGACAACGACGGATTCTCCCTCCTCATCCAGACATGAAAGTCACTACCGCAGTAGTGACGTGTCTTCCAGGAGAAAGAATCCTCAACCCCGACATGTTCCTGTTCCTCCTCGGTACCGGAACCACAGGAGAACTCCATCTCCTCCGTACCGAAGAGATGTCGGGTTCGCCATGTACGGAGCATTAAAGACTCCGTTCTCGGACGACATCACCCGAACTCCTTTGCCGCGGAACTACCGGACACCGTCAATGACTTATGACGGGCTAGAGGATCCTCATGACTTCTTGGGACGCTATCAATATAATATGGCGAACCAGGGTCTCAATGAGGTCCATATGTGCAAGCTGTTCCCCGAGCTGCTCATCGGGAACGCCAGAAGGTGGTTCGACAGCCTTCCTCAAGGCAGCATTAGATCCTACCGAGATCTAATGGATGCTTTCCACAGGAGGTTCTTTCAGAAAGCGGAAGCCCGGATCACTTCGGCTCAGCTGCTTTCTATACGTCAAGGTCGCGACGAAAAGATCAGCGACTTCCTGACGAGATTCCATAAGGAATGCCTACAAGTAGATAATCTCAATGATCTACTTGTCATTTCGGCATTCCAAAATGGAATCCTGCCCGGAGCTCTCTACAGAAAGCTCGTGGAGTGCGGTCCGCAAACAGCTCAAGAAATGTGGGACATTGCGGACCAGTTTTCCCGTGCGGATGAGGCAGACCGTCGAAAACGGTCTTTAGACAGCTCATCCCGAGGAGACGAAAAGAAGCCCGATCATAGCGATCAGAGGCTTCCTCGCCGAACTCCTTTTGAAAGAATTCAAAGGGCACCGGTACAAGGCAGATTGGGACCACGTCTCAATCCTGAGAAGCCGCCCGCTCAGTTCGTACCCTTAAACAAGTCAAGAGCGGAAATTTTCGAACTACATTCCGATATGTTCGAAAAAACCAAGGCGGATGACGAAATCGGCCGCGCGGCGACCTCAGGATCAATATTGCTCCTTCCATCAAGCCCACGGACACGATACCGAGGAGTGCCGAGACTTGGCTGCAGGTATTGATGTTCTTGTGAAAACAGGAACGTTAAAAAAATACCAAAGCAAGCAGCCGAAAAAGAACAAAAGGCAGAGAGGTGCGAACTGCAATCCTCAGGATCCGAAAAGGCATGAGGATCCCGAAGACGACGACGAGCCGCAATATGATGGAGTAATCCTGACTATTGATGCTCTCCCTGCCGGGAAGACTAAGTCGTCCCTAAAAGCAGAACGCAGAGGTTCCAATCAAGAGGAGCCAACACATAAAAGGCTGAAGAAAGACGAAGTGATTACATTTTCAGACGCCGATCCCGTCCCAGCCATCTCTCCTCACCAAGACGCTATTGTCATTCAAGCCGGAGTGGCAAACAAACTGATCCACAGAGTATTTGTGGATACAGGAGCGTCAGTCAGCATTCTTTTTAAAGAATGTTTCGATAAAATGGAAGTGGATCCAACTCGGCTCAGTCCGGCTCCACTTCCTCTGAAAAGTTTCGCCCAGGAGGACACCCGCCCTGAAGGTATTATCAGCCTTCCGATCACGGTGGGAAAAGCGCCTACAAGCTCCAATACGATGATCGAGTTCTTTGTGGTGAAAGCTCGGTCCCCGTACAACATCATCCTGGGGAGAGACTGGCTCAACACAGTTCGGGCCGTTTGCTCTACTTATCACCTCACCATCAAGATCCCCACTAAAGGTGGGATAGCGGTCATCCGAGGTGATCAAAAGAGAGCAAAAGAATGTCTGCAGATTGCGCTTAAAAGTGCCGAGCAATCAGTTCGGCACCATCAAGCATAGCAATCACAGCAACCGGAGTCAAAGGCAAGCGAGATGACCGAAGTCACTTCAGAGCCGAACTCAATGACCGTTCAGTTATACGAAGATGATCCATCCAGAACGATCAAGATCGGCTTCGCAGGAACGCCTCTACTCCGGGAAAAGACCATTCAGCTCCTCAAGGAGTACAAAGATGTCTTTGCATGGTCTCCGTTGGACATGACCGGAGTGCCCCCCGAGGTAATCACTCATCGGTTAAATATTGATCCTTCAATCCGGCCAGTAAAACAGAAGCAAAGACTCTTTGCGGCAGAAAGAAGCCAAGTCATCCATGACGAAGTCCGCCAATTACTAAAAGCGGATGTACTATTCGAGGTGAAATATCCTTCCTGGGTGGCCAATCCTGTGATGATCAAGAAAAAAGGAGGAGGATGGCGGATGTGCATAGATTTTACCGATCTAAACAAGCACTGTCCTAAAGATTGCTATCCCCTTCCGAATATAGATAAAAAAGTAGAAGCTTTGATCGGCTTCGAAATTTTCTGTTTTCTTGATTTATACAAAGGATATCACCAAGTATTGATGGATGAGAGTGACGCTCCGAAAACAGCTTTCATTACCGATTTCGGCATTTTCGCTTATAAAAAGATGCCATTCGGTTTAAAGAATGCCGGAGCCACTTATCAAAGGATGGTAGACAAGCTTTTTCGGCACCTGATTGGAAAGGAGGTCGAAGTGTATGTTGACGATATAGTCGTCAAAAGCAAAAGCACTTCGGAGTACGAGCACAACCTCAAGTCCACTCTCAACGTGCTCAAGAAAGCCAACCTCAAACTTAATCCCCAAAAGTGTACCTTTTTGGTAGATTCGGGAAAGTTTCTGGGTTGTTGGGTTTCAAAGGACGGACTCAAGGCAAACCCCTCAAAAGTTCAAGTCGTTCAGAACATGGCAATGCCGAAGTCCATACATGACGTGCAAAGGCTAACCGGATGTCTAGCCGCACTGAATCGATTCCTTTCCCAAGCAGCCGAAAAGCAACTGCCGTTCTTCAAGGTGTTGAAAAAGGCACCAAAGTTCGAGTGGGGAGCCGAGCAGAAAAAGGCCTTTGACGAGCTCAAAAGTTATCTAGCCGAGCTTCCTATTCTCTCTGCTCCAACCGAAGCCGAAGTAATATTCTTATACTTAGCGGCATCAGATCAAACCATCAGCGCGGTGCTTGTACGAGAAGAAGGCCTAAAGCAGTTTCCCATCTACTTTACAAGCCGAGCATTAAGAGGTCCAGAAACAAGGTATCAACCTCTGGAAAAAATTGCTCTGGCGTTAGTAAATGCAGCAAGGAGACTGCGGCCATACTTCTATGCTCACAAGGTATGCGTCTTAACCGATCTGCCTCTTCGGCAAGTTTTGACCAAGCCAGAAGCATCAGGCAGAATCGCCAAATGGGCCATAGAGCTGGGAGAACACTCAATCGAGTACCTACCTCGGAAAGCCATCAAGGGACAAGCCTTGGCAGATTTTCTTACAGAGGCCAAGTTCGATCAAGCAATCCCTGTCATTGCCGAACAGAAAAATTCTGCCAATGCCGAACTAGCACAGCCCTTGGAATCCGAAGTAGAGCCACCAGACTGCTGGAGCGGATTCGTAGATGGAGCTTCAAACAAGATGGGAAGTGGAGCTGGTATTTTACTCGTCGCTCCCGACGGACACGAGGTAATCTACTCACTTCGGTTCCTATTCCCCACTACTAATAATGAAGCCGAGTACGAAGCCCTCCTTGCCGGACTCCAGTTAGCGCAAAGTCTGCTCGTCAAATCTCTCAAAGTCCATTGTGATTCACAAGTCATAGTAAATCACATGTTGGGTACAAGTGAAGCTCGTGACGAGAGAATGAAGAAGTATTTGGACAAAGCGCAAAGCATCAGCCGAAGTTTCTCCTATTTTCGGATAATCCGCGTTCCCAGAGCGGAAAATAGCCGAGCAGATACCTTAAGTAAGTTGGCCTCAGATCCGAGCTCAAAGGCGGAAGAATTAATGCATCGAAGCATTGATGAAGCCGAGGTACATTCAGTATCCAGCTCGCCGAACTGGATGACGCCGATCTTGCAGTATCTGGATCAAGGACAATTGCCCGAGGATAAGAGAGAAGCTCGGAAGATCACGTGCCGAGCACTTCGGTACGAACTTCATGAAGGAGTCCTCTTTAGAAAGTCTTACCTCCAGCCGTTATTGCGGTGCGTAGGACCAGAAGAGACGGACTACATCCTCAGAGAAGTTCATGAAGGATCGTGCGGCAGCCACATCGGAGCTAGAGCTTTAGCTAAAAAAGTTCTGAGATGGGGATATTATTGGCCAACCTTGGTACAAGAAGCAGTGCAGCTCGTCAAGACATGCCCGAAGTGCCAAATCCATGCAAATATCCCAAGGATGCCGCAGACCGATCTATCCACTATGCAAAGCCCTTGGCCTTTCATGCAATGGGGCATAGACATAGTGGGACCACTTCCTCAAGCTCCTCGGCAAATGAAATTCCTAATCGTTGCCGTGGACTACTTTACGAAGTGGGTGGAAGCTGAACCATTAGCTACGATAACGAGCTCGAAGGCATTGGATTTCGTCTGGAAGAACATAGTGTGCCGATTTGGCATACCCCACATCCTCATCTCGGATAACGGGACTCAGTTCACCGACAAGACGTTCAAGAATTGGTGCCAAGAGCTGAATATTCAACAGCGGTTCACTTCGGTCTCTCATCCACAAGCAAACGGACAAACGGAGGTAACAAATCGTATCCTGGTGAAAGGGTTAAAAGCTCGGTTAGAACAAGCCAAAGGACAATGGGTAGAAAATCTCCCTCAAGTCCTATGGTCCTACCGAACTACACCCACAACCTCCAACGGTGAAACTCCGTACAGTCTGGTGTACGGCACTGAAGCCGTAATTCCGGTGGAGATCGGCGTACCCAGTCCCCGAACTCTAAATTTCTCCTCAGAAATAAATGACGACGGACTGAGAGCCGAGCTAGATCTTGCCGAAGAAAGAAGAGAATTGGCATGCATAAAAGCAGCCAAGTACAAGGAGCAAGTAGCCCGGTATTACAACCAAAGGGTGAAGAAGCTGCAATTTCAAGTGGGAGATCTCGTCTTGAGAAACAACGAAGCAAGCCGAGCAGAAAAGCTGGGCAAGCTCGAACCCACATGGGAAGGTCCGTATCGGGTGTCAGAAGTCCTCGGCAAAGGGTCTTACAAATTGGCTCACATGTCAGGAGAACAGGTACCCCGAACATGGCACATTTCCAACCTCAAAAAGTTCCATTTGTAAGAGACAGTCCGGTCAGTCAGTCTTGAGTCCTGTTCAGTCAATGTGCTTTATTTGGTTTACTTGGTCTTTATTTGTCTCTGTGCGTTTTGTCTGTGTGTTTTGTCTGTCTCTGTGCGTGTCGTCTCTTACAAATGTTACTGAGGTATCTTGTTCTTCGAAGGCTGATCCCCTTCTTAGAACATATATAAGCCCACGATTGTGAGTCAAAGCTTCTACAGAAGATACAAGACCACAATTCAGCTTAAACAAGCAGTTCGTCTGAAACGAGCTGCAACAAGCCAACGATTGTGAGTCAAAGCTTCTACAGAAGATACAAGACCACAATTCAGCTTAAACAAGCAGTTCGTCTGAAACGAGCTGCAATAAGCCAACGATTGTGAAGTCCAAGCTTCTAAAGAGGATACAAGACCACAATTCGGCTTAAAAATCAAGCACTTCGTCTGAAACGAACTGCAACGAAAGTCCGATTCTCGCGATAAAACTTGCCTGAATTAGGACAAGGGAAAGTCCGATCCACGCGATAAAACTCGCCGAATTAGGACAAGGGAAAGTCCGATCCCCAAATTAGGACAACGGAAAGTTCGATCCGAGCGATAAAACTCGCCAAATTAGGACACAAACCAAGTCCGGTCAAAGAAGAGTTCACTTCATCAGACCGAGGACAAACATCAACTCACCCCGTACCTTTATCCAGAATGCCGAAGTGATTCACTTCACTTTTCGGGGGGGGTAGTGATGGAGTACGTACTAAACAAGCCCAACAGCAGTAAAGCCCATCAGCCTAAAGCCCAAGAAAGAGTATCAGTTCGGCATGACTAAAGAGTATCAGTCCGGCATGACTAAAGAGTTCAGTTCGGCACAACCAAAGAGTTCGGCCCCAGCCTACAGCTCGGTAAAAGCCAACCAATCAAACTCTGCTCTCAGGTCGGCATCAAGCTCTACTCTCAGATCGGCAAAAGCTGCTCGGCAATAATTCAGCAGTTCGGTCTCAGTATTCGACCGAACTAGGAAATAGTGGACTCATGCAGGATTTCCACCTCCACTACACCCACGATCTATTTACTGGTGTCAAGCAGTCATTAACTCATGCAGGATAGTGGACCCATGCAAGATCGCCACGATCTCCACGACATCCACTACCTAGTAAATAGCTGCATGCCACGATCTTGGTCCTTTGTATAAGTAGAACCTAGATCAGATAGATAGGGTTACATTCTCTCGATCTCTAGAGATAAAATACAAAATAGCAAGTCTGTATTGTAAGCTGTAGAAAACAGATCAAGCAATACAACTCTGCCCTCTTTTCTTCCCGTGGACGTAGATTTACCTCAGTAAATCGAACCACGTAAATTCACCGTGTCGTGATCTATGTTTTCCAGCATTCACTACATCAAAAATTCGCCGATTCATCATGGGACTAGAGACTTTAGACACTAGATAATTTTGTATAGATTCACTTAAAAATTCATAGACATACATATGAAATACTGATATTTGTAGTTTTATTGTGGGACTAGAAACTTTAGACACTAGATAATTTTGTATAGATTCACTTAAAAAATCATACACATATGTATGAAATACTGATATTTGTAGTTTTATTTTGTGGGACGACAGACTTTAGACACTAGATAATTTTGTATAGATTCACTTAAAAAATTCATATATATTCATCAAGTTACTTTCTGAAAACGTTTTCCTATTATAATGTTTAGACAAAAAGTGGAGTATTAGGCAAAAAATTGTACTGTGAATTAAAATATTTATCCCTTTTTTACCCTTATAAATACTTTTTCAATTAATTTTCTTATAATTTAACAATCTAATTGTTTATCTTTAATAAATAAAATGTGATCAAATAAGCTTTATTTGTCGACACCACAAAAGCCAAGCCCTGTTGATCTTGATTCGGCTAATTTGATAGAGATGGATCAACTAACGATGCAATCATTCAACCGAATGAAGAAGCCGGAAAATATGCGATCAATTGATAAGATAAATAGAGTTGTTGATATTTATAAGTTATGGTAATAAAGATTAAGAAGAGATAATAAGTAATTTAACTAAGTTGGGCTGGAAATTTAGTGCTAATTTTATACAACACTTTAGTTTAATAATGTTTTAAAAGTTAACATGTCACTTGCAAATATCTTCTACTAATTACTACAACTTTGTTAAGAGCATCAGCAATGGAACCCGTTCATTCGGAATTCCGACCGGCATGCCGGAATTCCGCGGCGGACGTCCGCCATTGTGCATGGTATGCACGGATACGGAATTCCGCCGAGGACACTGCAGTTCCGCGACGTTACGCAGAATTTCGTCGCGACGGGCGTGCGGACGTCCGCCATTGCGTTGACTCCCACGGACGTCCGCGCGGAATTCCCGTTTATTGCATTATTTTTTTTAAAAAATTTTAATTCCGGAAATTGTTTAATTTGTGAATTTGTGGTTTTTTTAATTGTGGGAAGTCCTTGGGGATGTCCGCCACTGTGCAGTGGGAAGTCCTTATGACGTAGCAGTGCAGTGAGAAGTCCGTATAATGTGATAGGTGGTGTTTTTGGAAATTCCGCGCCACTGGTGATGCTCCCATTCTCTAATATAACTATACTTGATGATGGATCAAGAATGGTTGAATGAAGAATTGTTAAGTAGGTTGGTTCATTCTAGCCCAACTCAAACCCAATCAAATTGAAGTCGGATTGATCCAGCCCACAATTATATTGGGCTAGGTTTTCTTTTATCAATCTGGACCCCACTTAAGCGCTACTATGTTGTGTTGTAATTAGTTTTTTTTTATGAAGGTGTGCATTTGACTTTTTTTTGTGCAATTTAAAATTTTGGTATTTTTTACCCTTAACATACGAGTGAATTCATTAATGTAATAACAATTTTTATCCTTAACCAAGAAATTTTTTAATATTGTCTTAAAATAATAAACATGACTTGAATCATATTGTTCAATAGTAACAAAACTGAAATGCACGTCTAATCCTTTTCTTTTGTTATATTTTTAATTTTTCCGTGTGCTCTTCGAGACTAACGTTGATTTATTTTAATTTTTAGTGGTATATTTTATTATCAACACATGACTAAATTCATTTATGTGAATTACTTTTTTACATTGACCACTAATTCTTAATTCCGTTTTAAAAAATAAAATGACTTAAAAAATAAAATAAAATTAGATTTATAAATAAGCACTTACCAATCTAATTACCATAACAAATACAATCACGTGTATTTTATTTTTCAATCACTGAGTGTCATCATTTTATTTTGTAAAACATGTTTTCTTCTGTTTATAATTTATAGCCTTACGATATCATAAATCATTACTAGGATAAGGTGATTAGCTTTGATCTTCTTCAAAAAAATAAAGTGTTTTACAAAAATTAAATGAAAATATTAATCTAAAAAAAGTGTTCTCTGTTTTATGAAACAGCACAGTATCTCATCCCTTCCAATCCCATTCCACCCTCAGCGCTCGGCGCTCACTGCTGTTTTGCTATCCACAATCCTCACTTCGTTTGCTCAATGGCAATCCTTTCACTGCCGCTCGTAACTTCAATCCTCAAAAAATCTCCCAGGGATTACAAACGCCCCCTCTCCTTCATCCTAGCCGCCGGTCGGAGGACTATTTACCCCAATTCGCCTCTAATTTTCCGGCGGAGGCGGTTTTCCTCCGCCGCTGCGAAGCTCTCTCTCCCTGCCAACGCCCATGCCACGGAACAGGACAGCCAGAAGCCGGCGCTGTCGTCGTCGTCTACTCTAACTTTCCAGCAAGCCATTCAGCGGCTGCAGGTATTGTGATCGATAAGTGGTACGAATTCATTGTGAATTAAGTTGAAACATTCGGTTTCAAGTTTAGAAATCGAAAATTGTCGAAATTTTTGGGCACAAGTTTCAGTCTTTCTCAGTCTTCACTTTTGTTGCCGTAGTTCAAATTGTTATAGCTGTTACCATAAGAATGTATTTCTGAATCGTGGAAGATCAGCATAGAAGAAGCTTCGAAATATCTCATGTACTGTAATTGGGATATTTCAAGTCTCCTATTTTAGACCCTGAATTCTGAATTTGCAGGAATATTGGGCTTCTGTTGGATGCGCTGTGATGCAATGCAGCAATACTGAGGTAATCACTTTCTTCTTTCTCCTGTCCAATATGGTTGGGAACAAATGGTGTCGGTTTTCAAGTTCGATAACATATCTTTTATTCTCCGCATCAGGGCCGGCATATTCTATATTGGATTATAGTCAAAATAGTTTTTTTTCTGTATCTTAGTGTTTCAGACAAAATGATATAGCTCTTAACTCAACCATTCAATGACGAATGAGCACATGCGGCTTCTTAAAAAGTTTTGGCACATTAGGCAAGCTGTTATGTTTTAAAATGTGCAGTTTTCAGACTAGAGTTTCCTGTGTTTTGGAATTTTGGGGAGATCTATGTCCAAGATTGAGAGATCTAGTTATCATACATTTTATGAGTATTAGAGTGTAGGTTACTGTATATAATTGTAAGAATGAGTTCATGAATCTTTTCTTCTTATGGAGAAAGTGTAAATTGACCAATTTCTCAACTATGTGGCCACTTTGTCAGATTGTAATTTCTTAAAAGTTTTTATCCCATTTTTACATGTTTTTGAGGCCTCCTAACTATTGCTAGTTTCTTTCACTGGGTTTATGCCGGTGTTGAGCAGGTTGGAGCTGGAACTATGAATCCTCTTACATTTTTAAGGGTTCTTGGCCCAGAGCCATGGAATGTTGCGTAAGTACGCTTTTTCACACCCGTGATGAAATCAATATGCTTTTCCTGTCTTTATATATTTTTCTGCCCTGTCTCGGCACACTTTTGCTTGCATCTGTAAGTGATGGTAATGGTATTGACCTCTCACCATAGGGAAATGGAAAAATTGAATGTCTCACTAGGACTTAGCTTAGTTGCCTCTGATTTGGATGCCACAAAGACACGGAACCTTCAATGGAATTTATTGATATGGTTTTTGGCTAAATGTCATGAAGAATCTATGACGTTTAAAAGAAGTTGAAAAAGTATAATATTATCATGTTATTTTGTTTTTAGTCACTCGTGGATATGCATTTTGCTTATGCCTTTTATGGGTAGTTGAATTCTGACGTGGTTCAAACTAGAAAGTTTTATAGAAAAAACATTAAAAGCTGTAGCTTCATAGCCTGGAAGCCTTTACGTTTCACAGAAATAATTTATGGTCCTTAATACATACATATCCTTCCTGAGTTTTATCTGCATAGTTATCTTTTACTATGTTCTTGTGGTTCAATAATTTCTTTATGTGACGACTGATGCATAAATTTATGATGGAAGGTATGTAGAACCTAGTATCCGGCCAGATGATAGTCGTTACGGTGAAAACCCAAATAGACTTCAAAGGCACACACAATTCCAGGTGAATTTATAGTATGATTAATTTGTGAAATATTTTGAACTCATCAGCATCTATGTTGCATTTCATCATTCTCTTATTTACTTTGCAGTGCTTACCCCAAATTTATGTCAGGTGATATTGAAGCCCGATCCTGGGAATTCACAAGACTTGTTCATTCGGAGTTTATCAGCCTTAGGTTCTGTAGTAATTCAGCCATTTTCCTTGCTATTTCCTTCAGTTTATAGATATTTTATTTAATACAGAGTATTTTCCTATAATCTTTCTCTTTTTTGGTTTCTGAAAATTTTCTTTATATTTGTTCCTTCGCTAAATTTTTAATCTAGGTATTGATGTTAATGACCACGACATTCGTTTTGTCGAGGACAACTGGGAGAGCCCGGTGAGGCTTTGTTTGATCCGTTTTGTGGTTACTGCTTAGTTGTAGCTTACAATTCAGTTCACCATCCAGTTTTTCAAATTCATGATTACAAGGTTACATAGTTTAACAAATGTGTCTTATCTTCCGATTTTCTTGTAGGTATTAGGTGCCTGGGGATTGGGTTGGGAAATTTGGATGGATGGAATGGAGATTACTCAGTTCACTTACTTCCAGCAGGTCCTCTTATCTTTCTGTTCTGAAAATTAACAAGAATATACTCTTTAGGTTATTCTTTGCAAATCTTTTGTTAGTATAGGGTCTACAGCTTCAGTAATCATATTTGATTTTCTATTGTCCTTGTTTATTTATCTTCTTTCCTTTGGCAGGCTGGAAGTCTTCCATTGATGCCTGTTTCAGTTGAAATTACCTATGGTCTTGAGCGAATCATTATGTTGCTTCAGGTCCCTAGTGTGCAATCAGCTATTCACTTTTGCATTATGACGACCCCATAGACATTCTTGCGTGAAGCTTATGTGAATTCTTTGCAGGGAGTTGATCACTTCAAGAAAATTCGATATGCTGATGGAATAACATATGGGGAGCTTTTTCTGGAAAATGAGTAAATAAGCTGTTGCTCATGTCATTTAGTATTTGTTTATAACAATAGACCACTACATGGAGTTGAGTGTTTCTATATTCATGTTCTATCTACAGTTTTGGTATATAAATAGAGATTTTTCAGACAATCAAGTTGCATGCTCTCTCCATATGAGTTGGAGATTGGAGTTGCCCTAGTACAGTTCCAACTTGTTAACTAAGTTATTTCCATATCAATTATCGCACAAATATAAGTTGGTCTCCCCAGCATGCTTCATCCTCCATTGCTCTCTCCCCATTTCCCTAATATTGAATTATTGAATGTGTATACTCTATATAAATTAATTTGTGTCTTTCACGAATGTCAATATCATTGTTCTTGATATTTTGCTTCAATTTTCCGTGTATCTTATATATATATATGTACTTATCATATATTTATGTTCCCTTCTTGCTTGCATGTTCGATGCTGTCGTATTTATGTTTACCTTGGTGAAAAATCCTGATGACTCCTTTTTCAGGAAGGAGATGAGTGCGTATTATCTAGAGCATGCCAGTGTAGATCACATTCATAGTCATTTCGATCAATTTGAGGCTGAAGCTCGCCGCTTGCTTGACTTGGGCCTTGCGATTCCTGCGTATACTGTTCTACAACTTTCTTGCATTATATTTATAGTCAACTAAGGAATTTTCTGGTTTTTGATGTTGCAGTTCTCATCCTTCTCTATATTTTTCTTTAATGTTAGGTATGATCAGCTTTTGAAGACATCTCATGCTTTTAATGTCTTGGACTCTAGAGGATTTGTGGGGGTAACAGAACGTGCTCGTTATTTTGGGCGTATGCGTAGGTTGGTCATCTGTTTGATTGTTTTGTTAATGCAAGTGATCATTATAGAGTAATATTATAAGCATGTTTCTGTTTTTGTGAGAGGGGGGACTCATGTTTTCATGACAATCATTGACCCTTATATCAAAATCCAAATTCTTGGTTCCTTTCAGTTTAGCCCGCCAATGTGCTCAACAGTGGTTAAAGACAAGGGAGTCTCTTGGGTACCCCTTGGGCATTACTTCTAATCCTAACCACCTTGGATTCCAAGAAGAAGATATAGAGGAACTCAAGATTAAGGTTATACCGAGAACCTCCATATATGTCTGTATCAATACTCTATCTATCCCATCTAGTTGTCTAGTGTGGTTTGGAGAGCTGTTTGTTTATTAATTGTTTTGTTCTTATATTTTTACACAACGTTGTAATAAACAATAGCAAATGTCTAGTATGAACAGGCAAAAGAAAGGGTAAAGTAAATAAAGCATATATGCTAGATCCTTACCAGTGGCAATTTGAATGTGATCTTTATTCTATAATGAAATGTACACAACGTACAAAGATAGTTTTGGGCTAATCTCTCATATACCTGAACTTAATTTCCCAGTTATTTCAGTCTCAGTCTCAGTCTCAGCATTACTACAAAGCTGCTTCGTGAAAACGAAGCAATCAGTAGGATCTGCTCTCTCAATCTGGGGGTCAATAAATCTATAGGACCTCTACACACCACACTAGTTGCTTTGCAGATACCCAGACTGCTGCTTTTCCTTAGACAACCGCTAACAGCTTTCTTGGACACTCGTCGCACTCCTAAAGATTATTAGCGCTCTCTTTCTTTATGATCCCTTTCTTTCAATGTGTAATTGGGCCTTTGGTTATATTCGTTGTTGTATTATCTATGTAATACTTACTATGGGTTTAGCCTAAGCGCAAAATTTCTAAAATGATTAGCTTTATTTCCAGGCTGGTGTTTTTTTCATGTTGTCTTTTCCCATCTCACATAGGTTTCTGAACGGCCTCGGCCTTTTATTCTTGAAATTGGGACGGAGGAGTTGCCGCCAAATGATGTTGTTAATGCTTGCAATCAAGTAATGTTTCTTCTTTCTCTTTAAATGATTATGTTTCTTATTTCTTAATTAAGTCTCAAGACCTACTTATGCAGGCTTTGCACCTGATAGCTTTTTATTCTCTGACCATGTCTTTAGTCTTCCATGCTTGTATAATACTATCAAAATTTATAATTTCTTTCCTTGTGATTTGGCCATGTAGGTTAGTATCTTATCTGTTTCTGAAGTTGATTTTAGGTCAGGATTCTAGAATTGTTGTTATCTCGTGAACTTTATTGCAGGTCTGCTATGTAGCTCTCATGTGTCATTGTTTGTTGCAGCTAAAAGATTTAGTCAAGCAGTTACTGGATAAACAAAGATTGAGTCATGGAGATGTGGAAACATTTGGAACTCCACGTAGGCTTGTGGTATGCTCGGATTCCTATGTTGATAGCACCTTTAAATTGGCTCCATGTTCTTGAGATGCTGAACAATTTCCTTGATATAATCTAAGTGGCATATACTCGTGTGCACTTTTCAACACATTTCATATTTGACCCTTCATTATGTTATGTTTCTACTACTTTAAATTATGTACTGTCAAGTAATCACTAACTTTTGATGGAGTTTCCTTGATGACGAATTCAGCATTCATGTAATAATTGCTTTTCCTATGACTTAAACTTGGTTATGAACTGAGCTTACTTCTATTCCATAGGTGAAAATTTGTGTTAAATATGCTGAATAATCTTTTAGTCCCAGTCTCCTCATATGGCTCTCTGTGCAGGTCCATGTCAATGACCTGATTGCCAAGCAGGTGGCCAATGAAGTTGAGGTTCGGGGACCTCCAGCATCGAAGGCATTTGATCAGCAAGGGAATCCAACAAAGGTTTACTCTTCTGGAATTTACAATTTTATTTACCGACTGAATTTATGAAATGTTAGCTATGACAGGCTTCAAGCACGTAGTGGAAGATAGTTTGGTTTGAGTTGTGTGATTAAATAAGTCAGAAACTCAGAAACGTAAATGACCTCTGGCATGTATGCCTATGGCTATTCTTATAAATTACTTACCCTGCACTATAAGGCTTACCTCATTCACCACATTCTGCCTTTACAACATTCAATTTTGTATTTTCTATCTCCTAATAATGAATGTTTGTTGTCCCGCATCATAATTAATGGCTAGATTCATTTTTGTTTAATAAATTCATTAATTTTTAAGTTTATTTCATCCTTGTGAATACTTTTCTAACAACTTTTCGTGAGGTATTCAGTGACCACCAAGTATGACCACAATTTCATGTTCAGGTTACTCGGCTGTTATAACTAAGATCAATCTAACATTTGAACATTGCCCGAACTTTTGTCTGATTATTCTCCGTTTTAAACTATTATGATATGAAAGTAATTTTGTAGAGAAGTGAACATAATAACTTGCTTTAGATATAATGGGAATCTACTGATTTTTGCCAGAATGTAATATACCATTTTTTGGACTGTATAGATGGTTCCTGATTTACAGCACATGTCTATTTTCATCCGAGGACTATAATCTTTTGTATAGCCATTATTCATGTAAAATCAAAATCTTTGATATTTGACCCATTTTGTGTCTTTTTGGAGAACAAAAGTATTCTGCTGGACTTACTTATGTCTTGAATGGAGCTTCCCTATCCTTAGATCTCTAATTTTGTTGTATGACCAGGCAGCCGAAGGTTTTTGCCGCAAAAATGGAGTGCCTTTGAGCTCCTTGTACCAAAGAGTTGATGGTATATCAATCTCCACACGTGCTATGCACATTCTCCTCTCCTGCATACATGCATACATACATGCATGCAAACATATTTGGCACTTTATACTGTTCCTAACAGACATACAAATATCTTATAAGACCACTTTAAGTCACAAGCTTGATCTACATATTGTTTTGTATTGTTCTAGAAAGCATATGTTTTACTATTGGGTGCTAGTGTTGGAGCTATAGTCGATCGGAGTGGCTGATCTTTTTCCTATTTATTTATTTAGTTTAGTTTAGTTTAGTCTATATGTCACTAATATTTATTGTTAGTAATTGGACTAAGTGCTTGAATGTATGGATGAGCTTAAGGTTAGGGTTTCTTTTTAGGAGTACTATTTAATAACAATATCGCAGTAGGAGTCAATGATATTCATCATAGTATTGTTTGGACAACTATCTCTATAGGCCACAGTGAAGTTTCATTCTAACATATTATCTACATTCAATACTTGATATGATAGAAAGTAACCCTTCATGGAGCCTACGTTGATAGCTATCCATAACAATGCTATGATCAAGATCATAGACTCATACTGTGATACTGCTACTAAATACTGAGAGGAAACTCTAACCTAAAAGCCCATGCATACTTTCAGGCCCTTAGTAGTACAATTACTAACAATAAATAGAATAATGATTAAACTAAAGTAAATAAATAAGAAAAGAACTAGCCACTATAACAGGCTATTTAGCTCGTGCTCTGCTAGCATATGTGCGCCATGCTGCCATGGTGCTCCCATGCTAACATTAGGCTATACTAATTAATGTACATGAAATATGTGATAATGTTCGATATCAGTAATCCATGGGAGTCCATAAAATGCGGCATTAAAAATCCTAATTCCTAAAATTGCTTCAGGTAAAACAGAGTATGTCTATGTTCAAGCAGTGGAACCATCTAGGCTCGCTTTGGAGGTATGCTTTTCTCTCAGTAATTCCACGAACATGACACTTAAATCCATAATTTGTTTTCACTATTTACCTTCTGAATTGTTACATGTATATTTTATTCCGTTGGAATGCTGAACAGGTGTTATCTGATGAGTTACCTGCGACCCTGAGTAAAATATCATTCCCTAAGTCGATGCGGTGGAACTCTGAGGTCCTTACCATTTTAAGATTTAGATCTTATGTTTTGATGTCTGATTCTTCCTCATTTTGAGTGTCTTTTGGTATTCTATTAACATTTTCTCTTGCCATTTATGTCAAATAACTTGAATATAGATATATACTTTGTTTTTATTCTTTGTAAACTGTTAACATATGAATGCATGCTTCTTTCTATAAATTACAAATTTCACAACTCACTTATCAACTTACATTTGTATGCTCCCTGCTGATGCATGCCCTTGTTCATAGTCTTGATTAAAATTTTAAAAACTGAATTCTGAATATGATTTTTCTAAACATAGATCATGTTCAGTAGACCTATTCGATGGATTTTGGCTCTGCATGGAGATTCAGTGGTTCCCTTCACATTTGCTGGTGCTCTTAGGCAAGTTGAAAGAATCTTTTATGGCTCTTCCCATTTCCCCCCTTTTGTTGAATATATGAAATCACGTCTTTCGCGCTTGTTCAGTGATGTTAGGGTCGCGGGGCGCACCGGGTCGATGAGGTGAAAATTCGGGTCGCGGGTCGATGAGTCGACGCGGTCGAGAGACCCACGAATCTAGGCTTATTTTTTTGCCTTTTAATATTAAATCAAATAATATATTGCTCTAATGTTTATAATATATCAAATAATATAAATGTAGATGTAATTCATGTGAATAGAGATAAAGTGGAAAATAGAAATTATCAAAAATATCAAAACAATTCATAAGTCATAACACAAAATAAATAATTGAAACCATTGTCTGAAAATATCAAAAGAAAGGAATATATGAAGGGTGACAGCAAAAGATCTTTGAACCGAATTCTAAAGTGTAGAAAGTAGGTTTGAAAAGTTTGATGTGGTGCATGCATATATATAGAGAATTGAGATTGAGAAAGTCCGAAAACGTGTGATATATTTGAGAAAATAAGAGAGAGCAGATTTTTAGGTAAGTTTTACTTTTATATTATGTTTATTTTAGTAAAAACAAATCAGCATCGAAGGGAAAGATTTACATAAAAAGGATTTAGGGATTTATCTTAAAACATGACTGCGCAGCATGTGTTTGGGCGACCCAGCCGACACACTCGACCCGGGCGACCCAGGCGACCCAGCGGCGACCCTGTATCTCGATCAACCCACCCATGTTGGGGCGGTGATGGTCTCGACCCAGGCGACCCGAGCGACCCGAACGACATTTTGACAACACTGCGCTTGTTTAGTTCTAACTTGTGACTTTTTGCTTTTGAGAAATTCATGCCTAGTCCACCTGGCATGCTAAGCAATTTTTGAAATCCTTCATTCTTTCCAGAGATATTTTATTTGATAATTTGATTCTAGGTGCCCATCATGCTATAAAGGCATGTTGTGGTAGTTGCAATTTGCAAATGTCAATATGAATGCTAATGGCCAATATTGAGTTAACTTTAATTTTTACACAGTACTTACCTAAGTTCTCCATGACAGTGGGGATCTTTCTCATGGGCTTCGAAACACTCCATCAGCTACTATTAGGGTAAGTTTCTGAACCTGTACCTGCCATCTCTTTGTAATTTTGCTTCTTGTGGTACCAGGAGCTGCAGTTTATGCATAGTGAGCAATAGGCATATAAAAGAAAAGAAAAGAGAGAACAAAGAAAAAGAGAAAAAAAGTATAATTTCAATGCAGAAAATACCAGAAAACTGTATGAAAAGGACTCCAGGCTCTATTTTTCTTGATGCAACTAGTAGAGCAAAGCACTTGTACAACTCAACCTAACTCCAGTTTCAGTACCAGATGTGTTATACAACTCTGGAGCTATATTTCAGAAAAAATGTTGGTTAATATCTATACCTGTCATAGAATACCAATGTTCTTACAGCTCTTGCAATACTTATTATGCAAGTGTGTCTCTCTTTGCTTCAAAAGGAGACCACCCCCTTTGGAGCCTAGCTTTCTCAATCTCCCTATGCCAAATCTGAAAGTTCTCATCTTTATATTACCAAAAGCAGAGCGAGATGCCCTTCTTGAATTTCACTGCTGTGCACCACCGTTCTCATCTTTATATTACCAAAAGCAGAGCGAGATGGCGTTCCTGAATTTCACTGCTGTACACCACCCTCACTGTGTTTGGTATCTATTTCATATAATTCAGAACTTCAGCTGATAATATATTTTATTACTGTGTCATGTTTGTTCATGCACAACATTACTTGGACTTCCTTGATGACCTCTTCTCCTAAACGAACCCTCTTGTGTACCCTAAAAATGTTTAAGAATAATGTGTAGGACTGTAGGTGCCATTTTGTTAAATAGATCGGCTGTCTCATGCAAATTTGTCAAATTTTTAACGGGGTCTTAACTGTAAAACCCTTAGTAGTCCTTTTCTTAATCTCATTTTTCTTCTTATTTCTAAAAATCTTTTGGGTATTCTATTACAGTACCACTGCTCAAGAGTACTCTTAAGCAAGCAATTTGAAGAATACTCGTGTGAGCTTATTATAATCTTAATGGCAGCATCCATGTAGGGTTTAGATGAAAAGCTTCTTCCAAATACAATGTTGTCTATCGACTTCTTATATTGACTAGTGGGTCCTCTTTATTTACTATTTTCTGTAATTGCTCTTTGTTTATTTTTTATTTTTTCCTCTTGAACACAGGTAGAAAGTGCAGAATGTTATACTGATGTTATGGAGAATGCTGGGATAGCTATCAGCATTGAGGTGTTTGATACAGATATTTTCTTCAATATGCCGAAAAGAACATATTATACATATAGAGTGTTTCATTTACTTATTTGTGCAGCAACGCAAGAAGATAATTTTGGAGAAAGCTACTTCCATTGTAAAAGGCATTAATGGGTCCATTGTAATGCAAAGTGGTTTACTTGATGAGGTAAGATACGAGTCTTTTCAATTTGGTGCTTATTATTATTATTATTATTATTATTATTATTATTATTATTATTATTATTATTATTATTATTATTATTATTATTATTATTATTATTATTATTATTATTATTATTATTATTATTATTATCCTTAGACGATTAGACGATTTTAAAACATCTTGATAATTACTAGGTGGTAAATCTTGTTGAAGCACCCCACCCAGTTCTTGGAAAATTCAGTGAATCCTTCCTGGAGCTTCCAAAAGACCTGCTAATAATGGTTTGTCAATTTCTATTGAAAGCTAATACATTCATCTAGATACCTTTACCTTCACACCTTTGCTTTCTTCTTTTGGTTGAGAAGTTGATTAACTTGTCAAACATGTTATATGTGATTAACTTGTTGCACATGCCGTGGTGACTCGAGCCCCCGACCTATTGGAATGGAAGTGTCTTACCAACTAAATTTTGCTTCAACGTCTTGCACATGTTATGGCGCTTTATCCTTATAGTTGGGTGTCTTGTCATGAAACTTGCAGGTGATGCAGAAGCATCAGAAGTATTTTGCAATAACTGATCAGGATGAAAAGCTACTGCCATATTTTATTGCTGTTAGTCAGGCTAATCATATCATCTTCCTATATTAATTTGTTATCTCTTCTTTTCTGACACTATAATAATTGGTCTGTCGCTCTATCTGTTGTCGTAGGTTGCAAATGGAGCAATCAATGAAGTTGTTGTGAGAAAAGGAAATGAAGCTGTACTCAGGTTGGATGTACACCTAGTCTTTTTTCTGTTGCACTAATGTTGTGCCTTTCTCTGCTCAAGATACAAATGTGCTCATCAAATGCTTTACTGGATAGTGCTTGTCTTGGAAACTGCTAATTTAATTCCATATATATTCCAATTGCTTTAGCTATGCACTGATTGAGTATATAACTATGTGGTTACAGAGCTCGTTATGAAGATGCAAAGTTCTTTTACGAGCTGGACACAAGTAAGAGATTTTCTGAATTCCGAAATCAACTGAAAGGGATCCTTTTCCATGTAAGTTTCATATCCTCTCATTATCTTGATGGCGCTACACATTTATTGATTTGAAGAAAAGGAAGAGGGAAAATCTCATTGTCATCATGTAGGAAAATGTCAAACGAAGTGCTTCTGTGAATTTATGAGTATAATTTGATGGTATTTTTTAATAAATTTGAATTTCACGTTTTAATAATAAACAGGAAAAACTGGGGACCATGCTGGACAAGATGACACGAGTCCAAAGTTTGGTTACAGAAATTGGATTGTCTCTGGAGACAACTGAAGATACACTCCGAGTTGTTCAAGATGCTGCATCATTAGCTATGTCAGATCTCTCATCTGCAGTCGTTACAGAGTTCACCTCCCTTGCTGGGGTGATGGCACGTCACTATGCTCTGAGAGATGGCTATTCGGAGCAGGTTGTGGGCATAGTCCAGCTTCTTTACTTAGTTGTTGAAAACTTGTTGCATTTCCTTGTTGATTGCATTCTTTTTTAAAATCACTTTTTGTGATGGTGCTTGGTGAGACTGGTCTGACAGTAGTAGCAACTACACTTTGGTGTAAGAAAATATGATATAATATAGAGTAAGAGTAAGAACAATGTAAATCTGATCTTAGAATAGAGGTGTGAACTGTAGATATACTTGCCAGTTTCCTCCTCCTTTGTTATTTCCCCTGCTGGAGCCGGGCAGGATAAGTTGAATTAGATGCTCGTGCTGGAAATCTTCAAGCTGACATTTTACTTTATTGGTTATTCTGTAATAACTTTATAAAAATAAAAACCCACAAGATGAGAATGCAGTGGGCTAAAAGAATCACAGGAACTTTCTCATTTTTCCTGTCAGCCTTCCTAGATGGCTTTTTCTCCACTTAGATATGCCTTCAACTTTTATAGTCCTAGTAACACTAGTATTGAAAAGTGATTTAGTGGTTAATTCCTTTTTGCATCAGATTGCTGATGCACTGTTTGAGATTATGCTTCCACGATTTTCGGGTGATATACTTCCCAAAACCGTTGCTGGGACAGTATTGGCAATTACTGACAGGTATGCCAATGACTGTTTTACTTCCCCGTTTGAATAGTACAACTATTAACTCTTCCATTATAATTTTGTGATTCTGTTACATCTTTTTGGTTAAGTGTCTTGCCAGC
Organism: Salvia splendens; assembly: GCF_004379255.2. NCBI lineage: Eukaryota > Viridiplantae > Streptophyta > Magnoliopsida > Lamiales > Lamiaceae > Salvia > Salvia splendens. The sequence goes on from NC_056049.1 coordinate 22,073,354, forward strand.
ATATTATAAAATACTATCATACTAAGCTATTTTGATTCTTGCCACCTTTTGTCCACTTAATTTACAAAATGATGAGCTAGTGATGGATAGAGTCAGTTTATATCAATTATATATATACAATAGATTAATACTATTATTATGTATATTTATCTATCGACTGCCCTTATCCCTGTGGTGGATTTTGGGCCAACGGCCGTAAGCAGTCATATGCCATTGACAACATTGATCTCAAGTCAGTTGACCCCTCAACTTCAATTCAAACCAACTTATCCCTTTGACCTTTACTACGAATGCATGTGGCCCCCAGCACTTGCAAAGTTCAACTAGGCCATATTTAATGTTATCAATTTTACTTGCATTGTCAAAACGCCATTTGGTTTTCAACTTTTGTGATTGGAAAAATGTACTGTATGAAACTAATGGAAGAACATGACCTTTTTTGTTGTCTTCTTATCTTTTTTTTACTGATTCTTTGTTCTTCATACTTGTTAGGATCTTTTGCCTAATACTTATTAATTATTTTTGTATATTTTTCCAACCATTTTCTGCAGGTTGGACAGCCTGGTTGGATTGGTTGCTGCTGGTTGTCAGCCTAGCTCTGCTAATGATCCATTCGGTCTGCGAAGAATCTCTTACGGTCTAGTATGGCATAACCAATATAATATAAAAATTTCATTTTCACTTGGGAGTATATAAGTAATTTTTTCCTTCATTTATTACAGGTACAACTGTTAGTAGAAACCGATAAAAATTTGGGACTCAGGCATTTGCTGGAACTTGCTGCTGCAATTCAGCCCATAAACGTTGAATCAAAAATATTAGATGATGTAAGAAGCACTTCATTCTTCTGTAAATTCATCAAGGAAGGTCGTTGCTGTGTGCTTTTGCAATATGTTAGCAATCATTTACGTGCTTTGTGGCCATTAAATTCTTATATTCTATGCCAAGTTTTATGTGATACTCCTATTTTATTCCTGTTCCGAATCACACGATACTCTATTACCTTCTAATGCAGACACATTTTAAAAGCTGCATCTGTTATACTAGTTTTTAGCAAACTTTAGGACTTATTTAGTACAGTACATAGTATTTATGCACACTCAGACATTTTAATAAATGGATGGAGCTGAGTTTATACACGGCAATTTTCTGTTAATCATATATGACAATTTTCTCATTTTGTTGCAGGTGCATCAGTTTGTAACAAGGAGACTTGAACAACTTTTGGTAAGTTATATCTCTTACCCGTGAAATGCTTTCAGAATATACAAGTTTTTGTGATCATTTTTGCTCCAACAGGACGCCAAAGTAGACTGTAAATTCCTAATATTTCCCCTCAACATTAGTTGATGTTGGGACAAGCATCCCTATTCTTTGTTATAAAACGGATCTCCTCTAATAGAGTACATGTTCTATAAGCTATGGTTTGAGATACCAAGTGAAACTAAATAAATCATGCTTACCCTGAGAATTTGACAGGGATTGTATATAATTATGGGTGAAAACAAATGTATGCTCTAGACTTATTCTCACTTGTTGGACCACCCCCTCCCTTTCATCTTGACTGAAAAACCTCCCTATTGAAACTTTAAGTTATATTCTTTGCCTTGGAACTTGTTCGTGTACCATGGTCCATTTCTGGTTATTTTCCTTCTCTATTGAATGCCTTAAGTTAATGACCATTGTATATATGGCTATCTGCGAACTTACATTGAGGTCTAAGATTTTTATTTCTATGTAGTTGCAGTTGGTATGATTTTGATGGATTTCTCGCATGTCTCGCAGATTGACCAAGGAATAAGTCCAGATATAGTTCGCTCTGTTCTTGCAGAGCGTGGCAATTTGCCTTGTCTGGCAGCCAGGTCTGCGCATAAGGTAAGTGCCACTGTCTTCTTGTTTCTACGTGCCTGACCATGTTGCAACCAAGAGGATGTATAGTTTTCTAAGTTGTCATGATGGAAAGAGAGTTGTCTATTGACTCAACTCATTACCTGCTCCTGGTCTAGATACTGTCCTCTACCTCTGCACTAGTTCCTACAAACCCCAAGCAATATGTGACATAAGTATTTAGTCAACACGATCCTAAAATATTTGCCTGTACAGCTGTACCAGTTAAGTTATTTACAACCTCAGCAATAATAAATGATGGAGTATTGTATCTTTCTCCATCTCTTCCTTTATGCAATAAATTTGTATTACGTTCTGAATCACATTTTACATTTTGGCTGTCATGTAAAACTCTTATTATTTCTTTAGTTGTGAACCTTAGGTACCAAATGACTGATGTTAAATGTTTTTTTTACTTACAATGGGTTCAACCATTCAAGCAAGCTTAAGTTTTATTGTTAAGAAAAGCTGTATGGTAGAACTTGATTTTTCTTTTTTCATAATTTCTTCCCCTTTTGTGCTTAATTTCAGATGAAAATTTTATCAGAAGGAGAGCTGCTACCCAAAATTATTGAGGCGTATTCCCGCCCAACAAGAATAGTCCGTGGAAAAGAGTCCACTCATGATCTTGAGGTGCAGATCTTAAAAAACATGGGTTATACATTTGCCTACTTAAAACATAGTTACGTTGCTCAGAGTTCCTATTTTACCCGAGCTATTCAATCTTTAATGACCAGTAACCTAAGTCATTGTGGCAAGTTATCAATAATGAATAATGTGCCACATTGATCCACTCCATGCCATGTAAAACATCCCATGTGTTGTTAGCAATTCCTACTGACTTCGTTTGGTCTATTCCTCTGTCTCTACTGTCTGATGATATTTATCGTTGAAGAATCTTGCGTAGAACGACCGCTCGCTGCTTCTAAAAGCTTAGTAAGATTATTTAGTGCACTAGCAATAACCTTATTAGCATCTATGCTAGAATATTTGGTAAATACAACATCTAGTGAACATCACATTTGGCTTCTAATGTGTTATTTATAACCCTGACTGCTTTTCAACTGAAGCTTGTCCTTTTCTGAATATACTAAATAGATGCTGAATCTACACACCTCAGGGATGAAGTATACTTCGTTTGCCACTCATATTGTGATTCTTTGCATTCTTCAGTGTTCATTTTTTTTTTTCTGACATGGAAACCATTCTGTTAGGTGGATGAGGCGGCTTTTGAAACAGTGGAAGAGAGAAATTTATGGAGCACTTATACATCATTAAGGAGTAAAATTCATTCTGGTATCCTCCTCCTTCATGCATTCTTGTTTTCCACCATGTAGATTCAATTCTAGAACTAATTCTACGAATTCCATTTTTTTATATTGCTAACCCGCGAGTGCATTTACAGACATGGAAGTCGATGACTTTGTTGAAGCATCTTCCTGTCTATTGCAGCCTCTGGAAGATTTCTTTAACAATGTATTTGTGATGGTGGTATGTCCTTCTTTAATACCCAAGAGAGTTATACTTAGTTGCTGACAATCCGGGTGCCTTGATTCGGATTCGAATGAGGTTATATTTAGTTGTGACATTGCCCTGCATTGTGGTTGCAGGAAGATGAAAGAATCAGAAAAAACAGGCTTGCTCTCCTTCGAAATATATCACTTCTTCCAAAGGGAATAGTAGACCTCTCTATTCTTCCTGGATTCTAAAACTAGTCACGTCTAACTTACAAAGCTCAGTTTGTGGAACCGTTTCAATAGAAAACGAGAGAGCAAGGTCGTCAGCAACAGGAAAACTACGGCTAGCACGTGTAAGTTTTGCGAGGCTCGTAAGGTATAGCTTAGAAGTCAATTTATTCTTCCTCATTTGCCTTCAATATATTGAATCATGAAATCTGAAACATTTTTTCTAGTCATATGGCTTTGAGTAGCACTTGTGTGGATTATAGTATCATAGAATAAGACGTACCCAACAACTACCGATTTTTTAGCATTTTGGCTTTAATATTATGTCGTCGTTTATTATACACATTTTATAGCTACACTCCCTACCTATTTCTCTGCAATCTCAGCGCATCACTCTGCCTTTTATGCACTTTTATTTTGTGTGTTAGGTGGAGAGAATAAAGTGGAGTAAAAGAGATGGAATAAAATAGAGATAAAATAGTTTCTATTTTAGTAATGAGTCAATTTGGGTGAGACAAATTAAAAAGGAAAGTGAGTCATTTTTTATGGGACGGATGGAGTACTATATTTGAAGATACAAAACCACACTCCACTGTGTATGATGTATAAGTTCACGCAGTAAAATGCAAGTTCATTAGTAACATGAGAAGTAAACTAAACAATAAATCCTTTCATTTCTAAGAGCATTAGCAATGGTTGGCCAATGGGAGGGCCTTCCCCATCGGCCTCATCGGCCAACCATTGCAGCGAGAGGGCCTTCCCAAGCCTCCCTCCGATGGGCCGATATATCGGCCATGGCCGTCGAAATGAGGCGATGATCGGCCATCCATTGTGGAGGATGGGCCGATCATCGGCCTCCCTCTTTTTTAAAATTTTTTTTATTCCATTTCTTCCACTATAAATATCACCTCCCATTCTTTACATTTTCCACACCAACATCTTATCTTCTCTTTATTTCTATGAGGCATAGGCACTGTTGCTTTATTTTTATTTTTAGTTTTATGTAAAATTTGTATCTCGTTGTATTCTATTTTCCAATTTTGTAATACAATGAAGATTTGCATATTAATATTTTTGGATCTAAATTAATTTAATTTGATAACATATTAAATATAGAAGTGCTAAAAAATTAAAATAAAATGATGATGATGTGGAAATGAAATGAAATGGAATGGGAGGACCCTTTCATTGCATGGAGATAGGCCCTTTGGCCAAATGCTGATGTGAAATGGGAGGGCCCAACCATCGCTAATGCTCTAAGGGCATTGGCAATGGGAGCCGATCGCAAGGGCCGAGCGATCGGCTCCCTCATCGGCTATCTAAGGCTCCCATTGTGGAGCAAGGGCTGATGGCCACTCACATGGGCTCCTCCCCAAAGACCGATAGATCGGCTAAGCCGATCTCCTATTCTTTTTTTTGTTTTGTTTTTATTTATTTTTTATCCCATATATATGCTCTATTCTCCACTAATTATTCATATTCACCCCATTTCATTTTATCTCACTCTACATTTTACTTCTCTCTAGTCACAATGTTTTCAATATTTTTATCAATATTTTTTGTTTGTTTTTTTCTATAATTTTTTTAAATGTAAGATATTTTTTAATAAAATTTATTTTTCATTGAGTTGTCTTTATTTCTTGTTATTTTATATCATTTTATTTCTTACTAAATTAAAAGTGAAAAATATAAAATAGTTATGATGTGGAAATGAGATAGTCTCTGGGATGTGCTCTCATTGCAGGGAGATAGGCTCTGGGATGTGCCTGCTGACGTGACATGAAAAAATAGAAATAGACTCTGAGATGGGCTCCGGAGATAGGCTCTTATTGTGAATGCAGTACGGAATAGGGATCCACGTACAAATCAATGAGTCATAACAGGAAAGATCAACCGGCTAAGTCCCATGTTCGTGCTGGCACAACTCTTATAACTTGCAATCGTCAAAGTGGCTAATTCGCGGGAGTAACCAGCCAACCGCAATGGGGCCTTCATTGACGATGGTGTATTCGTGCAAGTCCCTGGCTCCGCCGCTGCACAGCTCTTATGGCGCGCACTTCACACCACATCTACACGACTACACATAAAGCTATAATTTTTTGGGTGGCTCATTTTGCACAAGTTTTTGGCTGGTTCATCTGTGTAGGACTCGATATGTTTTTTTTTTTTTGCAGTTTTATGAGACCAATTTTTGAATTTTAAACCGTGATTGAAAGTTAAATTTTGCTGGAACCTTCGAATGTGGATCAAAATATATTATTTAGAACTAAAAGCTAGCACTCTTAAAATATATAACACCAAAAAGTTTTTTCATATGCACTGTTAAATTTTGATCAAAAGGTAGCATTCTTAAAATGTTCACACTCCATATGAAACAAGATTAATACATAATAAGGTAAAATCTCAATATTTTTTAATGAATATATTTTTTACATAATTCAGTTCATATTATTCAGATCGAATGCGACTCACATGGAATATTATTATTATTATTATTATTATTATTATTATTATTATTATTATTATTATTATTATTATTATTATTATTATTATTATTATTATTATTATTATTATTATTATTATTATTATTATGATTTAATTTTGTTGATTTGATTAAGAGCGTCCACTATAATGTGGACGCGGCTATAGCCGCGAGCGGGGCGGAAGCGGGGCGACTTATAGTGGGAAGGGTGTCCGCCGCGGGGGTGGACGCGGCGGGTGGGGGAAGGGGCGGCGGACGCGGAATCGCCGTGTGCGGGGCGAGGACGCGGCGGGGGGGCTATAGCCGCGCCTATAGGCGCGGCACCTATAGTGGCACGAAGATAAAGCCGCGGCGGTTGCATGCGAATTTAAATTTTTTTTTTACACTTCAATTCACCTATAAATACACCCCACTCCATTCATTATTTTCACACCATTCAAACACAACATCTATACAAATTTCTCTCACTACAATTTGGGGTCGGAAATGAACAATTTGTAGAGAGACAACTGGAATGCTCTGATTCAACAGGTGCAACACCAGGCCGCCCAGGAGGTAGCGGCCCGTTTGGCGGAGGAGGCAGAGGATGCGGAGGATCCGATCCCTCGCACCATTACTCATCGGCGGACAATCCCACGAGATCACGTCGGTGCTCACCAACGTTTAATGGATGATTACTTCGATCATAACCCCTGTTATCCACCCGAGATATTCCGTCGGAGATTCAGGATGTCACAGCGGCTGTTCAACTATATAGCGACGAATTTGGCGGAGCGTTACCGGTGCTTCACCCTCCGGCGTGATGCGGCTGGCCGGATCGGGCTGTCCACACAACAGAAGTGCACCGCTGCAATCCGACAGCTTGCCTACGCTGGACCAGCGGACATGTTCGATGAATACCTACAGATGAGTGAGACGACTAGCCTCACGGTGCTTAGGCAGTTCTGTAAGGGGATCCGGGAAATTTTCGGTGGGGAGTTTCTACGGAAGCCCAACCCGGATGAGTGTCAGCGCCTACTTGATATGCACGGGTCGGTGCACGGCTTCCCAGGAATGTTAGGAAGCATCGATTGCATGCATTGGGAGTGGAGGAACTGCCCCGTGGCATGGAAAGGCCAGTTCACTACTGGATTCAAAAGCAAACATCCAACGATGATACTGGAAGCCGTTGCGGACTACCGTCTGAAGATCTGGCATGCGTATTTCGGCGTGGCAGGTTCGAACAACGACATCAATGTTCTTCAGTCGTCGCCTCTCTTCAACGAGGAGTGCCGGGGGGAGGGACCAGAAATCAGCTTCGTAGCCAACGGCACGCAGTACAGTAGGGGATACTATTTGGCTGATGGAATATATCCGCGGTGGCCCGTATTCGTGAAGACTGTCCGCCAACCGGTAGGACCGAAGAAACAATATTTTGCGCGCAACACAAGAGAGTGCTAGGAAGGACGTTGAGCGGGCTTTTGGTGTCCTCCAATCGCGGTGGGCTATTATACGGTGTCCGGCACGAGTTTGGCACGAAGATGATGTCGCGAATATTATGTTAGCCTGTATCATATTGCATAATATGATAATAGAAGATGAAGGATTTGCGGCAGAGCGATGGGCGCCGGAAGAGGGTGCAAGTACAAGTCACGGTGGGCGTACCACGGAGCAATGAATATTTGATCCAACGCTTCGCTGATATGCGCAGGACCACATCACATAACACACTGCAGGCCGATTTGATTGAAGAAGTGTGGGCACGTAGGGGAGGTAGTAGCGTTGTGTAAACTTGGTAGTGATTTGTACTAGATTCAATGTAGTGTGTGATTTTAATTTTAATTTAGTGTGTAATTCTAATTTTACTTTTAATTTGTATTTTATTTTTATTTTTATTTTTATTTTTAGTTCGTATAGTTGGCTTCTTCTAATCCACTAAGAGCCCGATAAATTTGTTCATAATTACTTGAAATATTATAAAATGAAAGTTGATTATAAAATTTGGGGGCTATTGGAGGTGTCCACTATAGTGGCGGACACAAAATTTTGGGGCTATGGACAATAAAATTGGGGCTATGGAAAAAAACTGGGGCTATTGGGCGTGTCCGCCTTATAGTGGACACCCTAATGTTTATGGCCGTAGCCATCGCCGCCCCAAATCAGTAAAACTCGTAATCCTCCGCCACCTCCGCCGATGGCTGAAGAAGAAGTAATGGCTGAAGTGGAGGCAGCCCAGGCGGTGTACGGCGACGATTGCCTTGTCATCGAAACCTACCCTCCCCATCTCCACGTCCACCTCAAGCCCCGCACCGCCGAGGTCTCATCTGAGCAGGTATCTCCGTTTTCACGCTGATTAGTGTTTTCCTCTTCCTTCAAAATTCGCTCTCAATTGACCTTTTTTTGCTTGCAAGTAGCGATTCCTCGTTTGATCATTGTTTTGTGTGGCGGTTGCTTTTCCGTGACTTGTTTTTTCCTGGAATTAATTCTGCATTTTTGCTGAAAATTTATGTGGCGTTGGAATTGGTTTCTCTACTAGACTGTGGTTGAATCTGAGTGTGGAGATATGAATTTCTGAAGAAGGAATTGTGTTTTTGTGTGGAAATTATATCAATTAGGCACTTTGTCTCAGAGAAGATGGTGGAATCAATGCTTAAAGGAATTCACTTTCTGCGATTTGTGCTTGAATGAAGTTGGTGATGTCTTCTTATGATTAAAAAGTTCTTGTCTTTTGATCCCTACTACTTTGTTCCATTTTTCTTGAACCCACTTACATGCTAAATTTCAGCATCAATACTTTATCTTCACTTTGTAAGTTTGTATTGTTGGATTGTGTTTATATATTGGTGATGTTCTTATAATTTCGTTGGTATATGTGTTATAATGAGCCATTAATACTGACAGCGCTTCTCTGCAGTTTGTGGAAGCAACTATTGGGATGCAGGCTGGCCGTAAGGTGAATTTACAATCCCATAGTTCACCTCTAATTAGGATACTTGCAATTAAACATAAAATGTTGAGCCGTAAGCTGAGCTTCAGTGAGGTGTTAATTTGAAATAGATGTGCGTTAATATCAGTATTTTTATTGTTAGTTATTTCCTGTGCAGTACCCTGAAGAGCCACCTGTGATTAGGATTATTGATTCCAAGGGTCTTGATGAGCAGAGGCAGAAACATCTGATGGAAAGCATTTGTTCCAAAGCTTTCGAACTTGCCTCATGTTTAATGCTTGTGGCACTTTGTGAGGTGATGATTTGTGTGCTTTGGACCATTAGCTATTATTTTTTCGCCCTCGGTGGTCAATGTTATATCATCTTACATGGCACATTCTGGCTTGCTACACTTATTGTTTCATTGATGAAGTGAGTACTGGTGTCCGTGCTCCTTTTTTGTGCCATACAATCACATTGCACTTGTTAGCATTCACCCATTTCTGCAACCCATCACTTCATTATATATCATGACTATTCCCATCAAAATTATCCATTCCAAGATGTTAACAGCTACTTAAAAATTTAGGAAGCAGTGGAGAAGCTTTCCAGTATGAATCATCCCGAGGGAGACTGCCCTTTATGTTTATTTCCTTTACTAGATGAAGATGCTGGGAATAATTCCTTACCTTTTATGAAGTTAATGTCTTGCTTCCATTGCTTTCATTGGTAAGTACATCTAATATTTTCTTTGCTCTCCAATTAAACATAGTCACCTCTGAAATGTTACTGAAGTTTCAATTTATTTTTTCAACTGTTGCAGTGACTGCATCATCAGGTGGTGGAATTGGATCCAGATGCAAAGTGAAAACGAGAGTTCAAGCTCGTCATCATCAACTGTTAGGAGTAAGCCAGACCAACAAGGTTGTATTCTCTCCCCAATGAAGCTGCTTTTGTCTCAGTCTTCATTTACTTTCCCATATTCTTTCCATTTCTCACACTTAACGCGATCATTCTCTTCGCTAGGTATTCGCAAAATGATGGAAGGAAGTATGGGCAAATGCCCTGTCTGCCGGAAAATATTTCTTGCCAAGGATATTGAACATGTGCTTGACTTAGTTGGGACCAGTGACAATTTGGTATGTCAAATAAGGCTTTCTTACATATTCGTTTCGTTCTCAATTATGATTTCTGTTGAAAGATATTGTTACTCTCACTTGACAATATCATTGATCCATTTTTGTTTGAGTTTGATACAAAGAGAATCATTGTGCTATTTGCTTATTATTACTAGTTTCTCATATGAAGAGAAATTAATCACGTGGTTTGCTGATTTTCAGGACTGTGCCGGAACTGAGATTGACGGTGGCTTTCTCCAGTCAGAGGAGGAAATTATTAGAAAAGAAAAATTCGATGCCATTTTAAAAATCCAGCAAGAAAATAATGGCTTGATTGAACCCAAGAAAAATGAGGTCCTGTTACCTGGTATGTTTCTTCCACAGCCAGTAGGCTTGCCCTCAGCAGAATCCGAAGGAGTATCTAGTGAAGCACAAAGCAAAGAACCCGCACAGCCAAACCCGATGCCAATCCAGAAAGTTCGTTCAACAGACACCGGTCGAGGAAGCCGAACAACTATCATAAAGCAGAGGACACAAAACACAAACAAACAAGTAAGACAGTGGATTAGGAAAGACAATGTTTCAGATAATTAAGTTTATTAAGTGTGGCCATTTTTGTTTTAAAACCATATTTTTCCATGCGATAACACTATAAACATGCATCAAACTGGTAAGTTTGTTCCTGAGCTAGTGTTACTTCATGTACTATGTAGTGATGATATCTCATTATTTATGTCTACTTAGGAGTCGTTCAGTTGCCATGATTATTTGTGATTAAATGTCATGCAGTAATAATTCTATCTCTTGTTCGGTTGCACTATTTTAAAAAATTGGATCTGTGACAATGTATCTTGGTCTGTTTCCACAATGCCAAATATTCCATTGTATCTCATGATTAACTATATTATCTTCACTCCTATGACTAATTTAATCTTAGACAAACTTTATTTTGGCTTATTGCATATTGTATGGCAACTATTATCTTGTTTAGCTAATCAAACGTCACCTTAAAGAACACATGCTTTGGTGCCTTTACTTGTACGAGTTCATAGATAATGAATCTTGATAGCTTCTAACTATAGAATGTAAATTTTTAAACAAGAGTTATATAATGTGCTCACTTAATATAACGTAGATTAGATGGATAAGATGGGATGGATTTTCTAAATGACCATCTCTTTAATTTTAAAGTGTTTCTTTTTTTAATCATAGTTTCTTGTAACCTTTATCGACATAAAGTAAAAACACTACTCTAAGTTTCGCACCTAATTTATAACACGTAGAATTGGTCAATTGACGCCCAACAACTAATTTCCCTATCTGCATGGAGTGAAGATCTTATTATAAAATTTCCAATACCTAAATGCGCATCCTAAAGCAAAAATTGGAGTAAAGATCTTATTATAAAATTTTTCAATCAAACAGTTGAACTGCTATTGCACATACATACTCAACTAAATTCTGTTAAAATATTGACTTAGGAATAATAAAAAATTCTAAATCAAAACTGATTTGGATACGTTTAGTCTAGTTTGAACCAATAGATCGTCTAAAACTTCAAAACTCTTCTAAATTAGATGAGTTTTTGTATGATGGAGTTTTCAGATCAACAAAACAACTTGTGGGCGTACAGCCGCAACTAATAATTAAAGTACTGATTTTAAAATCATTAATTCACTTAAGATGTTATTAATGTTTAATAGGAATCTAATCAACTAATTAAGTCACGGGCCTGACGCTCCAAAAACAGCCTCGTAAGTTCAATTTTTTAAGAAAAGAATTGTGTCATTTTAAGGAAATAAAAGTTGTATCCACTAAATGCTTTGGGCTATGCATTTGTCCAAATACACATACTTAGAGAACAATTAGTACTTACGCCTTGAGCTAATAGAGTCCAGGTTCATCCTCTAATTTTAAATTTCTAAACATTATAAAAACCTCAATACTTCCAAACTAAACACACTTTACACTTCCCCACTCCATTTTAATTTTCTTCTTCTCCACTATGTTGAACATGTAAATCTAATGACCTAATAATCTAGTATTATACCCTCCTAATCCGGTATAACCAATATGATTTATTGTACAAATTACATGAAAAAATACTCAATTATTCACGGGACCATTGCAAATCCAAATAAATGCATAACTTAAATAATATTTTTTCATAATGCTACACCACTTAAAATATTTCTATACCATTTTTTCTCTCTCCAAACACTATTAAGTAAAAACAAGCCCCTACACAAAACCATAACCAAAAATGGCAGCCATTACATGGGCATCACTTCACCTCAAAACCCCTACCCCTTCCCTCCATTTCCCTAACCTCCCAAAGCCCCGTCCCATTCTCGCCCGCCCTGGCCCGAGAGGCCGCGTCCGGGCCTCCCTGATCGAGCCCGACGGGGGGAGGCTGGTGGAGCTGATGGTGAAGGAATCGGAGAAGGCGTGGAAGGTGAAGGCGGCGGAGCAGCTGCCGAAGATAAGGCTGTCGGCGGTGGACCTGCAGTGGGTGCACGTGCTGAGCGAGGGGTGGGCCAGCCCCCTCCGCGGCTTCATGAGAGAGTCTGAGTTCCTCCAAACGCTTCATTTCTCCTCGCTCCGTCTCCGAGACGGGTCGCGGGTCAACATGTCGGTCCCCATCGTGCTAGCGCTTGACGACCTCCAGAAGAGCCGGGTCGGGTCGTCCACCGCCGTCGCGCTGGTCGACGATGGGGGCGATCTCGTCGCTATTTTGAGCGAGTAAGGATTTTTTTTCCTATTTTATTCTTTTTTTTGCTAGTTTATTTTTTTTTATCATAGGTGATTTCTGAATGAATTATGAGTACAAATAATTAAATATGTCTAAATATAGTGTATGATAAGAAAGATATGTATATAAGAAGATTTGCAAAGTAAGATAAGAAATGCAAGCTTTGTGTCAAGATAAGCTCAAATGCTATCCGATCAAATTTGTGAGATACATATCCTTTTATTTTGAGAAAAAGAATTGCGGGCTTCAATGGGCCATAGAGAATAACATAGGGTTACATGATAGGTTAACTATGTTACCAAGCACTTAAAATAGTTATATGAGTATCTATATCTAAGTATGCTAATAAATCTAGTAAATGGTGTATTAATTTTCATCTACTATAGTTGGGATGTTTTTTCAAAAGAGTAGCACAAAAATAGTCTTTATTATTATTAGGGTTAGATAGCCGAAAAATACACCAACTATAGACTAATTCAGGTCTATAGTCTATACCACCAATTTCGAATGTGGTGCAAGGGTGTAGTCAATTTTCAACGATCAAATATTATGGAAAAATTGAATTCTACGTAGCTATAAAAAAATGTAGAGATGGCATGATATGACAAAATTAGTGTTAAAATAAAAGGTCAATACATCAAACCGACTCGTTTTGATAATTAATTAGATGGACTTTTGATATGTAATTTGAAATATTTATTTATTTTTTTGATAAACGATGTCGTTTTGGTCTAGTTAGACATGTTATATTAGACTCTGACAACATCACTTTGGATATTCCAACATGCCATCGAAATTTGATTTTGTGAGAAATTGACTACATGCTAAAAGTTCGAAGTATATTTTTTCAACATATTCTAAATTGGTGGTAAAGACCTGAATTGGCAATGTATTTTTTTGCTCTTAGTCTTTATTACTCTTATTATTTGAATTGAATGTTTTCAAATGAACTTAATTTAGAAATGAGACATCTATAAGGATAAAAAGATGTAGGCATCATATTTGAAAACAATGGATGTTTTGTTTTAAGGAAGGTGTACTTTTTTTGGACAGAAAATAAATGGAAGTTTTTGTAAATCCCAAAGTTGTAAGGTATTTCGAGTATAAATATTGCTTAGTTTGCTTTCGGTTATGATGGAAGACTACTTTTTCTACAGTTATCTCCATCATAGTGATCGAGTTGTAGATGTTTATACACATGTGATGTTTTCTCTTCTCATGTCTTAATCTGAATATGCCAAGACAAAATTAGTGGATTATCTGAGAGAAGTTCAATCCATCATTGGGATTTATTTATTGTTGTCTTTTCCTCATAGCAGATTTGAATCTTCATGGCCCTACTAGATCGATAAGTCTCTATAGTAACTATAGTTAGAATATATGTCACATAATTTTATCCAGTTTTTGAATTAACAATGAAGTTTAATGGAGATTTACGTGGCAATCACTATACAAAGTAATCCACTGTTTACATACTAATAATCAGTGAATGCTGACTTGTAGTTGTTACTATTGATTTCCTCTGTTCAAAGATAATTTGAGAATGGTGATTCTGTTTATTTGATTTCTCTGTTTTCACATTGAATTCTTGCAAGCTTTAGTTTTTGAGATGTTACATTTATATTAAAGTATTATGCTGTTTTTTGCAAGTGTAGCATTGAGATATACAAGCACAATAAAGAAGAGAGAATAGCAAGGACTTGGGGCACCACAGCAGGTGGCATTCCCTATGCTGAGAAGGCTATAAGTGGCGCCGGAAACTGGCTGATCGGCGGTGACCTAGAGGTCGTAAAGCCGATCAAGTACAACGACGGGCTGGACCGGTTCCGCCTCTCCCCTGCCCAGCTCCGCCTCGAGTTTGAGAGGCGCGATGCAGACGCGGTGTTTGCCTTCCAGCTGAGGAACCCGGTGCACAACGGCCACGCCCTGCTCATGACCGACACTCGTCGTCGCCTGCTTGACATGGGATACAAGAATCCTGTTCTCTTGCTCCATCCTTTGGGTGGCTACACTAAAGAGGATGATGTTCCACTCACTTGGCGCATGAAGCAACATGAAAAGGTCACCAAAATCAAGAAATTGATTTTTAAGTGGAAGAATTTGAGCTGAAATGTTAATCTATTGTGTTGTGTTAGGTTCTTGAAGATGGAGTGCTGGATCCGGAGACTACGGTGGTCTCGATATTCCCGTCTCCGATGCACTACGCGGGGCCTACTGAGGTGCAGTGGCATGCCAAGGCTCGGATCAATGCGGGTGCTAACTTCTACATAGTCGGGCGTGACCCTGCCGGGATGGCTCACCCTATCGAGAAACGAGACCTGTACGATGCTGATCACGGGAAGAAGGTGGTGAGCATGGCCCCGGGGCTGGAGCGCCTCAACATACTGCCTTTCAAGGTGGAATGAATGAATGATTATAAATGTGTTGAATTGAAACATCAACATTTTTTTTAATAGTATAGATTGTTTGGGTGAAGGTGGCTGCCTATGACAAGACACAGAGTAAGATGGCCTTCTTTGATCCATCAAGGGCTCAAGACTTTGTGTTCATATCCGGGACTAAGGTAATGTTTGGTGGTAGTGATCAGAGTGAGTGTTGATTTTATGATTGTAACCTCGTTGTTATTCGTTGGCAGATGCGGAGCCTGGCTAAGAATCGGGAGAGCCCTCCGGAGGGATTCATGTGCCCCGGTGGGTGGAAAGTGTTGGTGGAATACTATGAGAGTCTGGCTCCGGCCAGCAACGGCCGGGTGCCTCAACCACTTGCTGCTTGATGTTGATCATCACTCTGTATAATATGTTATGTTTCTAAACTATCTTCCTCAATAATCTCTAATGTGTGATGTAATATATAATGTGCCACTGCCACAGATGTAATATAGTGTGTGCTAGTACTAAACAGTCATTCCTCTTTGTATAATAAATTCCCATGGTTTGATTTATATGCAAACTGATATGATATCATATGTATCCCATCCCTCTCTTGCAGATTTTGCACACTAAATTGACTTTTATCTTCTGAAACATCATTTCCAGAGCAATTGACGATTCTCAACCTTATTTACAGCTCATTGTTGTAGGCTATTTCCCCAATCTCTTCTCAAACCCTAAGTAAAATATCGTGCAATTTCTGCTTGGATTCTGATACAGACCAAACAGGAGAACTCATCTCAAAAGACTAGCCTGTTAGGAGAGAGCCCATTTAGTCTATATACCCCACATCAGTTGTTCTCACAACCGATGTGGGAATTGAGTCCGTAACAAATTCTTAGATTATTCGAAAAAGTACGGAGCAATGACAATTTCGGTTGGCTACTTTGGTGATTGAGGGAAATGTCGAGGTGGGCTCTTTGATTTCATCTTTTTATGTTTTTTTGCCTGTTATTGTATTGTGTTGTTGTTGGTCCCTCATTGTTTAAAGTTGTTTATGTTGAACCCCGAATTAATAACTTGGCCCAATTTTGTTGGTTTGAATGTTGAATTAGGGATTTTGAAATTTGTCGATTTTCAGGTGCTATTTTAAATTAGAATCTGTGAATTATGTAAAGTTTTGAGGTGCTATTTAATTAGATTAGGGATTCTGAAATGATTGGTTCGATTATGTTATTTTGGGGGTCCGTTTGTGTTGATTTGGGCGTGTTCAGATTGTTGTGTATGCAAAGGTGAGTTTTAAAACTTGATCAGATTTGACCTTGTTTGGGGCAGATTTATTTAATTGGACTTTGTTGTTTAGGAAAAAAAAATGGAAGTGGAAGTCATTTTTGCTGAATTTATTATTATTTAAGTGGAATTGTGTGTTTTGTCCATACTATCCTCACAGACGCAGAATTTTTTTTGTAGGGGATTCATGCAAGTGCTTGAAAGAATCACTACTCATTTCATACATGAAAATAACTTTGTTAATGATGATATGAGTTTAACTGGAAATTGAAAAGTAAGAGAGTAATTTTAAAAAGTGATTAAAATATTGCTAGTAAATAGTTTTGATGGACTCAACAATATAGAAAAATATAATTCTTTTTCATGGATGGAAAAAAATATACTCCCTCCGTCCCAGCCTAAACGAGATGTTTCATTTTTGTACATGTTTTGAGAAAATGATGATAAACAGTTAAAGTGGAGATAAAATTAAGTAAAAGAGACAATAATGTAGAAGAGAGTGGTGCGAAAATGAAATGTCTTGCTTTGGCACAGAAGGAGTATCATAAAAAAATCACAATCATAACAACTACTATTATATACTATAATAAAAATCACAATCATAACAACTACTATCATATACTATAATATATATCGATGACAAATACTAATAGTAAAGTTGAAATCAATGTTTTAAAAACCGGACCGGCAAGCGAACCGGCGACGTTACTGGTTCACGGTTCAACCGGTCGAACCACCGGTCTAACCGTTTTACTGTTGCAAATATATATAAAAATATATTAAATTTAGTAAATGATTTACAATTAATAATATATCACAAAACATTAAACCTTATAGATAATTAGTGATGTATAAATATAAATAATATTAAAATTTAGTAAATATATTCAGATATATATATATATATATTTAATACTAGTTAGTCTAGATAAAAAATTTAATATTTCATGTATTAAAATAAATAATGTTTATATTAATTTAAGAAAATTTATTTCGTAAAATAATATATAATTAAATACGAATTAAGTACTTATTAATTAGTTTAGATAAGATTATTCATTAATGTCAATAGCTAGGGTATATAAATTAAGTATGTAATATAAAAAATTTATTTATAGGAAATAATGAATCTTATATGGTTCTAATAATAATATAGGTGGTAAGTAGAGCATCATTAAAAGATAAAGGATGATAATTATATATATTATAATTAACAATTATATTAAAGAATAATAAAATTAAAATGAATTATTAGTTTTTGTAGATAAAATTAATGGTTAATGTATAAAATATTTAATGTTCAAATTGTTCAATGAGCCCATGTGGTGGAGTGGTAGAGGTCTTCTTAACTAGAAGAGATGTCATGAGTTCTACCTCTACCAACAACAAATTTTAAAAAATTTTGAAAAAAAAATAAAAAACCGGTTTCCGGTTCACGGTCCAACCGGTCCGACCGGCCGGTTCCACCGGTTCACGGCGGTTCAATGCAGTGGTTGTTTAAAGGGGTGAACCGGACCGGACTACCTACCGGTTCGCGGTCCGACCGGTCGAACCGGCCGGTCCAGTCCGGTTTTTAAAACATTGGTTGAAATTAAATAAATCGAAATGCCACTCTAAAGTAGAAACAAACATAAATAAATAAAATAAATAATAGAATCAATATTATAGCACATCTTCTAGTTCTCTTCATTAAGATAAATAAATTACTCCATGCATTAACAATTTCTAACAAAATAACGGCTCATTTTTTAAAATCCTTTATGGAGGAGTAATTTTTGAAAGAGTGAACTACAAAAATGGTCTTTGGACTATGGGTTCATCTCGCCCATAGTCCTTGGACTTTAAAAATATCGTCAGACAACCCTTGACTAATGGTTTATTTCAAATTCAGTCTTTTTGTCTTTTTTATACGAAAGTACCTTTTTGAGGGTTTGAGTGTTTTGGTCATTTTAATAATTTTACTTTTGAGTGTGGCAGCTCATTATTTGATTTGTGCAGGTTGTGTCATAGGTAGATGTCACTTTATATTTCTCTCTCTTGCCTCTCTTTTAAATATGCAGTAAGCACACTTCTCTCATCTATCTCTCATCCCTTCTTCTTTCTCTGCTTCCCTCCGCAAAATCTCTCTTCCCTCTGCAACGCTGAGTTTAGTTTTTTGTCTTCATGTCTTCGCTGTCTGTTAAAAACTCGGCTGATGGAGGAGGGAATGGTTGTAGGTGGCTCTGATTTGAATACGAAAAATGTATGTGCCGGCAAAGAGCGATTCTCAAAATCGGTGTCGACGCAAGAAAGGTATCAAATGGAATGTTGTACTTCGTTTGCGAGAGAAATGGCAAGGTTGGAGGCTGCAATTATTTTCGGTGGTGTTATCTGAAGTGTGTGGATTTTGACTTGGTTGGGCATAGTCGGCATGAAGGTGGGGTTGGAGGAGAGGAAGAAGTTAATTATGAAGTATCTCGAAATCGTTGTGAAGGTGGAAGTAAAGTGAAAGATTTTATTTTGGTGTTATTTGATGGGTTTTTGTTGTTAGTTTCATTTGTAGCCATTATGGTGAGTTTGAAGAATTAGGTTTTCACAAGTAGACTGCAGTGCATGAGTTTGGGAAAAAATTTTGGCGAAGAATTGCAGTGCGTGGACTTGGGGAAAAAATTGACGTGTTCGAAGTAATGTAATTTGATTATGTGTTCTAAGTATGAAAATTTTAAAGTTTCAAGATTCAAATGTTGTGATTTGAATAAAAAATTGATTTTTAAATTTGAATATGAAATTAACGATGGCGGAAATGAGTATTCAATATTCGATGGGTATTCAATATTAGATGGGTATTCATTCGAAAGTCTGAAATCGAGAAAAAAAACTGATGGTACCTAGTAAGGAATAAAATCTGCTAAGAGAAACGTAATGTAGTAGGATTGTTATGTTGAGTTCTTATAAAAGATTTAATGTCACCATATTAGCAAAAGATAAAGCAAGAGAAACAGAGACTTATCTAGGGACTTACAAATTTCAAAGTATACTATCACAATTTCATTACCAATTAACAAAATAAGATTAAAATCAAGAGAGAAATGTTATAGAGGATCAATCAACCCTTTTTCTATGCTTCATAATAGGCTTCGATTTCATCCTCTTTTATCCCTAAATTTCGCAAGATTCAGGGTTTTGTGTGGCTGTTAGAGCTTCAATCTTAAATCCCACTTCCATGGTGATTTACGAATGTAATAGGAGAAGGAGAGAAAAATAGAGAAATGCTGAATGTGTGTAGAAAGTGTGTACAATGTGTGTGGTTTGGACTTGGGATATATATAGTATAGGCGTTGGTGTCAGGAAACTTGACTAGGGACTATAGTGAATGCAAGACACAAACTTGACTTATTACTACTCCCTATATTCCAAAAATCAAGGCATAAACTCTTGGTATTATATTGAATCAAGAAATCACTGTACTACTATATTCCAAAATCCAAACTATACTATATGAAAAAATATGAAGAAAAGAATCCAATCATATTCATAGTAGTATTAAAAAACAAATAAATAAATTGAAAAATCTCCCTTAGTCTTCTTCTTCTTCTTCACTTGTTGAAAGTAAGATAACTGAAAAATGGCCTTTGAGGAACTGGTATAAGCTTCACAACCCAAGCAAGAGGCCAAGAAAGTGCCCCAATCCCAACACAAATCCCCCACTCTCCCAAATTCAGCCTCTCTGTATCAGCAAACTTATTCAACAACTCCACCATCACCACTTGAAGAACCACCGTCACTCCTACAATCCCCACAAACAACTTGTTCTTATGCAACCCTTCAAACACATTCCTCTTCTCAACCTTCCTCGCATTGAACTCATTAAACACCTGACACATCACAAACGCATTGAATATCAAAGTATTCTTCACCTTCTCACTCACCCCAAACAGACCCTCCCCTCCAAACTGCAGCACCAACAACACCCCAATCTGATACACAGCCTGTGCCATTAGATTCCTCCACATCACATTACTGATCAGCGCCTCGTGCCTCCCCACGGGCCGCTTCTCCATCAACTCCCTTGCCGGTCTCTCTGTGGCCAGCGCCAACGCCCCGAGAGTGTCCATGATCATATTCACCCACAGCAGCTGCACCGCCGTCAGAGGCACCTCACCGGCCGAGATGGCCGCCACAAAGTTCACCGTCAACGCTGCTACATTCACCGTCAACTGGAACTGAATGAACTTCTGTATGTTGTTGTACACACACCTCCCCCATTTTAAAACTGTCACCACTGATGCGAAGTTGTCATCCATGATCACTATATCAGAGCTTTCTTTCGCCACCTCTGTGCCTTGGATCCCCATCGACAGGCCTATGTCGGCCTCTTTTAAGGCCGGTGCATCGTTCGTCCCGTCTCCCGTGACTGCCACCACATGGCCGAGCCTCTTCAAGCACTGCACCATGAGGAGCTTATCCAATGGGGAGGATCTTGCCATCACGCGGATGCCCTCGACCCTCTCCATCCGCTCCTCATCCGTGTACGATCGAAACTCAGCTCCTTCAACTACACATCCGTCTTGGTCTTGACCCGGGAGGAGTATACCACACTCTGTAGCTATGGCCTTGGCCGTGAACACGTTGTCACCGGTGATCATCTTCACATCAACACCGGCATACTGGCAATCTTCAACAGCCTTCTTCACACCGGGCCGGCATGGATCTTTTATCCCTACTAAACCTAGTAGAACCATACCATCTTCTTGAATTTTCTTCTCTGTTTCAAGATTCACCTCATCACTCTGTTTATGTGCAAATGCAATGCATCTTAGGCTAGAAGCAGCCATTCCTTGAATAATATGATTGAATTGCAATCTCTCTTCATCATCCAAATCCTTTTTCTCACCTTCCAAATCATAGTAGTGTGAGCACATTGCAAGAATCATCTCAGCTGCTCCTTTCCAATGCACATGGAATTCATGATCTCTCTTCACCAAAACACCACTCCTCTTCTTCTCAGAATTGAATGCCTCCACATGAAGAATCTCACATCCCCTCTTCACCTCCTCCATATCCATCCCCATCTCCGCCACCGCCCACGACAGGATCGCCTTCTCAGTCGGGCTACCAGAGAATTCCACCCCTTCATCAGACATATACACACCACCCGTCGTGTTAAGCCCAACGCCCTCACGAAGCAGCTCAACAACACTCCTCCCAATATTCACTCCATCTTCAAAGGAGTCCTTCCCCATCCAAAACTTCGTCACCATCATCTTATTCATAGTTAGCGTACCCGTCTTATCCGTGCAGATAGTAGTAGCAGAGCCCATGGTTTCGCAAGCCGAGAGCTTCCTCACCATGGATTGATCAGCCATCATCCTCTTCATCGAATACGCGAGAGTGAGAGTGACAGCAAGAGGCAAACCTTCCGGTATAGCAACCACAACAATCGTCACCGCAGCAGCAACAATCCCAACAACCGAATTAATCACATCATCCGCTTTAGTCCTTTTTCCATTAAACTCCCTCACCCCATTCTCATCCTCTGTATTCCCCGTAAAATAACGAACCATCAACACGACAAGAACAAGAAACGCTACAGCCAAACCGAGCTTCCCAATCGAGGAAGTGAGCTTGTTGAGCCGCCTCTGCAGCGGCGTCTCCTCATCCGCATCATCCTTACTAATCCTGCTCATCATCTCCCCCCGCAGAGTGTCCATCCCAACACCCGTCACCACCATTTTCCCATACCCGTCCGCCACCTTCGTACCGGAAAATAGAAAAGGATTGACGCAAATCTCGACATCCACAGTGTCGCTCTCACCGGTCATGCTAGACTCATCCACCTGCAGAGAGTGGCCTTCTATGAAAAGGCCGTCTGCAGGGACTTGATCTCCGATGTTTAAGCACACGACGTCGCCCACAACAACGTCGTATATTGACACCTCTTGCCTCCTTCCGCTTCTAACTACTTCAATTAAAACATTACTGCTTATTTTTGAGAGCTTATCAAACTGTCTGCTCTGTCTGAAGTTGCTGACGGAGGAGACGGAGATGACGAGGAACACCGCGACGAAGATGCTTCCGCCGTCGTACCAGCCATCCCTTATGCCGTGTTCTTTAATTCCGAAGCCGAGGGAGAGAGCGGCGCAGGCGAGTAAGATGAGGATGGTGGGATCTTTAAAGGCTTCTATTACAAAGTGGAGGAAGGATTTTGATGGGGGAAAGGGGTAGGTGTTGGTGCCGAAGGCTGTTTTTCGGGCTGCGAGGTCATGGTCGTCGCCGGTGATGCCGTGGAGGGGGTTCGTTTTGAGGGCGGCGGCGACGCCGTGGGGGCCTTTGAGGAGGGAGAGTTGGCGGAGGTTTTTGTCCTTGACGAGGTGGGGGAGGTGGTGGTCGACGACGACAGCGATGGCGGTGGTGGAGAGGAAGGCTCTGGAGCAGTAGATGGTGGCGAAGGCTTTGTGCCATTTTTTTTTGTTTGGATTTATGGAGGCATGAAAATGCATGGGATCATGCTGATGAAGCAGGAGCTCTGTTATGATTGCTGACATATTAGTATTTTGTCCTTTTTTGCAATGGGAATTGGAAATTGTTTAAGGTTTGTGAATGAGTTGGGAGGTGTAGATATGTAATGTATATATAAGGTAACCAAAACAATGGCGGTGTGTGCATGTTTTTGGATAAAATCATGACAGCGACGCGTAGTCAACGCGTTGTATTAACTTGGTCAATGATCTGTGGAGTTCACACTCGAATATTTATATGTAATTAAGGAGTATATTTTGTTATTTTACGTTACTTGCAATTACTTGGTTATTAAGTTTAATTTACCTGTTTTGATTATATTGCTATCAATTAGTAATATCTTTTTGAAGGAAGAATTAAGCGTAGGTCTATTTTTTGGATGTGCTGTATGAGAACAAGTGGGGATTATGTTTCAATTTCAGCTGTAAATGTGAATCAATTAATAAGTTGATTTGGCTAGCAATGTTCTCATTTGGCCGACGCTATTCGCGAGTTTTATGATCGACATGAGAATTTAATTTCAAATTAGTTGTTTGATAAAATTACATTTAATAAAAAGATTAACCTAAATTTGATATTAATTTTTTGAAATTTTACTATATTTTTTGTTTTTTTATATATCTCTATATTAAATTATATTAATATATTTTGGGTTGTATGTGTTGTGTGTAGTGTGTGTAATATTGTGTTCGTTTTGTGGTGTCACAATTTGTATGTGGTGTGCGCAATGGCCAGTGTGTGTGTTCAGTGTGTTTTTTAGATGTACCTATTTTTTCAAATATTTGAAACTTCGAATATTTACTTTAATTATAAATTTCAAATTGTTACATTGAAATGATATTATTTGAAACTTCAAATATTTTCTTTAACAATAAATTTCAAAAAAAAATATTCAATTTAAACATGAGTAAATGTGGATTAATTGGTGTTGCATTGTACGATGTGATTTCGTCTATTTATTTACGTTTATCTTTGATACATCTATGTTGATTATATGATACAACTTCATGTAATTTCGATTGGAGCAGTAGCTACCTACATCTATTTCACTCATTTGTGAAATGATGCATCTATTTCGTGGAACCCTTGCAAACTTAGAGTTGAAATAGAGACTAAATCCGGGGACAAATACTAAATGAAAAAGCTAAGTATATTAAAAGAAGACACAGCTCGAATATATGAAAATTGTGTGTAAATTTCAAATTAGAATTCGGAAAGTTCAAATGTTGAGGTGTTGTCTTAACAACGAGAACTTTAGATTTATTTATTCCTTTCTTGTGGTGAAGGAATCTACTTTAATATGTGTAGATATTTTCTATATACTACCCAAAAATAGATTAGGAAAAAAGGGAAAGAGAAAGAAAATGGGAAAAAGGGAACTGAATATTATTAAATATATGATGGATGTAATTTCAAAGCTATTAATTAAGTATTCATCAAGATGCCTCTTTCGAAAAACTGCAGAGATTCTGCCGTGTTATTGCATTCATTTTCTTCGGTTTGTTAATACCTTCTCATCCACTCCATTATAAATTTATATTGAAAATATATTGTAATTTTTAGTTTGTATTTATAGGCGTTTTTAAACTAATTATATCTCCTGATTTTATTTTTTGTTATGCTTTTAGGTTTATATTGACTTTTATCAATAAATATAATTTTTTTTATTCATTAAAATGCTTGTACTCGTTATTTTCGGTATGCACATAGCTTTGATGATGTTGCCATTTAGATATCGCAAAAGAACTTGGCGTTGAAGCAAAGCTTCAATCATGCACACGCAAACATCACAAATGGAAAATTTTAATAACTTAATTAAACATGAGAATCTATCTATTAGTTTACCTATTGATATAGTATGTATGTATGTATATACAAGTGATTGTGGGAATCACATCCCTCACAATAAGAGAGAAAAGCTAAAAAGACTGACAAAATTTTAGTTAAACTTTAAGTGTAGCTTTGCAATATTTTACTGACTAAGGCCATCCACAACGTTGTTCCTATACCGTTCCTATACCGTTCCTTAAACCACTATTTGAGGGCCCCACTGTACTTTTTTACTCCATTCCTTAACTAAGGAACGGAACCTGCAACCCTCCGTTCCTCAAATTACTATTCATTCAATTTCAATTTTTTTTTATTTCCAACCCAATTCAATTTAATTAAACACACTTTAATAAAAAACAAACACACTTTATTAAAAAACACACAACATTAAAAAAAAATTCAACTTAAACTTTAAAAAAATAAAAAAGAACACAATTAAAATCCTAAAAAAATAAAAAACACAAAATAAAAAACACACAATTAAACGTGGGAAAATAAAAAAACTACTCCGCCGGCGAATCATCCTCCGGAGGCGGTCGAGGTTGAAGGGGAGTCGGAAGGCAAAGTTGTGCTGCCATATGCACAATTCCGTTCCACCAGGCCGTGAATTGGGCGTACGAGAAGCGGGAAGTGCCCGCCATTGTGGCAGTCATGTACTCCACCATAAGTGTGTCCGAGCCTCCCCGCGAGCCCGATCCCGAGGCCGACTGGCTTGATTCGCCTCGGCCCTTCCTCGCTCTAGCCGCCTTCGCCGCCTTCGTCCCTTGCGGCCGACGGCGCCCACGGCTGGATCCCCCGTATTCGTCGGGCGTTGGATCCCCCGTACCCCCAAACACCTGCGGTTCACCCTCGCTGGCTTCACCGGTGTCACCAGACCCTGAGTAGTTGCCGCTCGCCGTGTGCTTCGTGCACTTTGAGGTTGAGCCCGAGCTCGAGCGGACACCGCCGGCCCACCTTTCCTCGTCCTTGACGAGCTGCCAAATATCAACATATTTGAACTGTAGACCGGTGTCCTGGTAGAAGACGCGCAAAGCCGCCCTCAGAATGTCGGCGCCCGAAGCTCCGCTTTGGTAGTTCGCCGCTTCGGCCCAGTAGATGCCGCAAATTTTTTGACCTGTGCGTCGACTCGGCCAAAGTGAGCACGGAGCATTGTATATTTGCGCTTCT
This sequence comes from Salvia splendens, assembly GCF_004379255.2. NCBI lineage: Eukaryota > Viridiplantae > Streptophyta > Magnoliopsida > Lamiales > Lamiaceae > Salvia > Salvia splendens. Next base: position 22,099,337 of record NC_056049.1, read on the forward strand.
GGGCCCCTTTCGGCTTAGTCTGGTGGTAGACATCACGGACCTTTTCCCAGAAGCACTTGGCGGCTTGTTGGTTCCCGACGATGGGATCGTACGAGACGGTGAGCCAGGCGGTGTACACCGCCTTAGTTTCTTCGTTGTTGTACGGATGCCGGCCCAGATCCTCCAGTTCCTCCTTCTCCTCCTCCTCCTCCTCGGGTGCCTCAGACGCAGCCCTAGAGCTTCCACCGCCTCGGCTTCCTCCCTGGGTGGGTTCAACGGGGATATCCTCCCGAATCTGGGACAAACCCTGAGAAAGCCGCGAGCCGGGTGGTCGAGCGTAGGCATCCACATCGAAAGTGGGTGGTTGGTACCCACCCGGCGTCGCTGACCCCCTGGGTGCCCGGCGTCGACGACCCGGAACCACCAAGTGTGTTGTACATGGTCTCCCAATCGCCGAACGCGTTGAGATCCCACCCACCGGAGCCGCCACCGCCGTAATTCCCGTCGCCGGACATTTTGTGAAGGAGATTGAAATAGAAAATTGGAGAGGAATTGATGTTGGTTTAGGAAGAGTAGATGTGTAGTTGTGTGTGAAATGTAATAAATTAGGTGTATTTATAGAATAAGAAAATAAAAATTAAAATTAAAAAAATTAAAAAAAAGTTAAAAAAACGGTAATATGACCGTTAAAATTTTTTTTTTAAAAAAATAATTAATTATTGCGTCATCGCTGACGTGTCCCACTCGCGGGCCGGCGAGTGGGAAGCACGCACGAAGCGGGGAGCGCCACGTCGCCCCAGCGCGTGGCGGCACAAGCCGTGCCGCGTTCCGTGCCGTCGGCACGCGGAACGGAATGGGAGCGGAATGGTGCGCCGCAACTCGTTCCGCGGCGAAACCGTTCCGGCGGAACGGCACGCGGAACGCCGGCGGCACGCGTTGCGGGTGCCCTAAGAATGTTAACGTTAATTAGTCTTTGATAGAAAGTAGCTTTGCACCAGCTTTAATAGTTCCAGGGAATTTCTTAAATGTTGAAACTTGAAACATAAATAGTTAAAGAATCAAGATGGAATTTTCAAATGAATTTAGTTGGTTTGTGTTTAAATGTTTTAGCTTATTATTCGTTGAACTTCATATGGCAGGCAATAAAACTAATCTATGGGGTATGTACGTGGCGTGGTTACTAATTTATGTCCTTTCCAGTTAAATAAAAGAAGAGTTTATTATGAATGAAAACATGAGTTCGAAAATAATTTAGGTTAATTATAAATTATTTTTGATAAATAATTCATTTATCATATAAGAAATTACTAGTCTATATTCCCTCTATCTTAAATAAGATTTGACCATTTGCTGACTTGAGATTTTATATAGTTTTATTTTATATATTAAAAGAAAAGAATAAAATAAGAGATACTCTCTCCGTCCTATAATAATTGTCACTCTTATTATGGGCATGAGTTTTAAGAGTGTCCACAATAATTTGGCCAAGCTTAAGGCCAAGCCACAAATTCTTGTTCATAGCTACAAAAATTTGTCCACAGCCACAAAAAAACTTGTCCAGCCCAATAGTGGACACGTCACAACCACAAATCACATTATTTTTTTCAATTGTTGATATATTTTAATTCAATTAGAATAAAAATTATCGGACTATAATAATTTGAAAAAAAACATAATTTAATTAAAAATATTTTAAACCAAATCTTCATTGTATTATAGATACGGGAAAATTATACAACAAAAAATTTATAAAAAAATATAAAAATAACACCGCCACCGTCTTCTTTGTGGTATCATCAGAATCATCGGCTTCTTCTTCTTCTTCTTCTTCACCGCCGCCCCCGCTGCTCGCGTCACCGCCCTCCCCAAACCCAGCTGCTCCCTGAGCCTCTGCATGAGCTCGAAGTACACCCCCTTGGTGACCGGGTCGGTTGCGGTCTCGTACGCTCTGGCGTTCTCCTGAAGTTGCTTCATCATCTGCACCTCCAGATTCCTGTTCAACACCGAGACAGGGTAGCGGTAGCCATCCCCGTGTGCGATCCAGACGCGGTCGCAGAGAGGCGGGAGGCGGCTCTAGCGTCTCGGATACTGTTGGCCCTGGGGACATGGGCGCCTGGATATTGTGTAAAGATGTGTGACAGATATGTAATTAACATAATATAAAGTGATTGACAAAAAAAACAATTAGTCAAGTGGATAACCTGAAAATGAAATGGGCCAAGTTAAGCGGGAAATAGGGAGTTAATATTCATCGGATGTAATGATAATTTTGATTGTTTATATATTAGTACAATTTTGTGGGCCAAAAATACTTTGGGCTGATATAAGGTTCTTGGGTTATTAAATAACAGTGAAACAGAAAATTGGGCTTCAAACTGCGAAATATTAGATATTTTATCCGTCCTAAAAAAAATAGACATATTTGATCATTTCGGGTCATTTTTCAAAATTAGAGAATCTAAATATCGAAAGTTTTTTTAAAACTTATTTAAAAGTATGACCTACCTTCCACCAACTTCTTTTATTCACTTTCTATTACATTTCTTAAAACTTGTGTACGATTAACTTGGTCTCGTGGACAAAGGGAGTAATGATTAGTGGATATATTGAAATAATTTAATAATCCCTTCATTTTTTTAAAAAAATTTCTTTTTATTTCTCTCTTGCCTCGTTTATTAAAAATTTGAAATAAAATTTTACATTAATTTCTACTCCATTACTATTTTACTATTAGGACAAAATGGTAAAATTAGCTAAAGTTGAACCGCACAATATAATCATTAAAATTTAGAAGCTCTTCTCCAGCTATTATGTGTTATTTTGCCACTCGCACATCTTATTTTTTTGAGACTAGGAAAATAAGCTCGAACCATAACAATTCCAGTCAAAGGTCAAGCATACCAACAAATCTTCATATTGACTTGAAGCTTATTGTAAAAACCAGAGCACCATATAATATTTTATTAATCTTATTTGAATTCATTATAATGTTTTTGATGTAATATTGTCGACTGCAACATTAGTTTGATATTGTCCGCTTTGGCTCAAGCCAGCTCGAATTTGTTTTGGGTCACCCCCAAAAAGTCTATAACTAATTAGGGTTTGACATAGATTATATACACCTTCCAACTTCCCTCCAACACTCGATGAGGGATGGGGTTTGTAACCCAACAATACAATTACACTTGAGTTATGGAAAATGCGAGTGACAGAGTAAAAATATCATAGCTCAAGGCTTTTCCCGTATGTCGAGTTATACGTAAATGCATATTCTCTTCGTCCATAAAAAAATGTACCAATTTATAGATGACACGCGTTCTAATACGTAATTAATAAAATAAGAGAGGAAAAGAAAAAAAAGTTGGTGGAAGTATTATGAGATCCTTATTGTTAGTTGTTTAAAATTTGCTTATACAGAATTAATCTAATTTTTGTGGAGGCTTAAAATGCTAAAATTATTTTTTTTAAACAGAGGAAGTATATATATTTAATGTCTCGTTTTCAATGCTTAAACAATAAAATCATGTAGTAGTAATTTTTTAATGAACTACAATTTAAAGAATACAATCACAAACTAATTACTCTATTTAGAGAAAGCCATACACTCATCCTTAAGGAATAACTTAATCAACCAATCCTACTTACTTGTAACTGACATATTTTCTTTATTTGTTTTCTCTCTACACACAAAAGCTTAACTGCTTAACCTTAATCAGACAATTGAAGCAAATTAAACTAATCAAACATAGGATTAACAAATAATCTGAACCAGTCTTCGTCTTCAATTATCCAAGAGCCATCATCATCTTAACAAATTCATCGTAATTAACTTGTCCATCACCATCCAAATCAGCCTCCCTTATCATCTGCTCCACCTCTTCATCTGTTAATTTCTCCCCTAAGTTGATCATCACGCGTCGAAGCTGCACAAATCGAATTTAATTAGTTTTAATAATTTATTTAATAGTGTAAGGAAATGTTATTTAAAAGGTGAAAGTGAAGTTCAAAAGTAGTCCAAGTGCACTGCTTAGTTTAAACTTGGTAAAGTTCATTGTATTGGAGATGGATGTGTGCAGAAACACTAAAAAAAACTGGGTTTACCTATAATCTTGATAGTAGACGATACCAATTAATTTAATGCTAAAATATTGGTATAATAAAAGAGAAACGAGACAAAATGAAAACAATATAACTAATGATTATAGGCAAAATGAGCACTGAGGAGTGAAATTCAATTTTATACACGTCTTTTTTTACCACTTTGTAATTTTGCTAGGCGACAAAAATCCAAATTGGACGAGGAAATCAATGTAATAAATGAATACGACGAAAATAAAAAATATGGCAATTAAATTATGGTACTTATCAAGTACAATGTCACTACGGATGATGAGCAATCGTAGTTAACATCTAAAACACACACACATAAATATAAAAAATATGGATATGAACAAAGTAAGAAAACAATAAATACATCACCTACCCAAAAAAAATTATGTAAAATGGGTTTCTTTAGATAGATTTAATTCTTTTAACATAAGTAATAGATTAATTGATACCTCTTCAGCTGAGATGTAGCCGTTTTGATCCTTGTCGAACACTTTGAAAGCCTCCTTCAGCTCTTCCTCTGCATCAGTTTCCTGCCAAAAATCATCGAAATTATCAGAAATAAATCTACATAAATAATTAATCAAATAACAACAAAACAATTCTTTTCTTTACGAACAAAATAATTTTGTAATAATTTAGCTACCTTCATTTTCTTTTCCATGAGGTTCAAGAACTCGGAAAACTCAATGGTGCCATTTCCATTGGAATCGATTTCGTTGATCATGTCTTGGAGTTCTTCCTCAGTAGGGTTTTGATCCAAAGACCTTAGTACAGTCGCCAATTCTTCAATGGTAATGCAACCTGCAGTTATGTTACATCAATAAATATATCATCAAAATCTCCTAAAACATGTCCAAAAAATGAATGATCAAGAGTAAAAGTAGTTTATTAATTACCATCTCCATCTTTGTCAAATAGGCTAAAGGCCTCTTGGAACTCCACTATTTGATCTTCCTTCAATATTTCTCCCATGAGGTTTTGTGTGTGTGTGTGTGTGTGTGTGTGTGTGTGTGTGTGTGAGAGAGAGAGAGAGAGAGAGAGAGAGAGAGAGAGAGAGAGAGAGAGAGAGAGAGAGATGGTTGAGTATAGCTCAAGCTCAATCCTGGCTGGGCTTAAGTAGTAGGGGAAGGCAGAAGGGGGGACAAGAAAACCTTGTAAATACATTCAATTTTTAATTAAACTTTAAATATACTAGTATAAAATAAGTAGTCAAAAAGATGAAATATACTATTAGAGGTTGTGATTTGAGTAGGTCAATATTTGTAATAGTGTATTAATGAAATATATGGACGTGTCAAGTAAAGGAAAAACACTCTCCCACACACGTCAAATCCCTTTTCGTGACGTAGAAAAATTAATGCCCTTTTGAATCTAAATCATATACTATACCTACTACTATATGCAATGTATATATTTATATTATCGATTTACATCTAAAGTGTTTTGGCATTTTCTTAGTTCAGAAGGTGTAAATATCATTTTATGATCAAATATTTGATATTTTTGAGAAAATGTTACCAAATTTTCATAACATATTAATACTATCCCAAACAATATCTAGTAATTTGTAGACTTACATATAAGTTGACCCTATAACCTAATTCATTGACGGCTTTATTATGCAATACTTAACATTTCAACTTGTAATTAGTGATATTTAGAATGAAAATATCATCTCTCCACCAATTCACCATATTTTTCAAACCAATAGTAGAAATATCAATAAGGACAAGACCATGTAGCAAAAACAGACAAATAATTTCCTTTGACCACAAAAAGTTGTCGGGGCAAAGTTTGTAGTAGTAATAGACAAGTTTGGGAGTCAAAAATGTTACTACTATTATAGAGGTGAATTGAATTAAATATGGTGGTAAACTTAAATATTTTGAGGTATTTATCTAGTTAATTTTGTTGTTACAGCTATAGTGTTTGATTGGTAGGGAACAAGGAGTCAAGTTGGGTAGAATTAGAAGAGAAAGCGGGAAAATTAGGTATAAATTGGAAAGCGTGTTTGAAACACTCTGCAGCCATAACCAAAGACCACGCTGCGCTTCTTGCTCGAGGGGATCTGCCTTCTGTTTCGCACGTGCCACGCATCTTTCGTAATCTTGTTTATATTGTTGGATAACGGTGAATTATCAAAAAATACTGGCTTGAGTTTTGATGCCAATGACGGATCTAGAAAATGGAACCATTGGATCGATTATAGTGAATAAAGTCGTTGCTGGCATCAAAAAGCGAAGTTAATACAAAGGATATTGTTAGTAATACATGACATAAGAATTAAAAAAATTAATTTCAATATCTAGTGTGGAGCTATCGCACTATAGAATTGGTGAAAATTCAATTCAAAGAAGGTATTTTTTTACTCTCATTACTCAACGATGAAGTCATTATCGTTGGAGGATTTTATATTTCAAAGGTGAGATATGTGCACATTAAAATATTTGCTTTTATAAGTTGTTAGTTGTTACACTAATCTTTTTGTACGGCTAATTAGATCATGATGATTTTGTATTTTTGACCAGGAAGGTGAGTGGCCGGTGGGGTATGATAATATCATTTTATAAATAAAAATTTTATACTATATGACTATGAGAGCTATTTATGAGTATAAAATAAGTCCATACGTTAATAACCGTAATATTGTGCCGCGTAAACATAATTGTGCAATTATTTTAGTATATTAAATTCATGATCCTTCATTATAATGTTATTAACTGCGCATTTCTAGCTATATACTATGTAGCTTTGTGAGAATAAATGCATGTTAGTTTGTTATATTTTATTATAGTTATTATTTTTTTAATTTTTCATTCATTTCCAATTCCTGAAATTGATTTATTTATCATTGTGATATGCATCTAGATTAGGACTGGGGAAAAATACCGAAATACCGAAATATCGGTATACCGTGGTTTTCGGTACGGTATGAAACCTTACAGAAAGATTCCAGCAAAGTAACGTATGATTTTTCAAATACCGCGGTATACCGCTGCATACCGAAATTCGGCATATACAGTAAATTAAGGTATCTACTATAAAATATAAATATAATTATATACAAAATATATTTTATATATTTTTAAATTATAAAATCAATTGTGAAATATAAATATAATTCTGAATTAAATATATTTTATATATTTTTAAAATTAGAAAATATAAATAATATTCTAAAAACTCAAATTTTCTATTTTAATTGATGTTGAAAGTCAGGTATACCGCAAAAGTACGGTATACCGAACTTTGATACGGTATACCGAAAATGAGGTACGGTATCGGTATGGAAATTCGTCATACCGAAAATAAGGTATATCGAAGTTCGGTATGCCGAAAACTTTGGAAAGGTAAAGGTATGACTTTTTCGTATACCGAATTTACGGTAAGGTATACTGTATGGTGGTTTCGATAAGGTATACCGTACCTACCCACCCATTCTAAATGACTAGATGTTCTATTTATCTTCCCTTAAACATATATAACTAAATTGCACAAAAATATAATCACAATAGAAAATTGCTTTTTATATAGCTACCAGCCTACCACCTTGCATAATTTCACCAAATTGATGATCAGATATCAAAGTTAATTGGTTTTCTTCTCTCTTATAATTAGGCACTCAACAGGCTATGAATATGCATTAGATTTATAAGTATTTATTTATAAATAGGTCAAAGGATATATCAATATATTAAGCTATTAAATTTACAACAAGTTCGACGAAGTGATTCACTAATTTCACGTTGAGTCGTTCCTGCATACGTGATGCAATCTAAGTTAAATAATGCTTAGTATAATAACTTAAATTCGACTATATAAAATTTTAAAATAACAATCGTCACATACTATAAACCTAGACTCAAACCATCAAACATGAGTACTAATTTAAAGTATCACATCAATATTTCTGTTCATACCATAAAATTTTGCAATTATAATTAAACAGAAAATCAGATCAAAACCTTAGCTATTCATGGATTCACTATTTAATTTTTAAACCTTTTTAAAAATTGGAAAATGAGATCTATATAAAATAAGCTAAGATCTTTCGGTGGGTTCATTTACTAAAAAACATTGCATAAACAGCTAAACTTACTCATAATTAAACACTCGTTTTGATGTCAACATTCCAACCAAGCACCATTACTCTCTCACAACTAAACTTTGGGTTAAGAGCTGATGGGGTACGAACTAAACCCTAATGGCAAGCCCAATAACAGTGACGGCCCATCAGCCCAGAGCCCAAGAAAGAGTATCTGTTCGGCACCAAAGAGTTCGGCACGACCAAAGAGTTCGGACTCAGCCTACAGCTCGGTAAAAGCCGACCAGTCAAGCTCTCCTCTCAGATCGGCAAGAGCTGATCGGTAAAGTCCAGCAGTTCGGTCTCAGCATTCGACCGAACTAGGAGTTAGTGGACTCATGAAAGGCCTCCACGACCTCCACTATACCCACGATCTATTTAGTGGTACGAAGCAGTTATTGAGCAGTTATTGCTCACCCACGATCTTGTTAGTGGGGCTGCAAACCACGATCCTAGTTCAATGTATAAATAGGACTTAGATCAGATAGACAGGGTTAAGCTCTCTAGAGATAAAACATCATATAGCAAGTCTGTGTTGTAAGCTGTAATCCCAGATCAAGCAATACAATCTTGCCCTCCCTTCTTCCCGTGGACGTAGATTTACTTCAGTAAATCGAACCACGTAAATTCTTGGTGTCGTAGTCTTTATTCTCTACCAGCATTTACTAACATCAAAAATTCGCGGATCCATCACTGGCGCCGTCTGTGGGAAACAGAGAACAAAATTTGTGATAAAGCGAATTTTTGATCCATTTTTTCCACCCAAAAAATGCATACCAGATCGCAGAGTACCCGTATTCCTGCCCGTGAGAACCAGGAGGGAGCCAATCCATCCCATAGGTCTGGAAAACAGCCTAGGGATAAATCCACCACCAGTTCTCATGGCGAAGGAACAAGCCGCTCCAAAAATCGTCCCACTGAGTCTTCCCAGCAGCCCGATTTGAATGAGGCTGTCAAGCAGTTTTTGGCGGCGAAGCAGGAGGAATTCTTAACCTTCCTGCAAAAAAGCCAAAAGCAGCCGGAGACGAAAACGGCGGATTCTCCTTCTCCCTCCGCACAAGAAAGTCACTACCGCAGTAGTGTCGCATCTCCCAGGAGAAAGAATCCCCGTCCCCAACATGTTCCAGTTCCTCCTCGGTACCGGAATCACAGGAGAACTCAATCTCCTCCATACCGACGAGATATCGGATTCGCCGTGTACGGAGCACTGAAGACTCCGTTCTCGGACGACATCACCCGAACTCCCCTACCACAGAACTACCGAACTCCGTCGATGACTTACGACGGGCTCGTGGACCCTCACGATTTCTTGGGGCGCTATCAATATAACATGGCGAACCAGGGTCTCAACGAGGTCCACATGTGCAAGCTGTTTCCCGAGCTGCTCATCGGGAACGCGAGAAGGTGGTTCGATAGCCTCCCCCAGGGCAGCATCAGATCTTACCGAGATCTAATGGATGCCTTCCACAGGAGGTTCTTTCAGAAAGCGGAAGCCCGAATCACTTCGGCTCAGCTGCTTTCCATTCGTCAAGGTCGCGACGAAAAAATCAGCGACTTTATGACAAGATTCCACAAGGAATGCCTGCAAGTAGACGATCTCAACGATCTGCTTGTCATCTCGGCATTCCAAAATGGAATCCTGCCCGGAGCTCTCTACAGGAAGCTCGTTGAGTGCGGTCCGCAGACAGCTCAGGAAATGTGGGACATTGCGGACCAGTACTCCCGGGCCGATGAGGCAGACCGTCGCAAACGGTCGTTAGACAGCTCATCGACCCGAGGAGACAGAAGGAAGCCCGATCATAGCGATCAGGGGCATCCTCGCCGGACTCCATTTGAAAGAATTCAAAGGGCTCCGGTGCAAGACAGATTGGGACCTCGTCTCAATCCCGAGAAGCCGCCCGCTCAGTTCGTACCGCTGAACAAGCCGAGAGCGGAAATTTTCGAACTGCACTCTGACCTATTCGAAAAGCCAAAGCGGATGACGAAATCAGCCGCGCGCCGACCACAGGATAGCTACTGCTCCTACCATCAAGACCACGGTCACGATACTGAGGAGTGCAGAAACTTGGCTGCAGGTATCGATGTTCTTGTGAAGGCAGGGACATTGAAAAAATACCAAAGCAAGCAGCCAAAGAAGAATAAAAAGCAGAGTGGTGCGAACTGCGCTCCTCAGGATCCGAAAAAGCAGCCGGATCCCGAAGACGATGACGAGCCGCAATATGATGGAGTAATCCAGACTATTGACGCGCTCCCTGCCGGGAAGACCAAGTCGTCCCTAAAGTCAGAGCGCAGAGGCTCCAATCGAGAGGAGCCAACGCATAAAAGGCTGAAGCAGGACGAAGTGATTACGTTCTCGGCTGCTGATCTCTCCTCACCAAGACGCCATTGTCATCCAAGCCGGAGTGGCAAACAAACTGATCCACAGGGTGTTTGTGGATACAGGAGCGTCGGTTAGCATTCTTTTTAAAGAGTGCTTTGACAAACTAGAAGTGGACCCAGCTCGGCTCAGTCCGGCTCCGCTTCCCCTAAAGAGCTTCGCCCAGGAGGACACCCGCCCTGAAGGTATTATCAGCCTTCCGATCACGGTGGGGAAAGCGCCTACTAGCTCCAGTACGATGATTGAGTTTTTCGTGGTGAAAGCTCGGTCCCCGTACAACATCATCCTGGGAAGAGACTGGCTCAACACAGTTCGGGCCGTTTGCTCCACTTATCACCTCACCATCAAGATCCCTACTAAAGGAGGGATAGCGGTCATCCGAGGTGACCAAAAGAGAGCAAAGGAATGTCTGCAAATTGCGCTTAGAAGTGCCGAGCAGTCAGATCGGCACCACCAAGCATAGCAATCACAGCAGCCGGAGTCAGAGGCGATGACCGCAGTCATACCGGAGCCGAACTCGATGACAGTTCAGCTGTACGAAGACGATCCATCCAGAACGGTTAAGATCGGCTTCGCGGGAACGCCCCTACTTCGGGAAAAAACCATCCAGCTCCTCAAGGAGTATAAAGACGTCTTTGCATGGTCTCCGTTGGACATGACCGGAGTGCCCCCCGAGGTAATCACTCATCGGTTAAATATTGATCCTTCAGTCCGGCCGATAAAACAGAAGCAAAGACTCTTTGCGGCAGAACGAAGTCAAGTCATCCATGACGAAGTCCGTCAATTATTGAAGGCGGATGTGTTATTCGAAGTGAAGTATCCTTCGTGGGTGGCCAATCCTGTCATGATCAAGAAAAAGGAAGGAGGATGGCGGATGTGCATAGATTTCACCGATCTAAATAAGCACTGTCCCAAAGATTGCTATCCCCTTCCGAACATAGATAAAAAAGTAGAAGCTTTGATAGGCTTTGAAATTTTTTGTTTTCTTGATCTGTACAAAGGATACCATCAAGTTTTAATGGATGAGATTGACGCTTCAAAAACGGCCTTCATTACTGATTTCGGCATTTTCGCTTATAAAAAGATGCCATTCGGTTTAAAGAATGCCGGAGCCACTTATCAAAGGATGGTAGACAAGCTTTTTCGGCACCTGATTGGAAAGGAGGTCGAAGTGTATGTTGACGATATAGTCGTCAAAAGCAAAAGCACTTCGGAGTACGAGCACAACCTCAAGTCCACTCTCAACGTGCTCAAGAAAGCCAACCTCAAACTTAATCCCCAAAAGTGTACCTTTTTGGTAGATTCGGGAAAGTTCCTGGGTTGTTGGGTTTCAAAGGACGGACTCAAGGCAAACCCCTCAAAAGTTCAAGTCGTTCAGAACATGGCAATGCCGAAGTCCATACATGACGTGCAAAGGCTAACCGGATGTCTAGCCGCACTGAATCGATTCCTTTCCCAAGCAGCCGAAAAGCAACTGCCGTTCTTCAAGGTGTTGAAAAAGGCACCAAAGTTCGAGTGGGGAGCCGAGCAGAAAAAGGCCTTTGACGAGCTCAAAAGTTATCTAGCCGAGCTTCCTATTCTCTCTGCTCCAACCGAAGCCGAAGTAATATTCTTATACTTAGCGGCATCGGATCAAACCATCAGCGCGGTGCTTGTACGAGAAGAAGGCCTAAAGCAGCTTCCCATCTATTTTACAAGCCGAGCATTAAGAGGTCCAGAAACCAGGTATCAACCTCTGGAAAAGATTGCTCTGGCATTAGTAAATGCAGCAAGGAGACTGCGGCCATACTTCTATGCTCACAAGGTATGCGTCTTAACTGATCTGCCACTTCGGCAAGTGTTGACCAAACCAGAAGCATCAGGCAGAATCGCCAAGTGGGCTATAGAGTTGGGAGAGCACACAATTGAATATCTACCTCGGAAAGCCATCAAGGGACAAGCCTTGGCAGATTTTCTTGCAGAAGCAAAGTTCGATCAAGCAATTCCTGTTATTGCCGAACAGAAGAATTCTGCCAATGCCGAACTAGCACAGCCCTTGGAATCCGAAGTAGAGCCGCCGGACTGCTGGAGCGGATTCGTAGATGGAGCTTCAAACAAGATGGGAAGTGGAGCTGGTATTTTACTTGTCGCTCCCGACGGACACGAGGTAACCTACTCACTTCGGTTCCTATTCCCCACTACTAATAATGAAGCCGAGTACGAAGCCCTCCTGGCCGGACTCCAGTTAGCGCAAAGTCTGCTCGTCAAATCTCTCAAAGTCCATTGTGATTCACAAGTCATAGTAAATCACATGTTGGGTACAAGTGAAGCTCGTGACGAGAGAATGAAGAAGTATTTGGACAAAGCGCAAAGCATCAGCCGAAGTTTCTCCTATTTTCGGATAATCCGCATTCCCAGAGCGGAAAATAGCCGAGCAGATACCTTAAGTAAGTTGGCCTCAGATCCGAACTCAAAGGCGGAAGAATTAATGCATCGAAGCATTGATGAAGCCGAGGTACATTCAGTATCCAGCTCGCCGAACTGGATGACGCCGATCTTGCAGTATCTGGATCAAGGACTATTGCCCGAGGATAAGAGAGAAGCTCGGAAGATCACGTGCCGAGCACTTCGGTACGAACTTCATGAAGGAGTCCTCTTTAGAAAGTCTTACCTCCAGCCGTTATTGCGGTGCGTAGGACCAGAAGAGACAGACTACATCCTCAGAGAAGTTCATGAAGGATCGTGCGGTAGCCACATCGGAGCCAGAGCTTTAGCTAAAAAAGTTCTGAGATGGGGATATTATTGGCCAACCATGGTACAAGAGGCAGTGCAGCTCGTCAAGAAGTGTACGAAGTGCCAAATTCATGCAAATGTCCCAAGGATGCCGCAGACCGATCTATACACTATGCAAAGCCCTTGGCCTTTCATGCAATGGGGCATAGACATAGTGGGACCACTTCCTCAAGCTCCTCGGCAGATGAAATTCCTTATCGTTGCCGTGGACTACTTCACGAAGTGGGTGGAGGCTGAACCATTAGCTACGATAACGAGCTCAAAGGCATTGGACTTCGTCTGGAAGAACATAGTGTGCCGATTTGGCATACCCCACATCCTCATCTCGGATAATGGGACTCAGTTCACCGACAAGACGTTCAAGAATTGGTGCCAAGAGCTGAACATTCAACAGCGGTTCACTTCGGTCTCCCATCCCCAAGCAAACGGACAAACGGAAGTAACGAACCGGATTCTGGTGAAAGGGTTAAAAGCTCGGTTAGAACAAGCCAAAGGACAATGGGTAGAAAATCTCCCTCAAGTCCTATGGTCCTACCGAACTACGCCCAAAACCTCCAACGGTGAAACTCCGTATAGTCTGGTGTACGGCACTGAAGCCGTAATTCCGGTGGAGATCGGCGTACCCAGTCCCCGAACTCTAAATTTCTCCTCAGAAATGAATGACGACGGACTGAGAGCAGAACTAGATCTCGCCGAAGAAAGAAGAGAATTGGCTTGCATAAAAGCAGCCAAGTATAAGGAGCAAGTAGCCCGGTATTATAACCAAAGGGTGAAAAAGCTTCAATTTCAAGTGGGAGATCTCGTCTTGAGAAACAACGAAGTAAGCCGAGCAGAAAAGCTGGGCAAACTCGAACCCACATGGGAGGGTCCATATCGGGTGTCAGAAGTCCTCGGCAAAGGGTCTTATAAATTGACTCACATGACAGGAGAACAAGTACCCCGAACATGGCACGTCTCCAACCTCAAGAAGTTCCACTTGTAAGAGACAAAAGTCCGGTCAGTCCGTCTCGTGTCTAGTTCGGTCATAGGGGTATATGTTTTTATTTGTTTGTTTCTTACTTGTACCTTTTACTCGTCGTTTTATAAAAAGTTTAAAGTTTTTTTCTTTCATCTTTTTCATTTTTTCTCTATGTGTTTTGTCTCTATGTGCTTGTCGTCTCTTACAAATGGTACCAAGGTATATCGTTCTTTAAAGACTGATCCCCTTTTTAGATCGATTATTAAAGACTATTGTGAGTCCAAGCTTCTAAGGAGGATATAAGACCACAATTCAGCTTAACAAGCAGTCCGTCTGAAACGAACTGCAATAAGCCAACGATTGTGAGTCCAAGCTTCCAAGGAGGATACAAGACCGCAATTCAGCTTAACAAGCACTTCGTCTGAAACGAACTGCAATAAGCCAACGATTGTGAGTCCAAGCTTCTCAGGAAGATACAAGACCACAATTCGGCTTAAGAAATAAGCACTTCGTCTGAAACGAACTGCAATAAGGGAAAGTCCGATCCACGCGATAAACCTCGCCGAATTAGGACGACCAAGTTCGGTCAAAGAAGTTTACCTCATAAGACCGGGGACGACCACGTCTAGTCAAAGAGGTTTACTGCATAAGACCACTTCGGTTAACTGGGAAAGTCCGATCCACGCGATAAAACTCGCCGAATTAGGACAAGGGAAAGTTCGATCCCGGCGACAAAAATCGCCAAATTAGAACACAAACCAAGTTCGGTCAAAGATGTTTATTTCATCAGACCAAAGACGAGTCCGGTCAAAGATGTTTATTTCATCAGACCAAAGACGAGTCCGGTCAAAGATGTTTATTTCATCAGACCAAAGACGAGTCCGGTCAAAGATGTTTATTTCATCAGACCAAAGACGAGTCCGGTCAAAGATGTTTATTTCATCAGACCAAAGACGAGTCCGGTCAAAGATGTTTATTTCATCAGACCAAAGACGAGTCCGGTCAAAGATGTTTATTTCATCAGACCAAAGACGAGTCCGGTCAAAGATGTTTATTTCATCAGACCAAGGACCAAGTCCGGTCAAAGAAGTTTACTTCATAAGACCAAGGACCAAGTCCGGTCAAAGAAGTTTACTTCATAAGACCGAGGACAAGTACGATGAAATTTTTTCGCTAAGCTGTAAATACAGTGTTAGAAGCGAAAACAAAATTTCATTTTTCAAATCTTGTTCGGCATACAACTCCGCTACCCTACAAAATGGCGTTACGCTATTACAAAGGATTATTCTACTGTCCAGGGTTGCTGAAGTTAAGCCACCTATCTGCAAAATCCTCTGGAAGCCGAGTTCGGTTGTTCCGAGCAGATGAAGAATAAGCAGGTCGACGAGATGCTATCCTCGACCCAACACCTCTTCCGCGAGCCCCAGAAGCTCTAACCCCTCGGCGATGAAGAGTCTCTGCAATAAGCATCTGCTGATCTTGCTGGCTCATAGTCACAACTCCTCGGCGAATTTCAGTCCGTCCCTGTCTTGACGATTCCGGATGCTCCTGAGCCCGTTCTCGTCTTGACGTTTCCGGCTGTTCCGGAGTTCGTTGTTGACTTGGAGTAGGATTTTGAACAAGGGAACCAGAGGCTTGATCTGGAGTGCGAGCATCTGTTGACGGGAAATGCCTAAGGAATCTCCCGATTGAGGGACGCCGGGAAAGAATGATGTCGTACCGAGAAGCCCAGCGCCGCAATGATTTCACAACTTGTTGGCAAGCCGAGCTCTCCAGCGCATTTTCCTCCGGAGTACATGATATTCCTCCCACAGTTCGTCAACTCGACTCTGAACATCTGATATGGTCACTCCCCCGCGCACACGGATGTAATCCTCGTACGCAGTCCTCTCTGCAATGGTCGTATTCAGCTCGGCCTCCAGATCCTTCTTATCGGACTCTAAGTCCTTATTATCGGCCTCCAGCTTCACTAAACGAGCCAGAAGCTCGTCATTCTTCGTCTGATCGGCTATAGCTCTTTTCTCAGCTTCGTCTAAAGCCGAAGAGTACAGCCGTTTCCAGTGAAGTATCTCCATCTCCTTGAGTACAAAGCAGCTATATTAGTTCGGCAGCTGTACCGAGCAGATAGTAAAATACAACAGGAATAAAGGCGAGTACGAAAAGCTATACGAAGACAAGTGTAGAGAATTTTTCATTCACAAGGAAAATTTTTACACTAGGAGGGCTTCAAGGCCATTTTACAAGGAAGAAACTAGACTAAGAGAAGGGAGACGAAATCATACTCCGCCAGCTTCGTCTCCGGCTCCTTGGTCTGGTTCAGCTTCTTTCTCCTGAGCTACCTCAGCCTCGGCCTCGCATCCTGCCGGCCTCGCCTCCGCCTCCTGATCGGCTTCCTTCTCCGGATGCCCGGCCCGCTCGACTTCGGCCTCCAGCTCCAGCGACTCGGCCTCACCCTCTCCGTTGTAAGTCGAAGCGGGTGAAACGGGTCCCACGGAGGCAAAGATAGCCTCCAGGTTCTCGTCCCGATCAGCTCGACAACTCCGGACTCGGTCTGCAGAAAGCAGGACCGAGGATGAAGCGAGCTCCTCAAGGAGCGGCAGATTCTGAAGCCGAGCTGCTATCTCTCGGCTGTACAGAGGCAGCACGACGTCGGCCCCCTGCTCGCCCTTATCGGTAATTAGCCTTACCAGACTACCGACAAAGGCCGAGAACTGGCTGCTCAAAAAGAGTTTCTCCGTGTAAACACGGAGAGCCTCCCCCTGGGCAGCCACGGCGGCAGCCTCCTTCTGAGCCTCCCGGTGCTTCGTCTGCTCTTGCAGGATGATGAGCTGGTTTTTGGCTGACCGGGCTTCATCCTGAGCCGAGATCCTAGCAGCTCAGGCCCTCTCAAATTTGGCCTCAGCCTGTTCGGCCAGACTACGAGCAAGATGCAACTTCTTCTGCATCTCCTCGTAGTCGTGGGATGCTTTGGAGAGCTCCACGGAGACGAACTTGGCTCTCTGAAGATGAACAAGGAAAAAACTCAACAGAACGGCCATCAAAAAATATGGAAAAGAAGCCAAGTCAGAAAGCTTACCTCCACAAAATTCGTCGGCCATTGAAAAGGCTCAGGGACGTGTTCCGGGATGTCTGCAACCACCTCGGAGATGACCAGGTCTTTCCCCGGCACTCTTGGGGACTCATGAAGTTTCCCCTTCCCTTTAGCCGAACACGGCTCCGGCTCTTTCGGATCCGAAGAAGAGGTTCTTTGCCTCTTCGGATTCTTCTCGGCTTCAGACGCCGAGCGAGGGGCTCTCTGCCTCTCCGGCTCCACAAGCTCGGAGGACTTTCGGATAGCCTTGTTCAGCATGTACACTGCCAAAAAGCAAGAAAGCAAGGTTAGTTTTCTTCGTTAAAGCAGTAGAGCATAAAGATAAAGAGAAATCCTCACCCTCGGCCTCTTCGTCCGAAGACGAGATGTCGAACACGACGTCGCCCTTGACGAGCTCAGACTCCGTGTATTGTTTCCTAACTATGGGAATCTTGTTGAGCTCGCCATCGAGCTCGTCCAACGGTTCAGGCCGAGGATGACGGATAACGGACTTCGGCCCTCTCCAGGGAAAACTAGGAGCCGCGGTCCTATCATAGTAGAAGAAGCGGTTTTGCCACTTCGGCCACTTCGTTTTACAAAAGGCCCTAAAGGGCTGTACAGGGATCAAGTAAAACCAAGACCCCTTCCTCTTAAATTGAAAGAATTTAAGGATCGCCTTCAAAGACAAATCCCTTCCTAACCTACGGAGTTCGGCAGCGAAGGCCGACAAGTGCCTCCAAGAGTTCGGAGTCACCTGGCCTAAAGGAAGCTGAAAAAAATCTAGTAAATCTATAAAGGCAGAAGGGAGGGGGAAACGAAGCCCGCATTCTAAGCTGGCCTCGTACACGGTGGCGTAACCCTCCGGCGGGGAGTCAGCCCTATGATCACCGTCAGGTACCACCGCCTTCCCCCCAGGAAAAAAGTATTTTTCGGGTAGGGATATCACAGTATCCTTACTCAAAATGCTATGGAAATACTCTACGGTCTTCTCCCCGGACTCTCTCCGGCCAGAAGACCCCTTACCGCCTCTCCTACCGCTACCCGACTCCGAAGAAGAAGAAGAAGACATTTTTCTTACTTTTTGAAGGTGAAGAAAGTCTGAAGAAGCTCTTGAAAGCGGAAGAAAATTTCTCGAGAAAGAGAGAGTATAGAAGACGCAACAGCAAAAGTGTTCAAATGAGGAAGAAAGAGCATATTTATCAGATTCGGGAAAGATTTCGAAATCGTTGCGCTGTTTCGAATCCCACCTTTTCAGGATTCAACGGCCGGATTTTACTGTCGCATTTAATGCAGGCACGCGCAAGGCACGTCCCCTGACGTCAGCCTCCCCCTTACCGTTATCCAGAATGCCGAAGTGACTCACCTCGCCGAAGTGATTCACTTCGCTTTTCGGGGGGGGGGTAGTGATGGGGTACGAACTAAACCCTAATGGCAAGCCCAATAACAGTGACGGCCCATCAGCCCAGAGCCCAAGAAAGAGTATCTGTTCGGCACCAAAGAGTTCGGCACGACCAAAGAGTTCGGACTCAGCCTACAGCTCGGTAAAAGCCGACCAGTCAAGCTCTCCTCTCAGATCGGCAAGAGCTGATCGGTAAAGTCCAGCAGTTCGGTCTCAGCATTCGACCGAACTAGGAGTTAGTGGACTCATGAAAGGCCTCCACGACCTCCACTATACCCACGATCTATTTAGTGGTACGAAGCAGTTATTGAGCAGTTATTGCTCACCCACGATCTTGTTAGTGGGGCTGCAAACCACGATCCTAGTTCAATGTATAAATAGGACTTAGATCAGATAGACAGGGTTAAGCTCTCTAGAGATAAAACATCATATAGCAAGTCTGTGTTGTAAGCTGTAATCCCAGATCAAGCAATACAATCTTGCCCTCCCTTCTTCCCGTGGACGTAGATTTACTTCAGTAAATCGAACCACGTAAATTCTTGGTGTCGTAGTCTTTATTCTCTACCAGCATTTACTAACATCAAAAATTCGCGGATCCATCAAGAGCCATATAAATAATTAATATAAACAGCTTTGAGCTTTGGGAACTGCGATAAACCTTTTTATTCCAAAAAAACACGATTGTTAACAAATTAATACTACTCCTGTAATCCATCCACAATTCCACATAGCCAGTTTAATTTCCTCTTCAATAATTTAGGAATCGATCCCTTCATTAAATTATGATTTTTCATATTACTCCCTCCGTCCCACAAGAATATGCACTTTTTAATTTTAGAAAGTCTTTTCTCTCTAATAAGGTGAGACTCATCCTCCACTACCAATACTTTAATTATCTTTTCTCTTTACATCTCTCTTACTACCAATTTTACATTAAAACCCGTGGCTTCTCTAAAGTGCATATTCTTTGGGGACGGAGGGAGTATGATACTAAAATATGCTAATAAATTATAAAATAATTATTTTAATCTGATTTTGCAATCATGTCAAAATTTCAGCAATTCAATGGTAATTACGAGTTAATAATTTATTCATGTAGCATTAGGAGTGCGTTAGGGTGATACCACTCTTAAAGTGACAACGTGACAACAAGTAACAAGCAATCTGCAATACATATGCATGCAATATGTGATATATAGCCAAACAATTTTCCATATGGTTCCAAGCAATATGCGATACGGAATCTGAGTACTATGGTGACACCATAGTTAAAATAACAATCTAGACAAGCAACTTGACATATGGTTTCAAGCAATCTGCTATATGAAATCAAAGATAATCAAGCAATCTACGATACATAGGCAAACAAGTCTACCACTTGGCAGACTAAGATTGAATCTGCTCCTAAATCTAACGGTTGTCTTTAGTGGTACAGTGTCATCTTAAATGGTGTTGTCATTTTAACCCAAACTTATAGCATTAACCAAAACAATATCACATAATCAGATTTAGCCAGCATTTCTCACTTTATACTAAATTAAACAATGTCACACAATCCCAACAATATCACATAATCAGGTTTAGCCAGCATTTCTCACTTTATACTAAATTAAACAATGTCACACAATCCCAACAATATCACATAATCAGGTTTAGCCAGCATTTCTCACTTTATACTAAATTAAACAATGTCACACAATCCCATTCTTGCATAATACTATAAACTCCAATTCAATAAATAAAATTATTTAATTTGCTATAATACGCCGTTCGAGAGTCTAAAATCTGATGTTGTTATAGTTGACGTTCGACAAAATTACATAACAGCATCTCTGATTGAAGACAAAGAGGGACAACTATACCCCAAAATTTGTGATATTACTAATAAAAAATATGTAATTTACAAGAAAAATAAAAAAATAAACAAAGTTGATAATTTGAGCTGCCATTACTTCTAAAAAGTATTAATCAGTTGGGTGACTGACCCAATGGTTAATATTCAAATTCACATCAAATTGATGAACATAAAAAGTGGCCTTTTTCCAAAATAATACTCCCTCGTCTCTCAAGAATATGCACTCTTTCCTTTTTAGTCCGTCATACAAGAATATGCACTTTCTAATTTTAGAAAGTATTTTCTCTCTAATGAGGTGGAACTCATTCTCCACTAACAATACTTTATTTATTTTTTCTCTCCACCTCTCTCTTACTTCACCAATTTTACAATAAAATTCGTGCCGCCCCCAAAGTGCATATTCTTTGGGGACAGGGGAGCAGTATCAATAAACTTCTTTCATGGATGACTAATATTCAAAATTCACATCAAATTGATGAACATAAGTAGCCAAATAAACAACTAATTAAATTCTGAAATGATGGATCGGAAGTACAAACTCATACCTTACCATTTTACCCAAACCCTATATACTCTTCTTTCTCACAAAGTTTGTCTCATTTTATTATTTTCATTCGTCCCTCAAAGATTGTTCCAGTTTCAATCTTTTAAAAAATAGATATTAAATACATCCTCAATTTCCTCAACGTGGGACCCTTATTCCACCACACACCTTCCATTTAATTCAAAGTTAAATAATTTTTTAAAATATGCGTCAGATCAAATTGAGACAAACTTTGTGGGAGCTATTATGTTATGAAATGTTTAATTACTCCGACATTGAAAACTTAAAGTAGCGAAACAAGGTACCGACATCTTTATTAAATTTATTCAATAAATGCTTATCTTCCAAAGATAATTCAAAGCATAAAAATGTTATCTCTAAATTGACTTCTGATTACCACATATTTATTTGGTTGCGAGAGTTCTATCCAATCAAAAACTTAATTCATGCAACTAAATTATTGGTAAAATGGTCTCAAAAATAAATCATGTGTAAATGAAACAACATCTGCAGTTTGCTAGGAACTAGATAAAATTATCGCTGACAAGTGGATTTTTTTAAAGTTCAGTCAAAATAAAATATACTCCGTATTGTATTTTCCTGTTATAACAAAAAAGTCTTGAAAATAAAGAAAAATATTGATACTATTAATAAGTCGAAAATGCATAGAAATTCAACAACCGCGTGTTGTGGAAACTAGAATAAATCATTAAAGAACATGTTTTCATCACTTACGCGTACTTAGCTTTGAATAAAATATTCAAATTTCTATGTAAAATTATAGTTCAATGTTTCATTGAAGATGTAGTTTTCATAGTTGTTGGCAAAATTCATTGTAGAATATTTGGAATTCAATTTCCAGTTCCAGAGTTTGAATTCTAATATATTCATAAAGTTTTCAGAAGACTTTTTCTCCCCCTCATTAATATATATTTCTAGAAAAATGTGTACTCTTACAAATTTTGAACTTTAAATATACTTATATATCTTAATTTATAAGGATATCTTAGCAATTTGGAACAACTAAATTTGGTTTTGTTTTTAATACGAGGTAAGAATCCTTCTATATCTATTTTCTAAAAACATCTAGTCATTATATGTACTAAACTGAAGAGGGGCACAATTAATATAGGAGCAATGAATTTATATATCAAAATTTATATTGTTAATACAAAACAATAAGAAAGCAAGTATTACGTCTACTACTCTATCTATCCATGATTACAAGTCTTACTTTTTGATGACTTACATTTAAGAAATGTGAACAAATATAGACGATAGCGTATTCAAGATTTTCGATTTAAAAGTGCAATAACAATTTGGAACTTCAAAATCCAAAAAATAGTTGTTTTTTATATTATTTTTAATTTAATATCTTAATTAAAATTTTTATCTTTGTTTTATTCAAAGAAAATGCATTATATATATAAAAAAAGTGAATACTTTCTAGTGCACTATTTGGATAAATATAGAGAATTTACTTCAATTTTGATAGGGTATAATTATTTTTACTAAAGAAAATGTTATATTTAACCACTAAACCTAATACTAAATGGATACTACCTCCGTTCCAAGATGCATGAGGCATTTTTTTGGACTCCTACTTTAAGTAACGGGTGTTTAAAGAATAAAATTGAGAAATGGAGATTAAAGTAAGAAAGAATAAATTTGTTGCCAAAAAATGAAACGACTCAACTATCTTGGAAGGATCCGAAAAGGAATACAATTTAGCTATTTTGAAGGGATTATTTATTAACTTTATTTTTAGAGATAATAGCTAAATGTGAATGGTAAAAGTTAGAGAAATGTAAGTGTTTAATTTTATATGAAGTATTAGTTTTATTGTAATAAAATGGGTAAAATTTACTTACCAGTGAACAACAAGTAGTAATGGATGTACCAAAATAGCTAAATAAAGCGTGTAATCGCGATGCTAGAAAGTAAATAACTAAATATGTACTTCCACTAAAAGCTGAGAATCAAGATTATCATATATGTATATATATGTAGGGTCCATTTGGTAGCTATATTTTACTAGGATGAATGACTTATTCATGTTTTACTTAGGTATGAAAGATCTCAACCTAGGAATACTACCGATGAGATTGTTTATAAACTAACATGGCAAATCCAACTCAGCTACCAAATGTGGCCTTACTAGCTAATAATAATGGCATCAACTGTTCTCCGGCCACTCGGATGGCTTCTTAACGTCGCGCAGCTGAGTTGAGTTCTCAAAGCAATGGTAGAAACCGTAATGTGGAAATCTCTCGTACCACGTATCTTGTTGAACATGAGTGTCCCAATGCTCACCACAGCTGCTCTTTCCATACTTGTGCACCCACCCCGAACCGTTGTGGCCTTCACCCCATGTCCGGTTCCAACGGTCTCCATATTTCCCTTCCCACCAGCTCTCCCCTTGCTTCACCCCCTGGCTGTTTGCGTCGAAATTCTCATCCCATTTATCGCCCCACTTAGCCCATCCATCACCCTCAAAGCGCTCAGCCCATTTGTCTGTGTATTTCGTGCTCCCCCCGTGTCCATCATACTTCTCACCCCACCTATCATGAACAAGAACAGTCAATGTACTAAACATGTTATGTACTGTAATAGATAATCACACACATGTCTCATTTCAGTTTCATTTAGTTGTTTCATGGAAGCATTTAGCCTGATTTAGGTACCTTTCGTGCCAGACGTGTGCATGACCAGCTTCTAAAGAAGTGTTTGGATCGATGCTGCACCACTTGTGAGCCCACTTCTCGGCTTGGCCTGCACCATAGTGCTCAAACCATTTCTCCTGCCACTCAGTCCCTTGCATATTGACTCCCCACTTTTCCGCTGTTTTCTCAAGATGGACGGAACCATCAATCTGGGCACTCATCAAAGAAGCTATTAGGAACATGTATTTATTGATTCTTGAACTAAAAACTTATCCCTCAGAAGCAATTAGGATCTAAACACCACAAACTAGACGTATCACTAATCATGTGTGATCATATAAGTAATGGGTACGTTTTGAATGAATTAGTTTTGATTCGTATTCGGTTTCATTTGGCTGTTGTATACTAGACAGTTTCAGAAGATATGGTGCTTCACAGATGATCATGGAATCACATACATAATAAACTGCTCATTATAAAGTAAGATAATGCCTAACCTCCATCATCGATTCCCTCCAGTATTCACGCCACACGTTTCCTGCAGCATCCCGACCAGATTTCTCAGAACCAAGTTCCTTATAAGCAAGATCATCAGCAGCTTCCCAGTATTTGTTTTCCCACTCAACACCTTTATCCGCACTAACGCCTCTGATCAGAGTCCACTTACAAACCACCCCATCAGGCCTTTGTTCTATACCCGTCTCCTTCCACCACCTCGTTCCATCAGGGTTTACTCCCTGGTTGGATTCTTCATTAATTTCACTCAGCGCCTCAGCTGCTTCAGTTGCATTTGTCGAGAACTCAACATCCCGTTTCTCTACCTCCACAAAAGACTGAAGAGGGGGTATGGGGACAAGATTCTGACTTTGAAGCATTTCAGTCTCAAATGGAATCGACAGAGATTCCATGCTTCGCTCCTGTTCCAGTACAGGGCTGCTTGGAGCTGAAAATGGAGACGCTGGCTTGAGTTTAGCACTGCCGAAAGAATCATCACCTTCACCGCCATCATCTTGTAGAGGAGGTGCCCAAGCCCAGAAACTTGGACCTGGTGTTCCGCTGGTCGAGTTACTGGATTGCGGTACCGAAATGCTGGAAATTTCCCTCCCTGGCCATGTTAACATATCAGAGCAAATCCATGACATGATACATCAAGAATAAGCAACAATTTCAAACTATTGAGAAACGCAAATACAGAATGCCGATTTAGGTTTCCAGTAGTCCTACTGAGATAATGATTTTGTTAAGATTTTAACGACCAGCCATCTATCAGTAGACATTAATAACATCCTCAAGGACAAGAAGCCGTAACTGTAAAATGGTAACATATGACATCTAGGATCAGCCAGACGAAAACAAGAACACGCAATGCATTATCATACAATTTGACATTAGGCGAAACAGAAGATAGAAAGCATAGTTTGTTGACAAACTCAAACACAAGTTCTTGGATCAGAATCATACAATAATCATTAAAAAAAGGCATAGAACTAAGTTATCAAGGAGTTCTTCACAATCACAATCAATACTCAATGATCATAGCTGGCTTAAGTGAGCAATCTCAACCATAACTGAACTCTTGAGCATATCACCCTTTTCAATATTGGAAGCTTGAAAACAGTAATTCACGGATTAGGTGACTAATAAAATCAGTTTAACAGGATGAATCCAACCGTCTGCTTTACTAAAATTAGAATAATACAGCAACTATTACTACATATTTATTCATTCTTGACATGAAATAGAATGATGCCCAAAATAAACAAAGTTGCAAGATACTTCTCATGCCCAATTTGTCTGAGCTTTCTCATCCATAAACAAAAATACATACTTATCAAATAAAATTGCAAGCTGAGAAATAAAATTTGAGTTTTTATTAAATAAATTTTTAAAAAATGGGGATAAATCAATTACCCTCATCGAGATCGGCCATCTCCTCACCACCACTGAGAACGTCCAGCTCACCGGTCTCCGGCTGCGGAGGCGCGCTGTCCTTGATCAACGCTCTGGTGGCCGAAATCGCGGCGGCGGCACGATCGATCACCTGCATTCTCTGCACCTTATCCCTCTCCTCCGGCGGAACCTCTAGAAGCTTCTCGAACTCGCGGCTCCTTTTCTCCAAATCCTCCGCGCTCTCCTCTCCCGAATCCTCCACCGTTTTATCGGCCATTATCTCAAACTGCAGCGAGCTTCTCTCGCGCTCCCTCGCCTTCTTCCACATGTCCAAGTACGAGTCTCGACTCTCGTTCGCAGCCTTCACTCTGGAAAATCCCGCGATCCTCGAAATGCTCATCGCACTGTGTTGATTCCCCAAAATGTGTACGGACCGCCATGGAAGTGTTTTCTCTGTGAAGATGAAAAAAGGACTCCCTCCGTTCCGGCGGCGGAGTGCGGTGGCGAGTGAGTGAGGTGGGTGGAAGTGAGTTGCCATTTTTCCGGAGTAACCGAAATTGGTGTTGATTTGGAGTGAAATTGAGTATGGTGAAGGAGATTTGATTCGTTTTGGACCTTGATTGGGGGGAATCGAAAGAGATTTTCGTGTAATTGAAGGAAGGTTTAAGATGCCTAGCTTCAAGGTCCGAGAAAAAAGTTGCAGGATTTAACGGAAAATACCTGCCCTTTCACGTGTGCTGTTGCTTTACGATGACTCACGTGGGAAGTGGCGATTTTGGGAGGAATTGCAGGGAACTGTATGTAAAGTCGTGTAGGGAACTTTTCCGAGGTGAAGTTGATTGTCTATTGTTAAATTAATAAATTGGCCTCCGTTTTTTTCATTAATTAAGACGACGTTACTTCATTTACGGAAATTGAGAATATTGTAGTTCCAAAAGAAAAAATATTTCAAGTGGGTTTAAAATGTAAACTAGAGAAAAAGTTGGTTATAAGTTAAAATGTAAATATTTCTTGTTGAGAAATTATTTACTAAACTTAATTAACACACATTCTTCTTTTCTAAACATACTAACAAGTTGTCATGCATCATCCATGATATGATATGATATGATGATACATACACATGAAAAGTGAATAGACATATATGAAATGACAGATAAATTAGTTTGTGTTTGTCCCTCTGAAAGTATTCGTGGACGAATGAATACATCCTCAATTATTCAATAATTACGTCCAGCCATGTTGGGGGAAAGACAAAAACATCAAAACAAAAATATTTCTCTATTTCGTGACTATTTTAACAACTTTGAAAAAGTTTCTTATATCATGATTCACTGTTTCAGTATTTTTACTACTATTTCTTGCAAAAACTTAACTTTATTACTCCCTCCATCCCTGAAGAGTATGCACTATTTCCTTTTTTATCCGTCCTCAAAGAGCATAAACTTTCAATTTTGGAAACTTTATTCTCTCAAATAAGAAACTCATTCTCCAATAACCATACTTAAAAACTTTCTGTATCTATTTCTCTCTTACTTTACTAATAATACATTAAAACCCTTTACTAATAATACATTAAAACTCATGCAGAATCTAAAGTTTATACTCTTTGGGTTGGGGACGTATTTTAACCGTAGTATAAACTTCATGTTCTGAATTTTACTGAATTGGTGAATTTTGCAAAAGTAATTTCACTACCTTGCCGGACAATGATTGGATGAAAAAACAAATTCTATTCTACAATCATTCAGGTAGCTGTCATGTACCAAATCAACACTGTCGACTTCTTTTTCTCCAGTTTTTCCTTTCACTTGATTTTCTTAACCACATAAACTCGAGCGATTATCGACATCACTTGTTAATTATCTTAATTATTGTTAACCTCTTGAGGGAATTAACTAATTGCATTTACAAAATTAGCACTTTCCATATATCAAAACTTATTACTAATAAACATCAATTATAATACGTACACACTATCTTTTAGAATTAGTAAAAAGCAAGCCCATTTGAGCCCATGATGGGAGTTGGAATATCGGGCCCGGCTCCGGAGGTGTGTGATTTCGGGCCCATGAGGCTGGGATCGTGCGTCGGCGGCGCCGTGGTGATCTCCGGCGGTGAAGTTCCGGGTATGTATGTCGGGTCATGGGCTACCCGGAGTAAAGGTAAACCACAATTTTGCTTGGAAATTGCATGGAATTGTGTGATATTGAAGCATAGATTGGGATGCTTTTCTTGAAGAAATTTGATGAGATTGAACCCACAATTGTACACATTTTCTTCTTTTTTCACTAGTTTAGGTGATGATGAATTTTGGTTTGGGAGTTGCAAGTGAGAAAATAGATATACATAGTGTGTGTGAAGGTGGCAATAAGGGAACACTTGGACTTCATGCAGAGAAGAATGGAGTTCAAGAATTCGTGGCTCTGAGATATTGATTAAAAATCCAATGCATTATTAAAATCTAAAATGATTAATACACGTAAATATAATTATATACTCCACAAATTATGACCTAATTAATTTTTGTCGAGGGTGATTACTGAAATTCAGAAAATGGAATACAGAATGAAGTAAAACAGAAACAAGGCAAATAAATACAGTGAGGCTAACATTCGATCAAATAGAACTTTGGGAAATGAATTGAGGTTGAAAAATTGCATCTTTGTCAGTTTCATACATTGTAAAACATGTCAGTTGGAGGGCATTGCTGTTTTTTGGGGTAACCGGTCACTCTGCATCGATCAAACGGTCTAGTGTTGATGTCATTGCTGGTTATAAGACGAGGCTCATGTTTAGGTCTCGATTTCGTGGCAAGATATCACAGTATCCAGCACCTGCAGCCTGAAGACTCTTCTGGACCTTCAAACCATCTGTCCCAGGTCGGATTTATTGGCCCGATGGTCCTGAAACGAGAGCGAAGACAAGAAATGAGCTCAGTAAGAGAAGTCGATTTGAGTAACTACTAAGGGGAAAACAAGCAGAAGCTTCTTACTCTGGGAGCAAAGGGTCTGGTCTTGTTTCAATGTTGATCAGCATCCTGGACAAATACATTTCACGTTAAAGGATGATGGCATAAGAATACGAACTTGTAAACTAGTGTAATCTTGCTTACTCTTTGCAAGCAGCCGAGGCGTTCTCCATTTTCTCAAGTTGTTCCAGTTCTTCCTGTTGAACAATTATCAGTCATGAGTATCTTTTTTCTTTCTTTTTTGTTGAAGTTGCATACTTAATAGAACTACATGGTTGTAGCAGAATCATGGATAATGATAAAAATGTATTTTGAGAAATGATGTTTGACCAAGGAAACAAGAAATCAAAGTTACTCCAGCAACAAGCATTCGTAAACATCATTTGACAATCAAACTGTAGAAGGTTCCTTGAAAAATGAAGACTACACCATATCTGTACAAGCTCATTCAAGAATATCCTCGATTCGACCAAGTTCTTGAAACGCCTGATGAAGCACATAATCTTGAAATACCGGTTGCATAGGACAGATTTTATGAATAAAATTTTACATGTTCCTCCATTTCTCCTAACTTTATAAAAGCCCATGTTTATGCAAATTAAAGATGTCGTGGCTGGTTTCTGGTATTTTGGCGTGCAGGGAAAAAAACCAAGTGACATCCACTAATTTGGCATCGATGTATATAAGCAAAGATATAGCAGTACCAAACTAGGCTTAAGGCTACATTCATTAATACTTCTAGCAAGGAAAGAATTCACAACCTACCTCTAAGCCAAACAGGAGAGTTTTTAGTATACAAAACGTGCATCGATAAGCTCCTATGAGCATATTAGATCTCATTTTATAGGTCATCAAATATGTCGAATCGACTTCTTATCCTATGAAGAACAACCCCCTTATTATGTTGCATGGAATTGGAAAAGGGAAGAACTAATAAACATATGGACTCTAAAAATGCTATACTAAAACCTTGTCAGCCTAATAATTCAATTTCTAACTTCCTTTTTCTCATTTCATACAACCCATCGCATAATGGTAGAGGCTAACCTGCAGTGTGCATGATGTGAGGGATCTTAAAAGTAACCTGTGTATCCACCTAGAACAATTTTAGTAGCCACAAATAAAATCAAGGTAGCATTCATAAAGCAACAAAAGACTCTTTTTTTCCCTCGGTAACATTAATTTCACAGGTAGAGAATCTTTAAGGTAGAAGAATTTCAAGAAGATCTTTTCCCCTTTTCATGTACTCACTACTAGCAACAAAATTTCAACAACAATGTCAAACACATCAAAAACAGACTTGAGTTCCCTCAAAAGAGACCAAAGAAGTACTTTCCTAGTATCTATCTTATGATCGGTAAAACGTAAAGCAAATCTTTAATAGAGCATCCTGCATAACTAATGGAAGATATTCCTCCAACCACACACACACATAGGCAGATACTAATAGCTGTTTAGTAACAAAATTCCAAGCCAGTAAGATTCTTTGGTCAAAACTATCATTCTATTAACTACATGAACTACAAAGAATCACAGGGCACATTTTACATTTCAAATATTTCCCTTGGCTGAAAATTACCAGCTGCTGAGAAGTTAAATTGACTAAGTTTAACGAACTAAGGTAGCCCCAATGTGAAGCTAAGCAAGAAAAAGACAACTGCAGAACGAAAAGTCTACTGCCCAACAAATTAGGGCAGCAATTTTGTTCTCTTCCTCAATAATTCCACAAACTAACAAGAAAGAAGCAAAGACCAACCAAAACAGAGTTCAATTCCAATGCACCATTACCATCAAGTTTTCACAAATACACAAACAGGGCCTCAATAAAATCACAACACAAAATCACAAAAAAAAAACAGTGAATGAAAAAGCTAAAAATTATGGAAGTCAACCGAAATATACCTCCAAGAAACGAATTTCTTGCTCGAGACTCTTCAATTCAGCAGATATCCTGTGCTTCCCTCGAGTATCCGCTGCTCCAGCACCCGATCGCACTTCACCGGAATTCCCTGTTTGCATTTTCCTTCCGAATTTCGGAAAGGGGGAGAAAGAGAGAGATAAAGCCCTCCACAATTGTGGTTGCGGATTTATGCTAGAAAGGCATTCTGAGAAAGGGGAAATGCCAGCTTCGTGATCAGTTGAACTACCATCTGAATCTCAGAGATTAATTGCAATCGTGAAAAAGGGATTGGGCTTTACTGTTTGGATTTATGCGGGCCGTTGTTTAAAGGTTCGTAAAAGGAAAGCGAAAAGCAGAAAGAAAGAAGCTTTGCTTTGGTTTCTTTTTAATTTGATTTTGTGAAGAATCAAATTATAAGATGAAGGGAAAGGAGCTGCACTTTGTTAGTCAAATGGATTTGTGTCTTTTTCTTCTCTTCCCCACTGATTTTTGGTGTTATAATATAGTATAGGATAATAGTTAAGGAATTATTGCTTGCCCCACTAATTTTGATGTTTTATTGCTGTGCTAATGATTTTTTACCTTTTTATTATTCTTTAACTATTATTATGCGGTATCGTGGGAGTTTATGCCTAATAATGAGGGAATCGCTTTTTGAGTATAAGGCCATCCGCAATGGGGTGGACGATGGCACGCCCGATGGCGCGCATCGTCCGCGCCCGCCATCGTCCGCCCCATTGCGGGTGCGTGACATAGGCCGCGGACGATCGTCGCGCCCTATACTAAGGGCGCGGAGTATAGCGCGGACGATGTCCATCGTCCGCCCCATTGCGGCCTACGCGGACGATGGCCGCGGACGATAGGTCATCGGCCGCGCCATCGTCCGCCCCACTGTGGGCTACGCGGACGATGACACGCGTTTTTTATTTTCTATTTAAATCTCGTTTCTCATTCATTTGTACATACGAACATATCAACTATCTCTTTACATATTCTCTCTCAACATCCAACCAAAATGAATCTCGGCAACGACACCAATAGTTCTAGTTCGTCTGAGTCCGGTAGTTCGACGTCAGAAGCATTAGATGCAGCCGTTGAAGAGGCCATGGCGGCATGCTATGTGGCAATGCAGCGCGAGGAGGAGGCGGCGGCAGCGACGGCTGAGCAAGTCCATAGGCCTATTCGACATAGGACGTATGTCCGACGCGACCAACCGGAAGCTCACAGACGTCTGGTTGAAGACTATTTTGCCGATCAACCACGATGGGGCCTGACTATTTTCCGCCGCCGGTTTAGAATGTCGCGGTACCTTTTTCTCAGCATTGTTCGGACATTGTCTTCACGTGATGAATGCTTCACGTTTCGGGAGGACAGCATCGGCAAACCCGGCCTTACACCATTGCAAAAGTGCACGACTGCTATTCGTCAGTTGGCATACAGCACCACGGCGGACCTTTTTGACGAGTACCTCCACTGCGGGGATTCTACAGGGCGCGAGTGTCTGAAGCGCTTTTGTCGGGGGATAGTAGAGGCCTATGGCGACATATATTTGCGCAAGCCGACTGCCACTGATTGCCAGGGTCTGATGCAGATGCACGAGACGGCGCACGAGTTTCCTGGGATGCTCGGGAGCATCGACTGTATGTACTGGCAGTGGAAGAATTGTCCGACGGCGTGGAGAGGCCAATTCACAAGTGGATACAAGGGCAGCCACCCGACGATGATCCTCGAAGCCGTCGCTGACCATCGACTCTGGATCTGGCATGCTTACTTCGGCGTAGCCGGGTCGAACAACGACATTAACGTCCTCAACTCGTCCACCCTCTTCACCGAGCAATGTAACGGCAACGGCCCAGCCATCGAGTTCACTGCCAACAGACGCCAATACCATATGGGGTACTACTTGGCCGATGACATCTACCCACGGTGGCCAGTTTTCCTAAAGACGATCAGCTGCCCAATTGGTGAGAAGAGGGTTTTATTTGCGCAAAAGCAGGAGTCGGCGCGGAAGGATGTCGAGCGGGCATTTGGTGTGCTCCAATCACGGTGGGCAATTGTGAAAGGGCCGGCTCGTTCCTGGTACAAGGAAGTCATCACCGATGTCATATATGCGTGCATAATCATGCACAATATGATAGTCGAGAATGAAGGCGGAAGCATCACCGATTGGAATGAAGATGACCGTGCATCTAGCTCGTCCGGCACGTCGACCGAGATACCCGATAGAGGGTTACCGTTAGGCTTCAATGAGGTTCTATCTAGACAGGTCTCAATGCGCAACCAACAGGATCATGCGCAGCTCATGAGCGACATGATTGAAGAAGTGTGGGCTCGTAACCGCCGTCGCTGAGTTTGCGTTTTTTTTAATTCGCATTGTAATGTATTAATTTTTATTAAATGAAATGAAGTTTTTGAAATTCGTATTTTAATTTATTAGTTTTTTAAAATTCGTATGGATTTTGTAAATATTAAAAAACTGATGATGTGGGGCGCCTTAGGGCGCCCCACTGTAGGTGGGGAGGTAGGAGGATAAAACTGATGACGTGGCGCGCCTTAGGGCGCCCACTGCTGATGCCCTAAAGAATAAAGTTAAAAGAAAAAAAAAGTTAACATAACTAATACAGTACATAGTATAAAAGAAATGTGATCAATTAATTAGGATGGAAAGAGTATTTTTAGAGGGAAACTCTTTTATTAGAGATCGAACTTAAATGAAATTGAGCAGAGAGAAAAGTAAGCTATTTTGTAATACTACATTTGTTCATAATTAAAAATTTGTCTACTTTTACCATGTGTTTTAATAAATTGATTGTATATTATGAGTGAAACAAGTGAATAGAAAATGGATTCCACTTCTAATAATTTTAGAGTGAGATGTTAATAGATATTTTAATATAGATGGCCAAAAATGATTTGTGGAGGCAATAATATGGACCTTTGGTATATAGATTCAAATGAAATGGATAATAACCATTTTGAAAAGTAATGGAGTAATATTAATGTGTAAGACAATAAATGTCAGCTTGTGGAGAGTGACTGTGCCATTTTCATATGAAGATAAGATCTACTTTTCATTAAAAGTTTAGACGTGATTGAATTTAAAAAATAAGATCTACTTTTCATTAAAAGAGTGACTGTGTCATATTATTATTAATTTAAAAAATTGAATTTTTAAAATATACTTTTTTGGCCCACCAAATATAATCGAATTGGAATGGCCATAAAAAAAATAGTCTCAATTCTAAAATTAAAAAGGTATTTTTCCTCATATTTTATTTATTTTTTCTTCTCTCTCCCATATATTAACCATTTTGTCAACAAAAACTATATTAATGTAGTAGTTTTCTATCTTTTTCACCAAACATGTTAGAAATATATAGATTCATTTAGTGAATAGGAGTATTAACTACTACAAATATTTTAGCCAAAACAACACTTGTACTATCAAAACCGAAATTAAACCTGGTCCATAGTTTAACCTCCCCCCTTCACTGAATCCAAAACAAATATTGGAAATTATGGATTACGTAAGTAAAATTAGTAAGAATATTAGCCTTTTATTTCAATGATTAATTTTTATTTGTTTAAGTTAAGTTATTTGAAAAGATTGAAATGGTTGATGATTGAATTCCAACCTTTAAGTTTCTGTGGAATTTAACCAATTTCAGATAGAAAAAGAAATACACATGGCAAAATAAATTAGAAGCGTGAAGAAATATGAATATTCAGTATGAAGCACACATTTATTTTGGGATAATTTCATTTTCTTAATCTCTTTCACTCACTAGATTAAACATGCTTACATGTTACTAAGGAGTAAGGATGACCGTTGGACATAATTTGTAGTTATGAACTAGTAGGTGCAGCAAATATTTAATCATACTCTATTATTGGAATACATCTTTGTTTAATACTATCATCATTTGGAGATGTGAATAGAAGAGAGAGTGATGGGGTGCGTACTAAACAAGCCCAACAGCAATAACGGCCCATCAGCCCAAAGCCCAAGGAGGAGTATGAGTTCGGCATCACCAAAGAGTTCGGCCTCAGCCTACAGCTCGGTAAAAGCCAACCTATCAAGCTCTGCTCTCAGGTCGGCATCAAGCTCTACTCTCAGATCGGCCACCAAAGCAGGAGTATGAGTTCGGCATTACCAAAGAGTTCGGCCTCAGCCTACAGCTCGGTAAAAGCCGACCAATCAAGCTCTGCTCTCAGGTCGGCATCAAGCTCTACTCTCAGATCGGCAACCAAAGCAGTTCGGTCTCAGTATTCGACCGAACAAGGAGTGGGTGGACCCATACAGGATGTCCAACACACCCACTACCACGTGGTGTCAACTCAGGCCACGATCGTAGGCCATGACCTACGCTACATCCACGATCTTAGGCCATGACCTACACGACATCCATGACTTAGGGTGGAGATGCAAGCCACGATCTTAGTTCCATATATAAATAGAACTTAGATCTGATATGGAAGGTTAAAGCTCTCTAGAGATAAAACACCATATAGCAAATAGCAAGTTTGTATTTGTAAGCTGTAGAAAACAGATCAAGCAATACAATCTTGCCCTCCCTTTTTCCCGTGGACGTAGATTTACTTCAGTAAATCGAACCACGTAAATTCTTTGTGTCATAATCTTCATTCTCTACCAGCATTTACAAACATCAGAAATTCGCGGAATCATCACTGGCGCCGTCTGTGGGAAACAGAGAACAAAATGTGTGATAAAGCGAATTTTTGATCCATTTTTTCCACCCAAAAAATGCATACCAGATCGCAGAGTACCCGTATTCCCGCCCGTGAGAACCAGGAGGAAGCCAATCCATCCCACAGGTCTGGAAAACAGCCTAGGGATAAATCCACCACCAGTTCTCATGGCGAAGGAACAAGCCGCTCCAGGAAAGATCGTCCCACCGAGTCTTCCCAGCAGCCTGATTTGAATGAGGCTGTCAAGCTGTTCTTGGCTGAGAAGCAGGATGAGTTCTTAGCCTTCCTGCAAAAGAGCCAACAGACGAAGACGAAAACGGTAGATTCTCCTTCCTCGTCCAGACATGAAAGTCACTACCGCAGTAGTACCGTGTCTTCCAGGAAGAAGAATCCTCAACCCCGACACATTCCTGTTCCTCCTCGGTACCGGAATCACAGGAGATCTCCATCTCCTCCATACCGAAGAGATGTCGGGTTCGCCATGTACGGAGCATTGAAGACTCCATTCTCGGACGATATCACCCGAACTCCCCTTCCACAGAACTACCGAACTCCGTCGATAACCTATGACGGACTCGTGGATCCTCATGACTTCCTGGGACGCTATCAGTATAATATGGCGAACCAAGGTCTCAATGAGGTCCATATGTGCAAGCTGTTCCCCGAGCTGCTCATCGGGAACGCCAGAAGGTGGTTCGACAGCCTTCCTCAAGGCAGCATTAGATCCTACCGAGATCTGATGGATGCTTTCCACAGGAGGTTCTTTCAGAAAGCGGAAGCCCGGAATACTTCGGCTCAGCTGCTTTCTATACGTCAATGATCTACTTGTCATTTCGGCATTCCAAAATGGAATCCTGCCCGGAGCTCTCTACAGAAAGCTCGTGGAATGCAGTCCGCAAACAGCTCAAGAGATGTGGGACATTGCGGACCAGTTCTCCCGAGCCGATGAGGCAGACCGTCGAAAACGGTCTTTAGACAGCTCATCTAGAGGAGACGAAAAGAAGCCCGATCATAGCGATCAGAGGCTTCCTCGCCGAACACCTTCCCCATCAAAGGAGGGATAGCGGTCATCCGAGGTGATCGAAAAAGAGCAAGTGTGTTCGCAGATTGCGCTTAAAAGTGCCGAGCAATCAGTTCGGCACCATCAAGCATAGCAATCACAGCAGCCGGAGTCAGAGGCAGGCGGAATGACCGAAGTCACACCGGAGCCGAACTCAATGGTGTACGGCACTGAAGCTGTGATTCCGGTTTAGATCGGCATACCCAGTCCCCGAACTCAATTTCTCCTCAGAAATGAATGGTGACGGAATGAGAGCCGAACTAGATCTTGCCGAAGAAAGAAGAGAATTGGCCTGCATAAAAGCAGCCAAGTACAAGGAGCAAGTAGCCCGGTATTACAACCAAAGGGTGAAGAAGCTGCAATTTCAAGTGGGAGATCTCGTCTTGAGAAACAACGAAGTAAGCCGAGCAGAAAAGCTGGGCGAACTCGAACCCACATGGGAAGGTCCATATCGGGTGTCAGAAGTCCTCGGCAAAGGGTCTTACAAATTGACTCAAGTGTCAGGAGCACAAGTACCCCGAACATGGTACGTTTCCAACCTCAAAAAGTTCCATTTGTAAGAGACAGTCCGGTCAGTCGGTCTTGAGTCCTGTTCGGTCAATGTGCTTTATTTGGTTTGCTTGGTTTTTGTTCGTCTCTATGTGCTTTTTATTTGTCTATATGCGTTTTGTCTGTCTATGTGCGTGTCGTCTCTTACAAATGTTACTGAGGTATCTTGTTCTTCGAAGGCTGATCCCCTTCTTAGAACATATACAAGCCAACGATTGTGAGTCAAAGCTTCTAAAGAGGATACAAGACCACAATTCAGCTTAAACAAGCAGTTCGTCCGAAACGAGCTGCAACAAGCCAACGATTGTGCGTCAAAGCTTCTAAAGAGGATACAAGACCACAATTCAGCTTAAACAAGCAGTTCGTCCGAAACGAGCTGCAACAAGCCAACGATTGTGCGTCAAAGCTTCTAAAGAGGATACAAGACCACAATTCAGCTTAAACAAGCAGTTCGTCCGAAACGAGCTGCAACAAGCCAAAGATTGTGTGTCAAAGCTTCTAAAGAGGATACAAGACCACAATTCTGCTTAAAAATCAAGCACTTCGTCTGAAACGAACTGCAACAAAAGTCCGATTCTCGCGATAAAACTTGCCTGAATTAGGACAAGGGAAAGTCCAATCCATGCGATAAAACTCGCCGAATTAGGACGACCAAGTTCGGTCAAAGCAGTTTACCTCATAAGACCGAGGACGACCATGTCTAGTCAAAGAGGTTTACTGCATAAGACCACTTCGGTTAACTGGGAAAGTCCGATCCACGCGATAAAACTCGCCGAATTAGGACAAGGGAAAGTTCGATCCCGGCGACAAAAATCGCCAAATTAGAACACAGACCAAAGACGAGTCCGGTCAAAAGATGTTTATTTCATCAGACCAAAGACGAGTCCGGTCAAAGATGTTTATTTCATCCGACCAAAGACGAGTCCGGTCAAAAGATGTTTATTTCATCAGACCAAAGACGAGTCCGGTCAAAGATGTTTATTTCATCAGACCAAAGACGAGTCCGGTCAAAGATGTTTATTTCATCAGACCAAAGACGAGTCCGGTCAAAGATGTTTATTTCATCAGACCAAAGACGAGTCCGGTCAAAGATGTTTATTTCATCAGACCAAAGACGAGTCCGGTCGAAGATGTTTATTTCATCAGACCAAAGACGAGTCCAGTCAAAGATGTTTATTTCATCCGACCAAAGACGAGTCCGGTCAAAAGATGTTTATTTCATCAGACCAAAGACGAGTCCGGTCAAAGATGTTTATTTCATCAGACCAAAGACGAGTCCGGTCAAAGATGTTTATTTCATCAGACCAAAGACGAGTCCGGTCAAAGATGTTTATTTC
The DNA here is from genome assembly GCF_004379255.2 of Salvia splendens. NCBI lineage: Eukaryota > Viridiplantae > Streptophyta > Magnoliopsida > Lamiales > Lamiaceae > Salvia > Salvia splendens. The sequence continues at coordinate 22,137,565 of NC_056049.1, forward strand.
ATCAGACCAAAGACGAGTCCGGTCAAAGATGTTTATTTCATCAGACCAAAGACGAGTCCGGTCAAAGATGTTTATTTCATCAGACCAAAGACGAGTCCGGTCAAGATGTTTATTTCATCAGACCAAAGACAAGTCCGGTCAAAGAAGTTTACTTCATAAGACCGAGGACAAGTACGATGAAATTTTTTCGCTAAGCTGTAAATACAGAGTGTTAGAAGCGAAAACAAAATTTCATTTTTCAAATCTTGTTCGGCACACAACTCCGCTACCCTACGAGATGGCGTTACGCTATTACAAAGGACTATTCTACTGTCCAGGGTTGCTAAAGTTGAGCCATCTATTCACAAAATCCTCGTGAAGCTGAGTTCGGGCGTTCCAGGCAGCCGCAGAATAAGCAGGTCAGCCGGCGACAAAAATCGCCAAATTAGAACACAGACCAAAGACGAGTCCGGTCAAAAGATGTTTATTTCATCAGACCAAAGACGAGTCCGGTCAAAGATGTTTATTTCATCCGACCAAAGACGAGTCCGGTCAAAAGATGTTTATTTCATCAGACCAAAGACGAGTCCGGTCAAAGATGTTTATTTCATCAGACCAAAGACGAGTCCGGTCAAAGATGTTTATTTCATCAGACCAAAGACGAGTCCGGTCAAAGATGTTTATTTCATCAGACCAAAGACGAGTCCGGTCAAAGATGTTTATTTCATCAGACCAAAGACGAGTCCGGTCAAAGATGTTTATTTCATCAGACCAAAGACGAGTCCGGTCAAAGATGTTTATTTCATCAGACCAAAGACAAGTCCGGTCAAAGAAGTTTACTTCATAAGACCGAGGACAAGTACGATGAAATTTTTCGCTAAGCTGTAAATACAGAGTGTTAGAAGCGAAAACAAAATTTCATTTTTCAAATCTTGTTCGGCACACAACTCCGCTACCCTACGAGATGGCGTTACGCTATTACAAAGGACTATTCTACTGTCCAGGGTTGCTAAAGTTGAGCCATCTATTCATAAAATCCTCGTGAAGCTGAGTTCGGGCGTTCCAGGCAGCCGCAGAATAAGCAGGTCGACGAGATGCTCTCCTCGACCTGCCACCTCTTCTCTGAGCCCGGGAAGCCCTAGCACCTCGGCGGCGAAGAGTCTCTTCACGAAGCATTTGCCGATCTTGCTCACTCATAACCACAGCTCCTCTGCGAACTTCAGTCCGTCCTCGACTTGACGTCTCCGGTTGTCCCTGAGTTCGTTGCTGACTTGGAGTAGGGTTTTGAGCAAGTGAATCAGAGGTTTGAGCTGGAGTACTAGCATCTGTTGGCGGGAAATGCCGGAGGAATCTCTCAATTGAGGGACGCCGGGCAAGAACTATGTCGTACCGAGAGGCCCAGCGCCGCAATGATGTCACGACTTGTTGGCAAGCCGAGCTCTCCAGCGCATTGTTCCTCCGGAGTACATTATATTCCTCCCACAGTTCGTCAACTCGACTCTGAACATCTGATATGGTCATTCCCCCGCGCACACGGATGTAATCCTCGTACGCAGTCCTCTCAGCAATGGTCGTGTTCAGCTCGGCCTCCAGATCATTCTTATCGGACTCTAAGTCCTTATTATCGGCCTCCAGCTTCACTAAACGGGCCAGAAGCTCGTCATTCTTCGTCTGATCGGCTATAGCTCTTTTCTCAGCTTCGTCTAAAGCCGAAGAGTACAGCCGTTTCCAGTGAAGTATCTCCATCTCCTTGAGTACAAAGCAGCTACGTCAGTTCGGCATTTCAGCTTACCGAGCAGGTAGTAAACCACAACAGGAGTAAGAGAGTACGAAAGGCTAAACGAAGACACAAGAGCAGAAAGAAGAATTTTTTCATTCATAAGAAAAAAATTTTTCTATACAAGGAGGGCTTCAAGGCCATTTTACATAAAGGAAGAAACTAAACTAAGAGAAGGGAGACGAAATCATACTTCGCTAGCCTCGTCTCCGCCTTCTCGGTGAGGTTCAGCTTCCTTCTCCTTATCTGCTTCAGCTTCAGCCTCTGCCTCCTTGCTCTCCCCAGCCTGTTCGGCGCCACCGTAGCCGATCTGCTGCGCCTCCTGATCGGCCTGCTTATCGCCGGCCTCCAGCTCCAGCGGCTCGGCCTCACCCTCTCCGTTGTAAGTCGAAGCGGGTGAAACGGGTCCCACGGAGGCAAAGATAGCCTCCAGGTTCTCGTCCCGATCAGCTCGACAACTCCGTACTCGGTCTGCAGAAAGCAGGACCGAGGATGAAGCGAGCTCCTCAAGGAGCGGCAGATTCTGAAGCCGAGCTGCTATCTCTTGGCTGTACAGAGGCAGCACGACGTCGGCCCCCTGCTCGCCCTTATCGGCAATTAGCCTTACCAGACTACCGACAAAGGCCGAGAACTGGCTGCTCAAAAAGAGTTTCTCCGTGTAAACACGGAGACCCTCTCCTTGGGCAACCACGGCGGCAGCATCACTCCGTTTCGTCTGCTCTCGCTGGATGACGAGCTGGTTTTTGGCAAACTGAGCTTCATCCTGGGCCGAAATCCTAGCAGCTCTGGCTTTCTCAAAGTTTGCCTCAGCCTGCTCGGCCCGGTGACAAGCAGCCGCCAATTTCCTCTGCATCTCGGCATAGTCGTTGGACGCTTTGGAGAGTTCGACTGCGACGAGCTTGGAGAGCATATCGTTCCTCTGAAAATGGATAAGGAAAAAAGTCAACAGAGGGCACCAAAAATACAGGACAGAAGCCAAGCCAAAGAATCAAGAAGACAATTCACCTCGGCGAAGTCCGTGGGCCATAAAAATGGCTCACAGATATGCTCCGAAGGAGGCGCCAAGACCACGTCTTTCTCTGGCGCTCTCGGGGGCTTCTGGGTCTTCCCCTTCCTACTTGCCGAAGTCGACTCCGGCTTCTTTGGACCCGAAGAGGTCTTTTGCCTCTTCGGATTCTTCTCGGCATCAGGCGCCGAGCTGGTAGCCTTCTCTCTCTCCGGCTCCTTGGACTCCGAAGATTTTCGGGTAGCCTTGTTCAGCATGTACACTGCCAAAAAGCAAGAAAGCAAGGTTAGTTTTCTTCGTTAAAGCAGTAGAGCATAAAGATAAAGAGAAATCCTCACCCTCGGCCTCTTCGTCCGAAGACGAGATGTCGAACACGACGTCGCCCTTGACGAGCTCAGACTCCGTGTATTGTTTCCTAACTATGGGAATCTTGTTGAGCTCGCCATCGAGCTCGTCCAACGGTTCAGGCCGAGGATGACGGATAACGGACTTCGGCCCTCTCCAGGGAAAACTAGGAGCCGCAGTCCTATTATAAAAAAAGAAGCGATTTTGCCATTTCGGCCATTTGGTTTTACAAAAGGCCCTAAAAGGCTGTAAAGGGACCAAGTAAAACCAAGATCCCTTCCTTTTAAACTGGAAAAAATTAAGGATTGCCCTCAGAGACAGATCCTTATCTAGCCTACGCAGTTCGGCAGCAAAAGCCGATAAGTGCCTCCAAGAGTTCGGAGTCACCTGACCTAAAGGGAGTTGAAAAAAATCTAGCAACTCTACAAAGGCAAGGGGAAGAGGGAAACGAAGCCCGCATTCTAAGCTGGCTTCGTAAACGGTGGCATAACCCTCCGGCGGGTCGTTAGCCCTATGATCATCGTCGGGAACCACCGCCTTCCCCCCAGGAAAAGAGTATTTTTCGTAAAGGGATATCACAGTATCCTTACTCAAGATACTGTGAAAATACTCTACGGTCTTCTCCCCGGATTCTTTCCGGCTAGAAGACCCCTTACCCCCTTTTCTACCGCTACCAGACTCAGACGAAGAAGAAGCAGACATGGTTCTTACTCTTTGAAAGTTTGAAGAAATCCTGTGGAAATTTTTGAAAGCGGAAGGAAATTTTTCACGCAAAAGATAGAGAGTGCAGAAGAAGCCAATAGCAAAGGTGTTCGAATGATGAAGAAAGGCGGTATTTATCAGATTTGGAAAAGATTTCAAATCATCGCACCGTTTCGTATCCCACCTTTTCAGGATTCAACGGCCGGATTTTACTGTCGCATTTAATGCCGCATTTAATGCAGTCACGCGCAGGGCACGTCCCCTGACTTCAGCCTCCCCCGTACCCTTTTCCAGAATGCCGAAGTGACTCGCTTCGCCGAAGTGATTCACTTCGTCTTTCGGGGGGGGTAGTGATGGGGTGCGTACTAAACAAGCCCAACAGCAATAACGGCCCATCAGCCCAAAGCCCAAGGAGGAGTATGAGTTCGGCATCACCAAAGAGTTCGGCCTCAGCCTACAGCTCGGTAAAAGCCAACCTATCAAGCTCTGCTCTCAGGTCGGCATCAAGCTCTACTCTCAGATCGGCAACCAAAGCAGGAGTATGAGTTCGGCATTACCAAAGAGTTCGGCCTCAGCCTACAGCTCGGTAAAAGCCGACCAATCAAGCTCTGCTCTCAGGTCGGCATCAAGCTCTACTCTCAGATCGGCAACCAAAGCAGTTCGGTCTCAGTATTCGACCGAACAAGGAGTGGGTGGACCCATACAGGATGTCCAACACACCAATAACGGCCCATCAGCCCAAAGCCCAAGGAGGAGTATGAGTTCGGCATCACCAAAGAGTTCGGCCTCAGCCTACAGCTCGGTAAAAGCCAACCTATCAAGCTCTGCTCTCAGGTCGGCATCAAGCTCTACTCTCAGATCGGCAACCAAAGCAGGAGTATGAGTTCGGCATTACCAAAGAGTTCGGCCTCAGCCTACAGCTCGGTAAAAGCCGACCAATCAAGCTCTGCTCTCAGGTCGGCATCAAGCTCTACTCTCAGATCGGCAACCAAAGCAGTTCGGTCTCAGTATTCGACCGAACAAGGAGTGGGTGGACCCATACAGGATGTCCAACACACTCACTACCACGTGGTGTCAACTCAGGCCACGATCGTAGGCCATGACCTACGCTACATCCACGATCTTAGGCCATGACCTACACGACATCCATGACTTAGGGTGGAGATGCAAGCCACGATCTTAGTTCCATATATAAATAGAACTTAGATCTGATATGGAAGGTTAAAGCTCTCTAGAGATAAAACACCATATAGCAAATAGCAAGTTTGTATTTGTAAGCTGTAGAAAACAGATCAAGCAATACAATCTTGCCCTCCCTTTTTCCCGTGGACGTAGATTTACTTCAGTAAATCGAACCACGTAAATTCTTTGTGTCATAATCTTCATTCTCTACCAGCATTTACAAACATCAGAAATTCGCGGAATCATCAGAGAGCGCGGTTTGTGTTGTTTCACAGCCAATTTTAGTGTTCACAACAAGAAAACTAAAATAGGAAGAGTAACAACATGAACTGGAATCTAGTTTGTGTTGTTTCACTGCCAATTTTAGTTTTCAAATTCTCGCTTTAGCATTTCAACCCACGTGCGATGCACGACGAAATATTTTTTTATCATACGATTTTAAATTGTTAATTGATTAACACAAGATCAAGTTTTGATTCCAAAAATAAATTGGTAGTATTGCAAGTTTTAAAATTGGACGATAGCTTTTCAAACCTCAAAACGGTTTTAAAATTGTATTTTGACGTATAAAAGCGCCGACGCAGAATAATATTGTCACAAAATTGTGTGTAATCTTTTTTGTATTCTGTATCCATTTAAATTAGTACTATACTTTATCATAGTAGAGCTTCATTACATTGCAATATAGTGACCCTAATACGCTAAAAACTCAAACCTTGAAACCTAAATCATAAACCCTTAACGTTAAAATATAATCATCATGACCAACAAATGAGCCAAATATAAATAAAATCCTCCCTCCGTCCCAGTTCAATTTTACTTTGTTAATCACTTAAAACAAACTTTAATAATAGAAAAAAATAAAAAGAATATCATAACTTCATGTTAAACAATATGAAGAGTATTGGAAAATATGGAGGGAGTGAAAAATGTGATGAAAAAAAATATGTGAGTAGATAAATTACCAAATGTCATATATTTATAGTCCAAAAAATAGAAGATAACTGATAGATCCTTGATCTATCGAACTAGAGCACCAACGATTTGTAGTTAAACGAAGAACAAGAACGATTATGAAGAACAAGATAAACCCTAGTTGAAGTGCTAGGGGGTGATTTCCGCCAGAACCGGGAATGAGAATAAGTTTATACTTTCTTTCTCAATGAATAAAAGAGTACATAGACCTCTAATTTATAGAATACTAACTACACTCAATAAAGATAAAGATTGCATAAAAATAACTAACTAAAATAGAAGATATGCTAAATAAATAAAATCAAGAAGATATGTTGGACGAGATATGCTTGACGAGGTTCACGAGATGACGAGATTCACAAGATCGAGGACCCTATCAATTCTCCAGTCATTGAAAACCACCTTGCCCTCAAGGTGGGTGATGAAATAAGAGCACGAGTGTCTCGTCCAAGGTGAAAGTACTCTCAAAATCTTCAGGGTAAAAAATACGAACTCCTTTCATCGCACCAAAGTAGGACACTTATTCTCTTCCGTCATAGCTATCATTGTACCCATTAAGGATCTCCTTCCAACCAAATTGCTTGACAATTGTTGCATCAACGAAGTAACCATCCACAATCGTCTCTGGATAATCATCGAAAACGTTCTCTGATCCATCATTTGTGCTAGCCACCTCTCTCACCAATGCATCAACTCCTTTAAGAGCTACTAACTTCCTTATAAAACCACGAGAATCACTCCAATAAGAACATGAGTGACTCCTTCTCAAGGTGGATGTACTCTCAAAATCTCCTGGGTAAAAAACACACACTCCTTTCTTCTCGCCAAACTAAAGAAGTGCACGTCCCCATCGTGTTGAAGCAGTAGAGAAAGTCGACGACATCGGCCATGTTACGTAATATCAGAATACCTCCAGAATGCTCTTGGGTCTCGGCCTGAACAAGACAAGGATACTTCGTGACCCAATCTGGACTTGCGTGCATATCCGACGGAGTTCACAGCTGACTCGCGGCTTTTGCGTGTGTTTGGAGCAGCGACAGCGGCTGAAGTTACTCGCAACAGAGACTAATTGTTCGTTACAACAGTGCTGATCCGTGACAGCAGCGAGTCCACGGCAGAAGCATTAGCAGCACGGCTGGAGCAGGTCGTTCGGTCAGGCGGCACTTTCAAACCTATAGTAATGTTTCTGCCCAAATGCAACGTATCGACAGAAATGAGTGGGTATCAGCAGCGAAAGCTTTAGTTAAATTATAAGATATATTATGCCCCGCTACACCATCACTTCTTTCCCTTGTATCATCTAAAGTAATGCATAGCAGTTCAAAATGTTGTTTTCCTAGAGCAGCTGTTGTATCGTCCTTTCCATAATCATTTTCATGAAACCTCTTGTTACATCCCGCCTCCATAGTCTTGTAAACCATCAAATCCTCAAGATTCGGTGGAATAGAGGATGCGTAAGCATGCTTCCTGTACTCCTCCATATTATGTCGAGCCATCTTTTCATCAAGAACAATGCTAGAGTCCAATATGCAATATGCACCTACATAAACTGGTTCACTCGTAGCTGTCTTTGAATTCTCAACAATATAGGGGATCCCAAGATTGACCTGATCAAATACACAAGAACCTGCCTCCTCAAAGAATGCCGAAGCAAATACCTCCTCGGTAATAGCTTCTGAATTCTCATAGCAATTTATTGTATCAAAACCAATTCCATTAGAAATAATATTGTTGGTCGATTCCATAGTTGGAGGCTGATCAACCAACTGATCATCATCAACAGCATGTGAAACCTCATCCTCTAATTCGGGAGCAAAGTGGGTAGTCTCCACACCTACGTTATATGCTTCTGAAATCGTATCACACGAGACATCATCAACGCTGCAGAAAGTTGGCGCTGCATCAGTTATTGAAGAATCCAACATGACTTCTTTAGGTGCATCGACAATAGGCCCAGAGTGATGGACATCGTCCACCATATGTGAATCACCCTCAAGTAACTCCGAAGTAAAACGATGATAGACCGCCACCAAGAAATCCTCACACGAACCATCAATGTCAGTTTTTTGATAATTATGAAACCAATCGGTCGTCGGCGGATCGAACAAGTATTTCGTAAGATAAAGGCGATCATCGAGCGGAGTGTAGTGGTGGTTGTAATACTCTTGGATCTTACGAATCCAATCTGAGGCATCCTCTTCGTTGAAACGTGGTGGCTCGAGGCGGAGTCGTGGTACGACCCAGGGTTTGATACCCAGCGGTGGGTTTGTGACCGGCGGCGGAAGAGACCAGCCCTGCTGCGGTGTCATCACCGGCTGCTGGTCTGGCGGCTCCTTCGGTCTCTGATTCAGAGGTGAGCGCTCGGCAAGGTTGCTCGGAGGCTCCTCGGTCAGTGTGTGTTGTCTGAAATTGGCTAGAAATTCGCTGTGAGCAGCTACTAGACGGCGTAAGTCCATGAGCATCTCAGTGATATCACAGAGAGCATGATGTTGTGATTTTTTTAGAGATTTTGGGGAAGATTTTGGCGAGAGATTTGAGGGAATTTGAGAGTAGGAATGGGATGGACGAAGAGTAAACAATGGAAGCAGCAATTGATAGATCCTTGATCTATCGGACTAGAGCACCAACGATTTGTAGTTAAACGAATAACAAGAACGGTTATGAAGAACAAGATAAACCCTAGTTGAGGTGCTAGGGGGCGATTTCCGCCAGAACCGGGAATGAGAATAAGTTTATACTTTATTTCTCAATGAATAAAAGAGTACATAGACCTCTAATTTATAGAATACTAACTAGACTCAATAAAGATAAAGATTGCATAAAAATAACTAACTAAAATAGAAGATATGCTAAATAAATAAAATCAAGAAGATATGTTGGACGGGATATGCTTGACGAGATTCACAATATCGAGGACCCTATCAATAACTCCTCAAAACTTTTTCACTTTCTTCACCTATTATTAAAAAATTTAAAACCTTTTAATTTCCCAAAAATTAAAAACTAAGTGTTACGTAAATGTTATCAAATTTTGGAAAATGAATGACAATAATTTCCGCCATTGTATTAGTATGAAATGAGTAACGAATAAATGTATAATAAATTTTGGAAAATGAAATGGAAGGTCATTGAAGCAATAATCTCAGAATTTACTTTACAACCTTTCGGTTAATCCGCATACTCATACAACAAAAGGTCGTTATTCCTCATACTTATAAATACCAATCAATGGCAATATTAAATCTCCGTAAATATCATTATGGATTTTATATAATTGTATAAAATACTTCAACACCAATGTAGAGACTTTAATATCATGGGGATATTGAAAGCAGTAATGTAGTTCTTGAAACCCCACAAATTGGCAATTTTATATTTTATATCAGTACGTTATTAACTACAGTTAAATTTTATTGGATTGCATTTTATATTTTATTATTAATCAAAGTAATGAAATATGAAAAGACGCTAAAAATGAGAAAGAAAATTAACTGATTGAATTAAATAAATTTGTATTATATTATTAATTTTCTCACAAACTCCATGCTTCATGTTGCGCAAGCAATAGACGTGAAAAGCAATGCATCATTATTAGCAGGTTTTCAAATTCCATGCTTCAATTTAATTGTTTTATGAAATTCAAGTTTTTTTCAATAGCCAATGAAATTTTAATATGCCTAAGAAAAATTGTAACTTTATAATGTTGCTCTTGAAAGCAAGTATGAAAGCAAGAGAGGTAAACCAGTCTGTCAATATCTTGAATTGTTTATAATTTCATGCATATTGAGTAATCGGTGATGCGATAATTCTACGAGTTAAGTAAGGTAAAACTGAATAGCCGCAAATCTCCAACTAAACTATGTCTTCCCATATGATAATATCTATTTTTTTCAAACCAACAGGTTGTGGATTCATATCTTGGTGCAGAATTGTTACTTTTGAAGCTTTCTGAAGGCAAAAGTATACCTGCAAAAATAAGTGAAGATTTTGCAAAATAGTTGCTCACATATATTTTTTTAATTGTTTGCAATAATATAATGAATAGAATAAAATACAGTAATAAAAAGGAAAGACAAGAAACTAAAATAAGATAAGCATCAAAAGTAAAATAACATAATTAAAAACACAAATTAGATTAAATAGTTGGGAGAGAAAGATAATACTCCACATGATTTGACGGACATAAACATCTTTGCCGAAATAGTATTTTTTTTATTAATAGGATTGGTATTTATAGATGATTTTATAGTAACTCAATGGTATAGTATTATTTATTGCAAATTAAATTAATAATAAATATCTTTTAGAGTAAAGGTCAAAATTGGTCCTGAACATATGCTCATTTTATCATTTTGGTCCTAAACATTATCTTTTGACCAACTTAAACAATTTTTAATTATTTAATCATCAAAATTTTTTTTTTAAATAAAATCATAAATAATTTGATTATTTAAAAATTGTTTAAGTTGTAATAAATAGTTTATGATTTTTTGATGATAAACACAATTTTGACCAACTTAAACAAATTGTAAGTATTTAATCATCAAAATTATTATTTTTAAATAAAATCATAAATAATTTAATTATTAAATTTTTTAGGTTGTAATAAATAATTTATGATTTTTTGATGATAAATACAATTTTGACCAACTTAAACAAATTTTAAGTATTTAATCATCAAAATTATTATTTTTAAATAAAATCATAAATAATTTAATTATTTAAAAATTGTTTAAGTTGTAATAAATAATTTATGATTTTTTGATGATAAACACAATTTTGACCAACTTAAACAAATTTTAAGTATTTAATCATCAAAATTATTATTTTTAAATAAAATCATAAATAACTTAATTATTTAAAAATTGTTTAAGTTGGAATAAATAAATTAATTATTTAAAAATTATTTAATTATTTCTAATAAATAATTTATGATTTTATTTAAACAAATAATTTTGATGATTAAATAATTAAAAATTGTTTAAGTTGGTCAAAATTGTGATTAAAATCGTTGACCGTTAAATATTAACAGAATTGTTGACGGAGGACCAATTGTGATCCGATTTGAAATGTCCAGGACCAAAAAATTCAAAAGATAAAGTTTAGGACCAAAATGATAAAATGAGCATATGTTCAGGACCAATTTTGGCATTTACTCTATCTTTTATATCTTGTGACCTTTCAAATTATTCAAGTGGAAGTGAAGAGACAAAACACAATTTTTTAAAATTAAATTTGACCGCTTGATTTTTTCGCACGCTTTGTTAGATTAGATAATTTAGTATGGAAACATATGCATGATTATAATGTAATATTAGTAATGGATCATAGTATCGAAACCTTTCCAATCATAAATCAAACACAACAATATTCAAGAAAATACATAAAAGAAAATTAAACACCACATAATATTAAATTAATTGAAACCATCATTTTCGCACAATACTACTAAATAGATTGATTTTTCTTAGAGTGTATCATGTACATAACTTGTTTTATATAAATAAAACCTTTTTATTTTTCTAATTATTACACAAATGCATAAAAACCTTTTCATTTCTCTAGTTACTACATAAATAATGGCGTTAGTTGTGGAAGGAGATCATGGGAACCTTTTAATTTCTCTAATTACTACACAAATAAATAAAAAATGTGAGAGTTTTTATTCTTAAATGTCTAGATTGTAGTCTTTAAATTATATATTTAAGCTTAAATGATAATTCCATAAATTCCCCTAAAACTCCCCCTTATATATGTATAGATATTTTAGAAGATCATTTACTTTGAATATTCCCGATAGACCATAAGATGATACTCCTATAATATAATTATAATTACGAAATAGGATGTCATCAATTACTAGGGAAAATAAGAAAATCAGTACTCCCTCTATCCCATTAGAAATGAAACGTTTTCCTTTTTTTGGCTGTCCCAATAAAAATGAAACCTTTCTTAAAATATAAACAACACTATCTCTACTTTTTCTTCTTTCTTACTTTACTCTCTCTTCATTAACTCACAAAACAACACTGCATAAAATCTCGTGTCGAAAACCAAATGTTTCCTATTTATTGAGACGGAGGGAGTATAAAGAAAATAAAGTTATAAAAAGAGCGTCTAAAAAATAAATCTCGATATCCAACGAGATATCCTAAGTCGAACTTCGCTTTCTCCGCCCCCTTCCTTTATTACTTCCTAATTCTTCCTCCACCTCAACTTCAATCTCTCCGCCATTGTTCTTCGCCATTGATTCCATTACTCAGCAATGGCGCAGGCACTCAATTTCTCCATTTCCACCTCCTATTCCCCCAAACCCCTAATCTCTCACCGTTTTCACTCCATTTCCCGCTTTACCCTCCTCAAAAACCCTAGCAAAACCTCGCTCTCCATCAAAGCGTCCGCTTCCGACAACGGCGCCGGCACCACCGTGCAGGACGCCGTCTCCTTCTTCGCCGCGGCCGCCGATTCTGCTGGCTCGATCGAGGTCGATGCAGTGACGGAGGCGGAGCTCAAGGAGAACGGATTCCGGAGCACGCGCCGCACGAAGCTCATCTGCACGATCGGCCCCGCCACGTGCAAGCCGGAGCAGCTGGAGGCGCTGGCCGTCGGGGGGATGAATGTCGCCAGGCTTAACATGTGCCACGGCACCAGGGAGTGGCATCGGGAGGTGATTCAGCGTCTGAGGAGGTTGAATGAGGAGAAGGGGTATGCCGTTGCTATTATGATGGATACGGAGGGGAGTGAGATTCACATGGGGGATCTTGGCGGCGCTCCGTCTGCCAAAGCTGAGGTACTGATAGAAATTTCATGAGCATTGATTTTCTTTTGAATTTACAATCACTTAATTGTTACTTGTATTTCTCAAGGACACAGAATTTGGTTGACTGTAGTTATTATTAGTTGCAACTAGAAGATTTCGTTAGAGGGTTAGGGACAATGCTGTTACTATGGAACTACTTTTCCACTCAATACGGTCATTGCAGATAAATGGAACTTAGAAATATTTCTTCTTTCTTAAGTTTGAGGAACAACATGGCTGTGGCATTTGTATTTTCAGAAATTAACCAATCACTTACATAGTTACATATAGAAAGATGACTGACTCCAGCAAATAAATTTAAGGAACCTTTCAACTTTAATGAGATTTTCTGGTAGTACAATATCAGAGCATAAATTTGGAAAAGGAAGTTGTATATTGTAAAAAAAAGAATCAAATTTACCAAATGATATTGTCCTTGATAGAACAAGAATATCTAGTAAGTGTTAGTTAAACTAACCAATGATGAGGTTTTTTTTGCTGAAGTAGACTGAATGATGTCAAATTTTCTTGTACATGGCAATCGATATGTTTTTAGTTACTGTCTGGAAAAATATCCTCATATCTTCTCAGGTTTTGTGATATATAAATTGTTTGGTCTATCTCTGGCCAAAGATGGGTCCTTTTATTATCTAAATTGTCAGGAACAAATATCTTGTTTCCTAGAACTAAGGAGTCTCTTTCTTGAAGTAAACCTCATTTGAGGAATATTGTGAGTCCACTATTTCCAAACCACTGAATTTGTGCTAATGAAGTCACGTTTCCAACAAAATATCAACTCTTTGACATTCTTCTGAATCTTAACATTGATTGAAAAGATGGGTATTTGAGGTTGATGTAGTATCATGCTATATTGTACTTCTTCCATTCACCAAAAATAGTCTCATTGGTGCATGATACGGGATTAAATGTAAAATTGGTGAAGTAAGAGAGAGAAAGAGATGTGTGGGTAAAATAGGATGGAGAAAGACAAAAATGTGGGTAAAGTATTGAGAGAGAAAGGGATAAAGTGGGGTAATAAATTGGGAGAAACTTTTCATTTTTGGCATGGGACTAATTTTGGTGGATGACTGAAATGGAAACATGAGACTAGTTTTTGTGGACGGAAGGAGTATGATTTATGATGTATTTGCATGATTCATGGGTGATGGGACAATAGCTATACATTTGATTAGTTTTGATTCATAGAATAAAGCATCATAGTATCATACACAATACAAGCCCAGGACTTATATCTATCTACACACCTTAAGATTGTAGTGAAGATAACGCATACCGTCTTTTAAAATGAATGGATAAGAAGCTCCAGCATATATGAGATTTTCAATAAGCATGAACTCTCTATCGGAGACATGCGTGGAACCTTGCATTTTGTAAGATGAATTGATGATTTGGCCCTAAGATTGCAAGCACATATATCTCGAGCTAAATCTGAGGTTCTGTATCTTTTGCAGGATGGTGAAATATGGACTTTCAGTGTTCGAGAATTTGATTCTGGTCTCCCTGAGCACACAATTATTGTGAACTATGGTGGCTTTGCCGAAGGTTGAAAACCCATTTCTGTACAGTAGTATTTAATTACTTACTTTTGTCTCATTTGTAGTGAACAAAATTGATTTATCTTGCGATAATAAAATTCGGATTCTTGCATGGCAGATATAAAAGTAGGCGATGAACTTCTAGTTGATGGTGGAATGGTGAGGTTTGAAGTGATTGAGAAAATTGGTCCAGATGTTAAGTGTCGCTGTACGGATCCTGGACTTTTGCTACCTCGGGCTAATCTTACATTCTGGAGAGATGGGAGCTTAGTGCGTGAACGTAATGCAATGCTTCCCACGATATCCTCAAAGGTATGTGTTTCTCTTGGGACTTGCTTTCACAAAGTTTGAACCAGCCAACTTTGTGCTATTAAACCATTTATGAAAAAGGCTTCATCATCTTACTTTGCTAGGTATTGAGTTAGTTTACCAATTGCCATTGTGCTGATATATACTCCCTTCACCCCGGATTAACTGAAGCAGTTCTTTTGGTCACAAGAATTAAGAAAAAGTTGTTTAGTTAGTTAAATTGGAAGATAATAAAGTAGGAGGGAGAATAAAATAGGAGAGGGAGAAGAGAGTTAACTTTTGCCATAAAAAAGGAAATGAGTCAATTAAACTGCGACGTCCCGAAAAGGTACAAATCAATTAATTTGGGACGGAGGGAGTATCTATTTGTTATTGTCATCATCTTTATTTACTCTGATCACACAGTTGTATTTGGATAATTAGTCTGACTTAGCGTCACTTGTTAGGATTGGCTGGACATTGATTTTGGGATTGCTGAGGGGGTTGATTTTATTGCTATATCATTTGTTAAGTCTGCGGAAGTTATAAAGCACCTCAGGAGCTATATCCAGGCACGGGCTCGTGATAGGTGAGAAGCATTCTCATTATATTTCAGATTTTTATATTCTGTTGTAGAGGCTGTAATATCTGTCAATCTTCATTACCCGGAATTATTTGCATGCTCTTGGTTTGTAAGTCCTCTATTCATTAGTCCTAACTTCATTTGGTCTTTTCTACATGATAACCATCTGAAAGTCATGCTCACACTTTCACATTGCTGTTATTTTTTTCATGCACCCAGATGTGAAATTAGCAGAGAAAATATGGAGATTATGCATGTTCTTCTGAATCATAAATACTTTATATTGCTATTTTTTTTTCTCATTTTAAGATATACAAATATATCTGTGTCAAAGTAATAAAATGATCCTATGATGCAGTGACATTTCCGTGATTGCAAAAATTGAAAGTATCGACTCATTAAAGAACTTGGAGGAAATCATAATAGCATCAGATGGAGCTATGGTGGCAAGAGGAGATCTCGGTGCACAGATCCCGTTGGAGCAGGTCCCATCAGAGCAACAAAAGATTGTACAGCTCTGCAGGCAGTTAAACAAGCCAGTTATTGTTGCCAGCCAGTTACTTGAATCGATGATAGAATACCCCACACCTACAAGAGCTGAAGTAGCTGATGTTTCTGAAGCAGTTCGCCAGCGATCAGATGCCTTAATGCTTTCTGGTGAGTCTGCCATGGGCCAGTTCCCTGACAAAGCATTGACTGTTCTCAGAAGTGTTAGTCTAAGAATAGAGAAATGGTGGAGAGATGAGAAACGCCATGAAGCTATGGAACTCCCTGGAATCACATCCTCTTTTGGAGACAGAATTTCAGAAGAGATTTGCAACTCTACTGCTAAGATGGGTAAGAAGTGCTTACTTTTTTTTTTAATTTGTTTTATATTCTTTGCCTCAACTAAGGAGGCCATGCCACTAGATGCTGTTAAGTACTAGCCCTTAACTTATTGAAAGAGGGAATCATGACATAATTGCTCCAGAACAAGGCTATTGAATGGAAACCTTGTAGTAGTTTACTTCTTTCTCCTGCTTCTCAGATTTATAAATGTGCAAACATCTCAAATATGTAGGTGTTTTGGTGTATCACCAACTTCGTGCTTGTTAATCTAACATTTATGTCTCACAATTTATGAATTTCTAGTTAGCAATACATATTTGGAGCTGTGCACATACTCTACGGATCTTATATATTTATAGTGCAAGTTGCTAATACGTGATCTTATAATGCAGCCAACAATCTGGGTGTGGACGCTATTTTTGTTTACACTAAAACAGGTCACATGGCATCTCTCCTATCACGCTGCCGTCCTGACTGCCCCATTTTCGCATTTACTACATCAACATCTGTACGCAGACGCCTGAACCTGCAATGGGGTCTAATACCTTTCCGCTTGAGCTTTTCTGATGATATGGACAGCAACCTCAACAAGACTTTCTTTTTGCTAAAATCCCGGGGAATGATAAAGTCAGGAGACCTGGTTATTGCTGTCTCTGACATGTTGCAATCTATTCAAGTTATGAATGTCCCATAAAACATCCTATTTCCATGGAGGGATGGCTCAGTTCACCATCATCATTTTCACATCTTTACTGGTGTTTGTGGCATAAGCATTTACTAGACTTCGGTTGTTGATGTTGAAGGATGAGACGTGTGTTTACTGGATGCTTGTCAGCCAAGAGGCAACTTAGCCTCGAAGGAGAGCTTTTCTTTCTAGAATATAGAGTGATGCTAGGCTCTTGTATTTTCTGTTTGTTTACATTGTTCTGAAGGCTTATTAACAACTGGGGTGTATGTTACTCGACTTTTTTATTCGAAGCTTTGTTTTGTGCTATACAATGTTTATTATTCGGACCAAGTAGCTGCAGATATCTACGAACAACTGTCGAAGTTGTTTGTTCTAACATATACTCGGTCTTTGGCTCCATCCCTTTAACTGATTTCGGTGATATAATCTTTGCAGTTTGACAAAGAGCACCACATGTTGAGGTAGAAGCAATCTGATATAGTCATGTCTCCGAGGTATAGAAGAAGTGGAATTTGCTTGAAGAAGGTGATTCAGACAGGTTTGTCGTTTTACCTCTTTTGCATTTTCTCGTACGGCAATATTTGTGTGGTTTATTTAATCAATGGCAGCAAAATTAATATTGGTGACACCAATTGGACCTTTTCAATTCATTGAGCATACAAATAGCTAGGAATGTCAATCGCGCCGGTCCTACTCGGGTTGCGGGTCAATCGGGTGTGGGCTAATCGGGTTGTGAATTCTTTCGGGTTGTAAAAGTTCAACCCTAACCCTAAAAGCTCGGGTTTCGAGCTAGCCCAACTGATTAATCGGATTGCTACCGATAAGATTAACATGCGATCAATCCAATAAATAATGATGAAAATTAGTTATATTCATAAAATGTAAAATATTTAATTATGATAAATTTGAGATATATGGTCAAATTCAATCATAAACATGATCAAATATTAATATTTGAGATATTTGTATTTGAGATATTTCGTGAAATTTTAATGCATGTTTTAGAAATTTAAATATTTTTTAAGTGAATTTAAAGTTTTTAATTTATTTATCAATTATTATATTAATAAAAATTTAATATATAATTTGTATATTTAATATAAAATTGAGTGCTATTTTTTTAGCTATCTATATCATAAAATTAATCAATTAAGTGTCGAATTAGGAGTAAAACATAGAATAATAGAAATTTTATCGGGTTTTCGGGTCTAGCCCTAACGGGTCGCGGGCTAATTGAGTTTTAATTTTATCGGGCTAGAAATTTCCAGCCCTAACCCTTTAAATTTGGTGGGCTATTCGGGCCAGCCCACGGGTTGCGGGCTACATTCCCTACAAATGGCTTCACATGAAAAATAGTGGAGTAGATGAGGACTATTCATTAATAATGGTTCCACATTTATCCCCGTAACCGTAGTGACTTGAATATTTTACTTGTTCGTTGAAGGAGAAGCGTCTGTTGAAGGAGAAGCGTCTTGCCAACGTATACCCCTTCTTGAATTACCTGTCAAATAGGATGACTAGAGCTATCTGATAAACCTTCTGATATTGACTATACAACTGCATTTAATCTTGAATATTATCATTGACCATTAATTTATCCCTCATATTGATCCTCCATTGCTTTTATATTGTTGTTATTTTAGTAAAGCATATTTTACTAATTTTGTACTGCTACTATTATTATAATTTAGTCCAGTGGTTGTTAACTTATTGTTCATCAAGATTGCTTTCACCTCTACTCATTTGACTTATAGAATTTACCAAAATGTGACATAATTTACTACCTATTTCTCAACCTATAGCTATTTAATTGGACATGACACGCTTTCTGTCTACAAATATTTCACTACAAAACAATAATAGTGATGATGAAAAACTTGTACCCAAAAAATGCATAATTACACCATGGGCCCTAATTTTCGTCATCGTTTTGTGTTGATGAAAACAATCTCAGAGAAAAAAGGTTCACAGAAAAGAGACCTCTCCCAACTAGCTTTGGCTTCTTCCAAAACACACAAACACTAACACAAGACAAGATTATGTATTGAAAACGTTGGTATCAAATTGGACAAATGGTTTATGTAGCCCCAATTGGATTGTCAAGAATCATGATTGCCATATTGAATATTGGGATATAATTTTCTCTACTAATAGTATGGAGATATGATCGATCAATTTGAAGATATAAGGCTTCCAAAAAAGATTTCTTAAAAATATCAGTTTCTTAAACATATACAAAAATATTTATTCTTAGGTGCGTTCATATTTGTACCATTTTTATTTGGTTTACGTATAAAAGGATTTCGTTCCTTTAATATCTTCAACATATTAAGGTTTACGACTGAGGTTTGGTTTCTTAGAAAAATGCAACCAAGCAAAATTGTAAACTGTAATATAATAACAAAGAATGATAATAATATTCTAATATGATTCCCTCCTTTCCAAAAAAATTGTTCTTTTGCCATTTTATTTCGTCCAGTAAAATTAGACTGTTTTTATTTATTTTTTTAAATCACCCCACAATATATTAGTAATATATGACTTCCACAATCTATTACTAATAGTCATATTGCAACTATTTGCATTTTCTTTTATATTTTACCAATTTTGTAGTAAATCTATGTTGTCATCAAATTTTCTATTTTTGAAGGACTGGTGGAGTATTATTTCTGAAACAGTAAAATTTTAGAGTTGGAACATTTGATAAAAAATAATTTAGAATCAAATTTGCTTTAATACGTATGCTATATGTTTTTATTTGCATGAACTATTTTATATTATGTTTTAAATAGGGTGAATTACAGAAACAAAAATATGTTGTTAATGATGTTTACATTTTTTTCAATAAATAAATACTAGTACTTCGTGAGAGATCTCTGGGCTAAAATAATCTTATTTGTGTTTTTTTCTTTTTTCCTTTTTTTTCCTTTTTGCTATTTCATCCTTTATTTTTGATAAATGAATATAAATAAACCTTAGACCTGTGGTATGCATTATCATTTTACTATTGGGCCAATTCACACCCATCTTCCATCTACCTTTTGTTTTTTGCTTCGAAGCTAGTTTAGTCATTTTCTCTATCATCTCTCATTTATTTAATTTCTCTCTCATCTTTTTTCTTTTGTCTTTATTTTTCTCATTTTTGTTTTATCTAGAAAACATTTTTAGCTATCACATCGAGAGAAAAGGATAAATTAAATAAATGGGAGATTGAAAAATAGAAAGGGAAATTAAGTGTATGCATAAAGATTCACTAAAACAGTATTTTATCAAAAAAGAAAAATGTGCAAAAATTTCTGAAAACGGTACAAAGTACTCCATAAATGAGATTATGATTTTTTTTATGATACCTTGGGCGATATTTAAATTTATAACAAAAAGTACAAAGTCATTATTCAAGGACTTTTTATGGTTCGATGCGATCTATTTAATAAATATATGGTGCATATTTTCCAAGGATTGTATTGAAATAACAATCATATTTAAAATGACAATATACCATCAATTAATGCTCTTTAAATTTAGAAGCAGATTCAATCTTATCCTGCCACGTGGCATGTTTGCTTGTCTATGGATCGCAGATTGCTTAATTATCTTTAATTTCGTATTGCAGATTGCTTGGAACCATATGCCGAGTTTCTTGCCTATGTATCACAAATTGTTTGCCTATGTATCACAGGTTGTTTGCGTAGATTGTCATTTTAATTATGGAGTCACCATAATGCTCTGATTTCGTATCACAGATTGCTTGGAACCATATGCCGAGTTGCTTGCCAATGTATTGCAAATCGCATGCTACGTTATTGTCAAGTTGCCATTTTAAGATTGATGTTATCCTAACGCATCCTATTTTCAAATACTTAGTCTTGCTATCTAATGTAGCCTGAATAATTCACTCTTATTAATAATAATTAAAAAAAACCAATAAAAATAAAAATAAATAAAAATGTTTTCGAGGAAAACATGGAGAAGATGATAAATTTACTTAAGAGACACTTTATTTTTTTTTAAATAAAAAATATTATAAACAAATACCCAATCGTATTAAACAGCATTTACACTCCTAATACATGTGATTTCGAGTTACTATATTATTTGAAAAATACCTGATCTTAATCGCTTAATTTTATTTGCCATTTTTTATATCTAAAATGAAGTTTTATTTATTTTATATTCAAATTACTTTTTTTTATAATATTATTGGTTGATCAGCCGGCCTTGCCATAGTGCACCTCAAACCACCATTCATTCGACCACAGAAATATTAATGTTCAACCAAAATATTCCCCATCTTAAAAAATGGTTTACATCATCACTATACAATTCATGTGAGCAGTCACCTTAAACCTCAATTTACAATGAACTTAAACTAAAATAGACAATGATGATGACATCTTATACCATGGGTTTAAAACCACTCCCACCCAATACAACATATATACCACACAAAATAAAGAGGAAAGGAAAACAAGAAAATCACTTTGTAATGTGTGTGTTTCAATGATAAAAAAGGCCAATTCATCACCTCGCATGTTAGAATGCATATAAATAGAAGTACACATTTTGAAACCCTTAGATACCTTCAATGGTTTAAAGAGAATACAAAAGGAAGAAACTAAAAGATGACGAAAAGGAAAACAAAGCCCATCATTTCATAATCCTATCAAACACCTTTATGTTGTCATCCATTATTACCAACAATTTTAATTTGACAAACGTTTATGACACCATCTTTTGTTAAAATCGGTACTTATCATTATCAACATGTCTAATCCACTAGTGAAATTTAACATGGAAATAAAAGAAAGGCATCACCATAATTCAATGTAAAACAAAGCTATCTTTATGTAAAATTAAATGTTTATTGGGACTTGGATGGTGAAAAAGTCTTATTGATTTAGGATTGTCTTCTACTAATAATTTAGTTTAGTGGTTGAAATATCCATCTCTTTCGTATTAAAACCTTGCATTAATCGAGGTGCTGAATTGCAAATCAATGGTGATAGGGATCGTCGTTTAATATTTAGGATTATTAATTATTCTGAAACCCATATTTAATTCTGAATATATGATTATTTTATGATATTGATTCGGAACATTATACTCCCTCCATTCCACTGTAATTGAGTCATTTAAGTCCAAAAAATAAGAAAATCGTTGTCAATTGGAGGTCAATTGTATCAATTCCAGTCTCAGTTCCAATTACAAAAAATATAGTACTAGTACATGGAGTATATAAATTATGGATTATATTGCCAACTTTTTAAATTTTAGATTATTTTTTAATTTGGCATTTTTTTAATATTTGGAATATAGTCCATGCATTAAATTAAACAGCAGGAATCAAAAGCATGACAACAAAAAGTTAAATATGATTGCTAAAAGAAAGAAAAAACTTTGTATAGGGGAAATTCCTATGTTCAATTAATTGAACATTTATAGACAATTACGAGGCGAAGCGAAACAACAAATCTCCAAAATCCAATTTAATAGTAATATTTGATATAGAGACATCTGTAAAAGACAAATACATAAAATTATTGCGACTTAATAAATTTTTCTCCATTTTCTATAAAAGTTGTAGACAAATGTATAAAATTTTTGCGACTTAATAAATTCTTTCCATTTTAAAAAATTATTACCCCCATCTAAATTCACGACAGTAATTTATTTGGTCTCTAGCAATATGCTCACACTTGCAACTTCTCCAAGTAACAAGTTCAACAAATGGCGAATGATTAAGCGCCGCCTAATTTACTAAAACGCTTCTCTTTTAATTAATACTTCCTTTATTTTATAAAAACAGATATTTTTGAGACAACATAAATTTTAAAGCATAATTAATAAATTAAAAAATAAATAAAAATAAAAAGTAATTGATATATTGTTAGTGGAGAATAATGTCAACCAATTAGAGAAAAAAATTATACTAAAACTAGAAAAAACTATTTTAATATGACGGACTTAAATGGAAAGAGTGTTCATTTTTTATAAGAGTAAATGTCAATTTTGGTCCTAAACATATGTGACCAAAGTATGAATTTGGTCAAAAACATTCACTTTTTGAAAAACATGTCCACAACAAATGAAATCCTTGTCGGAATGATCATTTTTTTACGGTTCCATAAAAAAACTAACGGTCATGCCACTGTGCATTTGGCGTTGACCATTAGTTTTTTGATGGAAACGTAAAAAAAGGACTACTTCAGAGACATTTTCATTTGTTATGGACATATTTTTCAAAAAGTAAATGTTTCGGACCAAATTCGTATTTTGATCATATATATAAGACCAAAATTGACTTTTACTATTTTTATAATTATGGAGTAAGTCGGAAATTTGAGTCACCATACTTACAAGAGAATGAAAAATTATATTGATCCTTTTTGTAAGTACTTCCATTAGCACTATATCACGATAAAACGTATCGATCCCAAGTCCCAACTAAGGTACCTAAAAAGAAATTTACAATATGAGTTGGCCTAATAGTAGTTAGTATGGTGGTTAGAAACCAAAAATCTTAAGTTCAAGTAGATCATAGCCTTTAATATTTTAAACTATTTATCTATAAAAGAAATAAGCACGTGATATGTATATACTCCATTTAGAACAATTGATTATATTATTATGAGCTCTTCTGAGGAATAATTAGTAAGACAAAATGCAAAGGTTTTATAGAAACAAAATCACTCTTTTAAAGTAATAAAATGCCAAGCAATTAGAGGAAATAAAAGCCAAGCATTCACTGGAAAAAAGAAGGGCAATTAAAAGCCTTAATAATTTTGGCCTAACTAGCTAGCTAGTATTAATAAATATCTTAGATGCAACTTCTGTTTTTTGAAATATTTTCAATAAATAGTTTATGTACGTATATGTCATTTACTATTGTTTAAGAAAATTGAATATATCATCGCCACAATTGGGTATGGAATGTCATGAATTAATTCTAGAGGTCCCAAATAACAGATATATAGAATTAACTTATATTACTGTTGAAACAGTGACCTATGATAAATTTTATGCTAAACTGACCAAATTCCATCCCCCACATTACTATATGTACATTACAACTTTTTAAAAAGAAAATCATGTCAGAAGAGCTGTTTTTCCGTTGCGATCTCAACTTTTTTAACGGTATGGTAAGAAACAAAAAAATAAAAATAAATTTATGTTAAAGATTTTTTTCATCTCTAACTTTGTCTCATAGGTCACATAACTCTTGGACGACAAGTATCCCCATAGCGGACATAGTTGTCTTGGCTTGAAGGAATTTAGCATAACTCCAACTCTGGTTCATTTTTAATGGAAACGATCGATTTGTGATATGTAAGGAAGAGCCGGAAACCACCTAACATATACTAATATTCGGTTGTAAAGTCTCTAGCAGCCTTTGGTACTTATATTGCAAGCGATAAAATTTATCTATTTGTTTGCTTAAAGAGGAAATGTTGTGTCTCCTCTTCGTAAGTTCAACAAAAGATCTCGATCTTCATGTTAGTTAAAAGGAAGTAACTCTTTTAATTTGGCAGCTTAACGCATGGATTAAAGGGTGATGTCCAACCCCCTCTTTTTTTCAGGCCGGATTACTGAGGATCTAAGGAGTGCATGAGGGTGACACGAAGCCAAGAACACACGTTAATTTGATTGATCCGAGCATTTTGCTCGTTTCTTTAGTTGTCTATGTTTGTATGTTGGGATGTTTGTTGTATCTATGTTTTGTTTTTGGTATTGTTTGCTTGATTGTCTAGTATATAGTGACCTTTTAAACAGATTTGTTGTTCCCATATTTTGTTGTTGTTAAAGGACAATGTTGTTGGTTTTGTATTGCCCGATCACTGTTGTTCGATTCATCGTTTTGTAACTAGAAAATTCACATCTTAGATTAAAAAAAAATAGTAAAAGACTTATTTTTCTAAAATTCGTATTAAATTATAACTGCAAACATACAAATTACAGACCCTATAAAGATTAAGCTTGTCCCTAAATACAATAGGTCCACAAATTTGTTAAAAGGGGAACCCTAAATTTCTAAACACAACCCTATACGTAGCAACACACACTGTTTCCATATAATTTGACAACAAATCAAGCTCAGAAAATCTATATTAACTAACGTAGAACTATTAATTCCTTTTAGTATTTTCTCATCATAAGCGATGACTTGCCTACATAAGTTTAGTGCAAACCTAATCGAAATAAGCATGCATGATTAAAATTGGGAAATTAATTAGAACACACATTATTGGTGGGCATGCAATAATTGAGTTATATAGGGACCATGGTGAATTTATCAGTGTGATGGGAAATGTGGTTTAGAAGTACTACCAGAAATGTCAAGTGGGATTTGGATGCATCGATCGTTTGCCTTTATATAAAGATAAACAAACACATGCCCCACATCACAACTGCACCCATTAACAAGACCTAATTCAATTGAACTTTGATGGGAAAATGACATTGATTTTTTTTTGAATCCACTCTATCTTGATATATCAAACTCAGAAAGTTTTTGGTGCTTTTTGAGTAGGACTAAAGAATTGGGGGGTTCTTTTAGTATTTGTATCTCCGACGATATAGGACATCAACGAAATTAGGTTATTCATAGCATGGTGGAATGAAATAAGGGTGCAATGGAATGACAATTCTTTTGCTTGGTATGCACAATGAATACGAAATTAACGAAATCATTTTTTTATAATTGATTTCAATTTTAATGCTCATAGAATACACTTACTATGGACACACAAGTACATACACACACACTGCACATAATATACACAAACACACACCACAGAATGTTAAGGAGTGTTGTAGGTTTGTATGATATGCTTTTAAAGGATTATTATTCTACAGATTAAATATCTATGTTATATATTTAACTACCTTTAATTCAACAATTCTTAAAATATACTCCATTTCATTTAATACTTTTAATTTGGAGTAAAAGAAATGAAACACATTCTTTATGGCATGTGAAATTGTGAATGGAATGGAGTCTTGACTAGGAATTATTCATAGTTTAAGATTCGGAACGTGTCATTAGCAATGTTTCTTTATCTTGTGAATTATCGTGAGTATTGATTTCACTGCGATGAAAAATTGAATAAGTACACTTTCTAATGCTATTAAAGACGTTAATTTGTGTGTCTAGCCACCAACAAGGGTTCTTATGATTGGTGTCCCAACTAAAATTAGGGAACGCAAATAAAATCGTCCTAAAAAAAACCAAAAGATTAAGATAATTTTCCCTCAACTTTGGGACACTTACTTTGCGTCCTAAATTATGGTTATTTTTAAAAATTCTCAAACGCTAGTAATTGTGTCTCAATTTTTGTGTCCTTAAAAGATAAGTTTTTTGTAGTGTTTACATATAATTTGTAGTTTTTTAGTTTGTCATAATCCGTTTCTTCTTTATCTACTTTATTACATACTCAATTAACACACTAAACATTCATTTTTAAACTTAATGTAAAAAATAAGTGTCTCAACTGTGAATGAACAAATGAGGTATTTTTTAAGATAATAATTAAATTTATTGTGCTCATTTAATCTTAACACATTATGCTCTAAAATACATCATTCTTCTCCATGGATTTGAAACAACTATGACAGTTCTCATGAAAAATATCCAGTACTTATATTTGATTGGAACATTTTCCTCATGTACGAACTAATTTTTAATTATGCATGTCATTTAAAACATATCCAAAAACCAAAATACACGATATTTTTTAAAAATGGGAAGTTTGTGTACTATGGAAAACTAGAAAAAAAATAAATAACCAACTAGTAGTCTAATGGAATTTGACATCAACGTCATCAATCGGAAGGAAACATTGTAGTGGGATTGTTTAGTTTGATTGATGAATGAATTTGTTAAAATTAGGCTGGGTTTGATATCTACCCTAAATGTGTGCACATGTATATAGATAGATAGATGTACATAAATATGAGTATACGTAATTGTGTATAAAAAAAAGTCATTAGAGATGCATATATAGACTACCAACCTTTTCATATGTTATGGAGAATTAGATTGAGGTCTATTTTTGTTATGAATATTAGGGTCGTTTTAAGATTTTTGTCTACCAATATATCTTAATTAGCTTTTGATACTCAATATTATGAATTGTTAATTTTATTTTTAGCCTAAACGATGATGGAATTGTTAAATTTTAAAGTTAAAACTAAATTTTAGTGCATTTAGTCATTTAATTTGACACTCAACATTATACTAGAAATTTTTGTTAAATTGGTCCTCAATATAATATTTTAATTTTATTTTAATTTTTTTCAATATACATTTGATTACCTTGACAAATAAATTTAATTAATTTTTTAAGTAAATAAATTACACAACATAAATAATTATGAATGCGAAAAAGAATCGAACGAATAAGGGGAAATATCATAAAAAAACAGGTCACATTTCCGAGTCCTCTGTCTGCACAACACGAGCTTAATGTTTTTGACGGACTCGACCTTGACCAGGAATTCTTGTCTATCCATATCAGATGGTCAACCTCGACTAGAAAAATATTAACTAATTCAATTTTTGGATACTTATTTATTAAATATGATTGCAAACAATTTGGCATGAATTGAACCTAATTTAATTTGCAAATGATAGTATAAATACAAATTTAAATTTATACTGCTCTCCCATCTCTCAGAATACAAAATGATAACATACATAGCCATCAATTAGAACTTATGTTCTTAGTTATCTCTTCAATGCTTGTTTGTTATTAGGTGTCACATACACCTTAGGTGTAAATAACAAAAAGAATTTTTACATAAAATAAAAGTGATTACATATTTTATTTTTACCAAAAAAAATTAAATGATTTAACTTAGTTGAGACACTACAAAAAGAAATACGACTCAATTTATTTGAGACGCGGAAAACATTAAATAACTGATTTTAATATGTAACAGCTTCGTCACGTTTTAAGCTAAAATGAACCAATATGAAATGTCGAGAGCCATAAGCTACCAAACACAATATTTTGGACCACATTCACAAAATGGTTATAAATTTAAAATCAAAATTAATATTTAATCTTTATATTATCGAAGAACCTTTCATTGTGGTTCATTATTTAAGCCGAGTTGCCCGAGCCCATGTATAAGGGCATTGTGATTTAAGCAGGGGCGGGCGCAGAAATAAACATGAGTAGGGGCTAAATTTTCAAAATTTTATATAAAAATAAATTTTCATGTAATTTAAAATATTATTAGGTGCTTTTATATACCAATATGTTCAAAATATGAATAAATTTTAAAATTTTATAATAGAAAAAAATTAAAAAATTAGATTCATTAGGGGGCTAAAGCCCTCTTCTCTTTACATGTGGGTCCGCCCATGGATTTAAGTGTAGGTTGAGCTGACCTGATTATTCTCTAGTGGCCATTTAGCCTATAAAAAAAATAAAACTGAAATAGTATAAAATAAATCCTGATTTTTTTGTTTAGAATTAAATCAAGAACATTAGTAAACTAGGCTGTCAATTTATGAATAAACTGTTAGTGCAATAATTAATACTAATATAGTAGGGTTTGTTTAGAATTAAATCAAGAACACGCGTAATGCTAGGATTAGGACAGCCTTTTCATAAAATTGACTCTTTCTTAGGCTTTGTTTTTTAAATAAATGTATTAATATTTCTTTTATATGAAACGAAACATAATCGCCCCAATATTTTGAAGGTGAAATCAATGACATTTAACTTTTATATGAATAAATTACTAATAATATATGTGAGCGTATTTGCGTGCAAGTATGGTTGTTATGTATAAAATCAACTGATATGTTAATCGAATCAGCTCCTCTAATTTTGATTTAATTCTATTTAGGTTGTGGTCTAATCAAATATAGAAATTTTATCGAATTAATTTTTTAATTAAATATTATAATAATTTTTTATTTCTAAAGTTCCTTGATTTATAATTTATTTTAAAATAAATTTATTAGTCACATGAAAAACATAAATCCGAACACAATTAAGTATTAATAGTATAGTTATTTTACATATATGACATTGATAAGAATAACATTAAGTAATAAATCTTGAGTTGTAGAAAGATTTAATATATTGAAGATACTACTTGTTAAGAAAAACAAATTTGACACGTTGCATGTTCTTCTAATATGAAAATACTAGGCCATCCTTAGTTAGGTTACAAGCTAATTAGATTGAAGTTTTATCGAGTTAAAAAGTTTCAACACTTACCCTCTAAATTTATCGGATTATTAGAGTCATTTTTTTTAATTTCGGGATGCCCTTAGATTCGTTGTAATGAATACTACTCATAGTTAATTAATTTATTGCATTTTAACTTTGTTATTATAGAATTAATAATAATAAAAACGTAATTTTGTTATACTACAAAATTAGACAAGTATCATGAGTCATACCCATAGTGGCACTATTAACAAATATATTTATTATTTTTTAGTACGTTTACAACAATATGTACAAAGCTAGTAGTACAACTTTATATAAAGATGTGTTTGTGTTACGAGTCAAGATTAGGTGAAGAATCATAATTTGTATGTCTTTATACAAAACGAGAGAAATAAACAATGATCACAAAAATATTTTATTTTATCGTTTCAATTTGTATATCAAATATCTAGCATTTATTTGTTGATGGAGACACACAAGAAAGCAACACCATATATATGTGGTCATAACTTAATTAGTTAGTTATTGTATATAATAAAGAGTATGCAACAGGAAATTCGAATGAATAACACAAAGCCAAGAATAAGCTGCAATTGTTTGTCATACAAAAATGGTTTTTGCCTTTGGGATTGTATAATTAAGTCGTTGTAGCAAGGCGTCCAAAAGTTTGTTTGTAAAACTACAATTCATGAATTCATAATTAAATTAAAACTCAAGTACCAATAAAAATAAACGTTATAAATAGAGAAATATGTGAGGTTTAGTCTTTAATTAGCAAAAAATAAAATTTGATGAAAAAATACATGAATTCTTTTTTAATTAAGATTCGAGCTAAAATTGAGTTCTAAAACCATTATAGGTTCAGGTTGACATGATAATGATGGGCCTCCGGCATGAGGCACGGGGAGCGGAGTATTTGCGCATGACAACCCGCCACGAAATGACCACACGAGGGTTGTCACGCGTTAAATATATAGTGTGTGTTTAAGAGCTAATAGTAATGGTACGAGTGAAGCCCAAATAATGGAAATAATGAGATATTTTGAGATATAGTTGTGGATAGGCTAACAATATTAGTATTGAATCAATTAGTACAATAAAATCCTTTAATAATCTCAAACCAGCTAATAGTCCAGTACTATATTTATGCATTTCTCACTTTCCTACACATTTCCATTATACTTTGTATGATTCACTTTAATTTTATATACTCATACTAGCTATTAATTTTTTTCAAGCAATATGTTGAAAGTAGTTAAATTTTTCTTTGAATCTTCTAGAGTCTAGACGTTATTTTCGAGTTTTTATTTGACTGCTCCTTTAATAATCAATAATGTTGATACCAATTCAAAATATTACTTTAATTTCCAACTTTATTCATAGTTTATCTGAGAGATACCGAGATAGTTAGACATTTCAAAAAAAAAATTCATAACTTTTGTATACCAAAACTTATTGAATGGCACATTGCCGTATAGAATTAAACATGACTAAAATCTGTTCCCTACATTTTGAGTGAAACAAACCTTAATGGAATGTGAGGGTTGGCACTTGATAGCTTTTATTTTGATTACTAAAAAGATCAAAGTAATAACATAATTTTGATACATTATGAAATTAATTTGAATGTTGGTTTAGTTCTCTTACTACATTACTTTTCTGCTTTGAATTTATCCTTCACTGCAATGTCAAATTTGATTGTCTATGTCTTGGTACTTTAAAAATAATTTATATAATTCCTAATTCAATTCTTTATACATGGCATTTGATTAT
Organism: Salvia splendens; assembly: GCF_004379255.2. Lineage (NCBI taxonomy): Eukaryota > Viridiplantae > Streptophyta > Magnoliopsida > Lamiales > Lamiaceae > Salvia > Salvia splendens. The sequence goes on from NC_056049.1 coordinate 22,168,234, forward strand.
AAACAATCATTTTTGTTACCATTCAAGCTCAATTATTTTGACACACATACAATTATTGAATAAGAGTTTTTTTTTATATACGCTCTAGGAAAACCTTCCCCATGCCACATTGAAGTTAAGTATTTTAATATTTAAATATGTTATAAATCTCAAGGAGTTTGGAGGATTAATTAGTAGCGCATTTTGATACGGATTTCTATTACGTACTTTTTAAATTTCTTATTTTTAAAAAATTTAACTTCTAATTAACTTAGTTTAGGAATAAGTATAAAAAGTTACATAATTAAAATAAAGGAAAATTACATATTTAAAAAAAATCATAATTAAAATAGACGAATGAGTGGAGATAGCTCGTGTATATGAGAGCTCATAAGATGATCAACACGTGTCTTGATCGAAGCATGTCGAGATCACCCTGCACCAACGTCCGTCATAGCAGATTGTAGCCGTAACTCTGCGCCACGCGTGACTCCACGTGGCAGTGACTCCATATCAGCAAGTCCAGGTGCCTATATAAACCCCCATCATTTTATCCCACAAAATAACCATAAATACTGAAAAAAAAGAAAAAGGAAACCGCAACCTGAAAAAATAAAAAAACTAGAAACTTCCTAGTAACATTATCAACATCTGATCTCCGGCGATGGAGCTCCGCCGGAAAATTAGTTTTCCGGCATCTGATTCCGACTCCCCTCGTTACACTCACAATGCTCGTCGCTCCTATCATCGCCGCCACGTTTTTCACGAAAAGCAATAACCGAAAGCTGCTAAACACCTCATTTTTCTCTCGGTTGAAGGAGAAAGACGGAAATTTCCTTCATCTTTTTTGTTTAATTTTCTCGCTGAGTACATATTACTATGAAAATTTTGTTCTGACGTTTTGGTGTTGATGATCGAGTGTTGTAAGGTTGAAATGATGTTTGGAGGAATTTGAAATTGAAAGTTTTGGAGGAATATTCTGTAAAATTTTGTGAGTGAGGTAGTGTTTTTTGAGTGACAGAGGGTTATAAGGTCTAAGTATAGGCTGTGTTTAAAGAAATTCAACTTTTCTGATGAGAATCCAGCCGATCGATTCGATCCCGAGCGACGCCGTGAAGCCGCCGGTGTTTAGGTCTCGGCTGAAGCGGTTATTTGACCGTCCGTTCAACGGCGCCCTCCGGGTTACTTCATCTGAGAAGCCGGTCACCGGAAGAGACAAAGATGGCGGTGGCGCAGCGGAGTTCGAGCCGAGCTCTGTGTGTTTGGATAAAATGGTTCAGAATTTCATGGAGGATAACAACGAGAAGCCCTCCGCGGCCGTGAAATGTGCTCGCAACAGCTGCAATTGCTTTAACGGTAACAGCAACGATAGCTCCGACGACGAGCTCGATTTCTTCTCCGATTCAATTTCCGCTAATTCCTCCTTCAGCGACCCATCGGATACTCTCAAGGTACAGAATTTTTTCAATTGGATTATTTTCTGTCCATTTCTTCTCCTATTGGTTGATAATCTGAAGCTTGCGCTTTGTTGTTGCAGAGTTTGACGCCTTGCGCGACTCTGGCGGAGAGGAATCTATTGGCAGACGCTTCGAAGATTGTCGAGAAGAACAACAAAACTCCCAAAAGAAAAGACGATTTGAGGAAAATTGTCACCGATGGTCTAATCTCCCTCGGTTATAACGCCTCCCTTTGCAAATCCAAATGGGATAAATCCCCCTCAATTCCAGCTGGTAATATTCTCAATTCCACTTTTCCACTCCAATTTCCCCTAAATTCTGCTAGATTTTAAAAATTGGCGTAGATTTCGTTTCTCAATTCAATACTCATCAATCAAATTGGTGATGATTGTGTAGGAGAGTACGAATACATCGATGTGGTGGTGGAAGGCGAGAGAGTGATAATCGACGTGGATTTCCGATCGGAGTTCGAGATCGCCCGATCGACGAGCAGTTACAAGGCGATTCTGCAGAGCCTCCCCTACATTTTCGTCGGAAAAACCGACAGGCTGATTCAGATCGTGGCGATCGCGTCGGAGGCGGCGCGGCAGAGCCTGAAGAAGAAAGGCATGCACATCCCGCCGTGGCGGAAAGCTGATTACATGAAATCGAAGTGGCTCAGCCCTCACCTCCGCCTCGCCGCCGACGATGGCGAGGAGGTGGTGGAATTGGAGCGCGAGGGGGGAGAATTGGACTTGTTCTTCGGTGAGGCGGAGCCCTCATCGCCGGGAAAGGAAGCTCCGGTGTCGATGACGTGGCAGCTGCCGGCGGTCAAGCCGAAGAGTTTTGAAAGAGGGAATAAAGCGGTGGTCACCGGATTAGCTGCTCTCCTCAAAGAGAAACTCTGATGAAGAAATTTTTGTTCCCTTTTTTACCCCCCTAGAATAATTAATCTAACCTTTTTTTTTACCATCAAATTTTCCTTTTTTGGATTTACAAAAATCAAATATATAGAGATGGAGATGTTTATCTTTCTATGCAAAAGGCAATCAATTTGAAATTTAAATTAGATTTTTGTGGATAATACAGTAGAATTGTTGGGGATGGAGGAAACAGAGGGAATATAAAAAATGAATTTGTGGATTGAAATATACATTGGGAAGAGTGGTGAGGGATGATGAAGGAGGCCGTGCCATCTCGGAAGGCGTGGATATTCTCTGTTTCTGGGTGTTTGCTAATGTCAGATTATTGAATATTTTCAGGTTAAATCTCGATTTTTATGAGTCTCTTTGGATTTTTATTGTTCCTATTTGTCGAATTACACTTGAAATGATGATCGGTTGTAATGAAATTTGAGTGTAGTATCTTACACATATGTCGATTTGTAGTAACATTTAGTTCGTCGTCATCAGATCAGAGATGAGATTGGAATTGCATTGAAAAACTAATGCGATAATGTTGACTTTCGCGGTCGATTCTGACCGCTTGCTTATCTACCGTTGACAATCTCACTAGTGTGGAATGCATTAGATTCTAATATATGTATTTATTGGTGATTGTTTTATATGATGAAGAACAATTAATGTCATGACTTCAGCATGATTATTAGTGATATTGTAATTGATAATTTTTCAAAGTTTAAGCTCAATATTGATAAAATAAAATAAAGTTAAATAGGTATGTATATATGTGTAGAAATTGACATATTGTAAAGGTCGGTCTTAAATATAGAAAATTTAATATTAAGTTGATTGATTATATATTTCAAAAGGAGGAATTGATTGAATGAGCAAGAAACATGGACAGTGTTACGAGATTAAAGAATCAAATACTTTAGGTTTAATAAAAAACTACTCCCTCCGTCCCACATAATTTGGGACACTTTGACCGGGCACGGGTTTTAAGAAATGTAATGAAAGTGAATTGAAAAAGTTAGTGGAACGTGGGTCCTACTTTTATATATTAGTTTAAAAATTAAATGTGAGTAAGAATGAGTTAGTGGAATGTGGGGTCCACTACAAAAAATGGTAAAAGTGAAATGGGTCAAATTATGTGTGACGTCCTGAAATGGAAAACTGAGTCAAATTATGTGGGACGGAGGGAGTATTACACTAATTAAAGGGAAAACACATGATATATTTCGAGATCGAGGTCAAGTGATTGAGCCCTCTCTTTAAGAAAATAAATAAGGATTTTATATTTTTCTTGTTTTAAGATGGCTGCTTTAAAAGGCTCAATGTATATTTAATCGTGAACTCCAATTTCTTGCATTATTTAACTCTCTCCTATTTATTTACACTCGTGTATTTATTTATTTATACTTATCTCTGTAAGCCTTTTACTTTGACCAGACAAGAGGAAATGGGCAGTAAATATATGTGCACATAATTATATGTATTGGGAAAAGCTATTTTAAAGAAGCTTTCAACGTGGTACGTAAGCATTGGTTGTGGTAAAAAGTAAAAAGTAAAAAGTAAAAAGTAAATAAAGAAAAATTAATGCTTTAAAATACTATAGAGGCCCCAAGCAAAGAATATTTGACTTTCTTGAATTTGTATGGTTTGATTGTGTGTTGGTTTGTAGTCACTGGTTAAGAATTTAATCAGGTGATTATCTCTTTTATTAAATTAATCTCATTTACGAAGTTAAATTATTGTAAATGGGAATTTACCTAACGTATGAAAGTAGAGATAGGTGCTGTCAGCTTTGCTTTTTTGGTACAAAAGAGTTAAAGATTACAGGTTTTTAATCATTGTAATCGCTGACAAAAAAAATACTCTATTTTGCAATTTTACTTTATTGAACTTTATACACTGCATTTAAATATTTGAAATGAGTGGAAACTTGGCTATGAAATCTGATTTTTCTCCTTTTTATCAGGGGAGATTTATTTGTTTTAAGTATTTAATTTGTAATTACTTTTTTATTTGCAATGACACGAAATATTGGACTATAGTACTTATATATGTAGATTAATTAAGAGTTTTGTCCCTTCCTTGAATTAATATTGATGTTACATTTACAGAATACCTAATTTTGCAGTACGGCAGGACTTGAATTGGAATTCAGTCTGCAACAGGCAAAAAAATAATTGATTGGAATTTGGATTTCAAGGTTTCTTGGTAGATTTTTATTTGTATTTGTCGAGGAAATTCGTCGAAATTTATTGAGTCTATTAATGTAAATTTAAAGGAAATTTCATATTTTAAACTAATAATTGAAGGATTAAACATTTGCAACAAACCACATTGAGAAAAATCGTACTCCTACATAACATATTTGATTTAAAAAATATTAGTGACATTTGAACTCTCAATTATTATAAGCTCGTCCAATTCATTACTGAAAGTAGCATGGAAATAAAATCATTATACTTTTTTTAATTTCTACGAGTTGATTTTAGGCCAAAAGATTTTAAAATAGGAAGAAAATGTGAAGATTCTCAATTTTGTATTTGGTTCTAACTTCTAATTAATAAATCCATGACTGAATAACATGCATTAAAAGGGAAAAATATCATTACGAATAAAAATATCGACAAGAAACTAAAAAATCATGACTATACCGAAAATCGACATAAAATAAATAAAAATAAAATAGATTATGAAACATCATTCAAAGATCTCACATCAATTAATAACCCCAATATAAAAAGTTATGAATCTTTTCAATTTCATACACTATACTTACAATAAAGCTGCTTATTTTGAACATTAATCACTATTTATTCCCATACTGCAACTTTTGTGTACCCCAATTCGTATATGCCTCTGTTTGGCTACATCTTCAAAATAGCATATTCCCTGGATATTTTTAACCCAATTAATCCACCAAATTAAATTCATCCAATCACTTCATATGTTGAAAGTTGAAACCACTCCCCACTTTCTTTTTCTTATCCCAAAAAATTAATTCTAAAAAAAATCTGACACCCAGTTAGAATAGAGCATGTTGGTAAAAAAAAACCTATTAAATCTAAAAGACTCCAATAATTCAGAATAAAATAGCTCCACATTATTTTTAAATAATTGGATTATCCAATCATACATTTATTCATTTAAATACTTCATCATTTGGAATAGTATTTTCTTTTCTTGTAGATTTAAAAATAAGGAATAATGATTTATGTGTGGGGCTTGTGTAATCCATTATATTGTCATAAGCAGAGTGGGTGGGCCCCAAGTAGCCAGCGCTAAATTAAGAATTGTGGGGTTATTTTCTCCTATGTTTTTTTTTTCTTCTATTTAAAAATATAGTAGGTGTGGGCCCCTTTTTCTCTATGTTAACAAAGCAAATAATAAAAACAATTTTCTAAAGTTTGACAATAATAATGGCTTTAGGAAAGCAACCCTTCACCTTATATTTCATGAGGTTGCTTGTGAAGTGTAAATATGATATTAACAGAGGGTTTGGCAAGACCATAAGTAACCACAGGGATTTCAACTGTAGGGAAGTTATTGAAGAAGCTTGGAAATTATATTTTGGTCACACCTCTAGTGGTACTAATGTTTGACTATATAATAGTACTAGTTGATTACTTGTTTTAACTTTTTTTGTCAAAATTAATTAGCTATAATCTTTATCCACAAGGGAGTTTTTGGAAAATTTTATAAGAATGTCATTTTCATATTTAAAACCGTGTCACATCGGCTGTAGTATATGGGGCCATGGGCAGTATATCAAGCACTTTAAGGTTGAGCTTCTTTTACTAAATTTATGAATTTTGGATTATTATAAAATATTTAATATGGATTCAAAATTAAAGATCTTTAATTTGATATATTATGTCAAAATTGAATCAAATTGTAAAAGTTATTAGAGCATCCACAACCGTGCTCTTGCCAGCGGCACGGTTGTGGGCCTGACCCCACTTTTTCTGCCTGCTATCTGGCAAGAGCACAACACCCACAGCTGTGCTCTTCCGCAAGGACGAGCACAATTAATTTAAAATTCAATTACACAAAAACATTTCCATAATACTAAAATTCATTAAAAAACCACAATAAATATTACAAATTACAAATAAAATAAAAAAGACATAATTAAAATCCTAAAAATTAAAAATTACATAATTAAAATACTAAAAATTAAAAATTACATAATTAAACTCCTAAAAATTAAAAATTACATGATTATTGGCTAATATTACCCGAGGAAGACTACGCATCCTGCGGCACCAACCCCAATTGTTTTTTGAGACCCAATATCATGTCCTCGTGCGTTTGAAGTTGCGTGTGGGTCATAGTTGACCTATCGGCCATATTGAGTTGGGCCAAAAGGGCCCACAACGAGTTGTTCGGAGGTGGAGGTGGAACATAAGGTGCGGGTTCGGGGGCGGGGGCCGATGGAGTCGCGGAGCGCCGGCGGTCGGCCGCCGCCTTCTTCCTTCCTTGCGGTCGGCGTTGGGAACCGCTTGGTCCGGCGTCGGGGCTACCCAAGTAAGCTCCGGTGAGTTGGCTAGCCACTTCTTCGGAGCCGGAGTCGGATAGGGATACCGACCTTGACCGTTTGGAGGAGCCGCTCGAGGATGATGTTACGCCTCCCATATACCTCGGGTGGAACCGCGTTTCCTGCCAAACGTTGAGGTACTTGAATGACTTACCGTTCAAGGATTGGTAGGTGCTCAGCGCAGCAGTGATGATGTCGACCTCGATCCGGCCGCTCCCGGCATTCTGCGACTCCTGGAGGAAATAGCCATTGAACTTGCCAATTTCTTCGTTGGCTCGGCCGATGCAGTTGCGCACCGTACTCTCGTTGCACTCGATCGTTCCCGGCGGCCGGTTTGCATTGTACCGGCGAGAGACGCTCCACCAAAAGTGATCGCCGGATTGGTTCGTGCCAACCGCCGCATCTTCGGAGATTTCGAAGTACGCCTTGAACAATTTATCCATCTCCGCCGGAGTGTACGGTGTTCGGACACCGCTACGAGTAGGAGCCGGCGGAGTTTGGGAGGGGGCGGTCGGCCTAGGCTCCGGTGTCCACCCGTATCGCCCTTCGAAGGCACCTTGGTCGTCTATTGGGTATGGTCGGTAGCCACCCAGAACGACCGAATCTTGGGTGAGAGGAGGGGCCGAATATTCCGTTTCCGGACTAGGAACGGTTGTGCACCAAACCATTCGGGGTTCCAACCGTGAGAGTGCGGGTTGTCATCGCCTTGGCCGGACATTGTTAGGGTATGAGAGAATGAAGATGAAAATGGATATGAGAGAATGAAGATGAGAATGAATATTGGAGAATGAAGATGAGAATTGTATAGCTTGATATGAATTTTTGGGTGTGAAAATGGGGGTATTTATAGATGAAAGTGTGTATTTTTGGGGGGAAAAAATAAAAAAATAATAAAAAAGTGTAAAAAACGGTAATAAACGATTATAATTTTTTTGGGAAGTGAATTTTTTTTTTATTTTTTATCGGTTTTTTAATTAAAAACCGATTTTAAATTAAAAAAAACATTTAAAGGCAACGGCTATGCCGTTGCCCAATCGCCGCGCGACACGTCAGCTGCTCGCTGGCGCGGGGGCGAGACACATTCGTTCCAGCGGTGCGGGCGGCGGTGGCGACGGCTGCCACCGTTGCGGATGCTCTTACTACAATTTAGAGTTGAGAAAAAATAAATCATTCCACTCCTTTATGAGATAAAATTATGTAATTTATAATTACTTTGTTTTATTTTAACTCTACTTTTTATTTTGGCTTAAGGTTTTTTAGAAAATCTCATCCATTTATATACTCCCTCCGTCCTTGAAAGTTTGTCCCATTTTTCTATTTTCGTCCTTCCCATAAAATTTGTCTCATTTCACTTTTTACCATTTTTGGTAGTGGACTCATATTCCACTAACTTATTCATACTCACGTTTTATTATAAAACTAATATATAAAAGTAGGTCTCATATTCCACTAATTTTTTCAACTTACTTTTTATTATATTTCTTAAAATCCGTGTCGGATTAAAGTGAGACAATATTTGAAGGACGGAGGGAGTACATTAGAACAACATCGTCATGAGATGCTAAGTGTGAGACCTGGCACATGTGTGAGGAGGAATTGACTAGGCAAGTTTGACAGGACTAGGGTAATACGAGGCCTTACTTATTCATATATGTGCTTAATATTTTACTCCACTTTTTAAATTATTTAGATGACTCAGAACTATAAAGATTCTGACTATAGGGGGAAGTCTTGTTAATTTAGCTGCAATTTGTCGTTTGCGTTTTGATGTTACTGAGCTTGTTTGTTTATGAACAAATCCAATGAATGAATTTGAAAATCTACTGACTATATGGGAAAAGTCTTGTTAATTTAGCTGTACTTTGTCGTATGTCCTCAATGTTACTAAGCTTTTTTTTGTTTGTGAACAAATCCAATGAATGAATTTTGATAATCTACTGACTATATAGGAGGAAAGTCATGTTAATTTATCTGCACTTTGTCGTTTGTGCTCGACGTTACTGAGCTAGTTTGTTTGTGAACGAATCCAATGAACGAATTTTGAGAATCAAAAGTCATTTGTGGTGAGTAGCTTTCGTATACGAAATGAATTTTTTTAAAGGAAAATTTTAATTATATGATAAAATGAGAATACTTGTTAAAGATGGAAGGAGTGAAATTAGACTGGTCTGCTGAATAGCATGTAGCATAATTGAATTTGGAATGGAAAACTAAAAAATTGAACTAGGCAAACATGAAATAAAATACTACTAGTAAGTTTGAGCTGTGACTTGGATCATTATTGACTTGGATCATTATTGAGTTGGAACATATTATTGAGTTGGAACATATCAGGCTTTACCTGACCAACTAGAGAGGCTTGATAGGCACAATAATTACAATTTCTTATTCATTCATTTATTAATTCTATTTTTTGAAACATTTATTCATTTTTCTTGAATTTGGGGAATTGTCATTTGAATTTCGTAATACTAGTGATCGGATATATTAATTGGTTATCAAGTTTTTATGGATAGTAAATTGCTTAAAGCTAAGAAGAAGGAAGAAGCTTTGGAGGCGTTTACTCTAAATTAGAATAGATTGATAAAACATATAGTTAAGAATTTAATAAATAAGATGATTAAATAAGCTCAAAATTTATTACTACTACTAAATCAAAATAAAGTACTACTAGCTAGATTATTTTTATTAGCTCATATATCACTCAATTTATATACATATTTAGTATAGTCAATTAATTTGTTTTATCTATTAATTGGTATTTTAATGTTTGCAGTCTTATTCTCCAGTGTGGCTGCGTGAGTAATATATGCAATAATTCATAAAGAGTGTGGAGTAGTTGCGATTATGTATATTACTATGATTATTTGTAATTGAATAGATGGAGAATTCACAATCTCATTCGCAATGTACTAAATTTATTTGAATAATAACAAAAATAAGTGTATTATATAAAATTTATTAAATTAACTGTGAATCAACAATGACGTAGTGTAGTATGCCTTTATGATATTTTAAATGTTTGTATTAAAATATGACAATTCCTATTGTGTAATCGATCCTTCAATCTAAATAATTTATATAAATATAATACTTGGAAACATAATTTCACTTTAAAAAGTATGACAGTTTGATAATTGATTCGTGGCATAACTAAATTAATTTGACAGTATGATCATTGATTCGTGGCATAACTAAATTAATTACTAACGTACATGTGTGATTATAATAGATATAAATACGTCAATATGATCGATGATAACATGGTTGAATATTAATTAAGCCTTACCATTAACCAATCTAATTAAAACCTGTCCTAACCCCTAAAATCAAGCTTTAGTCGTAACTGTTACGTCAATTATTTGGGATTTTGATTAGATACCTTGATTTATTAGTAAAATAGTGACAAGTTGATTAAAATGTATAAAATTAAATTTCAAGATAATCAAACATCAAGCAAAGTACACTAGGGGAATAAACGGTAGGTGTCGTAATAAATTAAGCCCTAATCCATGGTGAAGTGTAGGATAGGATTAACTTGTTCAAGATAATATACTATAAATAATGACACGCCTCATTAATTTAACCTTTTTACGTATGAGATTTAATCTATAACCTAGTCTAAGATAATATTTTTTTTCACTTCTTAGAAGTAAAATTTTGAAATTGAAAAGGTGATGGAGTATGGTTTCATTATTGATGCATATCTCACGTAGAAAGAAGTTCATGTATGTATCAAGTACAATTCAATGAATAAGACCGTATGTACAATCTAGTCTCCGTAAAATCAACAACTTTAAAGAGAAAATAGTACATTGTAAATAATTTAATTATTTCATTCCCTTTTATTTAAAGGTAAAAAATTGAGTTTAAAACGATTTTTTACTAGACTTGAAAGGATTTATTATGTAGAATCGACGGTCCCTACAGGTCATTTTCTAAAGAAGATAAACATAAAAATATTAGGTTTAACGTGTGATTAACTAAACTAATTGAGATTAACAAACAATTTTGTACTTATCTTGGGGTGGTTGAGAAAACTAGATAAAAGGAAGGTATATTTAGGTTCGATATCTTCACCAACTCTTAAGGAACTAAATAGTTGTTAAATACACCAAATTCAGCCAGTAGATCATCAGCAATCATTTAAGTGCGAATTAATTAATTGGGTTAGAACTTATTTGATAAGCCAACTCTGATTTAAATATTTCATGAGCAATTAATGATTGATCAAATTTTATATCGCTTACTTTACTCCGCAAGTGTGACATATAAAAATTGGATTTGATCAAAGGAAAATTTTATTTGATGAATTAATCCAAACTAATAGTAGTACTATATTTTTTTGCAAACAGTTTCAATATATTTAAAGTAAATCTATTTGATATTGTTGAACATCAGATTTTATGATTACTACTCAAGTTAAGAATTTTATTTATAATAAACAAGGTTTAACATAACAAGTTCATTTTGGGCTTCATCTATTAGGACCATAATCTTTTTGCTTTCTTTCTTACACAAAAACTGAAACATTAACCGTTTCTTAGCTAACAGAATTTCTTGGTTCAAAGATCTCAACTTTTTTTTCAAATCTATAAGTTTTCACAATATTAACAATTTGCTTACAATAGAGAATGTAATATAAATAAGATATATAAACTGTAATAATTACTCAATTTCTATACGGGCCATTTTGCATTAATTTGTTGCTTGAGTCAATTTAAAGATTCTTTTTAAAAATCAATTTAAAAAAGACCATATATATTTATAGCACCTCGAAAGTTTATCCATTAATTAAAGTAGATCATTAATTGGGCTAATCCCAAAAGGGTAAGCTTACTCTATCATGCTTGTAGTTTGATTGGTAAGACATACTAATTGATAAAATAAATCAACTTTACCAGATGTTTTATTTTATCATACTTGATCTACACCCTACATTCTGTCAATTATTTAAGAGTAAACAGGTCTTATTGTTTGGGTTTTTAGTAAAAATATGTCCCTCTGTTTAAGGTTAGTACTCATCATTTCATTCTTAGGAATAAAATGTTTTGCAAAAGTTTCTAGCAATCAGAATATCAACGTGACAGCCAAAATGACACGTCAATCGAGTAATCGACGTGTAATTTTGGGTAATCGACGTATAATTCACATTGTCACGTTGATATTCCGATAGCCAAATGTTTTTTGCGAGACATTTTTTGGTAAACACACCAATTGGTGGGACAAAATCGACCATTTACTCATATTATATAATCATTCTCCAATCTATAACAAAATTCCAAAACTACATTCAGTGTATACATATGTGTGTGGGGGTGTCAATATGCCACATCTAGATGTTCAAAGCCTTATCTAAACTGAATGGCTCATCAAAGTTGCAGTTTCTTGGACCACTCTTGATACATCAACCACTTCACTATCAACATAAAAACTTTTACCATTTTGGACTTTGACAGCTAACTACTAAAACCATCTTTAGAGAGTGATGAGCAATTAGGCATTATGTGTACCAATCAAGAAAGCAACTATTTAACAGCAATAGATTCACTCTTCAGACAAGAGAGATAAAGGCATTTAATAGCATTTTGGATTATTAGATAGAAATGTACTGAACTCGAATGGAAAGAACGAGGATTCGGAGCCTGAAATACAACTAAAGGAATACAGCATACGGAACGAGGATAAAACAAATAGGATGGGGCGATTTTTTGCACCTTTTGCTTCATTCCTTACCATCAGCAGCACGAAGTGAGCCAAGCTGAACAGGAGCTTGCGTCCCCACCACTTTGGACGAACCATAAGTGGAGAGGTCGATGCCCTTAGCTTTCTCCTTCTCGAGTTGCTCCTTGATCCAGAAGTATGTGATCCTCAATCCATCCTGTGGAAATGTCGGGAATAAGAAACGAGATAACATGGATGTAGATAAGCGAGAAAATATGGATAAGTGTACCTTAAGTTTCATGGAAGGTGCCCAACCAAGTTTTTCCTTGATTAGAGTGTTGTCTGAGTTTCGACCACGGACACCCTCAGGCCCTGGAATGTGATGGATTGGGAGCTTCTTGTCATCAAAGCTCAGCACAATCTCAGCCATCTCGTTCATGCTCACCATCTCATCACTTCCAATATTGACAGGCTCCCGGAAGTCAGATTTCGTTAATCTGAAAATAATCGGTAAGATAAGCAACTCAGACCGCATAAATAATCTATATTCCAACTGAAACCTCTAGCTAAATGTAACATGAAAAGTAAAAGCAGCCTTCTTTATATCTAAACACTAACTCCAAACACCAAAACATAACAAATGAATATGTACCATCTGAGGCATTTGAAGGTTATTTTCTCCTTTCAAGCAATGAAAAAGATCAAATAAATTCTCTACCCAGCAGCATTATTCGGTTTTATGGTATAACAAAAAATCACACTATTATTCAGCAGTGATATTTGAATGCAAGAAACTCCACTTATTGGGTAAATTTCATACCTTAGAACACCCTCAACACATTCATCAATGAAGGTAAACGATCGTGTTTGCTTGCCATCTCCCCACATCTCAAATTTATCAGTAGCAGTCAGGGCTTTCCTACAGAATGCAGCTGGTGCTTTCTCCCTCCCACCTATTATAGCAACACATGATATACATCTTACACAACTTTATTCGCTTAATTTCTATTTTTTGGAACAATAATAATAAACATTCTAGTCTACCTTTCCATGTCCCGAATGGACCATAAATATTATGGAACCTTCCAATGCGGCACTCTATACCAAAGTCCTTGTTGTAGTGTTTACACAACTCCTCGGTGGCCAGCTTCTCTAGACCGTAAGCATCTTGAGGCTACAATCACCAAAATTCGGCTCATGTCAGTAATGGAAAATAACATGTAAAAACAATCTAATCGAGATAGGAGGCGAAAAAACCTCTGCAGGCCATGCATCAGCCTCCTTCAAGCTAACGTTGGTCTCCAACTGCTTAAATTCGGGATAGATACAAGCGCTGGAGGCATAGAAAAACCTATACCCCAAAATTAAAGTCTATTTCAGTTCTTGAATTCAAAATTACATTCTAGATGAATGATATCAGTTTTAAGAAAGAAGACCTTTTAATCCCATTGATCCTTGCAGCCTCAATCATGTTAAAGCTGATCATTGTGTTGTTGTACATGATGACCGAGTGGTTCGACTGGATGAATCCCATCCCACCCATATCAGCAGCAAGATTGAACACATGATCAACTTTTTCAGTAACTTTCAAACAGTTATCCATCACCCTCAGATCCACGAGATGGAATTCGTGACAGAACATGTCCTCAGGCATATGCTCATTTTTCTTCCAGTCGGAAGCAATGATGTAATGACCCTCGCTCTTGAGACGCCTAGCAATATGAGAAGCAATAAACCCACCAGCTCCTGTTATGGAAATCCGGAGCTTCTCCGAGGGCCAGTATGGCTCCCTCTCCAGCTCTTGGTAGGTGTACGCACCGTAAGTGGTTTCACCAACAGTTCCCATTCTGCAATAAGGATGGACTAATATTTACCAACCAAAAAGCAAGTAAACAAAGCAAGATAAAAACTTCACAACCAAATCTACAGAAAGAGGAGACATTGAGAACAGCCAAACAGAGCTGATATTGAATAAGTCAATCCACAAACGATATAGGCAAGTAAAATGAACAAACACCGAATACATGATTCATAAGCATAATAATGCCACATGGTTCGAACCAGTCCTTCAAAAATTCAAACCTAAGGGGGACAGAGGTGGCTCACTTCCTACAGGGAATGGAATAAACATAACAAGAAACATTAAAAATAATTGAATAGTTGTTTATTCAAAGTTATTATCTCTTAAGGATCAAAGAGAAACCTGAAACATATCCAACCAATACGATTGAAAAAAGAAAGAATAATGATGAATGCTTTGGCATTCAACTTTACATGTTGATAGATTACTCTTGCAACATAGATAATGGCATAACAACACTCATAACAGCAAGAAATGAATGTAAAAAGTCCAAAACACAACTCCATTCATCAACGAATATTGGACTTTGTTATTTGGCAAGAAATACAGCATATACACAAAACAAAAATGCTGCTCAAATTTCAAATGACAAATTCACTCAAACCGGTATGAAAAAAACAACTACTGGAATTCAAAGCCATCATCACTTCACACATTAATCAAAAGAGACAAACAGATTTTACAAGACATGGATTTTACAACACCTAGCTCAGAAATTGAGGGTTTCATCCAAATTAAAAAACAGATTACCACGTAAAATGCATGAATTTTGAAAACAAGCAACAAAACAAATGAAAGAGAAACTATTCAGGAATTAACTGGGAAAGAATCAATTACCTGAGGATGATTAGAGTAGAGATGCGAATAGAGGAAAATTCTGCAAATAATTATCTTTGAATTCGAATAGATATGTGCTCTATTATTGCGCTATTTATACACACAACTGAAGCCATTTTCCGAAATTGTGAGGACATAAAATGTAGGGGGCTTATAAAGATAATTTTGCTTTTGAAAGAAATAAATTTATGTGTTGTTCTTCTTGTTGTACTTTTTCCTCAATTAATCAATTTCCCCCCATTCAAATAAGTCACTCAATTCAGAAAATCGTCAAAGTTATGATTTTATCGGCCATTTATGAAGTTACGTGATATACTGGAATTTGACTAAATTTCATACTACATTCGTCCATAAAAATAGACAAAGTTGTAAATGACATAGGTTTTAATGCGCATGGTAAAGTAAGAGATGAGAAAAAGGTAGTGGAAGTAGTGTTAATGTATTTGTGATGTCCACATTTAGAATAATGTGCAGGGTTGGTATTTGATTAAAATTTTTCATATTTATAATTGGTCTAATTTTGGTGGAAGACACAAAATGATAAATTTAGTCAATTTTTTTTAGACGGAAGAAGTAGTTTTTTTAGTTATTTGCCCTTGACATTATTGGTGATTTGATAAAACTATTTCAAGCTATTAATAATTACAATAACACAAATGAATTTTTAAAAGTAACAAAAAGTACTTTGAATTATTGGCGATTAAATTAGAACGAGGTACGAAATAATAAAACACGAATCTGATTTACATAATTTAATATCAGTTTACATGAACGTAAATGATAAGATTAAAATAGGAATATAGTTTTATAAAAAAGGAGTAACGGATCGACTCGATACATACACGAACCTAATAAAACTTGACCATAAATTATTAAATTTGTGCGTATTCGTATCGTGTTGAAAATTTTAGGCCATTAGATTTAGCCATTTAGGTATAGTAAATTGACCAATATATATATGATATTGTAATTAGGACATCCACGAGGGGGCGCTCTAAGACGCGCCCTATATGTTTTAATATTGTTTTGTTAATTAATTTAAATGTTTTCAAATATATAATGCAAACTAATTTAAAAACACAACGAGTAACCAAAAACCGGCGAATATTGCATTAATAAATACACAAAAGTTACACGATTCAAGTTGGCTAATCTACGCAATTCCCAACTTTCGGCGCAACTCATCGATCAACCCCCGGGGAATTTCGGCTTCGGCGGGGTCCGTACACTTCTTGAAGGCCTTGTGCGTCTGCAACAACGTCTTCGCCATCGAGGTTGCTGCCAACGACTCATACGCGGCAGCCGTGGCGCTCGGGGCCGGGATCGGCGATGGCGCGGAGGCAGTCAAGGATGATGTCGCCGCCGCCTTCCCCTTGGCCTTCGCAGCCTTGACGCCTATGGGACGCAGGGAGGACATTGGTGTGCCGGTACAATCGTCCTCCATGTACGTCCGGTTGAGGTCCACCGGACGAGTTCCGCTTTCGCTGCTCGTGTAACCACCAGCTTCGGTGCTCTTCGTCCTCTTTGTCGCCCCTGTGTGCAGAATCCCGCCTTGAACTTCTGTTTGTCCCTCAAGAGCGGCCAGATGGCCTCGTGCTTGAAGTCATCGTACAGGGACTGGTACGACAACAACGCTTTAGTGCGCACGTCGCTCCCCTGCTCCCTCGCGCACTTCTCGTACTCCGACGAGAACAGGTTGATTTGTCTCTTCACCTGGTCCCAGTGCTTGCGGAGCTGCTCCCGTTGGCGCTTGTACGCGCTCGGCGGCTTCACCGCATTGTAGCGCTTGACGATGCGCTCCATGTACGCCTGCTGCCTCTGGTTGTTCGCGAATATCGGGTCCTGCGATATATCACCCAACACCTCGCCAAATACGAGGGTTTCATCCGGCTGGTAGTTTGTACGGCCGGGGGCGTACTCTTCACATACTCTCAGAGGTGGCAAATTCTGCGCGTGCTGTCGGTTCCGCTTCTTTTTCGCGGGGGCGGAAGTGGATGGGGTGGCGTCGGCGGCGGCAGATGGAGTATCGTCGGCGGCGGCGGCGCGTCGGGAGGGGGCGACGGGTCGGTTTGGTGACGGCTCCATGTCAGACAAACCGTACGATTCCGTGCTGAATTCGGGATCGTACTGTGCGTTGGCGTCGAACGGCAGATATTAGTCGGGTTCTGTACCCGGCCAACGCGCCTCCCCAAACATCGGACTGTTGGGACTTGCATCCATTTCGTCGAAATAATAAAAATGTGAGTTTCGAGAGTGAAATCGTGAAAATGAAACGTTACAAATGAAGGTGGGGTATGAGTATTTATACAAAAATAAAAAACGTGTGGCATCGCCCGCGACCATCGTCCGTCGATCCCGCAATGGGACGCCTGATGGCGCGGATGATAGCCTATCGTCCGACGAGCCCACAATGGAGTGGACGATGGCGGGGACGATATGTCATCGTCCGCGCTTCAACCGCGGACGATGCATCGGGCATGGGCGTAGGGCGCGGACGATGGCGGACACCCACAACGGGGCGGACGATGGCACGCATCGGGCGTGCCATCGGGCGTCCCATTGTAGATGCTCTAACTAATTATCAATTGTCTCGGGCATTTTTGTTAATTTTGAAATAGTTAAAGAGATGTTAGTGTGGTGCGCTCCCCAATAAACAAGAGAAATTAACAGGCTAATCAATACTTCAATACATTAATATCATAAATATTACAATTAATATCATTAATACCGGTAGTAAATTTGCTCCGATTGGTGTGACAATTTTAGTTTAAAACATGATGTATTAGTTTAAAACACAAATAAAACATTTTGTATGTATAGTGCAATTTTCCCGCTATTTTACTTTATTTTAACAAAAAAATAATAATTACAGTACATTATTCAATAGTAAGTGTGCCTTTCTCACTCGCAAAGCGATTGGGAAAATCCGATAAAATGCTTTATTACGTATTACTTTTTTTTATTCATTACTGTATTACATTTATTATTACCTGTTGTTTTGCTGTTAAGAGAATGCTAATATTTGGAGTAGCATATATTAGTGTGTTAAATCTCAGAACAGATCGGCTTAACCTTTTAATTAATCTCAAACCTGTGACAAACTCACCTTCCATATTTAGCATAATACACACATCGTGAAATCGTAGCCCACGAAAAGCATTGAACAAATGAAGAGCAATAAAGCAAGTACTCCTATATAACAACAATAGATTCAATGTTCATACAGAAGAGATAATAACATTGAACAACAAAGAATGAACCAGCTGCAGCTTCACAATACAAGCATATCATGTGTTATTAGATGGAAATGCACCGAACTCGAAGTCTCGAATGGAAAGAAGGCGGATTGATTAAGAGCCTGAAAGACAATTAAAGGCATACATAATACGGAACGAAGCATGGGCACATGGGATGGGCGGTTTTTTCGCACCTTCTGCTTCATTCTTTGCCATCAGCAGCACGAAGTGAGCCAAGCTGAACAGGAGCTTGCGTCCCCACCACTTTGGACGAACCATAGGTGGAGAGGTCGATGCCCTTAGCTTTCTCCTTCGCCAGTTGCTCCTTGATCCAGAAGTATGTGATCCTCAATCCATCCTGTGGAGATGTCGGATTTGAGATGAAACGGAAGTTGATAAGATAGAAAATATGGATAATGGTACCTTAAGTCTCATAGAAGGTGTCCAACCAAGTTTTTCCTTGATTAGAGTATTATCTGAATTACGACCACGCACGCCCTCTGGCCCGGGAATGTGGTGGATTGGGAGCTTCCTGTCATCAAAGCTCAGTACAATCTCAGCCATCTCGTTCATGCTCACCATCTCATCGCTTCCAATGTTGACAGGCTCGCGAAAGTCGGATTTTGTTAATCTGAAAATAGGGCCAAAGTTACATATAATTACTCCATAAGATAAGCAACTCGGACCTCATAAATAAACGATATACCACCTGGATCCTTTAGCTTAAAGTAGCATGAGAAGTAAAAGCCCTTTTTATAGTAAGTATCAAATTATGTAAACACCAACTCCAAACAATAAAAAAGGAACAAATAACAAGAAAATCACACTATCATTCAGCAGTGAAATATCAATGAAACGGAACTCCACTTTTTAGGCAAATTTCATACCTTAAAACACCCTCAACACATTCATCAATGAAGGTGAACGATCGTGTTTGCTTGCCATCTCCCCACATCTCAAATTTATCAGTCGCAGTGAGTGCTTTCCTACAGAAAGCAGCTGGTGCTTTCTCCCTCCCACCTAAATAGCAACACTTGATTAGATCTTACACAACTTTTTTTCTTTTTTGTTTAGTTTCTTGTTTTTGGGGAAGGGGGAGATGAAAACCTTTCCATGTCAACAACAATGATTAGCATTCTAGTTTACCTTTCCATGTCCCGAATGGACCATAAATATTATGGAACCTTCCAATGCGGCACTCGATTCCAAAGTCCTTGTTGTAGTGTTTACACAACTCCTCAGTAGCCAGCTTCTCTAGCCCATAAGCATCTTGAGGCTACGCCAATCACCAATATACGATCATGTCAGTAATGGAAAATAAAATGTAAAAACAATTTAATCGAGATAGGAGGCGAAAAAACCTCAGCAGGCCATGCATCAGCCTCCTTCAAGCTCACGTTGGTCTCCAACTGCTTGAATTCAGGATAGATACAAGCGCTAGAGGCATAGAAAAACCTATACCCCAAAAGTAAGTCCATTTCAGTTCTTTTCTTCAGATGTGTATCTTAGCGCATCAATTTTCGCACATGAAACCAACACCATATAAGTCAAAGAAGGGAACAGTTTAATTGCACAAGAATCTTTTTGTCTATAACAAATTTGAAATGTTCTGCATAAAAAAATGAAGATTATTCACTTCAAGTTACGTTCTATGTGAAAGATATCAGTTTTAAGAAAGAAGACCTTTTAATTCCGTTAATCCTAGCAGCCTCAATCATGTTAAAGCTGATCATTGTGTTGTTGTACATGATGACCGAGTGGTTCGACTGGATGAATCCCATCCCACCCATATCAGCAGCAAGATTGAACACATGATCAACTTTTTCAGTAACTTTCAAACAGTTATCCATCACCCTCAGATCCACAAGATGGAATTCGTGACAGAACATGTCCTCGGGCATATGCTCATTTTTCTTCCAGTCAGAAGCAATGATGTAATGACCCTCGCTCTTCAGACGCCTTGCAATATGAGAGGCAATAAACCCACCTGCTCCTGTTATGGAAATCCGGAGCTTCTCCGAGGGCCAGTATGGCTCCCTCTCCAGCTCTTGGTAGGTGTACGCACCGTAAGTGGTTTCACCAACAGTTCCCATTCTGCAATCAGGACGGACTAATATTTACCAACCAAGCCAATTAAACAAAGCAAGATAAACCACAGCCAAATCTACAAAGAGGAGAGAGAGAGGTTGAGAACAGCCAAATAGAGATAACACCAAACTCAGAATGAATAAGTCAATCCGCGAAAGATATAGACAAGCAAAATGAATAAACACCACATAATTATAACTCATCACATGATTCAAACTTTAGGGGGCGGATGTGGCTCACTTTCTTTCCTAAGAGAATAAACATAAGTAGAAGCATTACAAATTATTGAAAATCTTCATCATCAAAGGTTACACAATTTCTTTCCTAAGCATCAAAGAGAAACTTAAGACATATCAAACTAACATGATTAAGAAAAGGAAACGATAAACGATGAAAGCTTAGGCATTCAACTTTACATGATGCTGGAAAACAAGGAATTACTCTTGTTACATAGATAATGCATATCAACAGACTCATAACAGCTCACACAACTTCTTTCAATACAACACAGAACAAGAAATGAGTGCAAAATTCCTAAACACAACTCAATTCATCTTCACAGCATAAACACATAACAAAAATGCCTCTAGAAATTCAAATGCCAAATTCACATAAACTGGAATGAAGAAAACAGCTACTGGAATTCTAAGCCACCATCACTTCACCCATTAATCAAAACAGAGAAACGCAAGGCCTGAATTTTACCTAACCCAACTAAGAAATTGAGGTTCACTGCCAAATTAAGAAACAGATTACCACGCAGAAGGCATGAATTTCGAAAACAATCAACCACAAAAAATGAATGAAAAACTATTTACGAATTAAAGGGGCAAGAATCAATTACCTCAAGATGATATGCAGATACAGGAAAATGCTGCAAACAATTATCTTTGAATTTAAAAGCTATCTGCTCTATGATAGCGCAATATATACACACAACATTAGCTATTTTCCAAAATTGTGTGGTCAGAAACTGTACGGGACCTATAAAGATATGATTTTGATTTGGAAAAA
Source organism: Salvia splendens (assembly GCF_004379255.2). Classification (NCBI taxonomy): domain Eukaryota; kingdom Viridiplantae; phylum Streptophyta; class Magnoliopsida; order Lamiales; family Lamiaceae; genus Salvia; species Salvia splendens. The sequence continues at coordinate 22,189,797 of NC_056049.1, forward strand.
AAATTACTACTAGTATTTTTCTTTTCTACTTTTACTGATACCACATTTATTTCTATTCTTCTGTTCTATTATTAGCGATTTATAAAAATTATTTACGTTTTTACTTATTGAATTATTTAATGTTTTAGATTGATTTTATTGAATGACTGAAAGCTTATATAAAAACTACAACTTTTACTTTTATTCACATTTCTCAAATATCATCATTATGAGTATCACTAATATTGTCTTAGTTCACAATCAATTTTTTTTATAGTTTAACATTATGAATTGTTCATAAAAATAATCAGTTATGAATTATTCATAAAAATAATCAATTTACATAATACTCCTTCTGTCCCACTAAATATAAAACAATTTATTTTTTCACTTGTGTTTCAAAAAAATAATACTATAATAATTAAAGTGGATAAAAAATAAAGTAAAAAAGAGAATAATATAAAAAGACTCTCCTCTACATTATTCTCTCTTAGTTTACTCGTATGATATCAGTTAAAGAGAAAGACGTTATGATATCGCACTTCCAAGCATCGAGTAGTCACTCAAATTGATTTGACGAACAATTAACAACTTGACAATGATTAATCTCACCAAATAATTGTCCTTTTAGAAGTAAAGACAAAAAAATTTCTCATGCACCAAAAACTTCGAAAATAAAAAACTAATCGTGATGTAAGCACGTACAATATAAGATATCTAAATGCTCTTTGGGTCTTCTATATATAGGATTATAGTTGGTGTATCAATATCATAGTTTTTGGTACGATTGCGAAAGTCTATTTTTTAAATTATTAATTAAAATATTGAATCTAATAAACTAAATAGTGTACCTTAAATCAGGAACAAATAAACGCATTTAGGCAACGTTAGCGGTAGAATTGGCTCAGAATTGATTTAGATTTTTTTTAGACAATCTTGAATTGCTCAAGATTAGTTCGATTCACTAACAATTTTTTTTGAATTAATTATATAATCCTATATCTTATAACTAGCTGCCATGTGAAAGATGGGAGTTAAAATAAAGAGTAAACTGTTGAAAAATCATAAAATTTGATTAAATTTTAATGTACTATCCGATAACAGTAAGAAAATAATGACATTTAGATATATGCTCAATTATCGCACAATAAAAACACACGGCCAGCTATGTGTAAAATATTGATGATATATATTTCAATTGAACGCCATCGTTTTGTTTATGAATAGATGACATTATTAATTCACTGGTGGTGATGTTTACATATAATATTCTTGGTTTTCATATTAGATAAAATTTCACCTCAATTTTTCTGTCATGTAATAATTGAGAATAAATTTAAATTTCTTTTTTTTACCAATCTTCATGAATTTGAATAAATAAAGTTATATATTCTGTGGATAAGTTAGATATTTTTCAAATACTACAAATATGATCTCATCATATGTATGATTTTGGTTTTCGATTATGAACATTTTTTTATATTGTTGGTCTTGCATTGCTTTCCAATGATATCATAGTAGTTGGGAAATTTCGAATTTGTAAAATTTAATAAAGTAGTAGGAAAGTGAGAGGACAATGCAAATAATGGAGAGGATTACCCTACCACCCAGATTCCGTATACGACGTCGTGTCAGTTATTGATTATAATTCACAATGGTATTTAATCATCAAATCGTTAATAATTTATAGTTTTATAGTATAATTGATGATCACATCCTTAACCTTTATTATTGATTTTAGAATCATCAAAATAAATATTTTGGGCCTTTAAATTTATCAGGTTAGTCCGCCGGTTTCAAACTGCATTGATGCACGTCCCTATCCTATATAAGGAGTAGTATATATCATGCAAAATATCACCCCATTTTTTTCACTGTTTCAGAGTTCTTCTTCTGTTTATAATTAATTTCTTCTTTTTGTCACTTAATTTTTGAGTAAGAAATCAATGTGGATCAGTGGAAGCTTGTTAACAGAGGAAAATTTTGATTTGGAATTCCTCATAATTCATAACTTAAATAGGCAACCAATTAACAAACAAACATACAAGTCTTATCATAGAATACAATTAATCAAGAGGGATGCTTAAGAAATTAATACTTATGTGAATTTCACTTTAGAAAAAGTAACCCATACAGGGAATTGAAACCAGCATCATGGATGAATATGAATTCAATCAATATGGCAGAAAATGGAGTGTTTAGCTTGGAAAAGAAAGCCTATGCTAGAGCAGTGGCACATTAGGGATCGAGGGGGTGGCCATCCTAAGACCACGACACGGGCTTAATTTTCTCTTATAGTCGGCTAAAACGCCATGGTCACCCTCAAGTCTGTCGCTTTTTTTTCTTTAAAGATAAAAGATATCAAACAATGTCGTTTTGAGATACTTTTAAAAATTTAGCAAAATTAGAATTATACTCATTATTATACTCCATCTTATTTTCTTTAATTTACATCGGATCCCCTAAAAATTAAGTTCTGGATCCGATATATATCCACCACTAGTTGGAAGGTTAGATGAAATTGATGGAAGGGTAACATTAGAGTGTCCACAATGGGGGAGCCGCGGCCGGCGGCCTTCGCGCGGCCCCCCATTGCAGAGAGCCGAGAGCCGGGGCGCAGGGCCGGGAGCCGAGGGTGAGCCGCGGCCGCGGCCTTCACGCGGCTGAGCCGTGGGAGCCGCTGCCCTCCACTGCAGCGAGCCACGTTTCGCGGCTGGGCCGCGGAATAATTTTTTTTTTTTTTTAAGTTTCGAAAATTATTTTATAAATATACACTCCCATTTCCATTTTTCCAACTCCATTTTACTTCCATTTTCCTCCATTTCCATTTTTCCAACTCTATTTTACTTCCATTTTCCTCCAATCTTTCCTTCCAATTTCAATACAACCTTGGAACTATGGATTCCGACGATGAACAATTCCAACAAGCGGTAGATCTGGAGTTCCAAAACCTTGTTGCAGCGGTGCAACGTGAAGCCGACGAGGCGGAAGATGCGGCGGAGGCGGCGGCGGCGGTGGCAGTCCCTCGGCCATTCTATCATCGGCGATTTTTCGACCGTGATCATACCGGGGCTGACCGCCGGTTGATGGAAGACTACTTCAACGAGAACGCCCGTTATCCGGCAGAAATTTTCCGTCGGCGGTTCAGAATGTTGCAACGTCTCTTCGTCCATATAGCGACGTGTTTGGCGCAGCGGTTCAGGTGCTTCAACTTGCGATATGATGCCTCCGGCCGACCCGGCTTGTCGACATACCAGAAGTGTACGATGGCAATTAGACAGCTTGCATATGCCGGGCCCGCTGACATGTTCGACGAATACCTACAGATGGGCGAAACGACTGCCCTACAGACGTTGAGGCAGTTTTGCAGGGGCATTAAGGATATCTTCAAGGGAGAGTATCTACGGAAGCCATCGGCTGATGATTGCCAACGTCTGATGGACATGCACGGGACTGTACATCATTTTCCAGGGATGTTGGGGAGCATCGATTGCATGCACTGGGAGCCGCGGCCCGTGGCCTTCACGCGGCCCCCCATTGCAGAGAGCCGAGAGCCGGGGCCCTGAGGCGAGAGACGAGGCTGAGCCGCGGCCGCGGCCTTCACGCGGCTGAGCCGTGTGAGCCGCGGCCCTCCACTGCAGCGGGCCGCAAAACGCGGCTGGGCCGCCGAATTTTTTTTTTATTTTCGAAAATTATTTTATAAAAATACACTCCCTCCCATTTCCATTTTTCCACATCTTTGTACACTTCCATTTCCTTCATTTTCACTTTCAAACACTACAAAAAATGCAAGGTGGAGATGGTAATTCCCCGGGGTATGGAGACTCGGGATACGGCAACTTCCCCAATCAGACGTGGAGTCCGCAATCGCCCCAATTCCGGGTCCAGCCATCCCAGCAGAGGAACTTGGTTCGCCAACCATCGGGGTTCGGTGACTACCGACCGAATATGGACGCGATCAACAACCCGTCCCAGCACTTCCAATCCTCTCAATTCCAATCCTCCCAATTCCAATACTCTCAGTCTCCTCTGTCTGAATCTGATAGATTCACATGGGAACAATTGATGGGTACACCGGAGACCCCGACATCCGGTAGTGTGGAGATGGAGGCCCCCACCGGGGGTCGCCGAACCGGCGGTGGTGGGGGGCGAGGCGGCGGCGGTGGGAGTGGGAGGCGAGGCGGCGGCGGTGGGAGTGGGAGGCGAGGCGGCGGCGGTGGGAGTGGGAGGCGAGGCGGCGGCGGCGGTGGAAGGTGAGGCGGTGGCGGTGCGAGGCGAGGCGGCAGAGAGACGGCGACCGGCGGTGGGCGAGGCGGAGACGGAGACGGAGAGCCGGCGACCGGCGGTGGCCGAGGCGGTGGTGATCGGCGGGGCGAGAAGTACAACGACGACGAATCCCTCGCTGTTGCGCGGGCTTGGGAGGCGGTCACGACGAATCCGGTCATCGGCACGGATCAGACCGACATTTGCTTCTGGAGGCGCGTCCTGACGGTGTACAACAGCTTCAAACCAGAAGGCAGTGCCTCCCGTGATGAAGGCCAAATCCGGAAGAAGTTCGGCCAGATCAGTAGAGCTGTGAAGAGGTTCAGGAACATTTACGAGAGACAGCTCCAGAATGCCGAAAGCGGCCGCAGCGAAGCCGACGTACGGGCGTTATCGTATCAGTTGTTTAATACTGAAAACTGGCCCAAGTTCACCTACTGGAATGAATACATGCTTCTCCGAGACTCCCCTCAATTCAAGGCGATTTGCGACGATGAGACCGGTCATACTGGGAAGCGGACAAAAACCGGGGCCGACGGCACCTACAGCAGTGGTACCGACTCACGTGCATTCGACCTGAATGACGATGTGAGAGATGAGCCCCCCTCGACAATGTCGAGGCGCCAGCGCCCGCAAGGCCAACAATCCGCCATCCGGGAAGCTAGATCCGCTTCCCAAGTCTCTCGGGCGAGCGCGACGACAGCGCACCCTTCAACACCGACCGCGGCGTTGACTCAAACACTGGAGGTGCAGATGATGAAGCAACTCCAGGATAACTTGTGCTTGTACGAGAAGTCGACGGACCCGATCACCAAGATGATGTACTACGACCTCATTCTTAGGTTGAGGTCGAAGTTGGGCTTCCCCGCTGGGTCGGCGACGGGCGAAGCAAGCGGCAGTGGGGCCGGTGTCGGCGGCGGTGGCGGTGAAGGAGGTGAAGAAGATGTGCCGGATTCCGATGACGCAACCGAGTAGGTAGCGGTGGCGTTTTTTTAATCTTTTTATGTTGTGTTTTTTAAAAATTTTCGTTGTAGAATTTTCCCCTATCAAAAATACGACGAAAATTTATCTATAATTCGTAACTTTATTAAATCATGTTTGATCCACAAATTATTAGTCTACAAAAAATTTAATATAGTTAAATTAAAAAATAGCATTAACCAAAAAGAAAATAAATTAAATTTTTTTTAGAGGGCCACATTTGGTGGCCCTTGTTATTTTTTACATTTGGTGGCTCTTGTTAGTTAATATTGACTTTTACCGTTGTGAAGGCCACAAGAGAGCCACGAATGGTGACCGGGCCACATTTGGTGGCCTTTGAAGGCCACCATTGTGGACACTAACATACATAACCATATTATTAATTGCATGTCGATGCTACTTGCTAGGTCTAGTCATAGTAACGTAGAATTCCACCCTACCATCGCATCCACCGACCAGCATCTAATGCACCATTTACTTTTCTTCGATCCAAATGCATTTCTTCACCCACACAAATTTACATATGTACAACTTTTCCAAGGCTAAGGATCCACATTCATGATTTGCTTTTTCCCCTTCTGTCTCTCTATGTTTTAGACAAGCTAGTAGTAGTAGTACCCATTTTCTTCTACGATTACTTTTCTTTTTCATCAAAAATCATATATTGCCACGTGGTCTGTCCACTCAGTCATAATTACAAAAACAGAGAAAAAGGAGATTAATAATATTTCTGGTTTGTCCGAACCATTGAAATTTTATTCTAGAACCTTTCCCGTAACAAAAATATTGAAAAATTCACACCCATATTTATGTTGAGAAAAGAGATTATTAAGTCCCAAGAAGATGCATGAGTTCCAAGAGTATTGGAAAATAAGAATAGCATTTATTATGATGTATGGTTCCTAGATACATTTATGTCTAAACTCCTATTTATACCCATGTATAATGTATCAAAACTCATCCAATGAATTCAGTTATTCAATCCAATATGGTATCAAGAGCAGAAGAAAAAATCGATCCGTGAGCCAATTCAAAAGTAGTTCTTTGGAACTCAGATTTTTCCACACGATGGGCTCCGGAGGGAGCTCCTAAAAGAGAATCCCGAACCAACCGCAGAGGATGCATTCGGAAGAGTAAAACAAGAAGAATCCAGGGAGGGGATTTGGAAACCAGCCACCCAAACCCTAGATTCGGGAATAGGCGGCGGGTTCGGTGCGAGACAACCACCACCACAACTCCAATTCCGAGGAATCCAGTCGCCTCCCCACAGCTCATCGGCGCTACCACCGCGAGGGAACTCCAACAATCGAAAGGGAGTTGACAAATCAAAACTCTATTGCACACATTGTGGGATGACCAAGCACACCAAGGAGACGTGCTTCAAACTCGTCGGCTTCCCGGAATGGTGGGAAGATGGTCACAAATCAAACAAGAACAACACCGGCAAGGGAAGAATCGCCGTCGGGCGAGAAGGAGCAGACGAGAGCTTTTTCCTAGCGGGCAACCAAGTGGCCGCCGGCGCTGGGAACGATGGCAGCCGTCCGATTGGGAGCTCAGCGGCGGGCAGCTGGTGGGGATCTGGTGGAGGAAGCGGAAAAGAGGAAGAAGCTGCTAAGGCGTCGTATACACGCTCAATTGAAGGTAAAGGGTTTGGGGCTTTGCCTCAAACCCTTGCTTTTTCTCACTCTCTCAATTTGCACCCCAAGAAAAGTGGTTTGTTAGGAAAAGAACCCCAAGTCACCCCAAAATTGCAAAACATGCCCTTTATGCATGCTGATATTCCAAAAACACCCCATATAGAATGTAGGAATCGTTTTTCAGTCCTAAATAATGATTTCGATATTTCAGTGGCTTGTAAAGTAAAAAAATCAGATATTAGGGATGAAAGGGGGTGGATATTTGATTGTGGAGCAACGGATACTATGTCATACGATAGGGCTGATTTTGGGGAATTATCAAAGTCAAAAAGAATATATATCGAGACAGCGGGAGGGGATCTTGTTCCGGTTGAAGGGGCAGGGACTATTCAAATATCTCCAACATTGAAAATTGCTAATTGTCTTTATGTTCCCACGTTATCACAAAAATTGATGTCTGTCTCCCATGTAACACGAGAACTCAACTGCAGACTCCTAATGCAACCGGATTGTTGTTTTCTACAGGATATTCGGACGGGGATGACGATTGGGCGTGGCACTGAATACCATGGGTTATACTATGTGGACGAGGTAGCTCAAACTGGCAGAGGGATGTTGGCTCACAGACCTACGGAACGAGAAATGTGGTTATGGCATAGGCGGTTAGGACATCCGTCCTTGAGTTATTTAAATATTTTATTTCCAAATTCTCCTAAAAGCTTCACTTTTGAATGTCAGACATGTGTTTTGGCAAAAAGTCACAGACAATCTTTTAAATCAAGTAATACTAGGGTTGATTCGGTTTTTTCTTTAATACACTCTGATGTTTGGGGTCCTTCGCCAATAGTTGGGGGAAATGGATTTCGATATTTCGTTCTTTTTATTGATGATTGCACTCGCATGACTTGGGTATATTTTCTTAGAAATAAATCTGATGTTTTTTCAAAATTCTCTGATTTTTATTCTATGATTCTTACCCAATTTCAAACCAAAATCAAGGTCCTTAGATCCGATAATGGGGGAGAGTATGTCAACACTAAAATGAGAGAGTTTTGTGCTGAAAAAGGTCTTATCCATCAAACATCATGTGCCTATACTCCGGAACAAAATGGGGTAGCTGAGAGGAAAAATCGTACAATCCTAAATATAACCCGAGCCCTTATCCTAGATTCCAAAGTCCCAAATTTTTTCTGGCCTGAAGCCGTAGCCACATCTGTATATCTCCTCAATCGACTTCCCACCAAAATTCTCGACCTTAAAAACCCTCTCCAAAAATTATCCACCATGTCTAAAATACCTCCTACCTTGTCCCTCGAACCTCGCATCTTCGGTTGTTCGGTCTTTGTCCATATCCCCAAACATGAGCGTAATAAATTCTCACCCTGTGCAGATAAGTGTGTTTTCATTGGGTATGGGGCTCATCAAAAAGGCTATAGGTGCTATAATCCAAAAACCCGCCAAGTTATCACCACAATGAACTGCACTTTCTTAGAAACTGAATTCTTTTACGCCACCCAACTTCCAAGTCAGGGGGAGAAGGAAATAAATACAATTGACTCGATAAGTTGGCTGCCTATGCCAAATAATCACTACTCTACCGAAGGACTACCAGAGCCAGCTACATCTGTCGCCGAGCATGCCACGAACACACCACAACCTATGGAGCTAGGTGACACCCCAACAGTACCCGTTCCGATATCTGAGGTAACCAACCTTGAGAACTCTGTTAATATTAGCACTGTTGCTACAGAAGAAGAACAGAGAGAGATTATAGATGAAGACACCGGACAGTACATTCGACCTATCCGAAGTACTCGTGGAATTCCACCCAAACGGTACTCACCTGAAAGAACGAGCAGAAGGTCAAAATATCCAGTGGGAAGTATGGCAAGAGCAAACTTAACCAAACTGGCCAGGGCATTTGAAGCTGCCCTCTATGAAGAGGAAATTCCACAAACAGTAAAGGAAGCATTAAAAATCAAGCATTGGAGGGATGCAATGATGGTAGAGCTAAAAGCCCTGGAGAGGAATAAAACATGGAAAAAGTGTCAACTTCCAAAGGGGAAACGGACTGTAGGTTGCAGATGGGTTTTTACTATCAAACGAAGACCAGACGGGTCCATCGAGAGATATAAGGCTCGCCTTGTGGCTAAAGGGTATACCCAGACATATGGAGTGGATTACTCTGAGACATTCTCACCAGTGGCAAAGATGAATACTGTCCGAGTATTACTCTCTATTGCAGCAAGCAAAGACTGGCCTCTTCACCAGTTTGATGTAACTAATGCTTTCTTACATGGTGAACTGAAGAAAGAAGTTTACATGGAGGCCCCTCCAGGTTTCGAAGAAGACTTCAAAGATGGGGAAGTCTGTCAATTGAAGAAAACCCTGTATGGCTTAAAACAGTCGCCCAGAGCATGGTTTGGGAGATTCACAGAGGCTATGAAGAAGTATGATTATCAACAGAGCAATGCAGATCACACTCTCTTCATGAAGAAAAAAGGGGATAAAATTACATGTTTGATAATCTATGTCGATGACATGATTATTACTGGAGATGACCCTAAGGAGATAGAGGAGCTCAAGAAGAACTTGGCCACTGAATTTGAGATGAAAGATCTAGGGGCACTTAAGTACTTTCTCGGGGTCGAGGTCTTGAGATCAAAGGAAGGGATCTTCATAAATCAGAAAAAATACACTTTGGATCTTCTGGCAGAAACTGGTATGATGGAATGTAAACCTGCAGACACACCAATTGCAGTTAATCATGGACTTCAAATCACAGAAGGAGCTCAACTAGCCGATAGAGAAAGGTATCAAAGGTTAGTTGGAAAATTGATTTATCTTTCACACACCAGACCGGACATAGCATATGCAGTAAGTGTGATAAGTCAATTTATGCACCGACCCCAAAGCGATCACCTTGAAGCAGCACTGAGAGTTGTTCGGTATCTCAAAGGTACCTTTGATCATGGAATAATGTTCAGACGAAGTGAGCATCTGGAAATCCATGGATATACAGACGCCGATTGGGCTGGAAACCCAGTTGACAGAAGATCCACTTCGGGGTACTTCACATTTGTTGGAGGGAACCTTGTTACATGGAAGAGCAAGAAGCAAAAAGTCGTAGCGCTATCAAGTGCAGAGGCAGAATTTAGAGGGATCAGAAATGGATTAACTGAGGTACTATGGCTGAGGAGATTATTGGGCGAACTAGGTTTTTTATCACAGAAGACGTGTCAAATTTTCTGTGATAATAAAGCCGCAATCAGTATCGCAGAGAATCCTGTCCAACATGATCGGACGAAGCATGTTGAAATAGATAGACATTTCATCAAAGAGAAAATTGAAGAGGGAATTGTTGAGTTCCCATTTGTTCGATCTGGAGATCAACTTGCAGACATTCTGACCAAGGCAGTAGGAGCAAGAAACTTTGCAGAGGCTCTTGGCAAGTTGGATATCGGGAATCCCGTTATCCAACTTGAGGGGGAGTGTTGAGAAAAGAGATTATTAAGTCCCAAGAAGATGCATGAGTTCCAAGAGTATTGGAAAATAAGAATAGCATTTATTATGATGTATGGTTCCTAGATACATTTATGTCTAAACTCCTATTTATACCCATGTATAATGTATCAAAACTCATCCAATGAATTCAGTTATTCAATCCAATAATTTATATATATAAAATCAATTTGCAAGAACATGGTACTTTCCCAACCCTATGATCACCAAGCTAACATTTCCTTTTTGTTGCCTTAACAAAAGGGATTATATCGACTTGTTCCGACCAATGATACTTCATCATCGAGAAACGAAAAAAAAGACTTCCACACATAAAAAAGACAAGAAAAGTAACACAACCACATCTCTTAATTTGATTATTACGTAAAAACCAAATTTTTCTAAAATTGAAGACATGATTAATCAAGGTCGAAGAGGGCTAGTCACGGGCACATGAACCGGAAACTCATCGATCTCGTCCATCCACGGGCTCTTCTCCTTAGCCGGATCAACGGTCCTCAGCGCCCTCCACACGCCACTGTTACACTTAAAACCCGACCCGAACGCAATCTGCCACACCCGATCCCCCCTCTTGATCCGCCCCTTGGCCTCCGCGTACGCCAGCACGTACCACAGCGAGCTGCTCGACGTGTTCCCGAACCTATACAAGGTCATTCTAGAAGGCTCCATGTCCCACTTGCTCAGATTGAGATTCTTCTCGAGCTCGTCCAGCACGCCCCGCCCGCCCGTGTGGATGCAGAAGTGCTCGAACGCGAGCTTGAAGTCGGGCACGTAGGGCTTCACCTTCATTTTTAAAAGCTTTTTTGCGATGAGTGTCGCCAGGAAGAGAAGCTGCTCGGACATGGGGAGGACGAGGGGTCCGAGGGTGGTGATGTTGGTCTGGAGGGCCTCTCCCGCGACGGTCATGAGGTCGCGGGAGAGGGAGATCCCGAGGTGGCCCTCAGGGTCCTCCTCCTGGACCACGCACTTGAAGGAGCAGTCGTCCGCTCCTTTATGGGTGCGGAGGGTGTGGGAGAGCTCGTATTTGGAGCGGCGCCGGTCGGAGGCCTTGTTGGAGAGGAGGACGGCTGCGCCGCCCATGCGGAAGAGGCAGTTGGGGAGGAGCTTGGATCGCTCCTTGCCGGCGTAGTACATGTGGGTGTTGCATTCCATGCTCATTACTAGGGCGTATGTGTTTGGTTGCACCTGTTTTTTTTTCACAACTTAATTAGTTAGTTAGGTCATTCATGGCTTGCTATATTTGGTTATAGAGGTGCATAAATATAATTTGGGATCATCATAATAATTTATTCCGTTGGTCTAGTCTGACATTAAATGTCTCATTTACTTTTTACTATAATTAATAGTACATAGATCTCATATGCATCACACTAGCTTATTAAATTCAAGTTTCATTTCATTCACATTTCTTAAAACTAATATCGATTCCAAACAGGACAATTCTTTTTACAAAATTGACTATAAAAAAATGGTTTGATGGTGTGATGAGCAAATGATCAAGCATGGGAATGAAAATATGATAAAATGCCAAGATTTGAACTCAAATCATTTCCGGAGATTTGTTCCAGTATGAGAAAAAGACTCGAGGCAGCATACAGCAAGGTTCGTCACAGTCGTACTTCTGCAGAAACATAGACATAAAAAAAATACAGATCTTGACTTTGGAGTCTCACACAATTCCTATGTTTTTAACAAGTTAGGTAAAACATGCTCTACATTAAAAACAAACCAAACATTGACCCACTAATAAAAGATCTTGTCCTCAATCAAATCAAATTGATGCAAACAACCACCCTAAATTTAATCACATACACACTCCAAAATGGGCCTAATCCAAGTCACTCACATCTAATTCTATGAAAACGTAGTACTTCATTAATCATAATCTATAATTAATTATTTGACGGACGCCGGAAAAAATATCGATAGTACCTGCAGAAGGCGCTTCGCGAGGTCAATCGAAATGAGGCCTGCGCTGCAGCCCATCCCTCCCAAATTGCAGCTGACGATATCGCCCCTGAGCTTATACCGGTTGATGATCATCGAAGCCAGCGACGGAATCGGGTTGAAGGATGAGATATTCACCATCAAAATCCCTATATCCCTCACATTCACCTCCGTCTTCGCAAATAGCGCATCGATCGACCCGAATATCACCATCTCCGCCTCCTCCTGCGCGCACTTGAAAGGCCGTTTTGGCGGGAAGTCCTTGAGGCCCAGGGCGTAGGTCCGGTCCCCCAGCCCGGACCTCTCTAGAACCTTCCGGACGAAGGCCGCGCTCTCATCACTGACAATTGTGGCCACCTGTCAATCAGTCAGTCAGGAATTCCTGTCATTATCTAATGATACGCAGATAATAATAATAATAATAATAATAATAATAATAAAAAAGTTGAGCATTTAAAACATGATAGTAAGAGACCTTTTCGGCCACCATGTGGCGGGTACACTCAAGGGAGGGGTCGGGCTTGTAGCAGGCGAAGTCGACGAGGTAGACCTTCCTCGGGCGGCTCATGAGGTAGATGGTGGCGAGGACCGCGATGAGGGACGTGCTGGCCAGGACGGCGAGCACGTTGTAGCGGAGGTGGTAGCTGAAGAGCTGCTGGAGCTCCTCCACCTGCGTCATCGACAGCTTGGCGGCGGCGGCGAGGAGGAGGGGGGGGATTGTGAGGAGGTACATGGCGTTGGAGATGAGGTAGTGGTACCCTAGTTTTACGTATTTTAGGCGGATTGATCGCCGTAATTTGGCGTCGGAGGCGGCGGTTTTCTCTTCTCCCATTTCTGATTCTTCTGTTGCAGAGTGAGTGAGAGAGGGAGGGGGAGTTGGGAGAGGTAATGTGCTAAGTTGAGACAGGGGAGCTTTATATTAATGGGGATGGCTTGATTTTCATGTTACATTTCGTTGAATTTGGGTATTTTTAATGTCCCATGTGTGTATTCAATACCCATTGATGATATATAGGGAAATAGGAGATGTATTGCAGTAAGTATAGCAGGGAACTTTGTTTCATATTGTGTTTATGTATATATATGTGTCGACTATGAAACCAATTTAGTGTTATAGTTAGTGGAGTTATAGAAATTTATGAAATTCTATTTTAAAATTCATTGGGGATAAGTGGAGTAGTCTAGTTGCACGTAGACTTATATCAAGAATGAATGTAGGCAGGACAGGGTCGTAAAATACCATTACATTCGGTCTTTCGAGCTGTCGCCGATTTCACGACAACTCTATCTTTGCCAAATGTACAATACATTCCTTACATTCATTTTTATACCAGGATAAATTCACCGGTTAAGATCTCTTAAATACCCGAATACTAAAGTTTTGATGTGGTCGTGTGGTGTGTTTGTATATGGAGGCGTGTATCTTAGTTTATTTGTGTAAGGAATTGTTGATATACTTAGTGGGAAGATTTGCGTTTTAGTGATGGGGATGATATCTATCACATCCATGATCATCTTCACCATTGGGATACATGTCGTCTGTAATGCTATCTTCGGCATCATTCAATTTTAGGTGGTCCATGGGTGTAGTCTTGAGCCTCATTGGCGTAGGCAGAAAGTTCGAATCAATGGTCGTACCTGCGAAAAAGAAAAGGTTCTATTAACATACTATGTCATCGGTAACTTTTTTTTATGTTCGACCACGAGTTATATGCTCTGGATCCGCTACTGATTTATATAATATTTCCAAATTCTCATTTCACTAGTGTGAGATATTTTGTTTGTTTTATTTGCCAACAATAACCGATGTGAGATATTTTGTTTGTTTTATTTGCCAACAATAACCGATATAGTTGTTTTTTTCTTTCAATTCTATCTTGATCTGTCGACTTTAACCATATTATTACCATACAAGAAAATGTATAAACCTTTCGATAATAATTTTGAGTACTTGATAGTTTAGTAGGACCGTCACAAATTTTACATGGCTTGAAAACGAAATACATGTGTAAACAGACGTGTACTCTTTTCCAATGAAAACAACATTGGTCTTTTGGAGTTTTGGGACCGAAAATTTAATCAAAGAATTCGGAAGACTTAGGTTAGGATTTAAAATATTAATCCATTTTTACATTGTATTCCACGTCACAATTCTACTTAATTTGTCTTTCAATTAGGCTTATAATTCGAGTGTTAATAATGAAAATCGATAGCTCATGACTATATAACTAAGCTTTAATTATAAGATGAGCTACTATTTTAATAAATCAATGATACTTTACAACATGTTTAATATAAGTATTTTAACTATTTTTCTTTGTGAATTTCATAAAGACATTGAATTTAATAGGTGATGGTAGGGCAGGTTCTTGTAGCTTTCTAAAATGAAGCCATTCACCAATACTAGTAAATGGTTACACAGTGATCACATGGTCCCTCTGTAAAAGGTTTCTTTAATATAAATATATTATATACATATGTATAAGTATTTTTATAAATATAGGACCTACCCTCTTCTTATATATGTAGGTGAATTTACTTGAGTTCGTTGAGGAATAAATTCAGAATGGTACTATCGATGTCAAGCTTGTTGGGGATTTTAAATAATTTAATTATATGTCTGTATGGGCAAATTTAATTTTTATGGCTTAACATATCTCAGTAACATAGTATGGGCATTTAAAGTACAATTGTGAATTCTCTAAAAACTTGAATTGGCTCTCTGTAGATGTAAGAAAAGCATTTAATTCTCGGCAACTATAGTTGACTACTAGAACTTGATCATAAATATATAGGTAAATGGTCAATTATATCTGAAATTACAGGTCGATTGAGTAATTGATGTACCGCTCCATCATATTTTAATTGATGAATTTTGTTCAAATGTTCCACTTTAAATATGACATATTTTTAAAAATTTATGGTTGTACATTTTCAGATAAATACTCCAAAAAATGGATAAAATTGACAATTAACCATAAATATACATTTAAAAGAAAGTAAAAAAGGACAGCTAGTTGATGAAAGACATAAAATATGAGATTTTTTTTTTAATTTCCCAAAATGTAGAAAAGATTTAACTTTCGCATTCAATGGCGTTAGATGTCGCAGTCTAACAAGAAAATTTGGAATTGAATTTTCATTATTTGTGCAATTATGGACAAAGAGACAGAATAATATAAGGAACAGACAAAATGATCTTTTAGATTACTCTGCATTTTCGATCTAATAATGTAAATATTGGGGCTTCAAATCGAGTAATCGTTAGGTGTCTCAGTCTCAATTGGTACTTTTATTGGGATTAAAAGTTTCATGTTAATCTATTTGTGGGTTAATGACAACTTGCCTTGTATAATTACACTCGATTTGTAGTGTACAATTTGAAATAAAAGTCTTGCATTTTATTCCAGCAAGGAGAATAATCAAAATCATTTTACAGAAAGGTTTCATTTATATGGAGTCTGGAAAATAAAGGGTATAAGTCATAAGAGTATTGATCTAAAATACGTCTAATATTAAGTAAAGGAATCAGAATTTTCAAAAAGTCAGGTGCTAAAAAAATTAAAAATAACTATAATATCAAAATTTTAATTTTATATATAAGGCAATTCACAAATTTTATGAAAAGTTAAATGATAACTGTTTACGACTGATAGCAATTTCCTGAAACTATAAAATATTAGTCAACATAATCATTTTTTGAAAAATTATGTCTTTATTTATATACAACTAAGATCATTCCTCCATTTGTATTCCATTCTATTTCTAAAATCTTTTTTGGTAAGTTTGATTAAATTATACATATATGTTATGGGAAGAAAAGTTTTTATATAGCCTTCCCTCTTACATAAATATACATGTGGTTTAAATAATACTCCCTCCGTGCACTCTATTTGACTTAGCACGAGTTTAGAATAATGTAATGAAAGTGAATGAAAAAAATAGCGAAAAATCAGTCCTACTTTTATATATTAATTTTATAATAAAATGTGTATGAGATAAAGTTAGTGGAATGTAGAACACATTATCAAAAATACAGTAAAATACCAAATGTGACATTTATAAATCGATAGACAAAATTGACAAAATATAATGATTATCGGTGAACCAGTATATGTTTAAGCCTTAGATTTGAAATAGTTAAGCTGGAATATACTAATGATTGTATTAGTACAAAATTTCATATTGTTACCTAATTCGCGATTTCTTTGTAAGAAAAAATAATTTGAGGCATTGATTATCTCTCCGTCCCAGATAATTCGTCACCATTTGACCCAGCACGAGTTTTAAGAAATGTAATAGAAAATGGGTTGAAAAATATGGTGGCATGTGGGTCCTACTTTTATATATTAGTTTTATAATAAAATGTGAGTGTGAATAAGTTAGTGGAATGCAAGGTCTACAACTAAAAATGGTAAAAGTGAAATGTGACAAATTTTTAGGGACGGACGGAAAAAGAAATAAGTGACAAATTTTGAGGGACGAATGGAGTATAAATTATAAACTTTAGTTGAGTTAGTCTAAAAAGGTTTAAAACATATAAATATCATATGTTTGAAATAGATGTGACGAATAAGAGATATGTACGAGTTATATATATGATGTCAATTTATATAAATGGTAATTTTAGTCTAAAGAGGTCAAAACATATTACTAATTCGTAATGGGCTCAAATGTCTAATATCCAATTAAACAAATCCCCATATAATTGTAATGCAGTTACAGAAAGACTAGAAACTAATAAAACAAAGGCCCATATAAATGGTAATGGACTCAAATATCTAATACTACTACAGGAAAGGCTTTGCTAATAAATCAAAGCCCAAGTGCTTGGGCTCTAGCTAATGTTATCTTTAATTTTATTCACCAGAGAGGAGTGATCTTACTTAAACTTCAAGTAGAAGGAAATGATTTTGTATTTTGTGATGATAACAATTTGATTGGGCCACAATGTGTATGAGTTTTGGGTGTCAGGAGAGCCCAACAAACTGCACTAGGCGTTAGAGAAAGCTTTGGGCTTTATTGATATATAAATGGTAGAATAGGGCCTTGGACAAGGATCCATTGTTAGCACTTTAACCACTTATTTTCATTTCTATCCGTCTCATAAGATTTGCTATATTTTATTTTAAGGATATTAACACCTAATATTATGAAACTTTTAAAAAGTTGGATTTTTCCCACGAACTTTGAAATTAGCAAATAATATCATGAACTTTATCTCGGGTATATTAATAGATTGAAGAACAATTTTGGAGGGTGTGCTTCAAGAAAATCTGTCTTCAAAGATTGAAAAACTTGAAGTTCTCGAAGTTGTTGTCAAGAAATGACGGAGAAAAAAGCCGTATCATAATATTATTTGCCGGGATTTTTTCCTTTGTGAGAAATAACAAACTCATGGTAAAGTTCATGATATTATTTGCCAATTTCAAAGTTCGTGGGAAAAACCCAACTTTTTTAAAGTTCCATGATATTTGGTGCATTTATCCCTTTATTTTATTATTGGATAGTGGCATATTGCTATAACTAAAACAATACTCGTGAATAAGTAAATGACAAATTTTGCCTATTGTCTCGAGACACAGTAAGGTCCTTCTAATTTTTATTTTATTTTAAAATATGTGGAAAATATCACAAAATTATCTTTAATTTCTTATCGAACGGGTGCCTAGAAAATTGTAACAACACTAATAATTTGATTATCTCCTCAAGAAAGTGCGAATTGGACAAAATCTGAACTCTTATAAGTTGTAGCATAATGAATTAGTAATCGATCTATTTGTCTCAAATATTTGCAACCTGAGAAATGACATGACATTATTTTATGGGCTTGTCCGCTTGAAAGATCATACTATCTCATTTGAATACTATTCACTCCCACCGTCCCCAAAAAATTGACAAAGTTATATATGGCACGAGATTTAATATGGAATTAGTAAAGTAAAATAGAGATAGCAAAAAGTAAGAGAGATGGGAAAAAATGTAGTGAAAGTAGTGTTAGTGGATTACGAGATCCACATTATTAATGATGTGTGTTTCTTCAAAACTTTCCCAACTTAGACTGTCTAATTTTGAGGGAGGATCCAAAATAGGAAAACTAGTCGATTTTTTGGTGACGAAGGGAATATTATATTTAATTCATGACACTGGATCTCAACACTTAATCATATCCAGATGGATAATCATTTGAAAAGGAATCATATACTAATATTTTGTGTGAGACTTGTCATATGACTCAAATAATCCATGCATGAACTATATGTATTTTGCAAAGGTAGGGACATTTCTGAAAAGTGAAAACGACTTTAACGATAGAGTCAATAAAAAAAATCATCAAATTTAAAATACAGATATAGATATAGAAATTATATAACCATATCCTTTTATAGCTTAAACCTACTGATTTTCATTTTGTAATGCCAAGAATTTAGGGTTAAAAATAGGGGTATTTTTAATTTTAATTAATGTTGACAACAACTTTTCAAGGGTGGCACATAAACTATTTTCTTGTCTAACTTTTCTCTGATTTTCGGATTCTTAAAGACAACATGTTCAATTGTTGGCAAAGTGGTTGTGCCCACTTGTTTATCAATAACTATTTGATAGGAAAAACTGAAAAAGGTCAATTGTAGTACATTTGTCAAGACCAAGGAATTTAAAGTTTTCTACTGCCGATGAACTGTCAATGTGTCATGCATGCTAATAAGTACTATTATATGAGTGCAAAATAATTAATAATGTCTAGGACTTGTAGAGATTTGGTTTATGTTGTAGTTTCGTTTTCTTGATTTGTTAGTGACAAGTACTCCCTCTGTCCCGCACTACTCACACGTTTCATTTTCGGCACGGAGATTAAGGAATGAGTGTATAGCAAAGTCAAATATTACGGCTGTAGGTGAAATTTTTTACTAAAAATGGAAATAGTGCAAATAACTTGAGACGCCCAGAAAGGAAATAAGTGCAAGTAGTCCGGGACGGAGGGAGTAGTAATTAGGATACAAATTTCAAATCTAATCGCATTACGTAATTTTGTTCCAAATAAAATTATTTTAAAGAATTTTACTTTCTTTTAAGGCGATGAGAAAGAAATTGAATGCACAGTTTGGTAGAAGCTATTTAGGGCCTGTGGAATTTAAATCTATAGCTGTCAACTTAAACATCAAACAGCAGAAGGCCCGGCCCGGCCCGGCCCACCAAACAGGTTTTATACTCAAATGCGTGTGTTGTCACTTGTAGGCCCGCAAATAGTGATTTTATACCCACTTTTTTTGCAATTTTTTAAAAAATTTAATTTGTAAAGCAAAATAGCTGGTTCCATCTAGGTAACATTGATGCCAAATTGCCAATTAAATGATCAGCACTTGTTTGGTGGACAAACTCAACATAAATACTTGCCAGTGCTACTTTAAGAGTCTCAATTGAGACCGAGACACAAGTTTTTAAGAAATGTAAAAATAACTTGATAAAAAAAGTAGTGAAATATGAATCTATTTTAATATATTAATTTTATAATAAAATGTGAATTAAATGAGATTATGGGAATATGAGGCCATTACACCATTTATAGAATATTTAGCTGAGACTCTTAATGTGAGACGAATTAAAATGGAAAATTGGCCGGACTCCTAAGGTGGGACAGATGTGGTACTATATTTGTGGGTGTATCTTTCAAAGATTTGAAGATGAATAGATTTCGTTTCAGTTGTCACATGGGATCTACTTGCAACACTTGCAAATTGTAAGAATAGTTAGGTAACCAATTTGGGTTCACTACCGTAGAAATTAATGCTGCTGTATCACATGCTATATATAGTTGTCGAGAAAGCATATATGTGTATATGAATGATTAAAACTTTATTGGACCAGAAATTTCTGCTAACCATCTAAATGGAATTTGTCTCGGTTGGGAAGATAATCACATATATAAATAGGATTTGGTTTGATACGATGCATATCTACTTATAGAAAAATTTGTCAAGTCATATATTTTACTATATAATTTTTTAATGTAATTTACAATAAGAGAGCAACTCAACATATTGGTAAAGTAGAGAGCCTTTACTTTGCACATACTACAAAACATATCCCTAAGGAAATAAATCATAAATGTGGTAAAAAACAAAATCGAGTTTCATTTCAGGCTCCATATTTAATACTCCATCTGTCCCTCATTAATTAGCACCGGTTGATATGACACAAGTTTAAGAAATATAGTGGAAAATGAGTGAAAAACGTTAGTGAAATATGAGTCTTGCTTTTATATACTAGTTTTATAATAAAATGTGAGTGAAATAAGTTGGTGGAATGTGAGGTCCATCACCAAACGTAGTAAAAAGTAAGGGTATCAATCAATTAGGGACGAATAAAAAAGGAAATTGGTGCCAATTAATAGAGGACGGGGGAGTGCAACTGCAACAAACTCATATCTTAACTAGTTTTATGGAGTATAATTTTTGTCTAACGGTGGAATTCTGGTGGGTTGACCGACTCCATCGCTGGCTCATGGGGCAGGAAAATCATTAAATTTGGCTATAAAGTTTTAACATATCTCATGTGAATTTTAGTTCTTTCCACTTTTCATCTCTATCAATGATCATCTAACTATTTTTTGTCGATACCAATGACAATCTTCTTCATTATGTCTCACTTTTGATAAGTTGTCATTTCAAGATACCATATTGCTTTTGCATAAGCTTTACATAATAAATATTGATCACCCTTGCAAGAAATGTTTTAACACTTCAGTTCAGATTTGAGCATTTTTTTCTTATCAGAAAAAACTTCACATGTATAGCAGTCAATACCTGTGCGATACACGTGCATATATAATCTGTAATAGTAACAATTTAAAATGAAGTTAGCATAGTGACAATTTATGATCATATCATGAAGTATCAAATTGAATTTATAAATATTTGTCAGTTTATCATGCATACTAATTGAGCGGAGCGTGTGTAGTGTAGTGCATTGTCAAATGAAATTTAACAAGTTTTCACCCAAATAGATTAGTTATAACTTAGTACATGTACATAAAATCAAGTGAAAAATAATTGAGCTTGATTGATCATGAAAGAAAGTTAGAAAACCTATAACTCCAATATATTAATTAATTGGACCCCGAATTAACACTTTGATGTCCTTAACACATCGATTTCAGCTCAAATTTATTTTTCAAACACAACAATTAATAGATACATCAACGTCAACAACACTAGTACTGGTATGAAATGAACTAACAAGAGAAAAATGACAGTGAATTAAACAAATTAATATCTCTTTAATATTTATTACATGTATTTGTCTGAATTCTAGACAAATTATATCAAGGCGTTTTCAATGCCACCAATAAAAAAACTTGCACATCTCCACATCTACACCTCAACAAATTCCTCAAATCAACATTCATTTTGTTTCCCTAACCATTTCACAGAAATAATTTCGCACCATAAACTAAAAATGAATTTGTAAATTGAATTGATGACAAACTAATTAATTGCAACAACCCTAGGCACCTCAACTGGAAAATCATGAATCTCATCCATCCATGGATTCTTCTCCTTCGCCGGATCAACGGTCCTCAGCGCCTTCCACACCGCGCTGTTGCACTTGAATCCCGACCCGAACGCAATCTGCCACGTCCTGTCCCCTTTCCGGATCCTCCCCTTCGCCTCCGTGTACGCCAGCTCGTACCACAGCGAGCTGCTCGACGTGTTCCCGAACCTGTACAAGGTCATTCTAGAAGGTTCCATGTGCCATTGAGTTAAATCGAGATTCTTCTCGAGCTCATCCAGCACCGCCCGGCCGCCGGCGTGGATGCAGAAGTGCTCGAATGCTAGCTTGAAATCGGGGATGTAAGGCTTGATTTCCATTTTGAACACTTTTCTTGCAACAAGTGTGACTAGGAAGAGGAGTTGTTCGGACATGGGGAGGACGAGTGGGCCCAGGGTGGTGATGTTGGTTTTCAGGGCTTCGCCGGCGACGGCCATGAGGTCCTTGGAGAGGGCGACGCCGACGTGCTTGGCGTTGTCCTCCTCCTGGAAGACGCAGCCGTAGCTCTTGTCGTCCGCGCCCTTGTGGGTGCGGACGGTGTGGATGAGCTGGTACTTGGCGCGGGGCCGGTCCGCGGGGCGGTTGGAGAGGAGTATGGCCGCGCCGCCCATCCGGAAGATGCAGTTTGAGACGAGCATCGACCGGTTGTTGCCGAAGTACCAGTTCAGGGTGATGTTCTCCATGCTCACGACTAGCGCGTACGAGTTTGGGTTCACCTGTTGTCATAAACAGATGGCTGGAATCAGTGACGGACGCAGGAAAAAATTGTTTTGTTGGGAAAGGTTAAAATAAAATGGTTGGGATAAGTGTCTTTGATGTAACATGAAAGTTTGCTAATTAATTAATGAATATCGTATAGTTAGGTGGGAAAGTAGTACTAGCATGTATAAAGTTGTATAATGAGTGATAATGATATTTAATTAAGTCACCATCACATGTAACTAGCTTTCTAACTTGACCCAAAATTTTGGGTTTGGGCTAGAAAAGGAATTGACATAACATACACAACTGAAAAAGAACAAGACTTGGTCCCAAACCTTGTTTTGACAAATAAGAAGAAAATGTTAATATCACAAATAGAGAGTAAATAAAAAAATTAGTTACATAAACACGATTTTAAAAATATTAACATTTTCTTCTACGTTTACTGGTCCCAATTAACCCTCACTAAAAAGCTAAATGTAGGCATGTGGACTCATTAATTAGAATTAAAACCAAAATTAAAATTAATTTGGCGTGCCTAATTTCATCGCTACTATAAACAAACAAGTGTAATATGCTTATATATTTCGAATTATAACCCTAATTTATGAATAGAAAAGTAAAAAAGAGAAATAAACGAAAACCTGCAAAAGCTGCTTAGCAAGATCAATGGAGATCAAGCCGGCGCTGCAGCCCATCCCACCGAGATTATAGCTCAAAACATTCCCCCTCAGCTTGTACCGATTCACAACCATCGCCGACAGCGACGGCGTCGGGTTAAACAAGCTGCAATTCACCACCAGTATCCCTATGTCCTTCGCCTTCACCCCGGTCTTCGCCAGCAGCTCATCGATGGCGCCAAACATCACCATCTCGGCCTCCTTCCTGGCCTCTGCCATCGAGGGCTCGGCCGGGACCCTCATCAGCGCCTCGGGGAAGTAGGTCTTCTGCCCGAGCCCCGACCTCTCTAGAATCTTCTTCTGAAACCCTAGATTCTCCTCGGTGAACGTCTCCGCCTGCCTCGACCGCTCCATGAAGAGCTCCTTGCTGCACATCACGGCCTCGCCCGGCTTGTAGCAGGCGAAGTCGACGAGGTAGATCTTCCTCGGCCGCGTCATGAAGTAGAGCGTGCCGAGGAAGACCATGAGGGTGGAGCACGCCACCACCGAAACCAGGTTGAACCGGAGCTGGTCGTAGAGGAGGGCTAGGTCGGCCGCGGTGACGGTCGAGAGGTTGGCGGAGGTGATGGCGAGCAAGGGGAGGAGTAAGAGGTACATGGCGTGGGAGATCATGTAGTGGTACCCTAGTTTGACATATTTTAGCTTCACCGATTGGTGGAAGTTTGGGAGGTTGTAGCTTTTTCTCTCTCCTCCGGGTGTTGAGTCCACCGAGATCTTCGTCGCGGCGGCCTCCGCCTCCCGTCTCTCGTCGTTCCCCATTCTCGTAATTAGAGATTTCACGAAAGATCGATTAGGGTTTTTTGCGAAATTCAGTAGGTGTTATCTGATTTGACGAAAGCGGCAAAGAGAAAAGCGAAGGGAAATTTAAATTAGATAGGATGAAAGTGTTTAGGATTTGGGGAAGGAAGAGTAAGAGGTTTTTGAATGTGGTTGGGGTAAGTAGGGGAAAGTGTGTGAGTATTTAAAGAGTTTTGATTGACTTATGACATATGGAAAATTAAAGGATAAATTGGCCAACCACTATTTTGTGTAGAATTAAATGGGGTCTTTTTTATTATCCAGTGAATAAAATTATAATATTCAGGTTTTGAAATTTCCGTGGTTTGTCTCATTTATTGCTCAATCTAACTCCTAACCATCACCTTCCAACTGGAATTTCATTATTTGTTGGGGATGACAACCCAACTAATTAGTAGTATAGATTAGGGCAATGATTTAATATGGAAATTAAAATTAAAGTTTTAACATTGTTTTCACTAACATGGATAGATAGGGAATTGTAGGGACTCCCTCACAAATTGGTGTTTGAAGGTATGATGAATCTTTCTTGTATAACATGGATTTAAATTTTCTTTTCATTTGGGGAAATTTATTTATGAGGAAGTTCATTTTGTTGGATGATCTATAAGAGCATCCGCAGCGGTGGCGAAAGACGCCACCGCCGTCCGCGCCGTTGGCAAGGCGCAGGACCGCCGCCGCTGCAGCCGTGCCGCTGGCACGGCGCTGTTCGATGTATCGAGCACGTCCGTGCCAGCGGACGCACACGTGGCGCGCTCCCATTCGTCAACGGCATAGCCGTTGTGTTTAAACTTTTTTTTATTTTTTATTTTTAAAAATCGGTATTTAATTATAAATAATGCTAAAAAATAAAAAAAAAACATTTTCCAAATCCCAAAAATATGGCCGTTTTTTTCCCGTTTTTTCTGAATTTTTTTGATTTTTTTTTATTTTTTTTTCCCCCAAAATCATCTATAAATACACACATTCATCATCCATTTATCACATCAAATCATCTCTCATTCATCTCTCATTCATAATTCTCATACAAACTATCAACACATTCATCCCCCACTCAAAATCTCAAATGGATTTCACCCATATTATGGCGGAAGCGGAACGCGAAGAACAAGAATACTACGAACAACATCGTGCCGCTTACGAAGCATATGTCGCGGCGAATACCCCTGCTCCTCCTCCTCAACGAACCAGATCAAATCGACGGTACATCCATCGTGACCGGGAGGGAGCCCACGAAAGGCTCGTTGCCGACTACTTTGCCGACCAGCCGCGGTTTCAGGCAGATTACTTCAGGCGCCGTTTTCGCATGTCAAAGCGCTTGTTCATGCGAATTGTCAACACATTGTCCGCACGTGTTGAATACTTTCAAACAGGTGTAGATGCAGCCGGCCGGCAAAGTATCACGGCGTTGCAGAAGTGTACGTGTGCCATCCGACAACTCGCTACTGGGCAAACGGCCGACATGTTCGACGAGTATTTGCATATCGGTGAGTCCACTGGAATCCTATGTTTAAAGAATTTTTGCGAGGGCGTTCGTTCTGCTTTTGGGGATGAATTCCTTCGAGCACCCACCACTGATGATTGCCAACGGTTGCTTCGTCTTCACGAATCAGTCCATGGCTTTCCCGGAATGCTTGGCAGCATTGACTGCATGCATTGGAGGTGGAAGAATTGTCCGACTGCTTGGAGGGGGCAACACTTGAGCGGTCACAAAGGCGGCGGCCCAACGCTTATCCTTGAGGCGGTCGCCGACTACCGCCTATGGATTTGGCATGCATATTTCGGCGTTGCTGGATCCAACAACGACTTGAATGTGCTATATTCGTCACCACTCTTCAATGATGTGATGAATGGTGTAGCACCGGCGATCGACTTCACCATCAACGGAAATATATACCGCATGGGTTACTATCTCGCCGATGGTATCTACCCAAGGTGGTCGACGTTCGTGAAGACGCTCCACAACCCGCACGACCCGAGACGGGTTCTTTTTGCGCAGCGTCAAGAGTCAGCGCGGAAAGATGTCGAAAGAGCCTTCGGGGTCCTTCAAGCTCGATTCAACATTGTGAAGGCCCCGGCTCGGCTGTGGTACGTGAATAATATCGCCGACATCATGTTCACGTGTATTATATTACACAACATGATTATAGCCGACGAAGGGCCGAGGGCGGCTAGCTTCTACGACGAGGACGAAGCCGGAAGCTCAACAGCGAGGTCTCCCCTACGCCGAGGCGAGCATACGACGGTTGGCGAGAGGATCGAGACAAGACACACAATGCGCGATACTCGAATCCACAATCAACTACAAGAAGACCTAATCAACCACATGTGGGCGAAATTCGGCAACGAGTAGTGTCATTTTTAATTTTTAGGATTTTAATTATGTAATTTTTAATTTTTAGGATTTTAATTATGTAATTTTTAATTTTTAGGATTTTAATTATGCAATGTTTAATTTTATTTGTCATTTGTAATATTTATTGTGGGTTTTAAATGAATTTTAATATTATGGAAATGTTTTTGTGTAATTGAATTTTATATTAATTGTGCTCGTCCTTGCGGAAGAGCACAGTTGTGGGTGTTGTGCTCTTGCCAGAGAGCAGGCATGAATAGTACCGCCCGGGCCCACAACCGTGCCGCTGGCAAGAGCACGGTTGTGGATGCTCTAATGAGACTATAAAATAGATTTATGTTTTATTTGAGCCGACATAAAGAGTTTTATTTTGACCCAACTTTGATGTCTTTCGTTCATACTTATCTATTATGACATATTTTAATTTTACAAAATAAATAAATTTACTATTATAATTTTTATACAAGAATAAAAATATATGAGCCACAAATTTTATCCTATAAAAGAAATTGATGATCTGATGAAGTGGAGTACGCAGTTAAATACTTCACCCACCTTAGGCCAAGTTTGGTCAACAAAGTATGGAAGTGTGAGTGTATGAGTTGGTTTTTAGGTCAATTACAGAGTATTTCAAATGAATGGTTCACACAAAGAGTACACAACTCAAGGCAATCATTCATATATAAAATATACGTATAAATATGTACGTGTTCGAATACGTGTACCAATAGTAAAAAAACTGGAAAAATCAGAAGTTTGTAAGTAAATGGATATGAACTGAATTAATTCACCTGTCACACTATCAACTTAATACATTAAAGTAACTTCAATGTCAATAATATAGTATATTATCATAATTTATTTGTAAATCATAAATTTGGTCAAATTTTTATTCATTTTGCAACTTAAAAATTTGTTGTAAAAACTATGAATTTAATTTTTTTCAATTTACCTACGGAGTATAATTTATGCGAAATTATACCTGATGTGGACTTAGCAAATAACTCAACCATGTCATCAATATGAAATACGTGTGTGCTAAATCAATAGCATATAACAAATAGAAAATAAGAATATCTCATTATAAGAAAATTGAGAAAAATATAAAATTCACGGTTTTTACAGTTGATTTTTAATTTGCAGAATGAACCGGAATTTGACCAAAACTCATGGGTTTTTTTCCAGTAATTTTCCCTATAAACAATGGTAATTGCATGCAAATTCCTAAACTTTCACCAAATTCCGATTTTGCATATCAACTTTAAAATCTACTTGTAAATTGTTGAATTTTTGGTTTGTTTGAATTTAAAACTAATCAAGATTTCGATGCTATCATAACTTGGTAACTTAATTACTGCCACTATCGGATATCAATCAAAACGACATCACATTGTACACAGCGAAACAATGTAGTACTATACATATTTAAATAATTTCATTTGTTGAATTATAGTGTATATTATGAAAGAATGAGATATAAGAGAGAAATTGAGAAACGAGAAACAAGATGAATGAGTTCAGCAAATGAAGTTATTTAATTTAGCATATTACGACGTCGTTTTATTATGATTGATATCCAATACTACCATGTACGGAAGTTATCAAGTCATTTTAGTGATACAATCTTGATTAATTGTAAAATCAAAACAAATGCATAGTTCAATAATTTACAAGCAATTAATTTAAAGATGATAAGCAAATCCAAAATTTTATGATAGTTACAAAACTTATTGGCAAATACCCCTATAAGATATCGTGCCAAGAGAGTTTTTACCTTATTGATATGAGTTGCTGAAGAAATGGACCATACGGTTTGAACTATTTATGAATATCGTGTAAGAGAGTTAAAACCTTAATTATTTAGACCGACATGACATGCATGTTGTAGAAGAAACATGGATGCTGTAGGGACACTCAGTTTCTTGTAAGTTTTAAGCTTTCCACAATAATAATATTTCTGAGTGTTATTGGAATTGTGTGATATCTAATCAAGACATGTATATGATGCATGCTGATGTGAATGTGGTTTGAGGCTTCGAAGCATAAAATGAAATCTGGTCATGCTTTGGTTATGTTAAACGGTGTGAGTTTCAATTAGTTAAAATTTATTTTCGGTTTTATGCATTGAAGTATGTTAAATTACTACTTCAGTCAATCTATAAAATTGCTTAAAATCTCAAAGCAACACCGCAAGTACGTGTATACAAAGTTATAATTTCTTATTGGTTTAAAAGATAAAAAATTTCGGGTAAATTCTAGTATTTTTCATTAAATTTAAAATTGGTCTTAAAATTTACAAACTTCAATTTTACACGGCAGATCATTTTTCAACCCGACAAGAGACATAATTTTATCATATTAGGCACATATTATTCAACATCGAATTAAGAATTAAGACATCGAAACAACGTCGTTTCATTTATAATTCATACTAAGCTACGTAGACTTCACATAGTATGAAAGGCTAGTGAAAATTTTCTACTTGGGTCGGAATGAAAAAATTGAACATTTTCAAAAGTTTGTAATTTTTAAAATTACTTTCAAAATTTGGACGAAGTACCATAATTTGTCAAAAAATTATGATTTTTAAGCCTAATATCCTCTTTTATGCAATAAAGTATGTAAATTGATGTACTCAAAACCTAATAAATCTAAAAGATATGAGTACTTAAAAGCTAAAAGGTAAAGGCAACTACTAATTATACAAGAGATTAGTATTTTTGTTTTTGCATTGAAGTATGTAAACTAATTAAGGAGTAGTACTTGAAAACTCAACGATTAATCTAAAATATTAGTACTGCTTAAAAAATCAAAGTAACAAGAAACAACTAATTGTACAAAAATTAGAGTTTAGGATAGGGCGAAAAACTTTTCAACTAATTAGGTTGGTAAGAGCAGAAAATTATTGTAGTAGTAGGAGTAATTATTTTGGTTGGAAAATGTAATCGAGTATATAATGCCTATTTTCCAATTTACATAAAACGATGATCACGTTCTCTGAGATTAAATGTATGAAAGGTTGGTTGTATAGTTGTATTGTACTCCATTATCTCAACACATAATGAAAAATGTTACAAACAGCTGGAAAATTGAAACTGAAAACTTATGTTTTTCGATTTTTTGAAGCCAATTACGCTTATGCCCGAAAGCCCTCAATTCGTACTAGTACTATTGTACTAATAAAGATGATAATATTAGGGTCCAAGATTTTCCTTAGCAAGATTCAAAATTAAACTCAATTTATACAAATTTAATAAAATCTTTATAGTATTAATCTTCAAACAAAAAATAGTGACTCATAAATGAATTAGCCATAGAAATTTAGGTAAACAAATTCTTAATAATATTTAACTAATTTAATAATATATACTCCCTGTGTCACATAAATAATGAAACGTTTCCCCTTTTGGGTATTAAAAATGTCCCGTTTCCTAAAATTGAAATAACATTATCTCCTTTTTCCCATGTCTTACTTTACTCCCTTTTAACTAACGCACAAAACAACATTACATAAAATTTCGTGCCGAAAAGCAAACATTTCATATTTGATCATAATTCTAATGTGTTGAGTACAAGAATTTAGGTAGTGGTGTTTAATGAATTAAATTATTAATAGTAAAGTAAGAGATAGAGTAAAGTAAGAAAGAGAAATATAGAAAAAGGTAAGAGAGATGATCAAGTAAGAAAGAGAAAGAAAGAATAAAGTAAGAGATATGATAAAGTAGGAGAGAAGAGTGAGTTGATTGTTGCGAAAAAAAAGGAAACGTCTCACTTAGATTAAAACGTACCAAAAAGGAATACGTCTCACTTAGGATGGGACGGGGTGAGTAGTTTTATAGTAAAATCTATCAACCTTAAACTGAACTTATAATTAAGTAACTGCACTTAAACGTAAATTTGTATCAGTATTTCACTGTTCTTTATTCATCTAAAGTTGTTGGATTCATTAATTAATCTTTTTATGATTCATTAATTAATCTACTATAGTTGCATTTGTTTGAAAGGAGGTGTTCATAACAAAGTCAACTTTTAAACACAAGGCTTAAAAAACAAAAACAAATACACTTTGTCATACAACTGTCACATTTGATATCTCTCTATTTATTACAAAAACAGGCGTTGGGTTTGTATTCACCTAAAATGATGTACCTATCCATTTATTTTCTTCATCTTTCTTAAACACTATCAAAGTTTAAATAATATTGTTAGATAAATGTATGCATTTAAATAATATATTACTCCCTCCGATCCATAGTAAATGTCACACTTGGGAGATGACACGAGATTTTAGGAGATGTTATTTTGTGTGTTAAGTGGTGAGAGAAAATATAATTTTATAATTGATGTGAGAATGAAATTTTTCCAAAAGAGGAAATGTGACATCTTTTGTATGACAAACTAAAAATGAAAGTGTGACATCTATTATAGGACGGAGGGAGTATTATTTATTACAAATCACCGGAGAACTGAGAACAAATTAAAGGCCAAATTTTCCTTTTATTTAATTTTTAATTTTTAATTTCACTAGTAAAATTGTGATTTGTGAATGTGTCTTGTTCCATGTTTTGTATTACTAATATATTAATAGCCATGTCATCCACTATATAAAGAGCTTTGGAAATAGATTATACGATTGCAAGTATATAGATAGAAAAAATTATTGCTATATCGTTAATAAAGAATGAGACGCATAAAATTAGATATTCAGAAATGGAAATGGACCCATTTTGTAAACCAACTAAATTTGAAAAATAAGAATATTAGTGTTGACGAAGATACTAGTGGATTCACTGGCCTGACTCCAGAGCTTCGGGAGGTGATTAAGCCTGTACCCGTGCCTGGACCCAGGAGCTGGGGGAGGTGAAAAATCCTGGACCCGTTCCTGCGGGGCTGGTAGACCCATTGGGTCCCACCTTGACAACGAAGCGCAGCTTGGTAAGCCGCTTCACCTCTGACCGTTAGGCCGGGGGTCCGAGTCACTTCGGGGGTAGGTGGGGAACCACCGTCGATCCTCCTTTTAAAAGGAGAAAAAAAGAAGAAGATACTAATACATATCGTTAACTTTTAGATTGAACCTATTATCATTAAATATGAATAATATTTTCATTATAGCCCATTGGCATAACACATGGGCCTGATATTCAAAATGAGTTGGAAAGCTATTAAAAGCCCATTGGCATAACATATGGGCCTGATGCGGCGCTAGAATTTTTTTTTTATTCTATTTGAATAAATAATAAATGTTCGAAATTTCAATAAGTTTGGGTGTTCGATATGAAGGGTTATTGGGCTTTAACACAAAAATGTTTGGATTGATTGATTTATTTAAAATTGTATTCACATCACTGTGACTTTGAATGGTAGTCATGTGATTTCAAATATAAAGCATCAACGTAATAATTAAATATATGAAGGATATGGGTAAAGGGGTGCGTTAAAATCAAAACACATTTTAAATTGACATTGTGACATCACGTAGCCTTCAATATTATAAACGCTACATTGCAATCTATAGATTGCAGTCTAGCGTATTGGATGTTGCAATCGGACAAAAATTGCAGTCTGCCGTATTGGATATTGCAGCGCGAGAAAATTTTCCCTTGAGCGTTTTTTATGATTGCCACATGGCAGCTGATTATTCGTCCACGTGTACAAATGATTGGTTAGGAATGGTGGTATGGTAGCACCCCGAAAATTTGTGACTTATTATTATTTTTTTTGATGAGGATATTGTTTTGGGAAATTCAATTATGAAATTTAATTTCTATGTGATTGAGTTAATTATGTGAAATTAGTTGTTGTGAGTTATGTGAAATAATGTGATTAAATGAAATTTAATTTCTATGTGATTGAGTTAATTATGTGAAATTAGTTGTTGTGAGTTATGTGAAATAATGTGATTAAATTTTCAATGTGTGAATTAAATTAAATGAGATCATGCATAATTATTCTAGCCATTTTATTGGAATTTTCGGACCTCCTATTTATTGAAAATAATATTTTCTTTCTTGGATTTAATTAATTGTTTTGGGAAATTTATCCAAATTAAATCCAAACCAAATTGTCCCTATTTTAAATCCTATTCCTATTTAATTTTAGGATTTAAATATATTTTCCTTGTTTACACCCCTTCAACACACGCCTATTTTACTAAAATTGTGGGATTTATTCATTGACCTCTATTTATTCTTCCACAATTTTAATTGCTTTATTTAATTGTGGGATTTATCCTAGACTATAAATTAAAAGAACCCTAACCCTAGCCCTCATATTTTCGCCTCCCTCTTCTCTCCTCCCACACGTTTTTTCCTCTCTTCCTCTCCTTCTCCACAAATCCTTCACCAATTCCTTGTTCTTGCATCATTGTGGAGTTGGAAATTCAAGATTCATCGAAGAATCGCATCATTCGTCATTCATACCGATTATTTTTCAAGAGAAAGGTATACTTTGATTCATCTTTCTCCTTCTTACCATTGAATCCATGTTTCTTGATCCCCTCATGCATATAGTGAGTGTAGAAATCGTAGATCAAAAAATTAATCGGTTGGGAAGGATGTTTGCATGAATATGTATGTGTGTGTGCGAGTTTGTGGGTGATTCATTGGTGAATGCTATGTGTAAATAGGAGAACATGGTCGTGATGTCGTTTTTGAAGCGTGAATATGTGTTGAAAGCATGAATATGTATGTGTGGATGAATGATAGACAAACCCTAGTTTGTAAATGTTGAGCATGAAAAATGTGGTGTTCGGACAGTAGCTTCCGATGAGTGCTTGGCCGACCAAAAGATCTTATTTTGGCATGATTTTTTAACTGAGTGAAATTTTAAGTGTCTTCTGTGTTGTGTCAAAATTTCAGCCTCTTTTGACGAAAGATGAAATTTTAACGAAATTTTCAATTGAACTGCGCAGTCCTGTCAGAATTTGTATTCTCGTCCAGTGAGTTTCGTTTTTGTTTTTGA
The DNA here is from genome assembly GCF_004379255.2 of Salvia splendens. NCBI lineage: Eukaryota > Viridiplantae > Streptophyta > Magnoliopsida > Lamiales > Lamiaceae > Salvia > Salvia splendens. The sequence continues at coordinate 22,223,168 of NC_056049.1, forward strand.
CCGACCTAAAGATGTGATTTTGGTGTGGATATTTAACTAGATGAACCTTGATGTGTCTACTGTGTGGTGACCAAAGTTTAGCTTCAAATGATATCGGATGGATTTTTAATGATTTTTACAAAACGACAGCGCTGTTCTGCCAGATTCATGCTTGATTGAAATAGTCTTGTTGGCAAGTTTTGAATGAAATACATGATACATTAGTGAGTAAGAACTTATCCTATGATGTGATTTTGTGTTGTACGTTGATGTATGCCAAATGGTTCGTTTCGTTTATGATGGTGAACGTTGGGATGGGCAATATAAGAAAACGATGAAAGGAACGATAGGGCATGCATGAGAAATGTGTTGATAGAAAACTGATTGTGTTGTATTATATGGTTATGATGTTGATAAGGGTTGTTGTGCGTACGTGGGTACGAAGAGCAAGGTTTTCAGTAAAGTTGTGAACTGTGTTTGTAAGCAATCGAGGTGGGCTTTCTTTACTAAAACTCTTTTACGTTTTTAAATTATGATATTGGAGATATAAGGGTGGTTTAAAGTGTTATGTAATGCCATGATTGTTTTGATGTTGAGATTGTTGCCTGATGCCTAGTTCGTTTGAGCTTGCTCCGTTAGGCTATAGGGCTGTGATTGTTTGATGTTGAGATTGTTGCCTAATGCCTATTTCGTTTGAGCTTGCTCCGTTAGGCTATAGGGCTATGTGTGAAACGAATTCGGGTCTGAGTAGGGCCGCAAACCCTATCAGGCTGTGTACACAGGTGGGATCGGGAGCCATCCTTGTTAGTCGGCCGGTCTCGTGGGCGAATAGTGTGGCCACATTTTCGTCGCACTATGGTAAGAGGATGTGATTGATTGATTGATTGATGAGAAAGTGGGGAGATTGTTTTGACTGGCTAGTCTACGAAAATGTTTTGTGATACTCGATGATATTCTTTTCTAAAATGTTAAAACTCGAGTTCACTATGGCATGGATGACATAACTTTTATCAAATATTTTGGCGTGTGTCCACTGAGTATGTCAAGTACTCAGCCCTGCATATGTTTTCTTTATGTGCAGGTTGAGCGGTGATGTTGCGGCGGATGTTGAGTCGAGCCTTAAGAAATTCCGGATGCGTCGTGTCTTCATACACATGCGTCTCTCTATGACTCTCTAGACACCTTTATTCCGCTGCCTTATTTCGAATCGTTCTTGATAAAGTCTTTCGTTTTGCTCTACACTACTATATGACATTAATTACCTTGAGATATTAACCTGCCGCTTAATTGTTTAATCGATTAAAACTTTTCTTTTGAAGCTTTGTTTAAAATTTTTTTTTCCTCAAACACCATCACGGCGAGGGGTTAAGGCGGACCCACAACCTGTATATATCAAAAATCACCAAAAGAACATACATCATCCAAGCCCGAAAGTGAATCGGTCCGCACGAGAGATATAAATCACAAGAGCTAACAAAGCTACTATGGTATCCCCATAGACCGGGTAATAACCATCTAAGTAACGAGAAAACAAACATAACAAAGCTATACACCAAAATAACAACAAGGATGATGGCCAAAAGTTGGCCAACTCCAAAGGAAAACAAAAAACCCTAAATCAAAACTACGAACCATGTGAAGTAGTCATCCATCTCGATATCTGAATCTGAAGTTCGGATAGCCCAACTGGTCCATCCTGACGAGCGACTTCAAATACTGAGGCGCTGAATCCGCATCAAAGAAGGTGATGGCAGGGGTCTGGACCCCCCTATTTGTTTAAGATGTTGTCTTTCATTGTTTTCCTCTTCTTCTTCCCCGCTCCTTAGTCCCTTCCCTAGTCACGATTTCCCCGTCTTTACTATCCTTAGTAAGGGCGGTCGTGACATATGGTGTCACTTTAAAAGGTGTTGTCATTTTAACACAAATAAATTATCATTAATGCAATGAGACGAATTAGATTATGGGGTGTGTGCTATTCTCAATATTTATATATAACACATCCGCGCAGTAAATATATACTATGGGTAAATTATCATTTAATGCACTGAGACAAATTAGATTATAGGATGAGTGCTATTCAGATTATTTGCATAAATTGTACTCCTATTTATATAATTTTGAATATTTTTTAGTATTACTAAGTACTCCATCCGTCCCTGAAAATTTGTTATATTTTTTTTTCTGCACTCATTTTGAAAAAATGAAAATAAATAGTTAAAGTGAAGAAATAATAAGTAAGATAAAAAATAATGTAGAGAATAGTCTGTTTCTAATATCCGGCCACATTTTCTTTGATCTTCTTTAACAAAAATCATATTTATAGTTATTCTTGCGCCAATTTGTATGCAATAGTAGTATTATAATGCAATCATATTTAGAGTTATCATATCATATGAAACCCTATAAAAACATGAGAAAGCATATGAAGCTTTGATTATTAATGGTCACAATGGCATACTCATAATGAACAAATATACTAATCTAGACCGGTTTTGGTGCGAGTTGAGACGTCAACAGGCTGCAACGTCGAGCAAATTCTTTCGCAGTGGGCGAAACAAGTTGGTTGGGCTACGCATGTTGTCAAGCATTCCGACATACACTTCTCATAAATCGTATCCTCAGCAACTGCAGAAGGTATCATTATCACCACCATTGCCATCAACAGAAATAGGAATCCCATTTTCGAATCCTTCATTTTTATCTATTCTCTAAGATTGTTTTACTGCACAAGAGAGGCTGCCTATATATAGAGAGAGAACTAAAGTAGGCGAGGGCTTTTGTGAGACTTTCGATTTTCAAATATATGAATGAATATGGGTAAATTATCATTAAGGTAATGATGGATCCGCGAATTTCTGATGTTAGTAAATGCTGGTAGAGAATGAAGATTACGACACAAAGAATTTACGTGGTTCGATTTACTGAAGTAAATCTACGTCCACGGGAAGAAGGGAGGGCAAGATTGTATTGCTTGATCTGGGATTACAGCTTACAACACAGACTTGCTATATGGTATTTTATCTCTAGAGAGCTTAACCCTTTTCTATCTGATCTAAGTTCTATTTATACATTGAACTAAGGTCGTGGTTTGCAGCCCCCACTAACAAGATCGTGGGTGAGCAATAACTGCTCAATAACTGCTTCGTACCACTAAATAGATCGTGGGTATAGCGGAGGTCGTGGAGGCCTTTCATGAGTCCACTAACTCCTAGTTCGGTCGAATGCTGAGACCGAACTGCTGGACTTTACCGATCAGCTCTTGCCGATCTGAGAGGAGAGCTTGACTGGTCGGCTTTTACCGAGCTGTAGGCTGAGTCCGAACTCTTTGGTCGTGCCGAACTCTTTGGTGCCGAACAGATACTCTTTCTTGGGCTCTGGGCTGATGGGCCGTCACTGTTATTGGGCTTGCCATTAGGGTTTAGTTCGTACCCCATCACTACCCCCCCCGAAAAGCGAAGTGAATCACTTCGGCGAGGTGAGTCACTTCGGCATTCTGGATAATGGTAAGGGGGAGGCTGACGTCAGGGGACGTGCCTTGCGCGTGCCTGCATTAAATGCGACAGTAAAATCCGGCCGTTGAATCCTGAAAAGGTGGGATTCGAAACGGCGCAACGATCTCGAAATCTTTCCCGAATCTGATAAATATGCTCTTTCTTCCTCATTTGAACACCTTTGCTGTTGCGTCTTCTATACTCTCTCTTTTTCGAGAAATTTTCTTCCGCTTTCAAGAGCTTCTTCAGACTTTCTTCACCTTCAAAAAGTAAGAAAAATGTCTTCTTCTTCTTCGGAGTCGGGTAGCGGTAGGAAAGGGGATAAGGGGTCTTCTGGCCGGAAAGAGTCCGGGGAGAAGACCGTAGAGTATTTCCATAGTATTTTGAGTAAGGATACTGTGATATCCCTACCCGAAAAATACTTTTTTCCTGGGGGGAAGGCGGTGGTACCTGACGGTGATCATAGGGCTGACTCCCCGCCGGAGGGGTACGCCACCGTGTACGAGGCCTGCTTAGAATGCGGGCTTCGTTTCCCCCTCCCTTCTGCCTTTATAGATTTACTAGATTTTTTTCAGCTTCCTTTAGGCCAAGTGACTCCGAACTCTTGGAGGCACTTGTCGGCCTTCGCTGCCGAACTCCGTAGGTTAGGAAGGGATTTGTCTTTGAAGGCGATCCTTAAATTCTTTCAATTTAAGAGGAAGGGGTCTTGGTTTTACTTGATCCCTTTACAGCCCTTTAGGGCCTTTTGTAAAACGAAGTGGCCGAAGTGGCAAAATCGCTTCTTCTACTATGATAGGACCGCGGCTCCTAGTTTTCCCTGGAGAGGGCCGGAGTCCGTTATCCGTCATCCTCGGCCTGAACCGTTGGACGAGCTCGATGGCGAGCTCAACAAGATTCCCATAGTTAGGAAACAATACACGGAGTCTGAGCTCGTCAAGGGCGACGTCGTGTTCGACATCTCGTCTTCGGACGAAGAGGCCGAGGGTGAGGATTTCTCTTTATCTTTATGCTCTACTGCTTTAACGAAGAAAATCTGACTTTGCTTTCTTGCTTTTTGGCAGTGTACATGCTGAATAAGGCTAGCCGCAAATCTTCGGAGTCCAAGGAGCCGGAGAGGCCGAAAACCACCAGCTCGGCGTCTGATGCCGAGAGGACTCCGAAAAGGCAAAAAACCTCTTCGGATCCGAAGAAGCCGGAGTCGACTTCGGCAAAGGGGAAGGGGAAGGCCCAGAAGCCCCCGAGAGCGCCAGAGAAAGATGTGGTCTTGGCGCCTCCTTCGGAACATATCTGTGAGCCGTTTTTATGGCCCACGGACTTCGCCGAGGTGAATTCTCTTCTTGATTTTCTGGCCTTGCTTTTTTCCTGTATTTTTTGTGGCCCCTTTGTTGACTTTTTTCTTTATCCATTTTCAGAGGAACGATATGCTCTCCAAGCTCGTCGCCGTCGAACTCTCCAAAGCGTCCAATGACTATGCTGAGATGCAGAGGAAGTTGGCGGCTGCTTGTCATCGGGCCGAACAGGCTGAGGCTAACTTTGAGAAAGCCAGAGCTGCTAGGATTTCGGCCCAGGATGAAGCTCAGTTTGCCAAAAACCAGCTCGTCATCCAGCGAGAGCAGACGAAACGGAGGGATGCTGCCGCCGTGGCTGCCCAGGGGGAGGCTCTCCGTGTTTACACGGAGAAACTCTTTTTGAGCAGCCAGTTCTCGGCCTTTGTCGGTAGTCTGGTAAGGCTAATTACCGATAAGGGCGAGCAGGGGGCCGACGTCGTGCTGCCTCTGTACAGCCGAGAGATAGCAGCTCGGCTTCAGAATCTGCCGCTCCTTGAGGAGCTCGCTTCATCCTCGGTCCTGCTTTCTGCAGACCGAGTCCGGAGTTGTCGAGCTGATCGGGACGAGAACCTGGAGGCTATCTTTGCCTCCGTGGGACCCGTTTCACCCGCTTCGACTTACAACGGAGAGGGTGAGGCCGAGCCGCTGGAGCTGGAGGCCGAAGTCGAGCGGGCCGGGCATCCGGAGAAGGAAGCCGATCAGGAGGCGGAGGCGAGGCCGGCAGGAGGCGAGGCCGAGGCTGAGGTAGCTCAGGAGAAAGAAGCTGAACCAGACCAAAGAGCCGGAGACGAAGCTGGTGGAGTATGATTTCGTCTCCCTTCTCTTAGTCTAGTTTCTTCCTTGTAAAATGGCCTTGAAGCCCTCCTAGTGTAAAAATTTTCCTTGTGAATGAAAAATTCTCTACACTTGTCCTCGTATAGCTTTTCGTACTCGCCTTTATTCCTGTTGTATTTTACTATCTGCTCGGTACAGCTGCCGAACTAATATAGCTGCTTTGTACTCAAGGAGATGGAGATACTTCACTGGAAACGGCTGTACTCTTCGGCTTTAGACGAAGCTGAGAAAAGAGCTATAGCCGATCAGACGAAGAATGACGAGCTTCTGGCTCGTTTAGTGAAGCTGGAGGCCGATAATAAGGACTTAGAGTCCGATAAGAAGGATCTGGAGGCCGAGCTGAATACGACCATTGCTGAGAGGACTGCGTACGAGGATTACATCCGTGTGCGCGGGGGAGTGACCATATCAGATGTTCAGAGTCGAGTTGACGAACTGTGGGAGGAATATCATGTACTCCGGAGGAACAATGCGCTGGAGAGCTCGGCTTGCCAACAAGTTGTGAAATCATTGCGGCGCTGGGCTTCTCGGTACAACATTGTTCTTTCTCGGCGCCCCTCCATAGAAAGATTCCTTCGGCATATCGTGCCAACAGATGCTCGCACTCCAGATCAAACCTCTGGTTCCCTTGTTCAAAATCCTACTCCCAGTCAACAACGAACTCCGGAACAGCCGGAAACGTCAAGACGAGAACGGGCTCAGGAGCAACCGGAATCGTCAAGACAGGGACGGACTGAAATTCGCCGAGGAGTTGTGACTATGAGCGAGCAAGATCAGCAGATGCTTATTGCAGAGACTCTTCATCGCCGAGGTGTTAGGACTTCTCGGGCTCGGGGAAGAGGCGTTGGGTCGAGGATAGCATCTCGTCGACCTGCTTATTCTTCATCTGCTCGGAACAACCGAACTCGGCTTCCAGAGGATTTTGCAGATAGGTGGCTTAACTTCAGCAACCCTGGACAGTAGAATAGTCCTTTGTAATAGCGTAACGCCATTTTGTAGGGTAGCGGAGTTGTATGCCGAACAAGATTTGAAAAATGAAATTTTGTTTTCGCTTCTAACACTGTATTTACAGCTTAGCGAAAAAATTTCATCGTACTTGTCCTCGGTCTTATGAAGTAAACTTCTTTGACCGGACTTGGTCCTTGGTCTTATGAAGTAAACTTCTTTGACCGGACTCGTCTTTGGTCTGATGAAATAAACATCTTTGACCGGACTCGTCTTTGGTCTGATGAAATAAACATCTTTGACCGGACTCGTCTTTGGTCTGATGAAATAAACATCTTTGACCGGACTCGTCTTTGGTCTGATGAAATAAACATCTTTGACCGGACTCGTCTTTGGTCTGATGAAATAAACATCTTTGACCGGACTCGTCTTTGGTCTGATGAAATAAACATCTTTGACCGGACTTGGTTTGTGTTCTAATTTGGCGATTTTTGTCGCCGGGATCGAACTTTCCCTTGTCCTAATTCGGCGAGTTTTATCGCGTGGATCGGACTTTCCCAGTTAACCGAAGTGGTCTTATGCAGTAAACCTCTTTGACTAGACATGGTCGTCCCCGGTCTTATGAGGTAAACTTCTTTGACCGAACTTGGTCGTCCTAATTCGGCGAGGTTTATCGCGTGGATCGGACTTTCCCTTATTGCAGTTCGTTTCAGACGAAGTGCTTATTTCTTAAGCCGAATTGTGGTCTTGTATCTTCCTGAGAAGCTTGGACTCACAATCGTTGGCTTATTGCAGTTCGTTTCAGACGAAGTGCTTGTTAAGCTGAATTGCGGTCTTGTATCCTCCTTGGAAGCTTGGACTCACAATCGTTGGCTTATTGCAGTTCGTTTCAGACGGACTGCTTGTTAAGCTGAATTGTGGTCTTATATCCTCCTTAGAAGCTTGGACTCACAATAGTCTTTAATAATCAATCTAAAAAGGGGATCAGTCTTTAAAGAACGATATACCTTGGTACCATTTGTAAGAGACGACAAGCACATAGAGACAAAACACATAGAGAAAAAATGAAAAAGATGAAAGAAAAAAACTTTAAACTTTTTATAAGTAAAAAACAAACAAATAAAAACATGTACCCCTATGACCGAACTAGACACAAGACAGACTGACCGGACCTTGTCTCTTACAAGTGGAACTTCTTGAGGTTGGAGACGTGCCATGTTCGGGGTACTTGTTCTCCTGACATGTGAGTCAATTTATAAGACCCTTTGCCGAGGACTTCTGCCACCCGATACGGACCCTCCCATGTGGGCTCGAGTTTGCCCAGCTTTTCTGCTCGGCTTACTTCGTTGTTTCTCAAGACGAGATCTCCCACTTGAAATTGAAGCTTTTTCACCCTTTGGTTATAATACCGGGCTACTTGCTCCTTATACTTGGCTGCTTTTATGCACGCCAATTCTCTTCTTTCTTCGGCGAGATCTAGTTCTGCTCTCAGTCCGTCGTCATTCATTTCTGAGGAGAAATTTAGAGTTCGGGGACTGGGTACGCCGATCTCCACCGGAATTACGGCTTCAGTGCCGTACACCAGACTATACGGAGTTTCACCGTTGGAGGTTTTGGGCGTAGTTCGGTAGGACCATAGGACTTGAGGGAGATTTTCTACCCATTGTCCTTTGGCTTGTTCTAACCGAGCTTTTAACCCTTTCCCCAGAATCCGGTTCGTTACTTCCGTTTGTCCGTTTGCTTGGGGATGGGAGACCGAAGTGAACCGCTGTTGAATGTTCAGCTCTTGGCACCAATTCTTGAACGTCTTGTCGGTGAACTGAGTCCCATTATCCGAGATGAGGATGTGGGGTATGCCAAATCGGCACACTATGTTCTTCCAGACGAGGTCCAATGCCTTTGAGCTCGTTATCGTAGCTAATGGTTCAGCCTCCACCCACTTCGTGAAGTAGTCCACGGCAACGATAAGGAATTTCATTTGCCGAGGAGCTTGAGGAAGTGGTCCCACTATGTCTATGCCCCATTGCATGAAAGGCCAAGGGCTTTGCATAGTGTATAGATCGGTCTGCGGCATCCTTGGGACATTTGCATGAATTTGGCACTTCGTACACTTCTTGACGAGCTGCACTGCCTCTTGTACCATGGTTGGCCAATAATATCCCCATCTCAGAACTTTTTTAGCTAAAGCTCTGGCTCCGATGTGGCTACCGCACGATCCTTCATGAACTTCTCTGAGGATGTAGTCCGTCTCTTCTGGTCCTACGCACCGCAATAACGGCTGGAGGTAAGACTTTCTAAAGAGGACTCCTTCATGAAGTTCGTACCGAAGTGCTCGGCACGTGATCTTCCGAGCTTCTCTCTTATCCTCGGGCAATTGTCCTTGATCCAGATACTGCAAGATCGGCGTCATCCAGTTCGGCGAGCTGGATACTGAATGTACCTCGGCTTCATCAATGCTTCGATGCATTAATTCTTCCGCCTTTGAGCTCGGATCTGAGGCCAACTTACTTAAGGTATCTGCTCGGCTATTTTCCGCCCTGGGAATGCGGATTATCCGAAAATAGGAGAAACTTCGGCTGATGCTTTGCGCTTTGTCCAAATACTTCTTCATTCTCTCGTCACGAGCTTCACTTGTACCTCGTGTCCGTCGGTTTGTTTGCCACTCCGGCTTGGATGACAATGGCGTCTTGGTGAGGAGAGATGGCCGGGACGGGATCAGCAGCCGAGAACGTAATCACTTCGTCCTGCTTCAGCCTTTTATGCGTTGGCTCCTCTCGATTGGAGCCTCTGCGTTCTGACTTTAGGGACGACTTGGTCTTCCCGGCAGGGAGCGCGTCAATAGTCTGGATTACTCCATCATATTGCGGCTCGTCATCGTCTTCGGGATCCGGCTGCCTTTTCGGATCCTGAGGAGCGCAGTTCGTACCACTCTGCTTTTTATTCTTCTTTGGCTGCTTGCTTCGGTATTTTTTCAATGTCCCTGCCTTCACAAGAACATCGATACCTGCAGCCAAGTTTCTGCACTCCTCAGTATCGTGACCGTGGTCTTGATGGTAGGAGCAGTAGCTATCCTGTGGTCGACGCGCGGCTGATTTCGTCATCCGCTTTGGCTTTTCGAATAGGTCAGAGTGCAGTTCGAAAATTTCCGCTCTCGGCTTGTTCAGCGGTACGAACTGAGCGGGCGGCTTCTCGGGATTGAGACGAGGTCCCAATCTGTCTTGCACCGGAGCCCTTTGAATTCTTTCAAATGGAGTCCGGCGAGGATGCCCCTGATCGCTATGATCGGGCTTCCTTCTGTCTCCTCGGGTCGATGAGCTGTCTAACGACCGTTTGCGACGGTCTGCCTCATCGGCCCGGGAGTACTGGTCCGCAATGTCCCACATTTCCTGAGCTGTCTGCGGACCGCACTCAACGAGCTTCCTGTAGAGAGCTCCGGGCAGGATTCCATTTTGGAATGCCGAGATGACAAGCAGATCGTTGAGATCGTCTACTTGCAGGCATTCCTTGTGGAATCTTGTCATAAAGTCGCTGATTTTTTCGTCGCGACCTTGACGAATGGAAAGCAGCTGAGCCGAAGTGATTCGGGCTTCCGCTTTCTGAAAAAACCTCCTGTGGAAGGCATCCATTAGATCTCGGTAAGATCTGATGCTGCCCTGGGGGAGGCTATCGAACCACCTTCTCGCGTTCCCGATGAGCAGCTCGGGAAACAGCTTGCACATGTGGACCTCGTTGAGACCCTGGTTCGCCATGTTATATTGATAGCGCCCCAAGAAATCGTGAGGGTCCACGAGCCCGTCGTAAGTCATCGACGGAGTTCGGTAGTTCTGTGGTAGGGGAGTTCGGGTGATGTCGTCCGAGAACGGAGTCTTCAGTGCTCCGTACACGGCGAATCCGATATCTCGTCGGTATGGAGGAGATTGAGTTCTCCTGTGATTCCGGTACCGAGGAGGAACTGGAACATGTTGGGGACGGGGATTCTTTCTCCTGGGAGATGCGACACTACTGCGGTAGTGACTTTCTTGTGCGGAGGGAGAAGGAGAATCCGCTGTTTTCGTCTCCGGCTGCTTTTGGCTTTTTCGCAGGAAGGTTAAGAATTCCTCCTGCTTCGCCTCCAAAAACTGCTTGACAGCCTCATTCAAATCGGGCTGCTGGGAAGACTCAGTGGGACGATTTTTGGAGCGGCTTGTTCCTTCGCCATGAGAACTGGTGGTGGATTTATCCCTAGGCTGTTTTCCAGACCTGTGGGATGGATTGGCTTCCTCCTGGTTCTCACGGGCAGGAATACGGGTACTCTGCGATCTGGTATGCATTTTTTGGGTGGAAAAAATGGATCAAAAATTCGCTTTATCACAAATTTTGTTCTCTGTTTCCCACAGACGGCGCCAGTGATGGATCCGCGAATTTCTGATGTTAGTAAATGCTGGTAGAGAATGAAGATTACGACACAAAGAATTTACGTGGTTCGATTTACTGAAGTAAATCTACGTCCACGGGAAGAAGGGAGGGCAAGATTGTATTGCTTGATCTGGGATTACAGCTTACAACACAGACTTGCTATATGGTATTTTATCTCTAGAGAGCTTAACCCTTTTCTATCTGATCTAAGTTCTATTTATACATTGAACTAAGGTCGTGGTTTGCAGCCCCCACTAACAAGATCGTGGGTGAGCAATAACTGCTCAATAACTGCTTCGTACCACTAAATAGATCGTGGGTATAGCGGAGGTCGTGGAGGCCTTTCATGAGTCCACTAACTCCTAGTTCGGTCGAATGCTGAGACCGAACTGCTGGACTTTACCGATCAGCTCTTGCCGATCTGAGAGGAGAGCTTGACTGGTCGGCTTTTACCGAGCTGTAGGCTGAGTCCGAACTCTTTGGTCGTGCCGAACTCTTTGGTGCCGAACAGATACTCTTTCTTGGGCTCTGGGCTGATGGGCCGTCACTGTTATTGGGCTTGTCATTAGGGTTTAGTTCGTACCCCATCAGGTAACGAGACATATTACATTATGGGGTGTGTGATATTCTAAATATTTTCTATAATATTATGAAATGAGACGCAAATGTCAAATTTTGGGGGTACCAGCTTGCCCATCAAATAAAGGCATTAATTATGGTATTAAATGTAGTTCTTATACTATGAATTAAGGGCATCCACATCAGCGTGCTCAACAGTGGCCCGAAACATGCATTTGTGTGTACATGCCCTAAGTACACATGCTTCAATGTCTATGCTTGCAACATCACTCATTTGACGTAGCCATTCGTTGTGCCATTTTGCATTTCAATTTTGTTTTAAATAAAAGTTAAGTTTCTTATATAATTTTTTTTAAAAAAATATTTATTAAATCATATATATAGGATTTTAATATATATATAGATGTGTGATCAAATACTATCAGTAATAACTAATAATTAATTTCAATTTTGTATGTTAAAAAGGGGATATACTAATATGCTAACTAATTTTAAACTGCTAATGTACATCCAATCTTGTGCTGTCATGTGGCACGAAACATGCAATATTGTAAATACTAAAATGACAACACTTTTTGTTGTGACACCATACCACCATTTTAGGCCGTTGGGTCTGAAAATCGTATGCTTTTTAATTATGCTGAATCAATTAAAAACGCGGAGGGGTGTAAAAAAGGAAATCTCTAATTTTTACGTTACCAGATTGCAGTGTTACCGCGACGATATTTCAGTTTACATATTATTGTAATAATTTTTGTTCTTGATGTAGTTTAATGAAACGATTGCAGACCACACTATTTGCTTCAATATATTACTTTACTAATTTCATACCATAATAGGATTGAGTATTACTTTTATACTAATTAGTGTTTGTTGACGAGAACAATTTAGTTTGTGTCGAGATTGCAGTACATGGCTATATGAGTTGCAGTGCACCCAATAACAATATACTATATAATTTTGAATGAGAAGAAGAGGGGCAGAGGTTAATCGGAGGAGGGAGGTAAAGAGGCTCCGGGAGAATCTCTTGGATGGTTTTCACGATGAGGTCGAGTTCTGCGCTGCTAAGCTCAGTTCACAATCGCAAAGAAAATCCTTCGTTTTGTCGTCAAAACTCGGTTCTAATCGCTGATCATCAGTTAAAATTGGATTTTCAAGGGTTTCCTTCAAATCGCTGTCGCCGTCAAGTTATTCACTTCAAATCATCGCTGTAAGTCAATTGCTCAAGCCTTTGGACGGAGAATATTGACGTGCTAGGGTTTTAGAATGAATGAATGGAGTTTGGAGTATGGGGATGGTTGAAGGGAGAGTAATGGCAGCGTGGAGAGAGAGAGAGGAGGCAGAGAGTCATGCTAATTTGGTGGATATTTGGTTTAAAATTTATGAAATGACTAAATGCTCCTGAAAGCAATTCCTAAGGGCATCCGCAGTGGTGCGGATGTCCCGGCAGAATTCCACGCGAACTTCCTAAAAACACCTCCTGCCACGTCATACGGAATTCCCACTGCACAGTGGCGGACTTTCCCTGCGGAATTCCCAACGGAATCCTCACATTAAAAAAAATTCGCAAATTCACAAATTAAACAATTTCCGGAAGTAAACAATTTACGGGATTAAAATTTCGACGCGAATACGGAGAAAATGCAACCACTTTATTTAAAAAAAACATACTTCATTAAAAAAAATTACATAATTACTAAAACTAGTACATTATTTTAAAAATAAAAACCGGCTCCTCATTCCTCGGATTCCCCGCCGCCCCCCTCGCCGTCGCTATCCGACATCGCGTCAAACCCCAAGTCGTGCGCATACTATTGAGGAGGGGCCTAAGCTTCCGCTTGTAGTGGGGGTCGTTCGTTTGGCGCCATTCCTGCATCGCACATAACAAGGCGTCATGTGCGGCGATGCGGGCATAGGAGGGGGTTCTCAGGATCCGAATCGTTTTGGGTGGGTGATGCCGATTGGGCCTCGGCGGATCCGCTGGGACTGGGACTTCTCCTCGACAAACGCGCCGTAGACCTTTGCCCAATCAGGCGACGGCAGCGGGCCGACGATGTGGGAGTGGGGAACTCTGCCTCGCCGGGGAGAGTTCAGCGGAACCAGCACTGCTGCTGTACTCTCTGGATGCGCTGATCCTCGTCCACTTCGGCCAGCCGGATTCCACACCCGCAGTGAACTTGGGCGAATCATGAACCGCGAGATATACATCCCAATATTTGAATTCCCCGAGGCGCTTTTCGGGGTCGGGGAACATCTGTTGAGACAGCAGCTTCACATCCTCGGCCGACATGTCGTTGGTTGCCGAGCGGAGGTTGTTTGTGTAAATGCTGACAAATCGGCTGAGTGGCATCTTCAACCGATCCCACTGTTTCCGGCATTGCTCCGAGTTGTGGGGCTTCCCCGTTGGCGGTTTGAACTGGAGGTAGCTCTGGCTAATGCGCCACCATATCCGGTCGATGTGCTGGTTCGCCCCGACGTATGGATCCTCAACCACACTGATCCATGCCTTCGCCAGCGCGACGCACTCGTCCGAGCTCCAGATGGTCCTCTTGGTCCCCGCTGGATCCCTCTCCCACGTTAGCAACGTACACCGGGACTCCCAGTCCCCTGCTCCCCCTCGCCTTGGCCTCCCCCTCCTCTCTGTCGACGGCGGATCCTCCCGGATCGGAGAAAGCCCCAACTCCTCGAACGAGAATGTGTCAACGCCAGTGAACTGAGTCTCGAGAGGAGTACTCACTGGGTTGTCCGTCGACAGTAAATCCATAAAGGGCCGATAGACGTTGTCCACCGGCGATTGGGGGACACCCGGCCTACTCCCCCGAAGCGCCAGACGATCCCTGCATCATCCCGGGCATCATCATCCCCGGCATCTGGGGCATCACCCCCGACATCTGGGCATCATCCCTTACCACTGTGGGTACATGTTGTAGTACCCCGGCATCATGCCCGATGGCATTTGGGATTGTGGCAGCGTCCCTGGATATTGGGACATCGACTGGGACAATTGCGTACTCCTGCTAATGGGAAAATGCGGCGCCGGTGAATCGCTCGAGACGGGAGAAGAATCGCTATCGTGGTGCTCCATTGATGATTCAAAAGAATGGTATTTAGAGAGAGAGATACTCGTTAAAACAAGTGGTGCGAATGAAATGAAATTCAACGGGATGTAGTTATAGAAAATAAAAAAAAATATTTAATGCACAATACGAGACGTCCGTGCAGAATTCCGTGACAGTCCACGCAATGGTGGACGTCAGGACGGAATTCCGCTAAATTCCACGGACCTGCGACGTCCTCAGCCCAATTTCGTATCCGCGCCCGGTACTCCTAATGGCGGACGTCCGCGACGGAATTCCGGGACTTCCGTGGGAATTCCGCGCGGAAGTCCGCCATTGCGGATGCTCTAATACATTATAGAGCAATATGTACTCTGTTCGCAAAATTTAATCCTAGACGATGCCCGAAGCATCATCCGCGGTATCGTCCGCCCACTGCGGGTCACGCGGACGATGCAACGCGTTTTCCTTTTTTTTTTAATTCTTCAAAATTTATATATATACACCACTTCTATTTCTTCCTTTCACTCTTCCATTCACTCTTTCATCTCATTCTCTCTATTTCAATTTATAATGAATCCCGGTGATTTTTCAAATCCGAATAGTCCCAACGGATTTCCGATGTTCGGTGGTGGTGCACGGTGGCCGAGTACAGACCCTGACGAATACCGGCCCTTCGACTCCAACACCCAGTATGATCCGGATTTCAGCAAGGATTCGTACGAGCTGTCAGATGTGGAGCCGTCTCCCACCCTCCCCGTGGCCGCCCCTCTGCCTCCGCCGCCGTCGCCTCGGGCTCCGCCACTAGGAAGAAGAGGAACAGGCAAAGAGCCCAGAAGTTGCCGCCTCCGGAGAAGAATGAAGAATTCGCCCCAGGGAGGACGAACTACAACCAGGAAGAAAGCATTCTCCTAACGAAGTGTTGGGTTGATATTTCAGAGGGCCCGGTGTTTGCCAACAACCAAAAGCAAATCGCGTACTGGGAGCACATTACTGAGCGCTACAACGAGGCCAAGTCGGCGGCCGCTTACAAGCGCGATAGGGAGCAGCTCCGCAAGCTCTGGAACCAGATGAAGAAGCAGCTCAATTTGTTATCGGCGGAGTACGAGAAGTACTTGAGGGAGCAGGGCAGCGGCGAAAGTTTGACTGATGTGCGCGATAGAGCGCTTGCGTCGTACATTTCATTGTACGGCGAGTTCAAGTACTACTCTTCCTGGCTGATCGTGAAGGACAAGCAGAAGTTCCAAGGAGGATTCTGCCCATATCGGCTGCGTCGAAGAGGACAAAGAACACCGCCGCCGGTGATTATATGAGCAGCGACAGAGCGCCCCTCCGATGGACCTCAACCAGCCGATGTACGAGGATGAGAGTTCGGGCACACCGATGTCCTCCCGGCGTCCCATTGGCAACAAGCCTGCCAAGAACAAGGGCAAGGCGAAGGCGACGTCCTCACAAAACGGGTTTAGGGTTCTTACTCCAACAGCTATCAATACCATCCTGGTGTAGAGGAGAGCCGTTTGCGTCTTACCTACGCATTCTGGCCGGTACATTTTGCACGGATTCGCAAGAACTGGCGGATCTGACAAGTATACCAACATAGTTCCCTGCCAAGTCGATGATCAATTAGTGAAAAATCTTGGTTTGGCATGTTAAAAATAAATCAAAATTTGATTTGGAATTGAATGCTCTAATACGCACCAAAGTGTAGGCTGAACTGGAAATCACGACCATTTTTAGGTGTCCCAAAAACTTGACAACGAAGAAGAGAAACAGAGGTTGCAGCAGTAGAGAAAATCCAACCCAAATGCTCACAGTCGCAGCAGCACGAGTCAGATTCAGCCCCACAACATCTGTCAGATAATCTTGCATCTCAAATAAGGCGTATGCGATTACGTCAGCCAGCAGCAATGCTGCAGATATATACTAGTAGCTTCAGCTTCAGCTTCAGGCGGAATGAGATCAAATCTACTGTTAATTAAGAACTATTTGAATGTGAATAATTTACCCATAGTTCTTTTGTCTCCATACATACTTAGGATTGACTTACAAGGAACTGCAAAGACAATACTTACATGGTTAACCAATTTTGTGTATAAACTCTTGAATCAGTATATTCTAGCTCCAATCTTAGACCATGCATACAAACAAGATTTATGGACTACTTAACAAAAAAGCTTCAGTTCTTTACCTGAAATATATGGACAGACCTATTCAATGTATTACTGACACTGAGATGAGACAGCCACTCTATGTGAAAACAACTATTGATGTCAGATCAAGACATCTATACCAAGTTTCCATAGATTTTTTTATATCTTTTTAACTATAGTTGTCAGTCTCATTGTTCATATGTAACTACCAAATACTAAGTTGACTCGAACTCTACTTCCACAGACAAAATACCAAGGAATCAAACAATGGAGGGGAAGAATAAGAAAACATAACCAGCTCACCACTTGATTCCATTTTTCATTACAAAAAAAACATAAGCACCAGTTAGTATCATAATAAAATAGTACTATTATATGCATTTCCAATATTAAAATTAACAATAGTCAAACCTTCGGACCAATAAAGACGAAATGAAACCAAAATTAATGTTATCTGATGAGCTCTGTGATTAACCACTGTCCTCAATATGCATTATTGAGAAAGAAATAAACACAAGTTGCAAAATTTAATTTACGAGCGATATATTGGATTGTGAAATCCAGGCATCTAATTACAATATGTGAGCATTTGTCTGAAAAAAAATTAATTTCATTTGATGGTAGACTTTTGCACAAATATTACTACTATAAACATCAATAATTATATTTGGCGGTTTTATAAAATTAAATAATAGAACTTCTTGATGGAGGCTTGAGTCCCAGTCCCACCTCTTAGAGCATCCGCAGAGGCGAGCACACGCCGTCCGTCCGTCCTTGCCGCTGGCAAGGACACGCCCGTCCGCCGCTGCGCTCTTACCGCTGGCACGGACATGCTCTTAGCTAAGAGCATATTAAGAGCATGTCCGTGCCAGCGAGCAGAGCGACGTGGCGCGTTTCTATTGGCCGTTGGCATTTTCTTTTTCTTTTTTTTTTCTTTTTTTTTAAAATCGAAAATAATACCAAAAATTTTAAAAAAAATATTTTCGGATTCCTAAAAATATAGCTGTTTTATTACTGTTTTTTTGAATTTTTTTTAAAATTAAAAAAAAATTTAATCCCAAAATCATCTATAAATACACACATTCATCATCCATTTGGACGAAATTCGGCCAATTATGATTTTAATTATATAATTTTTATTTTTTAGGATTTTAATTATGTACTTTTTAAATTTTAGGATTTTAATTATGTACTTTTTAATTTTTATTATTTTAATTATGCAATTTTTAATTTTTTATTATTTGTAAAATTATTCTGGATATTTTTAATACATTTTAATTTTGTGAAAATGTTTTTATTTAAATTGAATAATAGAATGGTGGGACCCTTGAGCTTATCCTTGCAAAAGAGCACGGATGTGGGTGTTGTGCTCTTGCATAAGAGTCGACAGAAAAAGTGGGTCCGGACTCACATCCGTGCTCTTGCCAAAGAGCACGGATGTGGATGCTCTTAGTTTACTACTACTATTACTTTGTCCATGACCAATAGTCATTTTTTTTTCTTTTTTAATTGTTTATAAAAATTAATCACCTATAGTATTTTGTTTCTCTAATGGAATGTGGTTTGTATCCCAACAAGTTCGTTACGATTCGATATAATCTTGGCACCAACCAAAACTTATGTAATTAATTTGTTCTTACCCCTTGTCCAATCCGATGAATTTTATCTGACTGCTAAAAGATGGAGTACTATTAATTGCTAAAATGACTTACTTTCATTTTCAAACTATTATTTAAAACATTTATATAATACCTCAAAATTTCAAAATGTATTAATTAATCAGACACCATCAATTTCATGAGACCATTCGAAATTT
This sequence comes from Salvia splendens, assembly GCF_004379255.2. Taxonomy (NCBI): domain Eukaryota; kingdom Viridiplantae; phylum Streptophyta; class Magnoliopsida; order Lamiales; family Lamiaceae; genus Salvia; species Salvia splendens. Next base: position 22,241,741 of record NC_056049.1, read on the forward strand.
AAATGTATAAGAAGATATTTGTGTTTATAGTAATAGTATTGCAATAATTCTTATCAATACTACTCAAATATTCGGGCAATTGCACAACAATTTCTCACAAAAATATTAGGTGGGCCGGCCGCCTCCAGTGAAATGTCTTCCTTTATTGACAATGAATGGGTTATTGGGCTTGTACCTAAATCAAAATTGGACTGAACTTTAAGTTTGAATCTGTGTTTAGACAAAATTCTAAAGTAAACAGGGGAACATGCTTTAATACTGCAGGCATGCTATAAAGTGACAGAAAAAGATTTTGTCCCTCAAAATCAAAGGTTAATTCTCTTAGTTTGGCTAGATTTGGTAGATGGAGTAAAGAATGAAAGTGTGAATATTCATCATGCCTAATTTGCTATCGTTGGCAAGATTTTACAGCATTATAAGAATCTTGCATATGTTAAATGTCTAATTTGATTGTTGTTACTAAAATCAGATCTAGCAGATCTTTGAAAAGATTTAGTTCTAATGTAGTGGTCCTATTCCTATATGTGCTGCAAGAGACACTTTTAGTATAGATATAAGACAACTTAAATTTTAGCCATAATATTATCCTCACGCTCTTCCCTCTCTTCGGTCTCCTTCTCCTCCTGTTGCACTTGCTCTGTGAACTCTGATGTAACGCGATCAAATCTCGAACACAGTCAAGATCAACAATAGAACGAATAGCAAGATCGACAACACACACAATTGATTGAAATGAGTTTAACGAAGGAAAACCAAGAACTCAATGAGAAAACGATGAGGAATCTTTTATTCAATTTCTGTGGAAGATTACAAACTGATTGGATGAAAAATCTTTCTCTCTCACTCTGCTTGCACAGCTCGGTTATGCACTCTATTTGACTAACACTAATCTAACAACCAAAACAAATCCAACGGCTGTCATTTAAGCTAACTAACTAATCGCATCCGACGGCTCACGTTTGTCTATGCATCAGTTAATAACAACGGTCAACACCGAACTCGACTAAGTTCGGCTAATGCCGAGCACCAGCAAGCTCGGCTAATCACCGAGCACGATTAAGCTCGGCTAACACCGAGCTGCAATCAATCACCGAGCTTTACTGATTGTGCAGTTTTGCCCCAATCCTCATAACAAATCTCCACCTTGGGACACAACTGGACAATCCACAGAGCATATCCATCTTCCACAATCACTCCAGCTGAATCAGATTCACCAAATCCATGCAATACTTCAACTTAAGTCCGGGTAACACCTTTGTTAGCATATCAGCTGCATTGTGCTCAGTAGCCACCTTTTCAATCTTCACCGAGCCCTTTTCAACTTCATCCCTCACAAAATGTAGTTTGACATCCACATGCTTACTCCTCTCATGGAATGTCTGGTGCTTCGATAAACATATGGCACTATTTGAGTCACACAGCAATGTCACAGCTTCTTGATCAACTCCAAAGTCAGAGCAGATTCCTTTCAGCCACATGCTCTCCTTCACAGCCTCAGCCATGGAAATGTACTCAGCTTCTGTCGTTGAGAGTGCCACTACAGACTGCAAACTGGATTTCCAACTCACTGCAGCACCATACATGCAGAATACATAACCCGATTGGGACTTCCTTGTATCTATATTAGTTGCAAAATCAGAATCACAATATCCCAATAGAGGCTGCTTTTCAACCTTCTTACTTCCATCAAATAGAATTCCATAATCATGAGTACCACTGAGGTACCTCAACATCCACTTCAAAGCATGCCAGTGTTCCAGACCTGGATCAGCCATGTACCTGCTTACAACACTTATTGCTTGGCTGATATCTGGCCTTGTACACACCATGGTGTACATGATGCTTCCCACTATGTTCGCATATGGGATCTTTTCCATTTCTCTTCTTTGATCATCATCTTTGGGGCTTTGATTCATACTGAGTTTGAACTGAGAACTCAGTGGTATGCTCACTGGTTTACTTTGATCCATCTGAAATTTCTTGATCACATTACTGATATAATCCCTCTGAGTCAGCCATATCTTCTTGTGATGTCTATCTCTGATAATTTCCATCCCAAGAATCTTCTTAGCATTGCCAAGATCTTTCATTTCAAACTCAGATTTCAGATCAGATTTTACTAGCTCCACCTCTTCCTTATGCTTAGCAGAAATCAACATATCATCTACATACAATAGTAGATATGCCACAGCAACTCCATCTCTTCTCTTGATGAATACACAGTGATCATACAAAGATTTCTCAAACCCAATCTTCTGCATGAACTCATTAAATCTAAGATACCACTGCCTTGAACTTTGTTTCAGCCCATATAAGCTTCTCTTCAGTAGACAGACCTTTCCCTCATCCCCTGGTTGAACGAAGCCAGGTGGTTGTTCCATGTAGATCTTTTCTTCAAGCTCTCCATGAAGAAAGGCTGTTTTAACATCAAGTTGCTCTAATTCCCAATCTCTTTGTGCAACAATTGCCAGCAAAATTCTGATGGAACTGTGCTTAACCACAGGTGAAAAAATCTCATTGTAGTCCACCCCTTCTTTCTGTGTGAATCCCTTAGCCACCAATCTAGCTTTGAATCTGATTTGGTTGTCGTTGAAAGCTTCAACTTTCTTCTTGTAAATCCACTTACAACCCACTGTTTTCTGGTCAGTAGGTCTCAATACCAATATCCATGTGTGATTTTTGTACAAGCTATCAATTTCTTCCTGCATAGCCAGCAACCATTGATCCTTTTCTGGACTCCTCAATGCTTCTTTATAGGTGGAAGGTTCATGATAATCCATCTCCTCAGCCACTGCCAGAGCATAATGCATCATATCATAATCATTAAATCTGGTAGGGAGCTTGATATTCCTTCTTGCTCTGTCTCTTGCAATTACTCTTTCCGGAGTTCTGACTTCAGTTTGGCTTTCAGTAGTTCCACCACCAGTGGCTTCACATGTAGGACTTGGATGAGTCTGAGTTGCATCTGTAGGTTTTCTCAGGTTCTCCACCTCAAAATGAGTTCTCTGAGTATCTCTGTTGAGGAAAGGCATTTCAGATTCTTTGAAGATTACATCTCTACTAACCACCACTTTCTTGTTCCCTTCCTCACAACACCATAACCTATAGCCCCTGACTCCCTTCTGATAACCGATCATGACACATCTGAGAGCCCTAGGCTCCAATTTGTCCTGCTTTATATGAGCATAAGCTCTACACCCGAATGGCCTTAGCCTTGAGTAATCCCCAGCACTGCCATACCATCTGCTATCCGGGGTTTCACTCTCTATAGCAGCTGATGGAGACTTGTTGATCAAAACAACGGCAGTTGAAGCTGCTTCTGCCCAAAATGGCTTTGACATACCAGAAGCTATCAGCATACACCTTACCTTCTCTAGGATAGTTCTATTTGCCCTCTCAGCAACTCCATTTTGTTGTGGGTTGTGAGGGACTGTTCTATGCCTCTTAATCCATTTGTTTTTGCAGAACTCATCAAATTCATGGGACAAGAACTCTAAACCATTGTCAGTTCTTAGGCATTTCAGTGGCCTTTCCTTTTCCAGTTCAACCTCTGTGCACCATTGCTGAAATTTCTGAAAAGTTTCTGATTTTTCTTTCATAATCACTATCCATATCTTTCTTGAGAAGTCATCAACAAATGATAGAAAATATCTACCTCCTCCAATGCTGTTTATTGGTGCAGGGCCCCAAATGTCACTGTGAACATATTGGAGAGGCTCCTTTGATATATGTTTTCCCTCTCCATATGGCTGCTTTTTACTTTTGCCTAGGATGCACTCTTCACATGATCCTATATCCACTGGTGTCTCAGACTTAGGCATCTTAATCACACCTTGTTTTAAAAGCTGTCTTATTCCAGTTTCTCCAATGTGGCCTAGCCTTGCATGCCAATTGATGGATTCTTGAGTTGAGTGAACTGATCCATTAATTGCTTCAGCCTTCAGGTAGTAAAGAACATTGTTTCTGATAGCTTTCATAATCATCTGGCCATTCTTTGTCACAAGCATCTCTCCACCATATAGAGTCAACCTATAGCCTTTCCTTTCAAGAAGGCCCAAGGAGATCAGGTTTCTCTTGATAGATGGAATATATCTAACATCTGTTAGTGTTCTTAAACATCCATCATCCAATCTCAAACATATATCCCCCACACCCTTGACTTCGCATACATGATCATCTCCTAGTAAAACCGAGCCATCTGACTCTCTCATATTCCAGAACCATTCAGTATTTGATGACATATGGAAACTGCACCCAGAGTCCATGATCCATACCTTGGAAATTGGGCTGCTTTTAACCACATTTAGGGCTCTTGCTTCTTCAATTTCTTCAGTGATAGCAGCTGTACCCTCCTCTCTGTCATTCTCAGCTTGCTTCTTTTTCCAAGCAAAACAGTTTTGTTTGATATGGCCTGGTTTCTTACACCAGAAACAGCTCCTGGTCTCTTTCTGATCTGCACCCTTTGTGGTTGGAGGCTTCCATTTCTGAGATGAGGGTTTCTTGAATTTAAAAGGCTTCTTTGATGCTACCCTAACACTCAGACTCTCAGCAGCCTGATCAATAGGTTTATCGTTTGATTTCTGCGTTCTCTTCAATTTTAAAGCAGAGGATACCTCTTCCAAAGTTACCTTCGAATCTCTCCCCAGTAGTATTGAGTCCTTAAACTGCTCAAAGCTTGGAGGCAGAGCATTCAATAACATCAAAGCCTTGTCCTCATCCTTCATGGCATCATCCACACTTTCAAGATCGTCTATACACTTTCTGAATTCTTCAAGTTGACCCCCAAGATTCTTGGAGTCAGAGAATCTGAAATTGAACAGCCTTTGCTTAAGGTGTAATCTGTTCGAAATCGACTTCTCCATATAAATCTTCTCCAATTTCTCCCACACCCCTGCGGCATCATCCTCCTTTTGGACTTCCCTGAGTACCCTGTCACTCAGGCACAAGACGATGGAGCTATAAGCCTTGTATTCCATTTCTTGTGCTTTCGCCGCATCAGCCTCCTGCGTTCCCTTCTTATCCGTCTTGGATTTCACATAATCCCAGACCCCTTGCTGCATCAAAACAGCTCTCATCTTCAATCTCCAAAGGCCAAAATCATTTTCGCCAGTAAAACGCTCAACATCAAATTTCGCAGTAGACATTGTCGAATGTGTCGTCTTCTTCCGTTCCCACAGACGGCGCCACAAACTGATTGGATGAAAAATCTTTCTCTCTCACTCTGCTTGCACAGCTCGGTTATGCACTCTATTTGACTAACACTAATCTAACAACCAAAACAAATCCAACGGCTGTCATTTAAGCTAACTAACTAATCGCATCCGACGGCTCACGTTTGTCTATGCATCAGTTAATAACAACGGTCAACACCGAACTCGACTAAGTTCGGCTAATGCCGAGCACCAGCAAGCTCGGCTAATCACCGAGCACGATTAAGCTCGGCTAACACCGAGCTGCAATCAATCACCGAGCTTTACTGATTGTGCAGTTTTGCCCCAATCCTCATAACATGCTCTTCCATGGTCTCCAGCACTGAGAACAGACGAGAGGATTCTGCAAACAATCTGGGCTTAACCTCCAATCAAACTTCTCAAGTTCTGATATCGCTCAACACCAACTTTTAGTCCATGAACAAAGATATCAAATAACTACTCCCTCCGTCCCATAATAGATGACACACTTCGAAATGACACTAGATTTTAGGAGATGTTGTTTTATGTGTCAGTGGCGGATTTAGAACTTTTAATCTGGGGATACGAATTGTACGAAAAATAATTATATTATATAAGAAGTATTAAAAATAATATAAAAAATAGTAGCATAGGAAAACTAATAGTTTGTATTTGTAAAAAAACACAAAACAAAATAAGAAAAATAGTAAACTACTTAAATTTTGAACTTTAATTCATACATAAGCATTAAAATTATAACTGAAATACAAAATATATGTATACCTAATCTTTGAAAGAAACTCAAATTCATAGTACTTACTATTAAGAATATAATTAAAAAAAAATAAAATGCAGTACATATACCTAATCTTGAAAAAGAAAATAATTGTATTTTCAAATTTTATATCACATCAAGAATATATTTCATATTATACTTAGTAAAAATGCAATAAAAAAAACTACATAAAGATAAAAATAAATTGCAATAGATCGTTGAATTTTCAATTTTATAGCACATTAAAAATATAATTCAAATAAAAGTAAAAACTGTAAAAAACTATCTAGAGATAGAAGTAAAATCAAATAAGATCGTTGATATAAAATAAAATAAAATAAAATAATTGAACTCCTGATATATCTAATAGTAAAAGGAAAAGCCCAGCATTAAGAAGTAATATGCATAAGGTGGATTCGCACTTGCCAAAAAGTAGGAAGACCATATGCTGAACTTCCCTTGTTCTCATGTGGCTCCGCCATAGTTGTGTGTTGAGTGAAGAGAGAAAAAATATATTTATATTAATGTGAGAGTGAACTTTTTTTCAAAAATAGAAATTTAAGATTTTTTGTGGGACAAACTAAAAAAGAAAATGTGAAATCTATTATGGGACGAGGGAGTATCAAACTCCCAATTCTATTCTATTCTATTCTATTCTATTCTAACCCTTAAAGAGTGATCTTCATTCAGAATCCCAATATCTTTAATAAATGCTTCTACTTGAAAACCAAAATCTCAAGCGATGGATGCAGACGTATAGACGCATTAATGGATACAGAATCAGCTACATTTAGAAAAAATACGATAATTTTTACCACTAGACCATTTCAACCAATATTTTAAAAACCGAACCGGTGAGCGAACCGGTAAAGCTACTGGTTCATGGTTCAATCGGTCGGACCGATTTAACTACTGGTCGAAACATTATACTATTATAAATATATTAAATTAAATATATAATGCACAAAATTATAATAAATGATAAAATATAACTTATAACATGAAAAAAAAACATTAAACCTTGTAAATAATTAGTTTTAGATATAATATAAAAAAACTACTCCCTCTGTCCCACTACAAGTGAGGCATTTCTTTCTGGCCGTGTTTTTGCAATGGTAATAATAAATAGTTAAAGTGGAGAAAAATTAAAGTAAGAGAGAGAATAATATAGAAGAGAGTCGTTCATTCATTATTATCTTACTTACTTTACTTTATCTCTACCGTAACTATTTATTATCATTTTTGTAAAACAACGTACGATTTAGAGCGCCTCACTTGTAGCGGGACGGAGGAGTAGTATTCAAATATTAAAATTGAATAAATTTTTTATTAATAAATATGATTAAATACATAAATTATTAATTAGTGTAGATGAAAATATAATATTATATGTATAAAAGTAGATAAAGTTCATGTTATTTCAAGAAAGTGTATGTGACGAAAGTAGTTTTATAAAATTATTTTAAAAAATGATTAGGTAGTTTAAATAAAAATATACTCTAAAAAAATAATTAATAAGTAGTAAACTATAACTAATTATATGTAAAAAAATATGAATGATACTATACCTTATAAAAGTAACAATAAAATTTAGTTAATGCTAGTAAGTATGATTATAATTTAAGATATAAAAATTATAATTTAATATATACTTTCTCCGTCCCAATAAATATGCAACATTTGCTTTTCATGTCACGACCGCATTTTCTAAGGATAGAAAACACGGTTGATCGTGACTAGGGGAGGATTAAAGAAGCGGGGAAAGAAATAAGGGGAAAAATAAAATCAAGCATTGGTTGCGAGACATGATTAATTAAATGCTGATACATAGAAGAAAGATACTCGATCATGAAGACTCGAGTAATTGTTTGTAAAAATTTCAAAATATCAGAGTTTTGAACAAAATAGACTTGAGTCTTTTAAAATGCACAACGGAAGCAAATGAACGCGGTTCCATGTATGAAGACATGAACCTCCGAGAGTCAAAATCTGACCGAATTAAATGTCTTGTCTCAATAGCACTTCCTCCACCACTTCGCTGCTCAACCTGCACATTTAGAAATATATGCAGGGCTGAGTACAAAAAGTACTCAGTGAACACATTGCCGAAAATTACACATATACATTTGAAAATATTGTCAAGCCATCATCACAGTAACACTCGGGGTGTTGTTGAAAAGACCCGAGCTTACTAAAAATATCACATTGGACTGCAGTCCCTTTTTCCTGTACTTAGCCATATCTGATCACATTGTGCCGTTGAGATGGTGTTCTCACACGGTCACCTTACATACATGTGCCGGGAAGGTGGCCACCTTCCTCGGTCACCTTCTCTGCCCAACATGTCAGAGGTATCCTTGTGCCGGGAAGGTGGCCACCTTCCACGGTCACCTGCTCTGCCCAACATGACAGAAGTAGCTTGTGTACACTAGTCCGAGCGGGGACACCACCCTCACTGGGACCCGAATTCGACTTATATCATCATTCATAATTCACTTGGCCGTAGCCAACAGATAGGCATCATACACAAAATATTTATGGCATGACAACATCACTTGAAACAGCAACGAACATAGGTTCGAGTTTTCATAACATATCACCTCAAAATAATTTGCATTTTTATCCACATTAGTATGTAGGATAGGAAAGTTCACCTTGATTGTCTAGTTCCCTTAACTTGAATTTTCCTGACTCCACCCTTAACTCACGGAGATAGCCTTTTGAAAACAAATAACGTACTAATAAGACTTGAGAAAAATTCACATACTTCTAGGAATGCATGCCCCTACTTTATTTCTTTTATCATTTGTTCACCGTTAGAAAATTTTAGAAACTTGCATATTAATTAAATTGGGAAATTTAATTAATAGCACTTCTTTATTAACTTAATTATTTTTGTGACTTAAGAACGTCGTCTCCCTCTTTCTTTCCATTTCCTTAGCGGCCGCCCGAGGCGTCGCGGGGCGATGCCGGTCGGCCGCTTACGCTCATAATTCCTCCGTTAGCTCCTCGTATTTTCCATCATAATATCGAACAAAAATCCCAAAATTTATTTAAGCGCATAATTGAATTATCGCAACTATTTCCCCTCGCAATTATATTTATTTTGAAACTTGGGGTAAATTATTCATACTTCAAAATTATTTCGGAATTTAATTAAATAATTTCGTCACGATTAATTATCAGCCCAAAGATTTATTTAAAAAGCCCAAAACTTAATTATTTCCCTACCTTATATCCCCAATTTAATTAAGAAGCCCCAACAAAATAAAAAGAGCCCAAACAAAGCATTTAATTAATAAGGCCCAATTCTTTTAAAACAAAAGGCCCAAATTCTTTTTAAAACAAACAAATGGCCCAAATTTCTTAAAAATTAACAAGCCCCATTTTTAACTCCCTCATCTCTCTCTCAATCACTATTCATCTCTCTCTCAATCACTATTCATCTTCTTCCCCCAAATTGCACAAAATAGAAAAAATCTCCCTCTTCTCTTCGTCGACCAGCCACCCCACCGGCGTCGCCTCCGCTTCCGTTTTCGTCTCCGGCGGTGTTCTCTTCCTCCTCCTCATCTCTCCCTTTCTCTTCTCTCCCTCTTCACCGTACGCCGCTGCCTTCTCTCCCTCTCTCCCCCGATCTGCCGGCGCCGCCTCGCGGATCTGCCGGAGCCACGGATCCGCCTCCGCCGCCTCCTTCTTCTCCCTCTCCTTTCTCTCCCTCGGCTCCCTCTTCATTCCCCGGATCTGTCGCCGTCGCCGCCGCCGCTGCGGGTCCGCCACCGCCGAGGATCTGCCTCCGCCGCCATCGCCGAGGGCCTTCCCCAGCCTCCGACAATACCACAACCGCCGTCCACTTCCTCCAGTTGGTAAGAAATTCCGCCTAGTCTCTCTAGATTTTTACTTTGTTAGTTTCTACATCTATATATATAAGGTTCTTGGTGTTTGAAACATTGAGATGGGTGAAGGTTACGATTTTGGTGGTTGATTTAGGAGTATGGAACTGTTTTTATCGGCGACGGAGTGCCGAAGCTTGCTGCCGGAGATCCGGCAGATTCATCTTCTAAGATAAGTATCACTAACTGCCTATGTTAGTTCTACCATTTCAATAGCTTGGGGAAAAATCGGTTTTAGCATGTTACTTGTAAGTTTTGGTGCAACTCGGAGCATATCGGAGCATTTGTCGTGTTATGGTGAGTTCTTGATGTAATACGCATACAGAAAATAAAAAGGTTTGGAGATTACCTTACTAGGTAGAGAGTAGAATGTGTCGGTATGGCTGATTTGGAACACACACTGTTATTCATGAAAGTTGCTACTCTGTGGAAGAAGTTTGGGATTTGATGGTAACGTGGGTGTTTGAAAAAAAAAATGGTTATATATCTATATACAATGAACAAAAGAGGGAGTGAAGTGACGCTGTAACAAGTTGCCTCACATTTTATCTCAAATTATTCTCCTTAGTCAGGAAGGGATATGATTTGCCTGCTGTAATTAAATGCAACATTTAATGATGTGTCTGAAAAAATTCGATCCTTTGAATCTGCCCTCTCTCTTTATTTTTATATTTTATTTGTTTTATTAAATTTTATTATTTGTATATTTATTTACTTATTTATTTAATTTGGTATAGGAAAAACTCAGTTTAAGCTCGTGGCTTTGGTGTAGAAAAACAAATAATATCCATAGTCTTCTTTGATGATGTACCGGACTTTCTTGGAGTGCGAGCACGACCGTTGAACGGGATGCGTAAACTTTTCTCTAATTGTAATAGATAAGGATTTGATAAATTTGTATAATAGTAATTTAGCGGACTTCGAAGATATGCCGGAAATTATAAATTTTTATTTGGTGTTCCTTTTTTTTTTCCTTGAAATATTCGTTCGAGAACGAAGCAACGATTATTTATGATTCCAAGATCAATTATTATACATGAAAATGGCAGATTTCGAAAACAACAACGATCACTTATTAATTATCTTTAGGCTAATAATAATAATAATAAGGTACGAAAGTTCGGGTTGTTACATTTCAGCACAAGATTAATGCAGTGTTGTTTTGAGAGTTAATGAAGAGAGAGAGTAAAGTAAGAGAGAAGAAAAAGTAGAAATAGTGTTGTTTCTATTTTAGGAAACGTTTCTTTTTTATTGGTACAACTCAAAAAAGGAAAATGTTTCATTTCTAATGGGACTGAGGGAGTATTATAATTAAAAATTATTTATAGAATATATGATTAAAATGAATTATTTCATTAGTTTGAGTAACTGGGTGTATAAAATTTCATGTTTGTATAAAAATAATCAATGTTCATTATTCTCCATCAAGGCCACCACCTAGTGGTGGAGTGGAAGAGGTGTTGATATTTGGAGAGGTCATGGTTCCAATCCTAGCATGAACAAATTTTGACAAAATATGTGGACCAGTTTTTAAAACATTGGTTCCAACGTAACAAATCTCTCGCCCTTCAGTGCCTTGGACGGAAACAACGCTGATACATACCCCACACGCTGAACATGACTAAACTCGTACCACTCAAAACCGCCAACACCCAATAGTAGTGGTCCAAATGACTCCGGTTCGAGGTGGACTGGAACCAACTCGGTTTATCTCCCTTCTCACTTATTTTCCCCACCACGAAAACAAGGAGCACACTACACATGTACCCCAGCCCGTACGCGCCCTGGCTGTATATCTCAAGGCACTTTGTCAATGCATCAGGTATTCCGCGTTCTTTTCTTGGTTTGTTTTCAATGAATCCATCCACACTCGCCTCGAACAACCTGTCCATGCATCCGAGAAAGATGAACTGGAAGAATAGCCAATACACACTCATGGGAATATCTTGATCAGGTTTATCCACCAAGCCATGGCTTCTAACAATGCCAAGCCTCTTTCTCTCCATTATTGCAGCAGTTATACAACATAGTACCCCGAATAGCTTGGCCATGAAAATCTCTGTACTTGCTCGGAAAAGTTTACGTATCACATAATAGAGTAATTTGGCTAACCATATCTGAGCCAGCAGCAGCACCTGAGTAGGAGCCTTCCATTTGCCTAGATGCTTTGGTTGGTCCAGATGCTTTGCTTGGTCTACGAAGTATGTTCTTCCAAGTGAGGACACCATTCCATAGGTTATAAAAGTCGTCCACATCAGTGTCATACGGACAGTAAAGATTTTGGGTAAGTAATATATTTGGTCCTGGTCTGGTAGCGGGGATATGTATCTGGAACAACATAATCCAGTAAAAAAAAATATGGTCGCAATGCCAGTGATGATTGCTGGGATTCCAAACATGAGGCTCCAATCTTTCACTAATGGGAGCACCAAAGCTCCTATGGCAGCAAAAACTAGCATTAAAAAACCTATTAGTCTCTTCAACCCTATTTTTTCATTTTCATTTTCATTTGTATACTGTGCCTCGAGTAATGGTGCCAGGGAGACACGCTGACCAGCCGCTCCAACGGCCATCAATACCATTCCTGTGTAGAGGAGTGCCTTTTGTGTCTTACCAACACACTCTGGCTCGTAGTTTTTGCACGGATTTGCAAGAACTGGCGGAGTTGACAAGTATAAAGATATAATTCCCTGCCAAGTTGAGGAGGATCAATTGAATAGAACCTTCATAAAATTTGAATTACGTTGGAACTAGGTTAAATATTCAATCAAATTTGACATTGAGTTTTAATGGAAAATCTTTTTTAAAAATAAGGACTTCCTAGCATTTGATTTGGAATTGAACATGTACATATGTTTATTAGTGATTGTGGCTTCATACTCACGAGAGTGTAGGCTGAGCTGGAAATGACGAGCATTTTTAGGTGTCCCAAAAAAGAGCAAGCGAAGAAGTGAAAAAGAGGCTGCAGCACCAGAGAAAGCCCGATCCAAATGCTGACAGTTGCAGCAGCACGAGTTAGACTCAATCCCCAAACCTCTGTCAAATAATCTTGCATCTCAAACAAGGCGTATGCGACAACGTCAGCCCATCCCAACGCTACAAGTTATTCACTGAATGAGATCCAATCTTATGTTTAAGAGCTGAGAAAGCTTGAATAATTTACCACAAAGTCTGATGATGCTAGGCATGCTTGGGATTGACTACCCTTCAACAGAATGACACCAAATTATCAGTCTACAGACATGAATACATGATTAAATAGTTTTGAATCTGAGGGAGAGGGAGAACATCTAAACCATGCTTTCTTAAACTAATTTCCACATATTTCTTATTTTTGAATATTACAGTTTCTCATTGCTCATATGTAACCGCCAAATACTAACATCGGAGTATAATACAGTTGACTCAAAATTTTTATACTTCCACAAACAAAATACGTAGGACTCAAACAATGGAGGGGAAGAATAAGAAAACATAACCAGCACACCTCTTGAGTGAGACAAACTCAGTCTTTGTTCATATCCCGAAACACGAACGCTCCAACTTTCATCCATGCTCTCTCAAATGTGTCTTTCTTGGCTATGGAAAATATCAAAAAGGTTACAAATGCTATGACCCAACAACCCGCCGCATACACACCACCATGAATTGTGATTTTGTGGAGGGGGTATACTTCTACAGCCAATCTAGTAGTCAAGGGAAGACACAATCTTCAGACAATAGTCCAAACAATGACCTCCTAGATTGGCTACCAGACATTGGTTCAAGGGAAAACCTTAACCTAGGGGGGAATCACATCCAGGGGGAGAGTCAGAGTCAAGCCCTGTCACAGACGTTGGTCCACCTGAGGAAGTTAGTGGCACCACCGGGCAGTCAAGCCCTATAAAATAGAATGAAGAGCAAAGTGACATTGTCCAACCATCAACCCCTTATTCGAATCCTGAGGTAAATAGTTCAGATTTTGATGATATACTTTCAGAACACCCACTAATCTTGATAGGGGCAATAATGAAAAATGTGGAACTAGTGGAAGAAGTGGAGATATGGGAGAACCATTTGAGCTGCCCCCAGGAGTACGAGAGGAATTCCTCCTAAAAGATACTCACCAGACTGAAAGGGAAGAAAGGCGAAATATGGAGTATCAAATATTGCCCAAGGTCATCTTTGGGAAATGGCCCTGGCCTTCGAAGCTGCCCTATATGAGGAGGATGAAATCCCACAATCATTTGAAGAGGCAAGAAAGCACAAACATTGAAGAGAAGCGAAAAATGAGATACATGCCCCGGTCAAGAAGGTACATGGGAGAAATGCACATTGCCTAAAGGGAAGAAGTTAGTTGGATGTCGATGGATATTCACCATAAAAGAAGAGCAAATGGTTCAATCGAGAGATACAAGGCGAGACTTGTGGCAAAAGGATACACTTATGTGTATGGAGTGGATTATGAAGAAACGTTTTCCCCAGTTGCTAAAATGGATACAGTGAGAGCCATACTGTCTGTGGTAGTATGCAAAGACTGACCCCTACATCAGTTCGATGTTACTAACGCCTTCCTCCATGGAGAGTTGGAGCAAAAGAAGGAGGTGTATATTGAAGTTCCACCGGGTTTGTCTGAAGAATTTGGAGGAGGTGAAGTCTGCCGACTACGGAAAACATTGTATAGTTTGAAGCAGTCTCCACGGATCTGGTTCGGAAGGTTCTGTCAGGCAATGTTCAAACATGGATTCAAGCAAAGCCATTCCGACCACACACTCTTCACAAAAATGAGAGATGACAAGGTAACATGTTTGATTATTTACGTTGATGACATGATCATTACTGGAGATGATGTAGAAGAAATCTAGAGTCTGAAGGAAAACTTGTTTAAAGAATTCGAGATGAAAGATCTAGGAGCACTGAAATATTTCTTGGGGATAGAAGTGTTGAGATCCAGACACGGAATATTCCTTTAGACAAAAGGAGTATGTTCTAGACCTGCTGGCAGAAACTGGTCTTCTCGAATGCAAACCCGCAGACACTCCAATGATTCCAACCATGGCTTGAAAATGGAAGAAGGGGTCGATTTCGCAGGTAGGGAATGATATCAACAACTTGTCGGAAAACTCATCTATCTCGCACATACCAGACCCGACATCTCGTACGCTGTGTTGGAATCGTGCTTGGTCAAATAATTTTTGACAAAGAATAAATGTTATAAGACATTTAATTTTGTGAAATTAAATGCAATAAAGTCGATCTACGTTCCGAGTAGATGACCGTAGTATATTCATTTTCTCAAATCCGATTCCCGGTGACTGAGAAATAATATATTAAAGTTGGTCACAATAAAGCTAGAAATGAGCTATGTGAAGAGACTAAGGGATTAATTAACTATGTGTTAATTATCCCACATCGAGGATGATAAACTTCTTTGATGAAGTATTTAATCAGATGAATTATTATGTGTAATAATTATCGTGGAATAAGACGGGTGACAGAGCCCACACCCTCGCACACGATCGCGCCGTCGCCGCCCGCCCGCGAGCCGCGAGCTGCGCACCGTGACCCGTGACCCGTGCCCCGTGCACAAGGCGCCGGGTGTCAGGTGTCGTGTGCCTTGTGCCTGGGATCTTGGCAATTGGTCTTTCGGTGGTCTTTGGCCTGTTCTTTGGAGCTGGTCGTTGAGCGTGGTTCGAGCCCCGCTTGTTCTTTTTAGACCACCCCAAACTCCACGATATCCCCGACGGGTCCTGGTCGACGTCATGGTCCCGCTGGACCCCGACGCACAACGGGAGACAAAACGTTTCCGCCGGACCCCGACCCACAACGGGAGACAAAAGTTCCTCGCTGGACCCCGACGCACAACGAGAGTCAAAAGGTCCCCGCTGGACCCCGACGTATAACGGGAGACTAAAGGTCCCCGATGGACCCCGACGGTCCATGGTGTATCCCGTCGTGTAGCATGTCCAGGTGCGTCGTGACTCTTCAGCTCCCAATGGCTAGTGCGACAGTCAGTAACCCCCGGCGGTTACAGTCAAGCCATCATGGCACATGATGGCTGTTGACTCCATCAATGCCCCTTTGGGTGGACTTGGCCTATAAATAGGCAGTCACTCCATGCATTTCATACAATGATATAGAACACAACACAAGCATGTCATAGCTCTCTCCCTCTCTCTGCATTGTCTTCCCGTCGAAGCTCTGCCCTCGCAATCATCTAGTTCGCCGGAGCTTGTTCCGTCTGCGGTGCTGCAACGAACAAGACGAAGCCGTTTTATCTTTGGGGACGACACGCCAAACCGAGAGCACTACCGGGGCGTATCTCGTCTTGCGGAAAGAGGACTCCTCGACTCGGCTTACAACTTATTTACGATTTATTGTTTCGAATTCTTCATTGTATTTCAATTCAGTTTATTTTCGTTTAATTTCTCCATTCTTCATTGGGTTGTATTGCCCGGTTAGTATATCGTGTATCACAGTTAATCATTTTCAACCAACACGCTGTTGGCATTGTGAGTCAGTTCATGCACCGACCTCAAGCCAACCACATGGAGGCCACATTGATGATCGTGCGATATCTGAAAGGTACAATAGGCTATGGAGTATTTTAGCTAAGAGAGATGACTTGGAGATTGGTGGATACACTGATGCTAACTGGGCAAGCAATCCAATGGATAGAAAATATACAAGAGGCTACTTTACCTTCATCGAGGGCAACTTGGTTACTTGGAGGAGTAAGAAACATAAGGTTGTAGCTCTATCTAGTGTCGAGGCTGAGTTTCAAGGAATGAAAAGTGGACTCGTGGAAATCATATGGCTAAAGAGATTGCTCACAGAAATTGGCTACCTACCTACTCGAAAGAGTCAACTGTTATGTGACAACAAGACGGCCATTAGTATAACAGAAAATCTAGTACAACATGACATGACGAAGCACGTGGAAGTTGATCGGCACTTCATCAAAGAAAAACTAGAAGGAGGCGTTATTGAATTCTCATTTGTCCGTTCTGAAGACCAATTTGCAGACATATTGACCAAATCAGTTCACCCAAAGGCCTTCAAAGAGATATTGGGCAGTTAAGCACCGGAGATACCATTGCTCAACTTGAGGGGGAGTGTCAAAATATATCAAAAAGAGGGAAGATTGGAGAATAATTGTGAAGAATAAATTGATTGACTATGATTGATACAATTATCCTAGAATAGATTGATTACAAATAATTGTATTTCCATAGATATGAAATATTTACACCTATATATTGAGGTCTTGAATTCTATTGTAATCATATAAAAGAAATAAAAAAACATCTTCTACTCCCAAAAGCTCTCTCAACTATGTCTTACCCTAAGAATCTCGCCTCTCTTGATTACCATCTGTAAGAGGAGAGAGTATTTATTTCCAAAATAGTACTTTCCGCGGTAGTAGAGGCGTTTCTCTTTGGCACGCGATTTAAGAAATATTTGTTAAGTGAGTTAAGTAAATAAAGAATAAAGTAGGAAATGAAAAGATAGGGAGATGAGAGAATAAAGTAAGAGACAAGAAATGTGTTGACTTTTGCTATGAAATAAAATTACTTTATTGTTATGAAACGTACTAAAATGTAAAATAACTCTAATGCTGTTGTGGAATCGAAAGAGTAATAAAAATTAACAATAGTCAAACCTTCGGACCAATAAATACGATTTGAAATCAAAATTAGCCACCGAGTTCGATATGCATTATTGTTGATGAAATATTAAACACAAGTTGCAAAATTTAATTTAGGAGCAATACATAGCATTATGAAATCCAGACATAATACATACAATAGGGGCATGATAGCATTTGACTACCAAAATATCTGAAATAACTACTACTATAATTTGATGATAGACTTTTGCACAAACATAAACAACCATATATAATTTGACAGCTTTATAAATAGAACTGTATGACAGAGGCTTGAGTCCCCCCTCCTTCCCACCTCTTATTGTGTTTACAGACCTCTGACCATAAAAATTAGTTACTAGTTTTCAATTTGATAAATTTTATTTTTAATAACACACGTCATATTCTCCACTTATGATGCTCAATCATTTTTCTAATTATCTTTATCCATGACAATCAATTATAGCGCAGTAGTAGTATATTTTAAATAGTTAGAACGAGTAAATAGTTAGAATGAGTAAATAATAAAGTAAATGTGAGAATTAAAAAAATTAATAACTCAATTTTATTTTATTATTAATAACACATGTCATATTCTCCAATTATGATGTCTCGAAAAAGTTAGTGAAATAGAAGTCCTACTTTTATATACTCATATTAATATTATAATAAAATGTGAATGAGATGAGTTAGTGAAATGTGTAGTCTACTGACCATTTATGTTAAAAAAAGGGAAAATGGACAATTAATGAATGACCATATAAAATGGTAAAATGGGACAATTAATGAGAGATGTAAGGAGTACTCAATTTCAAAAATAAATTAAGCAAATCACAAACTAACTAAATAACTAATTAATCAGCAAAAAACAGTTAATCTAACCAAAAAATCGAAACATTAGACTCTAATTTTTAAAACTCTGACATAATTTTTTCAATTTCTAACAATTTCACCACAGTATAATTTTACAAACACATTTTTTTATATTCAAATCCAACTCAATAAAGACGAACTCATCTGACCGGAGCGGAGGGTTCCGTTTCTCAGAGCGCAGCGGAGATGCTGGACAGAATCCGAGTTGGCAGACGGCTCCGTCGTTTGGAGGCGAAGAGGGTATCTAATTAGGACTTTAGTTTTAGCTATACTTTCAATGTAAAAAGGAGCTGTTTAATCATTGTAATTAATTTAAGGATTTAATTAGTCTTAATTATCTGTACTCAACTTCTTGCTAGTGGGGTGTACAAAATATATTATCATTGCACCAAAGTTAAAATAAAGCTATTGTATTTAATTGACTGTGGGGAATGAATGTTATGCTAGCTAGTCCTTCTATAAATATCTACCAATCAAATCACAAAAGATTGAAATGAAATACTCTTTCAATTTTTTATTTTTTATTTTTTATTTTTTATTTTCTAATCAATTTTTTAACGGCTCGAAAATGGGAAGCCAAGTCAATTTGTACAAGCCAAAATGATTAACTTTATTATTTAAATCTTAAAGATTGATTGCTTTGAGTTTGAAGTTGTTACGATCCTCCTATATCTTAGGATTCCCCAAATATTTAGTTATCTTTTTATTCCTCATATCTTTTGATTCATAGTATATTTTCATATCTTGTTTTCTTGTTCCCTAATCTAGTATTTTAGTATTATAAATAGGGCTAGGTTGTTATCTTTTTATTCATTGAATGAAGAAATAATATTCCCACATTACTTGTGCAATACTCCTTATCAAACCTTGAAGACTGCCGACGGAGGAAGTTCTCCGCGCCAGATTGAGCCGCCGACCCCAACGTTCGGGGCGCCGGATTGGTGTGTTGCGAGTGTAATCGCAGGATTTCTTTGTTAAGAGAATTGTGCTCTTAACAACTGGTGCTTTCATCCAGAGCTCAACCATGGCCGATCAGCCCCGACGCTTCACGGCGAGTGGCTACCTCGGTGACGGATGGCAGCGGATACGACGAGACGACCCGGAGTCAAGCAGCGCGCTGCGCAATGGATCGGGGCGCTCGTACCTACTTTGTCAGCGCTCGACAAAATTATGGCAAGATTTGATCAATTGGAATTTAAATTGGATGCGAGGGATAGAAGGGTTGATAGGTTGAAGGCCACACGCCTTCCCAAACCGGATCAACCCTATTTTTCGGACGACGGGGACGTCGATGGGTATCGTTCCCAGGGAGACGTCTGGCCGACCGACGAGGACGGCCCCCCAGTTTTCAATCACGGCAGGCGTGTCCGTTGTGGGGATGTCCGCCGGCGTAGGGGCACGGGTCGTGATTTAAACAGGCGAGAGGCAGGGCTCGCACAGCCTGGCTCTGGCACGATTCTATATCGCACGCACACTGCTTCGTGGCCTCGCACTAGCTGGGATAGACCAGCAGCTCGCGTCACAACGGAGTTTGATAGGGGTTTTCGGGGGTACCGACAGCCTACATCGTGGGACCCCCCCCATCAACCGCCCCTCCGGTTGGGATCCTCCCGGTAACCGACCAATACCGAGCTTCCAGCCCTACGACCCACCACGGTCATGGCAGCCCTCTTGTTGGGAACCACCGCCTCATCGTGCATCGCAAGGATACTCGGATTATGATCAGCCACCACAGTGTCTGCCTAGTCGTTGGGATACACCCAGGCGACAAACCGATCACTGCCGGCAGCAGCGCAGCCCACGCCCGAGCACACAACCTTGGCGCCCTGAAATCATGGGGTTTGAAGAAAAGATGGTGGATGAAGAATTTTGCTATGAAATCGAATTGATTCCCGGCTGCCATTCTTCAAGCCTGGATCAAGAATCAGATGCTCATCAGGAAAAAAATGATTCCTCGAACTGGATGGGTAGTTTTCTTGAAGAGGCTGATGATTCAAAATCATCTCTAGTAGATGATAATAATCATGATAAGGCTACTTTTGATGATGATGAGTTCACAAAGATGGAATGCCATTCTGTGAAGATGAGTGATGATTCGGACTTGCTTTGGGATGTGGTGGGAGTGACTGATTCATCTTCATCATGTGTTGATAATTGTTCACAGCATAAGTGTTTGGACTCTGATGATGATTATGAAGATGATAGAGTAGATGGTGATGAGAGGCGTTCCTACAACCTCACTGCTGCGGAGTTCCAGCTGGTAAGAATCCTTGTGCAGCGATTCATGGAGGACAAGCAGTTTGGGGGGCGTAGGAATGATGCCGGCGTCAGGAGCCGGTGCATGATCCGGAGCCTCCTCCAAGTCCCAGCCATCGAGGATGATTTTGTGAAGACGAAGGCGAGAGAGGAAAGGGACGACGTAGAAATGTTGGTGGGAGTCATAAGTGAAATGATGGTGATCATGTTCCTAATCGCATTTGATCCAGGAGGTGACGTTTCAATGCTTTTGCTATCGTCGACTGTGCCCGTGGTTCCATGGTTCCCACCTTGAGGACAAGGTGGATTTTAACCGTGGGGGAGTTGTTACGATCCTCCTATATCTTAGGATTCCCCAAATATTTAGTTATCTTTTTATTCCCCATATCTTTTGATTCATAGTATATTTTCATATCTTGTTTTCTTGTTCCCTAAGCTAGTATTCTAGTATTATAAATAAGGCTAGGTTGTTATCTTTTTATTCATTGAATGAAGAAATAATATTCCCACATTACTTGTGCAATACTCCTTATCAAACCTTGAAGACTGCCGACGGAGGAAGTTCTCCGCGCCAGATTGAGCCGCCGACCCCAACGTTCGGGGCGCCGGATTGGTGTGTTGCGAGTGTAATCGCAAGATTTCTTTGTTAAGAGAATTGTGCTCTTAACAGAAGTTGATGATAAATGTAAGCAATTATTTCTTATTGAATTTTTTTATTGGGATTTCTTATTGGTTGTGCATGCTTTACTTTTTTACTTGTTTCCGAAAGTTACTTGACGAGATTTTGACCCTAAACTTTAGTGTTTTATACACAATATAATTATGATAGTAATATATTATTGTTATTAGTGATACTTCTAATGTCGCATACTCGTATTAGACTATTAGTGATACTTTTTTTTTTCTTGCGTATTTTATTTATTAATTTAATTATATGATAAATTGCACCACTCACTCCACCCTCACTTATATGACTGTCAAATCGTGTGGGTTGGGTCATTATCGTGTCAACTCATTATCGACCCAACCCAATAAGGTCAAACCCAACCCAACCCGAAATCATCGGGTTCTTATCGTGTCCCAACCCAACGAGTTCGTGTCGGATTCGTGCGTGTTATCGTGTACCCAAGAAAAAAGTCAACCCTCTGTTAATGATAGTAAGTTAGCTTAACACGACACGATAACGACTAAAACACGATGTTATTATACGATTTAAACATGATATTACACGATAAAATAAAAAATTACCAAATTAAAATAATTATTTTCTTAATCAAAATAATAAAATTGAAGTATAGTAATATTATATCTAAATAATAAAATTGAAGTATAGTAATATTATATCTAAATAATAAAATTAAATAATTTAAAATTTTAATTTTTAATAAAATTCAAGCATAATATTTTCTTAAATTTTATAAAAAAATAATTAATATTTTTTAATTAATAAAATTAAGGTATAGTATTTTTTTAATTAATTAAAATCAAAGTATATTTTTTAATCAACAAAAATAACTTAAATTAAAGTTTAATAATTTTTTTAATTAATAAAAATATTTTTTTTCTTAACGTATAACCCAAACCTAACATGACACAACCCGTTATCTTCGTGTTCTTATTGGGTCGACCCTATAACGACCCAAATCATATATGTGCGTGTTCATGTCGTGTTAATTTCGTGCGGGTTCATGACGTGTTATCGTATCGTATCAAAAATTGTCAGCCCTACTCACGTATCTATATTTGATAAGTTATACACATAACAGAAAAACAATGCAGTTGAATTTCAATAAATTATAACTCTGGTCACAGCCTCGAATGATCTCGAATGATCGAGGCCGTGACTGGCACCGCATTGACAATGCAAGAAAGTGTTCAATTGGCAATTCAGTGTGGCTACGGTTGTGTTGCAGTCCGTGTAGATCACACTCGAGGTGGGAGTGTTTGGAGTGGTTATCTTTTTCTCGTTATTATCTTTTTCTCGTTATACAATGTGTTTGGACATTTCTAGGTACTTCTTTTCTTCGTTATTTTCCTTTATTTATTTGTTCATTTTTGTAGCGTACTAAATAGAGAAAGTTCTACCGAGATGATAGCATAAAAGGAAATAAACAATTAGATTTGGCATTTTACAAGTGCATTTATTATTCGGATGTGAAATACTAGTGCTCCTTTTATACTTTAACGGAAAAATATTGCTGCAAAAATCTAATTCATTATATAATTTCAAACTTTTCTGAAAATATATGATGCTCAAACTATTTCCATAAATTTAATTTAAAAATATATTGCTACTCTTCTTTTTTATTAGTAAAAAAAGATAGTTATATATATCAAACAATAATGTGAACCCATGTGTTGTAACATTTGTGACGCTCGATGCTTGATTTGAAATTATTATTGGAACTTCTCATTCAAGTATTTTTTTTATAGATAAAGATCGATAGATAATTTCATGACGTCTGTTGTTTAATTGGTGGTTTTGATTTTCTTGTTTTTATGCAATTTTAGATATTTACTAATACGTTGTTTCATCGCTTTCATTATTTATTGTTATTAGACCATCTCCAATCATACTCCAAAAATGAGTTTTAGTGTAGAAATTTTCTCCAATCATACACCAAACTCAAATCCATTTTTTGATGTTTTTTGTGAAACAACACCAAATATAGTGTTACTGCAAAAATTTTGTGAGACAAAAACTCAAAAATGGTGCAGATTTTAAATTTGGTGTAAATGGTTAGAGTAAAACTACTTTTTAGTATGCCGTATATCAAAAAACAGGATTGAATTTGGTGTAAATAGTTAGAGATTGTCTTAGGCAATATTCCAACACAATTGTGTACTGTTAGATCGCTATTTTTCAAATGGGCATTTTGTATTATAAAAAAGTTAGAGAGAGTTAGAGGTCAAACTAAGTTGTATCTCTCATCTAAAAAAATAAGGTAATATTAATATAAATACGTATAAATTAGTGTAAGTATCCCAAGAAAATGATGAAAACATGCACATTTTAATTTTGGTAGGACTACGTGGAACCCAAAGTCTAAAAAATGGCCTCATGTCGATTAATTATTAATAATAAACATGTAATTAAATCATAGTAGGAGTACTAAGTAAGGAGCCACGCGCGACTTAATATTCCAAATGTGACAATAATTGTTTTTCATTGTAGCACCAAACCAGAGAGTGGTGTCAAAAGCTAATAAGTTTGTGTAGCCTAAGTGGTTGTTAGTTAGGTATATTTAATACTAGAAAATAAAGTAAATTTAAAAAGAAAGATGCAAACGATATTTTAGGTCCATAGTGAAGCATCTCTCATTTTAAAATACAATCACTTCTCAAATACTGAAAACCAAACAATAGAATATAATCAATTAAGTTAAACAACTGCAAGCTTTGTGATCTAGTAGTAGTAATACTCACTTTTAAAGTATGGCCTAAAATAAATACGACATTGTTCATCTACCTCGACGGCGACAGCGACGGCGACGGCGAGCTTCTTGATCTGCACTCACTTGTTATCTGAGAGATGGAGGGGGTGAGGGTTGACTGAGAGAACATCTACACAAAACTTTCTTACTTGATACAAATTTCCACAGTATTCATAGGTAACCACCAAATTCTAATATAGTAATCGAGTTGACTCAAAACTTTAATTTCACAAGCAAATAGTACCAAGGAAATAAACAATGGAGGGGAATTATGAATAAAAAAACATAACCAGCTCACCACTCGATTAAATCAATAGAATACTGCTATAGAAAGTAGTACTAACAGTCAAAACTTGGGGATAATAAATCCGAATAGAAACCAAAATTAATGTCATCTGAAGAGCTTGTGATTAACCACAGATCAATTGCAAACTTTAATTTAGAAGTGATGCATAGCATTGTGATTCTAAGTAGCAAGCTAGAGAACTTGTCCATATACTTTTACTAGAAATCCAGATATCTAAGAGCACCCACAACCGTGCTCTTGCCAACGAGTACGGTTGTGGGCCCGGCGCCACTATTCATGTCTGCTCTTAGGCAAGAGCACAACACCCACAGTTGTGCTCTTCCGCAAGGACGAGCACAATTCATGTCGACGAGGTCGGCCGTTTGCCCAGTAGTGAGTTGTCGGATGGCACACATACACTTCTGCAACGGCGTGATACTTTGTCGGCCGGCTGCATCTGGACCTGTTTGGAAGAATTCAACACGGGCGGACAATGTGTTGACAATATGTATAAACAGGCGCTTTGACATGCGAAAACGGCGCCTGAAGTAATCCGTCGGAAACCACGGCAGGTCGGCAAAATAGTCGGCAACGAGCCTTTCGTGGGCTCCCTTCCGGTCACGATGGATGTAGCGGCGAGTTGATCTAGTTGGTTGAGGAGGAGGGACGGGGGTATTCGCTGCTACATATGCATAATCAGCACGATGTTGTTCGTAGTATTCTTGTTCTTCGCGCTCCGCTTCCACAATAAGATGGGTGAAATCCATTTGAGGTTTTGAGTGACAGATGAAGGTGTAGATAAGTTGTATGAAAAATATGAATGAGAGATGATTTGATGTGGAAAATGGAAAATGAATGTGTGTATTTATAGATGATTTTGGAGGGGAAAAATAAAAAAAAATATAGAAAAACGGGCAAAAACGGCCATTTTTTGGGGATTGGGAAAATATTTTTTTTATTTTTAATCGGTTTTTATAATTAAAAACCGAATTTTTGAAAAAAAAAATATAAATATTCAAATACAACGGCATAGCCATTGCCCAATCGCAACACGGCACGTCACCTGCTCGCTGGCACGGACGTGCTCGATGCATCGAGCAGCGCCGTGCCAGCGACGCGAGCGCAGCGGCGGACGACGTCTTCCGTGCCGCTGGCACGGATGGACGGACGCCGTCCGTCCACCGTTGCAGATGCTCTAATGTGCTCAATAAGTGATAGCATCGAATCTCTAGTTGCCGCAATCTTTCGAGTTGGCCGGTCTAGTGACTTGAAATGTGGTCACATTCCTTGTCATCAATGGATTAGATATGATAGACATTTATAGGAACTTTGACCGCAGTCATTCTTTTAAGATGGAAATGATTTTAGTGTCTCGGGCATTTTTTTTAAAGTTAAAACCCCGAGGTCACACAATGGTGGCATGATAAATATTCCATCCGTCCCACCACAAGTGATGAGTTTCTTTTGGGCACGGGATTTAAGGAAATTATATTTATAGAGTTAAAGTGAAGTGAATAAAGTATGAGAGAGGAAAAAGTACAAGAGATGAAGATAGAATAAAGTAAGAAAGATGGAAAAAAGTAAGAGAGATGGAATAAAGTAAGAGAGGGAAAATGTTTTATTTTTTGTTAAAAGAGGAAATCAATCACTTGTAATGGGACAACCCAAAATAGAAAGTTGATCACTTGTGGTGGGATGTAGGGAGTACTTTTTATAAAATGTTTTCGACATGAGTCCACTGAGTGCATCAAGTACTCAGCCCTGTATATGTTTTTAAAATGTGCAGGTTGAGTTGTCACGAGCGCGATGTGTGTTGAGCAGAGCTGGTGAAGATTTATGTTTGCTTTTAAATGTTCTGAATATATTATGTCTTCATACATAATATTATTCTTCTCTCGAATGCTTCCGCTGAATGTTGTTTCTTTTGATTTCAAGTATTGTTGAGATACTATTCGTTTCGAGTTGTTAATTGTTGAGATGATACTCTGATTTTATTCAAGCTATGGTCGAGTTGTGTTGTTTTTCCCTTTCTTTCCCGCTTCTTTAACCCTCTCTGGTCGCAATCAACCGTGTTTTCTATCCTTAAAAAATGCAGGCGTGCCAATCCCGCTCCACGCACTCCCGCTCATGCCCGCCATTTGGGGCATTATCCGGGGCATCACCCGCTCATCCCAGGCATGGCCGCACTCATGCCCGCCATTTGCCCCATCATCCGGGGCATCATCCCGCTCATCTGGGTTATTCCGGCACTCATCCCGCTCATCTGGGGCATCGTCCATGCCATCCCGGCCTAAGGGTATATATTGTAGTACCCGGGCATCATCCCCCCCATTTGGGGCATCTGGGCTGCGTTCCCGTCCATTCCACCTCCAACGGGAAACGTCGGAGTTTGCGATTCACTCGTGGTTGGAGAGTCGCTTCCGTGTTCCATTATCTTGAATAGAAATGAGAGTAGAGAGAGAAACTCGTTAGCAGCAAAGAGTCGTATATATAGAGTTTTGAAAAGAAAAAAAAGGCTCTCATCCGCCGAGCACCCACAATAGCGGACGAGGCGACGAACGACTGCATAAACCGACGGACGACCTCTCGTCCGTCTGGCTAGTCCGTCCGGTGCTAGCCGGTCGCAATAGTGGACGAGCGCGACGAATGAGCAGCTCGCCGATTGTTTGTCCGCCAGCTTGAAAAGAAAACAACACTACAAAAAAATCGCTATTTAGTGGCGAAAATCAGTGGCGGAAATACTGGCAGAATAGTGGCGGATTATCCGCCACTATATATTGTGGTGTAGTTCTCACGGATCAGTGGCGGATTTTAATTTGCCCACACATGTGGTGGATTAATTCTGCTACTACAAATCATTTTTTCAATAAAATATATAGAATATTATAAATAATAAATACAGTGGCGGACTGTATTCCGCCACAGATTTTCGAATCTTAATTAAATTAATTAGGGCACAATTGAATTTACGCATTTCATTCCTCTGGCGCGAATTCTCCCTGCGTCGCAGCCACTCCAGTCGCCGCCGATCGCCGCTCCAGCCGCCGCCGTTCGCCACCAGGTAATCAATTTACCACAATCCTTTGTTAGATGTTTGAATTTAGCCATTGGAAGTAGGTTTATTGTACTGACTAATATGGGGTTTTTTGTGTGCCAAAATTAATGAATTTTTATGTATCTGAATGTATAACTTTTTGCCGTCTCTGAGATCGATGGAGCTTAATGTTGCTGTTATTGATGGGATAAATCATGTGTGAGCCATTTTGTGTAATTAAGGTAAAGTGAACGGGTCTTAGTGAGCTAAAATTGTGTTTAATTTTGTGTGTGTGTGTGTGTCCTTGCATGATACTTATTAGATAGAAGCAAATACACTAATCTAACATACTAAAAGCATGTGTTTTCAAAATTTAATTCGATAATTACAAGAAACTCCAATGATGAATAGCATGGAGATCATTATGACATGGAGTTAGAAAGTTGCATATTAATTATCTTGTCATTCTACTAAACAATCGAAGGCATGCTTTCTATCTTGTCTAGACACTCCATTCAGAAAATTTGATAAGAACCTCTAGATCTTCATGTTCCATGGCATCTTCAGGTCGAAATGGGATATTTAAGTTCCAAGAGTACAAGTCTAATTGGGAGTTGGTAAAGACATGACTATTTTGGTGACTCGGGATGTAGGTAAAAGGATAGTGTCTCGAGTTCCCCTTATCCCCGGGAACGACATTAGAGATTGGATAGTCTCAAGGAAATCATAGAGGAACAACTACGGTGAGTGGAATACGACGGTCCATTCGGTTTTTGGTCGTGCTCTGGTAGCTTGGTTCAAGTGTTTAGGTCATTTTTAAATTATTGTTTAGCGAACTTCTCTTGTAGTCTCTTTGTTGATTTCTTGGCTCGCCACTTTGATGGTTAGAGCATTTTTTCTATTACAAAAGAACTATTTATAAAAGTGTACCTATTAAACAACATGCATTTTTGTATGCAATTTAATTTATTTGTATACCAAAAAGATCTTTAGCTAGTTTTATTGATCCAGTAAAAAACACTTAATAATTGTACTATTAATATGTGTGACTTAGTTTGGTGGTAGTGTGATAAGCTTTGAGGGTAATAATATTGAGTTTGAGTGCTTAATAATGCAAGTCTTTAATTTTATATTCATGTACTTATTAAAAAAATTCACACTACGAATGATCTTGGCTAGCAGTATATGAATTTTTAAACTTACCTAGATACAAAAGGTGGACCCAGCGATGGCCAAATAAATAATACACTTGTTCTATAGTAGTAAAGTCATTTTATTTTTTCAAAACCAGTATAGAAAATAAATGATTCTATTACTATGGAACGAAGGAAGTAGTAGTACTACTATATCTCTAGCTAATAAATGAATTTCTAAATCTACTACACGTAGGTGGTGTTTGGTTTACTAGATAAAATAATATCAAAATATAATCTAGAATTAAGTTGTGATATTATTTAGTAGGAGGGAGTTGTCTATGACTAATTATCATATAACTATCCATCTAGGATTAAGCCATAAGATCAATCTCATGAACCAAACATAATACAAAGTTAATCATGAGATATAATCTTGCAAATCGAACACTCCCCGTAGAGAACAAATTCAAAACCAATTTAAATCATTTAAGAGCATAACATTATTTGTTTTTATATATAAATATATAATTCATATTTCGTCCGTATAATTTAATTAGTCCTTACTCTCTTAGTCTATCAGTATTCCTCAGAAATGTTCGTTATATTAACAAGTGTAAATTATTAATACTGTATTTCTTTCTTCCATGCATTGTTTTTAACTAGACAATTAATTTCTCAATAAACAAGTCAATCATTAGTGGAGTTAGGACGAATTATGTCAATTATCACAAATATTTTTTTTCTTCTAAGAGTTATCACAAAGACTTTCTATGAAATTAAGAATCAACAAGAAGCATTAGCCGGTCAATAAAAAATAGGCATTATTAATTAATGAAAAAATAGACACATAATTAATTAATCATAATGAGTTTAATACTTTATGAACGTGAAAGTGATGTGCAAATCTAGTGGTCGTTTCCTAGTGCACGGGTCCCTTTGTAGCATCTAAATAAAAATTCCCATCGGTCCAAGTGGATTAATAGAATAAACACTTTAATTTATTACTATGAGTTTTTATTTAAATGACAAAGGTCAACATATTTTATTAAAAAATATAAATATATATAATAGCAACCAAAATTGATGCTTGTCGTCCCATTTCGGTTTTGGCATTTCCACCTATTATATCAGTATATATTTATAATGGCATATCAATAATTCCAAGACCTATAGTTGAAAATTATTCTTATATTAATAATAGTTAGTCGACAAGTTAAGCTGCCCCTTTAAACTTTTGCTAGGGAGACCATATATATAATATGTTGCGGTGGAGTGTTATATTGCTAACTCGATATTTAATTGCTAACTATAATTAAATAATAGTCCTTAGATATTTAAATTAAGGGCCTTGATCATTAGCCTCGAAATGTTAATACGATCAACAAAAAACGTCAATAAGAATATTAAGGTCAATTTACAACAATTTAGTTGTAATTATCTTATGAAAAATATCACATAACTTTAAAACACATATAACTTTCTCGATTTAAATTATTTTTTCGCACAAACATAAATCAAATTAAAGATAATTTCATAAGGATTATAACGAGATCTCATTTGCATATGTTCCGATGTCAAAATTTAAAAAAAAATTCAAAAATTTTCAATTTTTTCGTACAACAACAAATGTCAACATAGTTTATAAAATATGTCAATATAATACATGTAAATGTCATTCTTAAAGCAACGGGTTGACATTCTCAAAACATTGTGTTGCTATTTTCAAAACACTATATTGACATTTTCATCCAAAACCCTAATTTGATAGTGTTTTTTTTATCTTTTTTGATTTAATTAATAAAACGAAAATTACATGTGGTAAATTTTAGACCACTAGATTTCTAAAATCATATCGTCTTAAATTAGTTGTAGCTAGTAACTAGAGAGTGAGTTAGCAATTGGTCACTGTGGGGTTTGTATAGTGGAATAGTATCCTTTTTAATTCTATTATTATTTTTTTCGGTCCATGCTTACTTTCAAATTTCGAGTTCCATATAAATATTCATATCTTAAAGAATATAAATTAAAAATCCAAAATGCTTTGCAGATGGGAAATAGGAGCGGCACAAAAATTAAACCGTTCAAATATAATTTCCAAAAATACCATATTTCAACTAACATGATGAGTTTGTAACATATTTAAATTTATGAGTATGATTGATATTCGAAGTTCAATGGATCTATCTATACATATTTAGCATGTGTTGTAACTCAAAACGTTAAGAGAAAAACTAATTTCAATCTCGTAATAATGTCGCACATAATTTACTTAAAGGTTCCAAAGTAATGGTGGCAATTAAATATTAGATCACACAATAAAATAGTAATATAATCTGAGTAATATATGAAATTATTAATTTACAGATAGTGGTTACGACGAAGATGGTGATAAGTTGATAACTACTAATTCATTCTATATTTATCACATCATGCATAGTGGCATCCAATTAAAATCATCTCACAAATTAAAGTGATTAAGTATTTTATTGATGTCTATATTCACTATATTTTGCTACTACAATTTAATAGTTCAACCCTAAAATAATGTGGGGGCTGTTTGTGCGATTTATTTCTGAGTTAAACTTGATTCAATTATATTTGTATATTGTAATTAAAAACAAGTTGTATTCAACTAAAAAAGGTGACAACTATAGCTTCATAATAATTGAAGAATTTTAGTAATTAAAATATGACTTTGGACAAGTCTTTGTTACAAAATTGAACAAATAAATATGACTTTGATGAGCTAGTGTACACTAAGTCCTTTGTTACATTATTTTACTATTGTTATTGTTTACCTCCTGAGTTGCTTTGTTACACGACGTTAAAAAGCAGGTCAATGCATATTTTTCAATGTACAAACATCTACTCTCTCCATCCTTGAAAATTTATCACATATTTCCATTTCTGTTCGTCCCTAAAAATTTATCACCTTTCAATTTTACTATTTTTTATAGTGGACCCTACATTCCACTAACTCATTCACATTCACATTTTATTATAAAACCAATATATAAAAGTATGACTCACATGCCACCAAATTTTTCAACTCACTTTCTATTATATTTCTTAAAACTCGTGTCAGATCAAATGGTGACGAATTATTAGGGACGAAGGGAGTAGGACAATATATATAATTAATTATAAGCTGCAAATATAGATAAATCAATAAAAATTGTGTTGGTTATATTTTTCTCCTCGTTATATACAATGTGTTTGGACATTTCTAGGTACTTATTTAATTTTCTTCTTTATTTTCCTTTATTTATTTGTTCATTTTTGTAGCGTACCAAATAGAGAAAGTTCTACCGAGATGATGGCATAAAAGGAAATAAACAATTAGATTTGGCATTTTATAAGTGCATTTATTATTCGGATGTGAAATAATAGTGCTCCTATTATACTGGAACGGAAAATATTGCTGCAAATATATAATTCATTTAATTTCAAACTTTTCTGAAAATATATGATGCTCAAACTATTTCGATTAATTTAATTTAAAAATATATTGCGACTCTTCTTTTTGATTAGTTAAAAGAGATAGTTATATACTACAGTATTAAACAATAATGTGAACCCATGTGTCGTAACATTTGTGACGCTCAATGCTTGATTTGAAATTATTATCGGAAGTTCTCATTCTAACTTAAAATTGCAGTGAACACTATTTTTTTTTATGGATAAAGATCGATAGATAATATCATGATGTGTTTTGTTTAATTATTGGTTTTGATTTTCTTGTTTTTATGCAATTTTGTTGTGGTTAATATTCAACACCATGGTGTACTGTTAGATCGCTATTTTTCAAATGGGCATTTTGTATTATAAAAAAGTTAGAGAGATTTAAAGGCTAAACTACGTTGTAATCTAAAACAATAAGGTAATATTAATACTCCGTATAATAGTAATACGTATAAATTAGTGTAAGCATCTCAAGAAAATGATGAAAACATGCACATTTTAATTTTGGTAGGACTACGTGGAACCCTAAGTCTGAAAAAATGGCCTCATCGACATTAATTATTAATAAAAAACATGTAATTAAATCATAGTAGGAGTACTAAGTAAGGAGCCACGCTCGACTTAATATTCCAAATGTGACAATAATTGTTTTTCTTTATAGCACCAAACCAGAGAGTGGTGTCAAAAGCTAATAAGTTTGTGTAGCCTAAGTGGTTGTTAGTTAGGTATTTAATATTAGAAAATAAAGTAAATTTAAAAAGAAAGATGCAAACGATATTTAAGGTCCATAGTGAAGCATCTCTCATTTTAAAATATAGGTCAAATCATATTTTAAAGTCATTATATTATTGAAGTTTGTTTCGAGTTCTAATCTAATTTTTGTTGTTGCATAAGACAATATACTTCTATATATTTCATCCCAAGAGATCTATTTTTCAATAGATTCCTAAATCGCTAATAAGAATATTGATTTTAATAATTTTTTAATTTACGACTGGTTGCATTTGAGGTAACTCAAATCCTCAATTTATTATTAATTGAAAATGAAGCATTTTACTAATTAAATTAAGTTTCGTATGAAATACTATGTGGAAATACTTGGTAGAGAGAGTGATTATTTCTGCCTTAAACTCTAATTTCGAAAGGGCTTAATATTCCCGGTTAAACTCATTGTAAATAAAAATCATTTTAAATGCAACTATACTACTCCTAACAAAATAAAATTAACTTAGCTGTCCCACGGTTTTACCATACTACATAATTTTTCTTTTTTATAAGTAAAAATATATATCTATTCATCCCTTAGATCCTTTATTCTTCTTAATATGGGCCGTTAGATCTCATTCATCAACGGTCCAGATGATCTGCATTATTACACTATAATGGTGCATTATTAGTCGGTGTGCATTATTCAACTGAAAATCTGCATTATTACACTATAATGGTGCATTATTAGTCGGTGTGCTTTATTCAACTGAAAATCTGCATTATTAAATGACATGTGGCACCAATCTAACCGTCGGATGACAAAATCGTGGGACTGAGATTAAAAAGAACAAAGAACAAAAGATACAAAAATGAA
Source organism: Salvia splendens (assembly GCF_004379255.2). Taxonomy (NCBI): domain Eukaryota; kingdom Viridiplantae; phylum Streptophyta; class Magnoliopsida; order Lamiales; family Lamiaceae; genus Salvia; species Salvia splendens. The sequence goes on from NC_056049.1 coordinate 22,275,267, forward strand.
ATGTATATATATAGGGATGTATTCATTTCATTTTTGTATCTTTTGTTCTTTGTTCTTTTTAATCTCAGTCCCACGATTTTGTCATCCGACGGTTAGATTGGTGTCACATGTCATTTAATAATCCAGATTTTCAGTTGAATAATGCACACCGACTAATAATGCACCATTATAGTGTAATAATGCAGATTTTCAGTTAAATAATGCACACCGACTAATAATGCACCATTATATCTATACCTACATAAAATGAGAGTTTTGGGGTATTTGTGGGAATAGGCGAAATATTCCGTTTTTACATGGAATATTCCATCATTGATTAACTTTAATTAAAAAATGGAATTAACCCTTAATTTACCGAAACCAACATAAAAATCTAAGATAAACTAAAAATGGAATGCTAGTTGGAAATTGAGCAAAGTCTTCGAATTATCATGGTTTTAATTGATGGCTATGGTTTGGGGAAAATCCACTCGATCTGTATAATTTTATATCTTTAATGATTACACAATTATACCTCAATATACAATCGTTCTTCTCTCTATATAAATTAATCTATCGTATTAGTAAAAGAAAATCAATATATTTTTCTCAGGGTATCATTTTTGACAAGTCCGATAATCGATTATTGAAATTGAAACCAGATAGGCAACTCTTTGACTTGAGCTATATGCTGCCTACACACCAATTTCCTAACTCAACTATGCAATATTATAAATTTGTTATCTAGTTAGTAGTTCAATTGAAGGGGACTGACTCAGTTGTGGTCCAAATTCAACGATCAATTGGTATCACTCTAAGTTGACTATGCAAGAAAGAAAATTATATTTTTTTTAACACACGATATAATATTCACAATAATAAAAATATATGTAATATTATATCTCATACCTTAATATATGTATATTTGTTTTTGAATAAAATCGTTTTCTTATTAATTAGGTGAGGGTACAAGAGATTGATACAAACTTTTCTTATAACGCTATTTACCAACGGATTCTCAAGAATTACCGATACCTACTTTACTATTAGTACTCCTTATGTCCCAATATTCAGGACACATGCATTTAGGTCATCTCATATAGTAACATGATACACATTTTTTAAATACATTTATTTCTCACTTAACTTTACATTATTTTCAACTTTTCTAAATACACGTGTCTAAAAAAATTAGTATGAGATAAATAGTGAGACATCAATAATTATATAAAAATCCAAACAATCGTACATAATGTTCATTTTTCAATCATGTAAAATTGACATCATGTGTTATATCATTCATCAATCACTCATATACCTTTTATTCTCTCTAGGACAAGAACTTGAAACATGTTAATTGTGAATCACGAAAGCCATCCCACAATATTTAATTTCATTCAAGCATTATATATTTATATATATATATATATTTATATATATATATATAAATATAGTGTAATAATGCACACCGACTAATAATGCACTAATATAGTGTAATAATACAGATTTTCAGTTGAATAATATATATATATATATATATATATATATATATATATATATATATATATATATATATTAGTGCATTATTAGTCGGTGTGCATTATTCAACTGAAAATCTGCATTATTAAATGACACGTGGCACCAATCTAACCGTCGGATGACAAAATCGTGGGGCTGAGATTAAAAAGAACAAAAGATACAAAAAGGAAATGAATACATCCCTATATAGAGTTGTGATCATATGATAACCCCTAAATATCGTAATAACTCTATAACCAAATCTGAACCACACATATTTTCTAATCTTGTGGTTGAGATTCAAACTTAGATTTACTTCATAAAAAAAAGCGCGGGGTAAATATGTCATTTCCCTCATTCAATTTCTGAATTTCGCCAAATATCACGTAAAATGATATATGTTAGGTTTATTGCATAGAATGATAGTTTTGCCGGATAGAATGATACTCTGAGTTGATAAAATGATACTTTTGACTGATAAAATGATATATGTTAGGTTTATTGCATAGAATGATAGTTTTGATACTCTGAGTTGATAAAATGATAAAATGATATATGTTAAGTTTATTGCATAGAATGATAGTTTTGCCGGATAGAATGATACTTTTGACTGATAAAATGATATATGTTAGGTTTATTGCATAGAATGATAGTTTTACCGGATAGAATGATACTCTGAGTTGATAAAATGATACTTTTGACTGATAAAATGATATATATACGTTAGGTTTATTGCATAGAATCATAGTTTTGCCGGAGAGAATGATACTCTGAGTTGATAAAATGATACTTTTGACTGATAAAATGATAAAATGATATAGGTTAGGTTTATTGCATAGAATGATAGTTTTGTCGGATAGAATGATACTCTGAGTTGATAAAATGATATTTTTGACCGATAAAATGATAAAATGATAACTGACAAGAATTTATTATGCATCCACACGATTATGCAGACTGTCAAAACACAATTCAATTTACTCTATCCATGTTGAATCTAGTCCACAACCAATCCACATTAATATAAAAGACTCGGACGTCATATACATACATACATACATACATACATACGTGTAACTGAACCTCATACATCTGTATATCATAGGAAATCAGATTTTACGTATTTAAATGAGCGAAATTTGGATACTTAAATTTTATCATGAGCGAAATTCAGAAATTAAATGAGCGAAATGACATATTTACCCTCTGCGCCTTTTTTATGAAGGAAAGCTAAGTTTGAATCTAGACCACGTGATTTTAAAAATGTGTGGTCCAGATTTAGTTATAGAGTTATTACGGAAATTGAGATTATCATTATAATGCACCCATATATATATATATAAATTGTGGACCCATTGTAATTGGAACAGTGTAGCGGTCCAGCCACGTGGGTTGGGTTTGAACCATTTGGATACGACACTCACACTAACGTGTGTTTTGAGACAATAACATAAATGGACCTTCCAAATTCATGGCTCAAATTAATTTTGTGATACATTCTATAAGTTGAAGTGTGCAATTACAAATTGACTGTGCAATACTTTGATTGGTACACTTGGAATTTCTGCATCTAGGTTGTTGGATAGATCATCAAGCTGTGGTCCATATTTATCTATTTTCAAATTAGTAATCATACAATTAGTGATGCTATCAAAATGATAGCTTATTGTTCATTGATTACTTGCTTCAACTTGATAATGACAAATTTGTATCATCTTTCAGCCTTGTTTTCGGATGAAACGAGAAGATTGGTTTTGTTTTTTCACATATAAAGTGATACGTAAAACTATCAAAGTGCATCACATGATGAAATGCTTATGAAAGTCCATTAAAAGAGGTACAATTATTTGTTTAAAATTTGACCTTTGCATGGTTTGCACAATTGATACTATTTTTTCTTGGAATAAATATGTTGATCTTACATCCCACAATAAACAACACAACGTATTCATACAAAGTAATCCTGGTTGATAATCATAAAACAAGAAAATGGTAACTAAAACGATAAAAAAATAGAGTAAAGGCCAAAATTGATCCTGAATATATGACCATTTTACGATTTTGGTCATAAACTTTATCTTTTGGATTTTTTGGTCATGTACATTTCAAATCGGATCACAATTGATCCTGGACTAACTATTCCGTTAAAAACTAGCGGTCAACGGGTTTAATCCCGATTTTGACCAAATTAGACCTTTAATTTCTAATTTTTTACTCCCTAATTATTTTAGTATATTTGTATGTGTATTTAGACAAGCTTCTTGTGAAATCCGAATACCAGAGATGGAATCGCTTCTCTCATCGCAGTCAAAATCTCGGAAGTAGAAGGCCTAATTCACGGTGTCTCAGAAATGCACTTCGCCGCCATCGCTCCAACTTCTCCCATATCCACCTCCCCTCCTCACAGCCTCGGATCCACCATCTCCGCCTTCGCCGCCAGCCTCTCTTCAGTGGCGGGGCAGAACGCCTCAATTTCAGTAATCAGCTCCAAAACCACAACTCCGAAGCTGTAAACATCATTTTTCCCCGGTGCCACCGCAGCGCTGAATCCGATGCTGGCCGATCCGAAATCGCAGAGCTTGCAATTGAGGGCGTCGTCGAGGAGGACGTTGGAGGGCTTGATGTCGGCGTGGACGACGTGAGGGGAGCAGGCGTCGTGGAGGTACGCCATTGCGGAGGCGAGCTAGAAGGCCACGGCGGCGCGTTGGGTCCACGTGAGGGGAGTGGTTTTGGAATCGTGGAGCTTGTGGTCTAAGGTGCCGTTGGGGACAAATTCCATGATTAGGGCGGGTTGATGGTCGTCGTCTGCGTAGGCGAGGAGTTTGACGATGTTTGGGTGGCGGATGTGGAGGAGGATTCAGAGCTCATGTTTGAAGGCCTCGTGGAGGCGGTGGCTGGAGCAGTACACTTTTATCAAATTAAATATATAAATAAATATTTACTAAAATATATTTCTGGTTTTAAATGAATATTTACTAAAATAATTAGAGAATTAATTAGGGAGTAAAAAATCAGAAATTAAAGGTCTAATTTGGTCAAAATCGGGATTAAACCCGTTGACCGTTAGTTTTTAACATAATAGTTAGTACAAGACCAATTGTGATCCGATTTGAAATGTACAGGACTAAAAAATCCAAATTATAAAGTTTAGGACCAAAATCGTAAAATGGTCATATGTTCAGGACTAATTTTAGCATTTACTCAAAAAAATATTTAAACAAAAAACCTAAACTATGCCAGCCGGCAAGCATCGAGCAAGAAAAGGTTGCTTAAAACTTAGGCATCGTCATACCTGAAGCGATCTGACTTTCTAACTAAAGGAGACAATAACATAGTATGAGATAAATCGACAATTTTCTATAATTTGACGAGTAATATAATTGTCAAATATTAACCTTAAACATATTTTTTCAATCATCTAAAGTTTTTTTGTAGTACTATAAAGCTTGGTGTTTTATTTGTTGAGTGGTAGCTAGGTGGGAGTGTTATCAAGAAGTTTTTCTTGGTGTGTTTTTTAGTTAATGCATGTTTGTTTGTTTGTTAATGACTCTTCTACTCACCCACACCGTTAAGCTTTAGCATTTCTTTTGTATAAAAAAATATACTCCTTTGTCTACAATTAATAGTCATATTTCCCCCTTTTATTGTTTGTCCATAGAAATTAGCCTCTTTCATGTATTGTAAATTTCTCTCTTGAATTAAACTAGTCACATTTTTCGCTAATAATAACTCCACTGGTTCTCTATTCTTTCATAATTTACTAATTTTTGCATCAAGTTGTCGATGTCAAGACAATGAAAATGCAAGATCTAAATTCCAAGAAGTTACTAGTGAACTTCGTGGTTTGACCATGAAAATAGAATCGGCGTGGCTATTAATCTTGTGAAGGTGAAATGAATTTTGTTAACCTTTTTCAAAACACAGCTAATCAACAAACCGCATATACGTGTTTCGTGACTGGTTTAATCTTTGTAATTAATTTAAGGACTTAATTAGTCTTAATTATCTGTACTCAACTTCTTGCTAGTGGGGTGTACAAAATATATTATCATTGCACCAAAGTTAAAATAAAGCTATTGTATTTAATTGACTGTGGGGAATGAATGTTATGCTAGCTAGTCCTTCTATAAATATCTACCAATCAAATCATAAAAGATTGAAATGAAATACTCTTTCAATTTTTTTATTTTTTTTTCTAATCAATTTTTAACGGTTCGAAAATGGGAAGCCAAGTCAATTTGTACAAGCCAAAATGATTAACTTTAATATTTTGATCTTAAAGATTGATTGCTTTGAGTTTTAAATTGATGATAAATGTATTGCAATTATTTCTTATTGAATTTATTATTGGTTGTGCATGCTTTACTTTTGTACTTTTTTTCTCTTTGATTTCAATGTTACTCGACGAGATTTTGACCCTAAACTTTAGCTTTTTTATACATATAATTATGAAAAAAATAATTATTATAATTATCTAATGTCGCATACTCGTATTAGTGACACTTCTTTTTTTCTTGCGTATTTTTTTATTAATTTATATGATCAATTGCACCACTCACTCTCCACCCTCACGTATCTATATGTGGTGAGTTTATATACACTTATAGTTCACATTCAATTTCATTCAATATCATACTCAATTTCTTCAATTATGTAAATTTAGAATTTTTAAAAAAATTTTATTCTTTATTTTTATTTTACAAATAATGAAAACTAAAAAATATAAAATGGAGAGCAATTAGAAAAGATGAATTAAAAAGTTATAGATTAATTTGGATATGAAATAGCTAGGGTATGAGTTGGAGATATAATGATATAATTTGGGATTTGAATGAAAATGTGGTTAGATTTGGGATCATGTTGACACTGAGTTGCTAATAAGCTTAGACAGTGTTGTTAAAATCATTTAAAATTACTAGCATTTTTCATGACTGCTTGATGAAAAAAAAAACCACAATAAAAATATAGACTGATATAACAAAATGGTTCAAAAATAGTGTACGGCTACTAATATTTGTCGACATAATGTATGCTTCAATTAAAACTGTTTGAGAGCCCGGTAAAAAATTGGTAGTTTTGAACCGGCGATTTCATTAAAAATCACTAGCATTTCATTAGGAAAGCTGATTAAGGATCCCATTTTTTCGACTATAACCGGCGATTCTTGAACTGACGACATATCTGAATCACATTCAATTCTTTATTAACTGTTTATATATTTGTCCTCAAAGATAGCCGAATGTAACAAATTTTGTATTGAATCAAATGTGGATCTTGTTTTGCGCTAGTGGATTTGGAATTTAGTTGCAAGTTGTAATGCAATTCCATAACTAATTTTCTTTCAAGTACATGACAACAATAAGTATAAAATTTATTGCAACAATAAATCCACTTTTGTTTCTAACAAATTCAAACACTCTCAATACTGGCGATGTCATTTCGATCTTAATATGCATGTGAAATTATTCTGTGAGTCATATGTGGCGAGTATATAACCAATTTTGCACCAATATGTAAAAGATCATGAAACGTCAACTTTTCGGTTATTTGATCATTTTGAAAATGTTTATTTTACTCTGAATTGAAAAGTGACGGTTGCAATGAATTATAAAATATGCCAAAAATAAAAGAAAAAAACAGTCAATTATTTAGCAATTAAGCATATTTACACAATCCGCAATTATTATTGAAACCCGGAAGGACAAAAAAGGAGACTAATAAACAATCATACTAATTGATATTTTGTTGAGAAAATTGAATTAAATATTAGACTAAGCAAATAAAGATAGATAGCTCAGATTTTAAATTTGACTTTTCTTCAGATCTGTAATTTTAATCAATGTTACAACTTTTTGAATTTTATTCCAGCCAATTCATTCCCAAAATATTCTGACAATCAGAATACAATTTCATTTTGTGCATGAAATAGGAGAGCTTTTAAATTTTGTTTTCCTATATAGAAGTGAGGGTATACACAGCGACCTTGTACCCTCATTCCTATCTTTATTTATTATGAGTAATTTTTTTCAAATGATTAGTTGAGTATTTGTTCTTTATATACATCCGCAACTATATAGTGTTTAATCGATTCAATCTATTATAGACGCCCCCTTAAATTTTGTTTTTCCTATATAGATGTGAGGAGTATTCCTAAAATCAGCCCCAAACTAATTGATAATACTAAATGTGTCTATGTGAGTATCATTAGTAAACTTGAATATCATTCTCGTTTAATCTACATTAGTGTTATTGATTTGATTTTAGTGTTTATTTAGTTTGATTCAGGTTATTGAGTCATTTTTTACAAATTATTTCATGGTAATTGAATCATTTTTTTTTTCAAACTTTATGTCCTCTCTTACTTTTTTTTTTCTTTCCATCTCTTGCTTTATTCTTTTTTTTACTTTATTCTCTATATTAACCTTCAAATACTCATTTTACATTTATTAATAATTGTGCTAAAAATATCTCAACTAAAATAAAACAAAAGAAATAGTATCATTCACATCATTAATTTATCAGTTACAAAAATCAAACTTCAATTTATTCATTTTTACTATTACAACTCTATACAAACGAATATAAATATACTAGCACTGATTTTTCCGTATAATTTTTTAATGTAAAACAAATTAAATACACTTCAAGCAAGAATATCGCTCGTATCAAATACGCAGCATAATAAATAATGTGAAATATCATAACAAAATCTAAAACTAATTAACAATGCCGTTTAAATTTAAAAAATCCAACAAATTTCATGCACCTATATAAAAAAAATTACATAAACCTAACAAAAAGCCAGAAAATCCGTAGGTCACAGCCACCATAATCCCATTAAAATATTTTTCATTTTTATATTCCCAACAATTGCTACATGTGATCTCTCTCTGTCTCTCTCTACACTATAAAACCACACACACAATCACACACTCCCTGTCCAGCCAGCCACCAAGCCTAGCTAGACCTTCTCTCTCAACCCCAAATGGGCCGCCCCTCCCCCACCACCCCTCCCCCCTCCGCCGCCAAGATCCGCCGCTCCACCAGCGGCACCGGCTCCATCATCCTCGAAAAGTACCAGCTCGGCCGCCTCCTCGGCCGCGGCAGCTTCGCCAAGGTCTACCTCGCCCGCCTCCTCAACAACCCCTCCGCCCCCGAAGTCGCCATCAAGGTCATCGACAAGGCCGCCACCGTCGACGCCGCCATGGAACCCCGCATCGTCCGCGAGGTCTCCGCCATGCGCCGCCTCCACCACCACTCCAACATCCTCACCCTCCACGAGGTCATGGCCACCAAATCCAAAATCTACCTCGTCATGGAGCTCGCCCCCGGCGGCGAGCTCTTCGCCAAGCTCTCCCGCTGCCGCCGCTTCTCCGAGTCCACCGCCCGCCGCTACTTCCACCAGCTCATCTCCGCCCTCCGCTTCTGCCACCAGAACGGCGTCTTCCACCGCGACATCAAACCGCAGAATCTCCTCCTCGACCAAAACGGACTCCTCAAAATCACCGACTTTGGCCTCTCCGCCCTCTCCGAGCACAAAATCGACGGCCTCGTCCGCACCGCCTGCGGAACTCCGGCCTACACCGCGCCGGAGGTCATCTCCCGGAGAGGCTACGACGGCGAGAAGGCCGACGCCTGGTCCTGCGGCGTCCTCCTCTACGTTTTCCTAGTCGGAAGCCTCCCCTTCGACGACGGCAATTTATCGAACATGTACCGTGCAATGCACCGCCGCGCTTTCGAATTCCCCGATTTCGTCTCCAAATCCGCCAAAATCGTGATCTACAGATTGCTCGATCCAAACCCTAACACCAGGCTCGGCCTCGACGAGCTAATCAAACTCTCCTGGTTCAGAAAATCGTTCTCGCAGGAGAATTTAAGATCGCAGAGCGTCGATGAGAATTTAACCGGATCTGAGTTTCTCAATTCGAATCATTTCAAATTCATGCCGAGAGCGAATGCTTTCGACCTGATCTCGATGTCGTCGGGGCTCGATCTATCGGGGCTGTTCGAGGAGGAGACGACGAGTAGCAAGGAAATTAGGTTTACCACTGGAATGGAGGTGGCGAAGATTGAGGAGAAAGTGAGCAAAACCGGCCTCGAATTTCAATACAGAGTAGAGAGGCGAAAGGGCGGAGTGATGCGGCTGATTAAGGGGAGGGCGGTGGTGGAGGTGGACATATGGGGGGTGGCGCCGGAGCTGTGGTTGGTGGAGCTGAGATTGGTCGACGGCGCGGCGGAATTGGGCGAATCGCAGTGGGGGGAGCTGCGATTGGGGATTGGTGCGATCATGGCCCAATGAGATTGAGGCATACCGCGAAACGGCGTCGTTTGCAGGATTGTTTTCTTTTGATAGAAAAGTTTTGATTAAATTTTAGGTAGTGGAGATAGAAATGTGTAATTTGTGAATAGTTTGTTGGTTTGATGGAAGTGATTTGATTCATGTCTCTGTCTTTGGTTTTGTGTTTAAAATAAATCGTGCTTTTGATGCAACTGATTTTTGTTGCCTAACTTGTAACCAAATTTGTTTGTACAGCTTATAATTTGTTCTCTTTATCTCAAATTAGGGAAGCAAGAATCATGTTAGTAATCACAAACAACCTATTTTTATAGTAGTGGAGTGGTTGAGTTCAATGATGCAAGAAACATGGCAGTAGGGAGCCCAGAAAAAAACAAAGAAGGAAAAAAGAAAGAGATGTAGAAATGGAATAAATTGATTTAATATCATTTCACAACTCAGTTTGTGGGGGATAAACCTCAAACATTCAGTGGCTCCTGACAAATAATTCACCACCCAATCATAACTTGAAAGGTCAATTAAATATTAAGAGAATATTTGTCAAAAATAATTGTTGCAGATAGCAGCATTGTTTATATGTTGGAAATATGAAAAATAATCTAAGATTATTGGCATGTGTTGGAGTAACAAGTTTTCAGTTTTGTAGTAGTAGCATAAATAACATGTGTTAAATGTAGGGTAGGGTGAGTGGTTTTGGGCTAAATTGATGAAATTGAGCCACTTGCAGAAAAAATGGAAGTGATTTATGGCATGGTTGTGGTTGGGGTTTGAAATGGCGCCTACTAAGATTCTTACCACAAGAGGAGTTACTCCTCTCCATGTAGTAACGAATCCAGAAAACGTTCGTTGTGGGGTCCGATAATATGAGGGAAAGGGAAGTGCAAAGTTTAAGATTACAATTTTATTAGAGTATCCACTATAGGCGGACAGCCCCAATAGCCCTGCCCTTTTTTTTCCACAGTCCCAGTTTATTTGTTTGCGCCCACAAAAAAAGTTGTCCGCAACTATAAGGTGAACACTTACAATAGGGGTGGCGCCATTTCCGCAGCTAAAAAAATTTGTCCGCAGCTATAAGTTCAGCTGCGACACCCTGCATGCGGGGTCGATAGCATCTCGAAACTCAAATTTTAATATTACAAAATTTTGATACTCCTCAAATTGTTGGCCATGTATAGAAAAACTAATAGATCAGCTCATAATTTAACACAATTTATTGTATGTTGTTGTAGGTCAGAATATTGGATCGTTATTTCCCTAAAGGCGAAAGAAAAATTGTAAATGATAATATTCACAAGACCAATTTTTTCCACCTAAAAGATCCAGTTGTCCTCCAAGTGGACAGTATATTTTTCAAATTGGAGATTAATTCCATGCTTATAAAAAATTGAATATTGAAATTAGGATAGGATTTTGAATTTTTGCTGACTAGAGGAAATTAATGAAACTTGTATCCAAGTGGAAATTGACATGTATCTTTTGAATATTCGACTTCTTTTGGTAATTGCGGATTTAATTTTATAAAATAGTTTCAATATCCTTACTTTAAGTTGGGTGAGAAAAAGACTACACAAAGATAGAGGAGTTTCATTATTTTGCTGTATATGAAACATTTACAAGTCTATTCTACTATTCAAAATGTCTAATTTACATATCAATGTTCAAGTTTCTATTTATAAACAAACACTAAAGGTTTGAATCCCACAGAGTTAATTTGTCCAGAGCCTTTGTCCTAGCGGCAAGGAGCTTAGACATTATTACATGAGGTGTCGAGTTCGAGCCATCTTGACATCAGTTGTAATTTCCTCTTATCTATTGTATAGGAGTTTATTTGTAATTTCCCCCTTATATTGGAGTTAATTTAAAAAAAAGAATCCCACAGAGTTAATTTCACGAATCCACAAAGAATCCCCTTATATTGGAGTTAATTTTAAAAAAAAAAGAATCCCACAGAGTTAATTTCACGAATCCACAAAATAATAAATAGATAGTCAAAGTAATGATAGTAAAAGATACTCCAACCATCCATTGAGCTGTTAAGAATGTTATGTTTAGTAAGTTAAATGGAAAGAAAATAAAGTAAGCGAGATAATAAAATAAATAAATAAATAAAGAGAGAATAAAGTACTATAATATAAAATAAAATAAAAAATAAAATATGAGAGAATATGGTATAAGAGAGAATAAAGTACGAGATAAATTATGTGGATTTTTGTTTAAAAAAAAGAAGAAGAGATTACTCAATTATAATGAAATTAAATAATTCAAAAGGGAATAAGATTCAACTATATTGGGACAAAAGGAGTACTTCAAAATGTGATATATTCCCTTTATATATATAAACCATTTTGATGTTTATTGTTTATCATTTCAAATTTATTAAATATAAAAAAAAGTTAAACTAATTTTGATATAGTGCTACCCGTATCGATGTTCCGTCAGTGAGAAACTGACGAGGGAAGGCCCGTTCGTGGGAGTGTGTTTCCGTAGAGCAACAGAAATCCAGCACCCACTAGGGTTTGGCGGTTGGTTGTGTTTTTGCGAGAAAAGAGAGAAAAATAATATGGAAATTCTAATATTGATTGATGATTTCATTTTACAGAATCCCATTTCATAATATTCTAGGACTTTAGGGTTGGTTCGACCTTCTAAACATCGTGGGAAAGAATAAAAAAAAAGAAAACTTGAAACAGAACTTTTAGATTACATTAATTATAAATTGCTCAAAAAAGAATTAAAACAAAATACTAGTACTTAAATAAGGAAACTCAAGATATATATATATAATCTTGGTATCTCTCGGGGCCGACGTGTTCACCGTTTGGGACGGCCCTTGCTCTTCTCTCTCTCCTCCACGAGCTCGTCCTCCGTCTCTGTAACGACCCGCTAAGCCGATATTATTATAAACTATATTATTAGCTTGATTATCTATATAAGTAACTTTTATGCGATTAAATCCGAGCTACGTTAGATTGTCGTTGTTTGTTTGACGATAAAGAAATAAATAAATACTCAAGTAATTATTTAAATAATTATTTAATTAAATAATGTAAAAATATAAATATCTACATTAAAAAAAAAGGAGGCAAATCTTTAAAGGATAAGTGAATCCGTAGTATTTAATGCCTACATTAATTGCATAGCAGAAGGAATGATTATCTTTTGAAAGAATATTTTGAAAGATATCTTCACTAGTCCACTTGCATTCTTGTTGTATATGTACACGCATATGAATCATTCACATACCTCACATCCAAACCACCCCCTATATTAGTCACGACACAATCTCGTACATTCAAAATCGGAGGAAACCAACATAAAGAAATCTCCTTGCAATCGCAACTGCTCGATCAAACAAAAAGGTATAACCCCTTCAAATTCAATTCCAAATCTTTGAATGATCGGCGAGTGCAAAATCGCAATCTAGTAACTAGTGCCACAATTTGCTTGACATCACAGTTTGAGAGGAAGGAAAAAAAAAACAAACAACCAAACTGCCGTGAATACAATTCCTTTTGCTGCTAGACAATTTCTACTCTCCAAAGGTACCTCAATTCCTCTACAATAGCCTCAATTTTGTGAATCTCATAACTCTGTAACCAATCCAATAATCTAGTAACCAAAACAAAACCGAATCAAAGAATCGAACTTTAATTTCACGAAATCAACGTAAGAACTTTACTTGCGGGGTGGTTCGGGTTGGTTTCGGGGCTGCGTGGTGTCGTTTCAGGGCTGTTCTAACAGCGAGCAGATCCGTGGCGACCGCAGACGGCATGGACGCGGCCAGCAGCAGCATCTCCCGGCGTCTGACGGCGTAGGCAGCTTGGCTGGACGTTGAGGACGACGGTGGCTGGGCGACGGAGGCGGATCCGCGGTGGCGGCAGATCCGAGAGAGAGAAGATGAGGGAAGGAGGAGCCGACGGCGGCGGATTCGCGATGGCGGATTCGTGGCAGCAGCGGCAGCGCGGTGACAGAGGAGCGAACAGGCACGGCGACGTAGCGGCGGTGACCGGTCAATTGGTGCGGGGCGACGGAGCTCTAATTTCTGTTTGTTCAACTTTTGAAATCGGGGGTGTTCTTGGTTGGAGAATTACAATTGAGAGGGAGAGGGATTTTGTGTGCTTGTAAATCCCCAATTCTTGAGTGTTGCAAATTTAAGAAAATTTGGGTGTACTCTTTAAAGAGCTTGAATGAAACTGTGAGAGAGATAGCCGACAGCTTTGTGTTGAAATGAGAGTAAACTGTATTCTTTGTAAATTCATTGGATTTTGAGTATTTAAATAGATATTGGGCCAAAAAAATTTTAGTGTTTGCTTTAAAATGAAATGGGAGTACATACGTGTATTTGATAACTTGGGGACTTCAAATTTTGAAATAAAGGAGAGATAGGCCGATGGATGTTATGGAGTATAGTTTTTGGGCCTGCTTGTTGGGCCATGGATTTAATTTAAAGGAATTGGGCCTCCCTCTTTAATTTTGGAGTTGGGCCCTAAATTAATTTGGAGAAAGTAAAGATTGGGTCTCTCTTGGAGTTATAGTAGTTGGGCTTCTTAATTTTAATTAGGGGAATAAGTTGGGCTAAGTAAATAATTAATTTGATTCTTGGGCTGATATTTTATCGTGGGGAATTATCTAATTAGCTTACTGCTCCCGAATTATTTGAAGTATGACTAATTTATCCCAAGTCCGGAAAACATATAATTTTTCTTAACAAAGGGAAATAGTTGCGATAATTAAGTTATGCGCTTAAATAAATTTTGGGTTTTTAATTCGAAATCGTGGAGGGAAAATACGAGGAGCCAACAGAGGAAATATGGCGTGAGCGGCTGACCGGCGTCTCCCGCGACGCCTCGGGCGGCCGCTAAGGAAATGGAAAGAAAGAGGGAGACGACGTTCTCAAGTCACAGAAATAATTAAGTTTAATAAAGAAGTGCTATTAATTAAATTTCTCAATTTAATTAATATGCAAGCTTCTAAAATTTTCTAATGGTGAACAAATGATAAAAGAAATAAAGTAGGGGCATGCATTCCTATAAGTATGTGAATTTCTCGAGTCTTATTAGTACGTTGTTTGTTTTCAAAAGGCAATCTCCGTGAGTTCAGGGTGGAGTCAGGAAAATTCAAGTTAAGGAAACTAAACGATCAAGGTGAGCTTTCCTATACTAAAAATACAAATCGTATTTTATGAAAACACGAACACATGTTCATGATTTTTAAAGATGTTGTCTTGCCATAAATGTTTTGTGTATGATGCCTATCTGTTTGGCTAAGGCCAAGTGACTTATGAATGATGATATATGTGAATCGATTCGATTTTGAGTCCTAGTAGGGTGGTGTCCCTACTTGGAACCTCTGACCGTGAACGGCAGAGAAGATGACCGTGGAAGGTGGCCACCTTCCCGGTACATGGAAACCTCTGACATGATGGGCAGGGAAGGTGACCGTGTGAGAACACCATCTCAACGGCACAATGTGATCAGATATGGCTAAGTACAGGAAAAAGGGGTTGCAACCCAATGTGATATTTTTAGTAAGCTCGGGTCTTTTCAACAACACCCCGAGTGTTACTGTGATGATGGCTTGACAATATTTTCAAATGTATATGTGTATTCTTCGGCAATGTGTTCACTGAGTACTTTTTGTACTCAGCCCTGCATATATTTCTAAATGTGCAGGTTGAGCAGCGAAGTGGTGGAGGAAGTGCTATTGAGACAAGACATTTAATTCAGTCAGATTTTGACTCTCGGAGGTTCATGTCTTCATACATGGAACCGCGTTCATTTGCTTCCGTTGTGCATCTTAAAAGACTCAAGTCTATTTTGTTCAAAACTCTGATTTTAATTCGAGCTATTCCCGTTTGTTTCGAGCTATGGTCGATTTGTGTTGTTTTCCCCTTTCTTCCCCGCTTCTTTAATCCTCCCCTAGTCACGATCAACCGTGTTTTCTATCCTTAGAAAATGCGGTCGTGACAGTCTCGGTTGCCTCTCTGCTCGCACTCGGCTCTTCACTCCCCTCATTCTATTCGGAGACCACGTCTACCTCCTCAGATAGCGCAACTATATCCACACTCAGTGGCGGATCTAGGTGGGGTCGGGCGGGGTCGGCCGACCCCACCGCCAGCCGTGGAGAATCGCCGGGAGACTCCCTCCATCGCCCGCCGACCCCATAGTCTCCGCACCTTCGACCCCATCCTCAACACCCATCCGACGACGGCCTGCTTCTTGCTATGAACTGGAGTTTAATTTCCTATTAATTTTCTATTAGTTGGGCTTTATAAACTGGATCATCTTATTTTATTACTGATTAAGTTATAGCCTAACTCATTTTTCACCTTGTATTTTAACAGAATTTCCAACATTAATTCAAGGTTTCATAATAATTGAAGTTGAACAAAAACCGTGTATAAGTTTCAAGTTTCAACACTAATATTGATAACCTTTAACTCACTTTTCTATAATGAGTATTATTATTTTCAATCTTTTCACTTTGGGGGTTTCAGTTTGCAAGATTGTATCTGGGATTAAATTTAGTGTGTTTGGTTCAAGAGATTCAATCTCACAACTCAATTCTAGATGAATAATCATGGAATAATTAGTCTTAGCTAATCTCATATGACTAAAATAATCTCACAACTCGATCCTAGATTATATCTTGGTACTATTTTATCTTGGAAACCAAACACAACCGTTGTGGACTAACCAATAATTATTATAATCCGAATTTCCATATTTTGTTCTCTTAGTCATAATTTTTTTCTCTAATTTAATTACTTTTGCTTTTGATTATTCATTTTATTATACTCCCATGTTTCCTAAAAATAGAAATTTTTGAAACAGCACGATAGTCTTAATACAAAATTGATAAAGTAAGAAAAGATAAAAAGAAAAGTGTGTTAAAAATTCTTAATATAAAAAGTTTATATTTTTAGGGGATGGAGGAAGTAGTAATATTTATCCTATAGACCACATTAATAAGTGATATATAAAAAGATTGAATATATCTCGACTATTAGTAATTTTGTTAAATCTATTCAAACTATCGCGAATAATTTTTAATGAAATAATTTAAAGTCATTTTGTTGGAGTCAACTTTCGTGTACAATATAACGTAGTTTTATTTAAAATTTAATATTTTTATTAATAAAATAATATTTAAATATTATATTACTGTCTCGTTTGATCCGACCCTACGAATCTGAATTCCTGGATCCGCCATTGTCCACACTCGTATCAAATTTCCTATTAATATAATTACAATGCCAGTTGAAGTGCTTAACTAGAGGTTAATAATTAGACAATGATCCCGTTGACAATTTCATTGGAAAAAAAATGGTTAAAGGGTGTAACGTGGTACAAAATAATAAATCCTTCTTATAATTATATGCCTACGGACTGAAATTTAATAATCAATAATTATTAATTTAATACTAAAGGTAGTTATAAACCTTAATAATCGATTGATGAGACCTAACTAACAATTGCTAGTTAAAATAAAAGTGAATCATAAGTCATCTTGAACAATAACTAATGAGCATTTCTGATTTTAGCACTTATGAATCTTGAGTCATCTTTGTACTTGTAGGATTAAGTTTAGTGGACTCCATGGATAAGATTAATCTGATACTCCATAAGATAATTGAATTTTTCAATTTTGAAATTTAGATTGATTGATTGCTGTATATAGTACCGTACCATAAATTGATGGTTCGTAACCAAAATATAAAATTCAAAGAAAAAAATATGCTCTTACTAATTTTTATGATCATGCAAAAATACATAAATAAAAAAACAAAAAAAACAAAATCCACAATAATATTAGTGAGGGCAATTTTTGAGCATTTTGTATTATAGATTGGATAATTAAATAATTAACCTAAATTTGGGATGATAAAATAATAGTTTTCATTAGTTTCAAGGAAGATGACCTTTTCCTTGGGTGACACGCAATGACGGACCCAGGTGGGGTCAACCAGTCCCACCGGAGTCTGTCGAGAGCTGCCGGAAATCTTTATTTCATGGACCTTCGACCTCCCGCAGCCTTGACCCTGTGAGGCAGATCCCCAGCAGGGCACTCGAATCAATTGTCCATTGCCGGAAAATAAAAGGAGATGGAAAAGAATAAGTCGGAAGAATAGTGGAGAGAGACGGAAAGGTAGAGGTAGAGAGCCGCAGACAGTTTTGACGAAGAAGACAGACGCTTCTTAATGTTTCAACTCTTTTGTTTTTTAGCTAAATTTGTGGCCTTGTTTTAACTCCATGGGCTTATTTCATGAAATAGGCTAGGTTATTTAGGCCATCCACAACGCTGTTCCTATACCATTCCTAAACCGTGCCTTAAAATACTATTTACGGGTCCCACTGTACTTTTTTACTCCATTCCTTAACTAAGGAACGGAACCTGCAACCCTCCGTTCCTTAACCGTTCCTTAAATTACTATTCATTCAATTTCATTTTTTATTTTATTTCCAACTCAATTCAATTAAAACAAACACACTTTAATAAAAAACAAACACACTTTATTAAAAAACACACAACATTAAAACAAAGTTACAACTTAAACTTAAAAAAATAAAAAGCACACAATTAAAATCCTAAAAAAATAAAAGTACACAATTTTAATAATTTCATCCGCCAAAGTTTGCCCAAATGTGCTCAATTAGATCCTGTTGGAGTTGGGTGTGTGCGCTAGAGTCGCGTGTCCTTGCACGAATAGATAACCGTTCTTGTATAGACGGATGCGCTCCACTTCGAGGCGGACTACTTGCGGTTGAGCTTCCGGGGGATTTCCCGCCTCGGGTCCTTCGTCTTGGACAATCATGTTGTGCAAGATTATGCACGTATACATGATGTCGACCATGTTCTCCATGAACCACGTACGAGCCGGGGCTTTGATGATGTTGAAGTGCGCTTGGAGAACCCCGAACGCCCTCTCCACATCCTTTCGAGCGGCCTCTTGCTTCTGCGCAAAAAGAGCATTCTCTGCGGAAACGGCGACGGAAGTACGTATCTCCCCAAACCGGGTTATCGCAGAAGTAGTCGCGTACTAACCTTGCGGCGGCTTCCTCCCGGTTACGATGGATATACGTACGGGAGTGTCGTTGGGGCGGCGCGGCTTCTTCCGCCTCCCGTCGTCGATCTTCTTCAAGTGATTGTTCCAATATTTGACTCATTTGTTCAAAATGATCCATTAGTTTGATTAAATTTGGGAGAAGAAAAACAGAGTTGATTTGAGATGAAAATTGGGGTGGAAATAGAGAGGATTTGAGAGGAATAGATGTGTGTTTGTGAGTGAAATGAGTATGAAATATGAGTATTTATAGAGTAAATAAATAAAATAAATAAATAAATAACGGCAAAAAAAAACGGTAACAATACCGTTGCAATTTTTTATTTTATTAAATTCAATTTTTTTTTAAAAAAATCGAATTATTGTGTCACCGTGACGACGCCCACTCGCGGGGCAGCGAGTGGGCGTCACGCGTCGAATGGGAGGCCGCCAAGTCGCCTCGGCGCGTGGCGGAACGTGTCGTGCCGCGTCTCGCGGGAACGGCACCCGGCACGGCACCGGCACGGAATGGCGACGACACGGGCGGCTGCAATGCGTGCCGCCGTGGTTCCGTTCCTCCGGAACGAAATAAGGCCCCGCAACGGCACGGGTTGCGGGTGCTCTTACTACTACTATTATTAATATTAGATAATTATGTTTATAATTTCTATTTTCTAACGATAATTCAATTCTAATTTATTGATTTTAAAAAATTGTTGATAACTCGTCACATGATTATTTTATAAAAATATTTAAATACAAATTTAAAAATAACTATTTAAATCAAAAAATAAAAGTAAAACTATTTATTTTTTACCACCTCTATTCGACATTAGGAGTCCATTTTGACAATTTGTCTATATGGTAATAGAGGTTTTATTTTACTTTTACTGTAAATAGAAAATAAATTTTATATTCTATTAATTTATTTTATTATAAAAATAATATACTCCATAAAGGTGGTGTGATTTAGTATTTTGAAATTTGGGTTGAGCTGCGGATTTGGGATTCCGTAAATGAGTTTTTTAAATATTCTAAATGATTGTATTCATTTTGCGGAAATCTATTTTTAGGCATCAATTTATTTTATAAGTTTCTTCTTATTTTGTTAATTACTGGTTGTATAATTTTATAAAATTTCAGTAGATACAAAATAATATAATATATTTTCTTATCATAATTTATTATATAAAAATATTTAATATTATTATTTAAAAAAACAGTTTTAAAAATATTATATAAATATTAATTTTTACTCTGTCCGACCCCACGGGCTTTGTATCCTGCGTCCGTCATTGGTGACAAGAATTATAGACAGTGTTATTTCCTGTGTTAAGTGAAGAGTAAATAAAATACTACTATAATATAGAATAAAGTAATGATAAATATACTTCTATTTTTAATCATGTTTATCTTGGTTATGACAAACCTAAATAGAAGAAAATGAGTCATACTCATTGTGACGGAGAGAAAAATTCATTTTATTTAGTTAGATATCGCGGTCCTACTCATCAAATCAAACATTTAACTAAATTGAATTATTAATAGTTCGTCTATAAAGTTTCTTTTGAATACAGACATTGATGAAAGAAAGCAAATAATATAAAGTATGAGACATTACATTTGGTTTAGCGTTCTTTGCCGGAAAAAAATGACTCAGTTATAATGTGATACAACTCAGTTAGAGGGAATATTATACTTCGTTCGTCCTAATAAATATGAAATATATTGGTGGAAAGTTGTGAACTTCAAATTTGATATTTTTGAAGTGCATCCCATATATTCATGTCCTATAAAGAATAAATATAAATAATTTGCTCACCAAAAAAATATATAAATAATTTGATATAGGGATTTTAGAAGTATATTTATTCAAAAAATTATACAGTCACTAAATTTAGGTCTTTTAGACCATCTCCAACAGTACTGCAAAACTTAAAATGTAGTAGAATAATACCTCCAACAATACTGCAAAACCAATCCTATTATAGATTTTTTAAGAAAAAATACCTATCTTTAGATTTGCACTATAACTATACCAAAAAACTTTTCAGATTTTGTTTTATTACATTCTGTAACGCCCCCAACTCTTTAAAACGGGTGACGCTACCAATTTACTAAAATACGAATTTCTTCTATTTTGAAAATTCAAATATTTAAATGGAAATAAGAAAAATGAAAACGATTTTATAAACTTATCATTGACATTATTTTTTTATATCAAACAATTTAAAGAACACTAATAAGATTTTTTTTCCAACATCAGAAATAAGTGCATATAGATATCTACACCAAAATGTATCACTATGTTAAAAATATATATACTTCATCTAGTATTCCACCAAAATAAAATACCCTGCTTAATCGGATTACAACCTACATCATTCAAAATATAATAGCATAAAAGTTACCGAGTTTTCTCTCCAAAAAAATTCAATTTTACCCAAAATATCAAAGGGTCTACTAGTCAAAAAATAGCAGCTGGGAGACCGTGGACCACGTTGACTGCTGCCCCGGCACCGCCTCCTTAACCTGAAAAACATTAAATAACGGGGTGTGAGTATGCAAGCACACTCAGTGGGGAATACGCTGCAAGCAGTTATAACCAATTGTGTAATGAATCATAACATAATGAACCATCTCAACTTTGCTGACATCTATAGGAGACTAGTCTCGGTCCCTCGTGGACCTGACCCCTCGTGGGCTATTGGTGGGCTGTCAGCGACCCATATGATCCCTCATGGATCTGACCATGTAACCACTACGCTTACAGATAAAAGCAAACCCCACCTCGAAAGTTGTAATCTAAAATAATCTCCTCAAGCTTGGTTTGGTTGTCCGTCCTCGAGCCTCGGAGGTGCCACTCCTAGCACTTTCACACTTAAGCTTAGTCTTAAACTTTTAAACTTAAACCTTATAGTAATTCCAACTTTAGAAAACTTAGACATTTTATTTTAGCTAACAAGACTAATTAAACCATAACAAAGAACTCAACCAATTAGAAACCATAACTCTCATTTGCTTCAACTTTAAACCAAGACATTAGTCAACATAGGCTTTAACATGCAAACGACCTAACCAATCTCATTAACATGCAGCACGAGTTACTTAAACTATTCCAAGAAAGCACACATCTTCATTATTTAAAGTATATCTCAAGTTCATAATCATCTCACACCAATAGGTTACTCAAAAAAAGAAATTAAGAAAATCATGTTTTACAATTCAGTTACTAATCATGGCAGAAAGCACTAACTTTGGAAAATCATTCAAATTGACTCGTAAGTCAAAAATCAACAAAACCAATTGCAAAAGAAGCATATAAAAGTCAGGTTTATGAGGATTAATTTTGAGCTTGAAATTCCTTTTCGTTTAGGATTTATGAATATTTTTCAAGAACCTGCCAGAAACAGGGCAGTCCTTTTAGAAAATTCATAATAAATCCATTCGAACTTGGTTGAAGCAGAAATTTGGTGCCAGCAAGCAGGGCGACGTGACGTGTTTCTATTGGCAGTTGGCATTTTTTTTTTCTTTTTTTTTTTAAAAATAAAAAATAATACCAAAAATAAAAAAAAAATCGGATTCCCAAAAATATAGCCGTTTTATTACTGTTTTTTTGAATATTTTTAAAAAAATTTTTAAAAAAATTAATCTCAAAATCATCTTTAAATACACACATTCAGCATCCATTTGGACGAAATTCAGTCACTTATGAATTTAATTATGTAATTTTTAATTTTTAGGATTTTAATTATATAATTTTTAATTTTTAGGATTTTAATTATGTAATTTTTATTTTGTAGGATTTTAATTATGTAATTTTTATTTTATTTATAATTTGTAATATTATTTCGGTTTTTTTAATGAATTTTAATATTATGTAAATGTTTTTATTTAAATTGAATAATAGAATGGTGAGACCCTTGTGCTCGTCCTCGTGGAAGAGCACGGCTGTGGGTGTTGTGCTCTTAGTAGAAAAAGTGGGGCCGGACCACAACCGTGCTCGTTGGCAAGAGCACGGTTGTGGGTGCTCTCAATAATCATACTAACTAAAACAAAGTTCTAAGTCAAGCCATCAATTTATACAATTCCACCCCAACAATCAAATAGAAAATAGCTAAACTAATCAAAATAACTAAAATCCCCAATTTTAGACAAAACATAAAAATTCTCACTTTTACACATTGACAACCAAAATCACAAAGCTTTAATTCAAATCCACAAACATCAACTTAGGAAGTGAGGTAATCAAAAGAGGAATTTAATTTTTACCTTAATTTGCAAGAAACTTGAGTTTGGGAAAAAGCTTCTACCTTGAATCATCTTCAATGGAGGTAGGAAAAAGATGAGGATGAAGAAACCATGAGGAGGGAGAGGAAGAGGGGCTGCTGGCAGCCAAGGCGTCGCCGGAGAGGTGGTGGGCAACGGCCGGAAGTGGCTGGAAAAGGAGCTGCTCATGTGGGTTTGTGAAAAGTAGTGGGTATGTGTAGATGTGTGCGTGATTTGTGTATGCGTTGAGTGTGTGTTTTTCATGTGAAAAAAGTGTGTATTAGAAGGGTCGGTGTGTGTGTGTTTAAATAGGATTTAATTTCTTTATTATTATTATTTTTTTTATCATCATATTACACGAATCACACACTTACATATACATATACTCTCTCTATCCCATTAAAAATGAAACATGAAACGTTTTCCTTTTTAAATTGTCTAATTAAAAATGAAATATTTCCTAAAATGGAAACAACTCTATCTCTACTTTTTCATCTCTCTTACTTTACTCTCTCTTTATTAATTCATAAAACAATACAACATAAAATCTCATGTCAATTCCCAAATATTTCATTTTAAGTGGAACGAAGGGAGTATTATTTAACATGGAACGAATAGAGTATTATTTAACATGTAGCTTACACACACACCACAAATAAAAAGGCATCAAACAAAAACTCTAATATTTTATAATTTCATTTCAAATTTCTAATACTACTAATTCACCAATACATCAAAAAAAACAATTAGACCTTATTTATTTTGCTGGGGCTGTCTAAGGGCATCCACAATGGGACGGATGTCCCGACGGACATGCCGACGGACTTCCCAAAAACACCCCCTGTCACATTATAAGGACATCTCACTGCACTGTCACGTCATAAGGACATTCCACTACACAATAGCGGACATCCCAAGGACATCCCGACGGACATCCACAAAAAATAATAAAAAATCAGGACGTCGGCCGGGACGTCCGTCGTGTCAATGCAATGGCGGACGTCCCAACGGACGTCCCGGAAAGCCGCGGAACTCCGGTGTCCGCAGTGGACGTCCGTATCCGTATGCATGCTGCCTAATGGCGGACGTCCGGCACACCGGTCCGACGTCCGCCGGAACATCCGCCATTGTGGATGATCTAAGTAGGACAACACAATTGACAATCAAACTCATTAGTTCAAAAACTATAATAATTAATCAATAGGAAAATGACAAAATTCAAAATACTTTTGAAAATTCCAAAAATATACATATTTTTTATTTTTTAAAAAAGATACTGGGGTATTACAAGTTAAAAGTCCAAATCATTTTATATATATCAATATAGAAAAAGGGAAGAAATAGGGGAAGGGAGAGAAGTAAAAATACACAGAAACAAAAACTTTACCGGCACTGTCCAGCGGCTGGGAGAAGAAGATAGAAAATAACCTAATTCATTCTATTAATATTTGGTTGGTAATTAATTAGTGGGCTTGGCACATATCAATATATACACATTTTTTGATTAGTTAAAAAGCTACCCACGTTTTTTTTTTCTAAATTAACAAATAGATATATTAATTAGTTATGCCTATTAATATTGATTAGTTATGCTTTAGTAAATTTCTACATAATTTGATAGCTTTTAAATTTTAATATTAAGAATTAATTTATTTTAGTTTAAAAATTGACAAAAAAATATTTAATTTTTAAACTAATATTATGCCTAATGCATAATATCAAACTATATACGCTATCAAGTATAACAAATTGGAGTAATAGTTAAACATTAATAATTAAAACGATACCTAATTTATATACTTGTGGTATCTTTAATAGAATTTTAATTTTGAATTTTAGTTAACTTATTTTTACCGTGTGATAACTTTTGTAGTATTTTTATTGTATAAATTTTCTAAATTATGTAACTTTTTTATTTAATAAATAATAAATTTCATATATAGTTATATTAATTAATAATCTTATCATATTATTTAATTTAAGTTATTGATAAGTGTTATAGGATTAGTGTGTAATTTAGATAAAATATATAGGTATGATTGCAAAATATAAAAAGTAAGTAGTTTGAGTTTAATGTAAATGATTAGAGTAAAATCTGACATTTAAGATTAAATGAGTTCGTGTATAGGGTAATTGTTGGAGATGCTCTTAGGTGTTGAGCCAATTATTCCAAGTGAAGAGTGAAGTCGTCTTCTCCCCAAATCTTCAGCTCGCGTTCTGTTTCTCCCCAAATCTTCACCGGTAGGGTTTATATTCTTCTTTGTTTTATTTAATCGTCAAGTTTTTGTTTTGCTTTTCTGTTGAATTTACTTATATCAGCATCGAAATCTTCACTCAACCGATTGCACTCGTTTTCTTATTTTTTTTCTCGCTTTGTCTTGTTTGTTCATTCTTCGTCTATCTGAGTATGATCAGTAAATTATGTTATTAATGTTAGAATTGATAGTTTATACTGGAAATTTATCTGATGAATTGAATAACTTAGGATAGTGTAGGGATTTTTCGTTTTGTTTCATCCTACTGATATCATTCATCAAATGCAACTCTGCTAAGCGAAAACTGAACCTAGAATGAGGATAAGAGAAAAAGCTGTCGATTTCCTAACTCCAGCAGCTCTAATAGATGATAAGAATATCAAAGACATTCATTTTCTTGATCATAGGTAGGATAGTATGAGCATATTGCAGAATTAAACATATTTAGGTCAAATTTAGGGGATTTGCAGTATCAATCATAAAATCATTTGGTTAAATTCTACAAAGTTGTTCATATTTTTCGTTCCCATTGCTATGTCTTGACAACAGATTCAGTTAATTACTTTCATAGCTTATTAAAGTTGAGGTAGTGCAATTGATGAGCTAATTTTGAAATTGTGAATTGCTTCTTCTCCATTAAGGTTACAAATATTAGGGCATTGGCAATCTTAATGCCAAAAGCATGGCAGATAAAACTAAAAGATGTCTACCTCTGAACCTGGTGATTTGCTACGACACTTGGGAAAACTACTCTGTTCATATCTCGTTGTCTGATTATTGTAGATTGTATCTTGTTGCATTTGTGGTTTCTGTACTCTTTACTAGTCTGATTCAGATAAACTCTAACACTTGAAACCGGTGATGTTGATATGATCATTATAGGATAGGAAGACATCTGCTGCTCGAACTAGGAAGTGAACGGGAAAAGAAGCAAGTACATCTTTTGTTGGTATAACTATGGTTGATGCATGGACCCTGCTTGGGGCTGCTTTCGTCCCAGTTATCATTGCTGGTAGAGCTTTGCGAACGAGAGCAAGACATGCTGAGGAGCAAAGATTAAGAAGTGCGTGGAGCCGGGAGAAGAGTGGGGATGACATTTTTGTGTGCGAGAGAGTTTGCACGTCGAAGAGGATGTTGAAGAAAGTAGGAGCCTTTGCCAAGGATCCTATCCCGGATACTTGCATTACGGTCTGCGGTGTTTCTGAGCTCGATGCTTGTGCTGATGCCTGTGCTCGAACTGTGTGTGTCAACCAACATCAAGTACCCAACTGGAATGACATTTGCCTCCGTAGATGCCAGAGTGAGTGCCTCAAATTATCCGAGTCTCGCATTGCACGTTGAATGATTTGATTTTGTGTTATCTGATTAACTCCTCAACAGTTATGTTCTTGATGTTATTATCATCTGTTTTTTACTTTGATTATGTTCTGATACTATTTTGTAAGGTGCATCAATCCTATTAAAATTCTTAATTGTGATTTATAAATCAAAGTGGGGATTGGTGAATCATGATTGAAATGTCTCATTCAATCTTTTTAACAAATGGAGGAAAGTTCGATAGAGAAATGGACAAGATGAGATACATACAACTGATCAATACATGTGGAACCACATATCAATGTAGACAAACAATTATACAATGCCCCAACAATCCTCTTCACAAACAATAATAGTGTCCCAACAATAATGGAGAACTATTATTTGCAATGCTTGTTGAACCACATACCAATATTCAGGTAGCTTTCATAGTCTGACTGTGGTCTGCGAAAACAAGAACATGTTTCTTAGCACACGGAGCATGTTTCCGACCACATTATTAGGGCGCGACGCCTTACCTGTCAATGCTGTGTTCATCGTTGGGGAAGACAATAACCTTGGTTTCGACCCCTCTCTCCCTCAATGCTCGTGCAAACTAAATGTCCAGAAAAAACAGAGTGTTATAGTTCGGTTCATAAAATCACAATCATCTTTCGAGGAACATTAAACTTTACTAAAACACGCGTAAACACAACTTCATGTTGGAGATTTGGTGTTTTATGGTACGAGGTCTTACCTGTATTCCGTTACACATTGGCAGGCGGATATCCCAGGCACCAAGTAGAAAAATCGTGGGGGTTTTAACCTGGAAAAAAGTAGGTATAGTTGATGCAGAGATGGTGATGATAGGAGCAGATGATAATGGACTGAGTTTTGCAGCAGAATTTCTAACTAAACTAGCATTGTATAACCTTTGAGACATGAGCAATAGGAGACTTGCTATAAAACAGAGCCAGGTGTTCTGCACAAAGGGATTCTGTGAAGGTAGGTCTTCGTTCGCCTCCAAAAACCTCAGCGAAACACCAGTCGGGAATATCAGATGTGCCAAACAACAGAGGAATGTTGCATAGGGGATTCCTAGTTGCTGCTGCAGCAAACATTTCGGGTGCCTGTATAGACGAACGACTCAATAAAACCCGAACGACTCAATAAAACCATGGTCTGAGTTGTTAAAAGAAGAAGCACCTACCTGACCAATCAAGTGTGTAGTAAAAAATCCACCATGCGAACCACCAAGGACGAATATTTTAGATGGATCCACAAGTCCCTTGTCAATGACAGCGTCTAATGCAGTGAGTACGTCTCTCACATCCTGCGTAAGCACCAAGAATGCAGCATATCAATAGATTTACTAAATAATCTTATAACACTAGAATGACTACCTGGGATCCAATGTTTCCCAGAAGAGATTGCAACGCTTCCTCGCCAAATCCGAGAGAACCCCTACCGTCACAGTTAAATTAGATTTAACCTCAATTTAATAGGATGAGGGAGGAGAGTGAAAGAGAGATAGACCTGTAGTTGACAATAAGCAAGCTATAACCAAGTGAAGATAGGAAAGCCAAAGACTTGGAGAAGCTTGCCAATGAAACCGTGTGTGGACCTCCATGAAGGAAGACAACTAATGGATCTGGCGATTCAGACGACTTCCTATGCCTCGATGATACATATATAGCTTCAAATGGTTTGCACGCACCTGCTACAAAAACTCCAGAGTCACAGAAGCAAAATTCATATCTGGAAGATAGATTCATCTAAACATCTTATTAAGCACCTTTTGCAAGATTCTCAGAAACATCCCTCACTGGTATACTCAATATGTCAAATTGTTGTGATGCTAACAGCAATGAAACCTGAAAACAGTGACAAACAAGATTATTCATGGCTTAAAGAATGAAATTAACAAGTTAGTATAGTATAATATACCTTGTCTGAGCATTTGGATATGGGGCTTGAGACATCCCACCATCTCCATTTTCCGACCAAACTACCATACTTGATCTCGGGAATACTAACAGGACTGCTGCACACTTGAGCACACAAAAAAAATGTGATAAATCAGAACAAGGATGCTTCAGAAATACTAGTATTTTCTCTCACCAGAAATAACATTGTCACTTCCTACAGCTAGGACATCCCAGGAAGACCTTGAATCGTTAGGGGTGATTCGCGATACATTTCCACTGTAACGATCATAAAAAGGCATTGTTTTTACTGTGAAGAAGATTACATATTGATATTGTCAGGATGGCTATGACTAACCTTAATATATTTACTGAAAGTATAGTTTGAACACTGCCCCAAGCAGAAGATAAAAACATTGTGTGGCCATCAGAAAGCCATGGATTGCAGAGTAAGCTCGAGCAGTAAAGCCCGGGAAAGCAGCCATTTTCAGGACACATGATCACAGGTACCTAAATGAGAACAACATCACTTCCCTATTCTTTCTGTTAAATGACATTAATAGGAAATGAGCATACCACATCAGCAACTTTCAGAGGGCCGAGCTTCCCGTTGGAGGGCCACTCAATCTTGTGAAGCGACTGAGTTGCTGAGTGTGCCCCAGAAT
This sequence comes from Salvia splendens, assembly GCF_004379255.2. Classification (NCBI taxonomy): domain Eukaryota; kingdom Viridiplantae; phylum Streptophyta; class Magnoliopsida; order Lamiales; family Lamiaceae; genus Salvia; species Salvia splendens. The sequence goes on from NC_056049.1 coordinate 22,304,513, forward strand.
CAACACTAGTTTTTGCTGATAAGAAAACAAGAGATTTCCCATCTGGACTGATGATATGGAAAGCAGTTTTTAAGCAAAGACTTATCTGTATAATATCTGACTTATCAGTATAATGTAGTTATTGGCCTACAAACCTGAAACGGGGAAAGAATGCGCTATTTAGGCCGTGAGTCAGTTCGATTATCAGTGGAACTTTAGCTGCATCACTTCTGAGGATAATAACAGAAACAAACTGATAAGTATTATTCTTGTTTTGATGAGAAAGGGACACTCAAGTTTAATAAATTGACCTTTTTGTAATAGAATCTGATTCAAAAGATGGAGCCTCAACTGCATAGAGAGAACATGGTCTATTATAGCAGTATTTGATGCCAAACTTTCGAGTATCCGAAGGCCACCACCCAACAAAGACAAGATGCTGCTGCTGCTTTCCATCGAGTGGGGGAGCCCATACAACTTGCCCGACACACAACTCCCTCCCAGCTCCAGTAACAGCAACGCCACAAATCTCTCCACTGCAGAATGTTTTTTTTTCTGAATCATTTTGTTTCCCAATCACTAGAGCGTGCGATAAACTATGTAAAACCTGTTAACATCGATGACAAAAATGGCCGGCTGTTTTTTCCCAGAATATGTTTCTCCCCAGTCTTCTTCCCAATCACCTTGACCCTTCCAGCTATTGTGATCTTCTTTTTTTAAACCAGAAGTGTTGAATGCTGGTTTGGCGAGGTCTGGTGCCTCGGCAACATAAGCAATGAAGGTCTCGTTGGAGTTCCACGAAATTCCCTCGAGCCTGCCACCACAAGAGATCGAAATGATACGCTACAAATTCAACAAATTCCACAATCTCAATGAAACGATACACTGACTATCCACCTCAAAAATTTCACATCTATCATTAACTATTAAATGATACTTATGCAAATGAAAAACAACTTTTTGTTCCATTGAACTAATGATGTCTCTTTTCTGAGATTTGAAGACATTGTTAAGATCAAGTACAACAGTAGAAATTCATCACGTTATTAGCATCACTAACTATTGGTATCAGCAAAAACTTGTTAAACAACGTATATTTACCATCCATCGGTATACACTGGTCCGTGAATAGAGCGTGGAACACGAAACTCCTTCTTAAGTTGAGATGGACCCCATATTTCAAAGCAAGCTGAAGAGTGCTCACCTTCAAAGTTTCGCACAAGGAGAAGCTTTGATCCGGATGGAGAGGGGACAACAGCGGACACACTGGTAATCTCTGTAGGAAATGGCGCCCAGTCAAAACTTACAGAGCTGCCAATCTTTCGCGAAATATGAGTCGATAGGATCGACTTTCTCCTCTTGTTGGACAAAAGATCTGTTTGACTAATTAAAAACATTGCAGTGTAGGTGATGGAGTACGTACTAAACAAGCCCAACAGCAGTAAAGCCCAAGACAGAGTATCAGTTCGGCATGACTAAAGAGTATCAGTCCGGCGTGACTAAAGAGTTCAGTTCGGCACAACCAAAGAGTTCGGCCCCAGCCTACAGCTCGGTGAAAGCCAACTCATCAAGCTCTGCTCTCAGGTCGGCATCAAGCTCTACTCTCAGATCGGCAAAAGCTGCTCGGCAATAATTCAGCAGTTCGGTCTCAGTATTCGACCGAACTAGGAGATAATGGACTCATGCAAGATTTCCACCTCCACTACACCGACGATCTATTTAGTGGTGTCAAGCAGTCATTAACTCATGCAGGATAGTGGACCCATGCAAGGTCGCCACGATCTCCACGACATCCACTACCTAATAAATGCTGCATGCCACGATCTTAGTTCACTGTATAAATAGAACCTAGGTCAGATAGATAAGGTCTTCGGCTTCTTCTTTTAAACTCTAAAAAAGCTCTCTAGAGAGAATATCATAAAGCAGGCCAGTGTTGTAAGCTGTAATTCGCAGATCAAGCAATACAAACCTGCCCCCATTTCTCCCCGTGGACGTAGATTTACCTCAGTAAATCGAACCACGTAAAACCTCTGTGTCGTAATTTATTTTTACGTGCATTAATTACCATCGAAAATTCGCCGCTTCATCACTGGCGCCGTCTGTGGGAAACAGAGAACCAAATTTGTGATAAAGCGAGTTTTTGATCCTCTTCTACCAAAAAAAAAAATGCATACCAGATCACATAACACCCGTGCCTCCGTCCGTGATAACCATGAGGAAGCTAATCCAGCAGCCCATAGGCCTGGAAAGCAGCCTCGTGAAAAATCTACTTCCAGTTCTCACGGAGAAGGAGCAAGCCGCTCAAAAGGTCCACACACCGAGTCTTCCCAGCAGCCTGATTTGAACGAGGCTGTCAAGCTGTTCTTGGCCGAGAAGCAGGAGGAGTTCTTAACCTTCCTGCAGAAGAGCCAACAGTCGGAGAAGACAACGGCGGATTCTCCCTCCTCATCCAGACATGAAAGTCACTACCGCAGTAGTGACGTGTCTTCCAGGAGAAAGAATCCTCAACCCCGACATGTTCCTCCTCGGTACCGGAACCACAGGAGAACTCCATCTCCTCCGTACCGAAGAGATGTCGGGTTCGCCATGTACGGAGCATTAAAGACTCCATTCTCGGACGACATCACCCGGACTCCTTTGCCGCGGAACTACCGGACACCGTCAATGACTTATGACGGGCTAGAGGATCCTCATGACTTCTTGGGACGCTATCAATATAATATGGCGAACCAGGGTCTCAATGAGGTCCACATGTGCAAGCTGTTCCCCGAGTTGCTCATCGGGAACGCCAGAAGGTGGTTCGACAGCCTTCCTCAAGGCAGCATCAGATCCTACCGAGATCTCATGGATGCTTTCCACAGGAGGTTCTTTCAGAAAGCGGAAGCCCGAATCACTTCGGCTCAGCTGCTTTCTATACGTCAAGGTCGCGACGAAAAGATCAGCGACTTCCTGACGAGATTCCATAAGGAATGCCTACAAGTAGATAATCTCAATGATCTACTTGTCATCTCGGCATTCCAAAATGGAATCCTGCCCGGAGCTCTCTACAGAAAGCTCGTGGAGTGCGGTCCGCAAACAGCTCAAGAAATGTGGGACATTGCGGACCAGTTTTCTCGTGCGGATGAGGCAGACCGTCGAAAACGGTCGTTAGACAGCTCATCCCAAGGAGACAAAAGGAAGCCCGATCAAAGCGACCAGGTGCTTCCTCGCCGAACTCCTTTTGAAAGAATTCAAAGGGCACCAGTACAAGGCAGATTGGGACCACGTCTCAATCCTGAGAAGCCGCCCGCTCAGTTCGTACCATTAAACAAGTCAAGAGCGGAAATTTTCGAACTACATTCCGATATGTTCGAAAAACCAAAGCGGATGACGAAATCAGCCGCACGGCGACTTCAGGATCAATATTGCTCCTTCCATCAAACCCACGGTCACGATACCGAGGAGTGCCGAGATTTGGCTGCAGGTATTGACGTTCTTGTGAAAACAGGAACGTTAAAAAAATACCAAAGCAAGCAGCCGAAAAAGAACAAAAGGCAGAGAAGTGCGAACTGCAATCCTCAGGATCCGAAAAGACATGAGGATCCCGAAGACGACGACGAGCCGCAATACGATGGAGTAATCCTGACTATTGATGCTCTCCCAGCCGGGAAGACTAAGTCGTCCCTAAAAGCAGAACGCAGAGGTTCCAATCAAGAGGAACCAACACATAAAAGGCTGAAGAAAGACGAAGTGATTACATTTTCAGATGCCGATCCCGTCCCAGCCATCTCTCCTCACCAAGACGCTATTGTCATCCAAGCCGGGGTGGCAAACAAACTGGTCCACAGAGTATTTGTGGATACAGGAGCGTCAGTCAGCATTCTTTTTAAAGAATGTTTCGATAAAATGGAAGTGGATCCAGCTCGGCTCAGTCCGGCTCCACTTCCTCTGAAAAGTTTCGCCCAGGAGGACACCCGCCCTGAAGGTATTATCAGCCTTCCGATCACGGTGGGAAAAGCGCCTACAAGCTCCAATACGATGATCGAGTTCTTTGTGGTGAAAGCTCGGTCTCCGTACAACATCATCCTGGGGAGGGACTGGCTCAACACAGTTCGGGCCGTTTGCTCTACTTATCACCTCACCATCAAGATTCCCACTAAAAATGGGATAGCGGTCATCCGAGGTGATCAAAAGAGAGCAAAAGAATGTCTGCAGATTGCGCTTAAAAGTGCCGAGCAATCAGTTCGGCACCATCAAGCATAGCAATCACAGCAACCGGAGTCGGAGGCAAGCGAGATGACCGAAGTCACTTCAGAGCCGAACTCAATGACCGTTCAGTTATACGAAGATGATCCATCCAGAACGGTCAACGTCGGCTTCGCAGGAACGCCTCTACTCCGGGAAAAGACCATTCAGCTCCTCAAGGAGTACAAAGATGTCTTTGCATGGTCTCCGTTGGACATGACCGGAGTGCCCCCCGAGGTAATCACTCATCGGTTAAATATTGATCCTTCAATCCGGCCAGTAAAACAGAAGCAAAGACTCTTTGCGGCAGAAAGAAGCCAAGTCATCCATGACGAAGTCCGCCAATTACTAAAAGCGGATGTACTATTCGAGGTGAAATATCCTTCTTGGGTGGCCAATCCTGTGATGATCAAGAAAAAAGGAGGAGGATGGCGGATGTGCATAGATTTTACCGATCTAAACAAGCACTGTCCAAAAGATTGCTATCCCCTTCCGAATATAGATAAAAAAGTAGAAGCTTTGATCGGCTTCGAAATTTTCTGTTTTCTTGATTTATACAAAGGATATCACCAAGTGTTGATGGATGAGAGTGACGCTCCGAAAACAGCTTTCATCACCGATTTCGGCATTTTCGCTTATAAAAAGATGCCATTCGGTTTAAAGAATGCCGGAGCCACTTATCAAAGGATGGTAGACAAGCTTTTTCGGCACCTAATCGGGAAACAGGTTGAAGTGTATGTCGACGACATAGTTGTCAAAAGCAAAAGCACTTCGGAGTACGAAGACAACCTCAAATCCACTCTCGACGTGCTCCGGAAAGCCAACCTCAAACTCAACCCCCAAAAATGTACCTTTTTGGTAGATTCAGGAAAATTTCTGGGTTGTTGGGTTTCAAAGGACGGACTCAAGGCAAACCCTTCAAAAGTTCAAGTCATTCAAAACATGGCAATGCCGAAGTCCATACATGACGTGCAAAGGCTAACCGGATGTCTAGCCGCACTGAATCGATTCCTTTCCCAAGCAGCCGAAAAGCAACTGCCGTTCTTCAAAGTGTTGAAAAAAGCACCAAAGTTCGAGTGGGGAGCCGAGCAGAAAAAGGCCTTTGACGAGCTCAAAAGTTATCTAGCCGAGCTTCCTATTCTCTCTGCTCCAACCGAAGCCGAAGTAATATTCTTATACTTAGCGGCATCAGATCAAACCATCAGCGCGGTGCTTGTACGAGAAGAAGGCCTAAAGCAGTTTCCCATCTACTTTACAAGCCGAGCATTAAGAGGTCCAGAAACAAGGTATCAACCTCTGGAAAAAATTGCTCTGGCGTTAGTAAATGCAGCAAGGAGACTGCGGCCATACTTCTATGCTCACAAGGTATGTGTCTTAACCGATCTGCCTCTTCGGCAAGTTTTGACCAAGCCAGAAGCATCAGGCAGAATCGCCAAATGGGCCATAGAGCTGGGAGAACACTCGATCGAGTACCTACCTCGGAAAGCCATCAAGGGACAAGCCTTGGCAGATTTTCTTACAGAGGCCAAGTTCGATCAAGCAATCCCTGTCATTGCCGAACAGAAAAAGTCTGCCAATGCCGAACTTGCACAGCCCTTGGAATCCGAAGTAGAGCCGCCAGACTGCTGGAGCGGATTCGTAGATGGAGCTTCAAACAAGATGGGAAGTGGAGCTGGTATTTTACTCGTCGCTCCCGACGGACACGAGGTAACCTACTCACTTCGGTTCCTATTCCCCACTACTAATAATGAAGCCGAGTACGAAGCCCTCCTGGCCGGACTTCAGTTAGCGCAAAGTCTGCTCGTCAAATCTCTCAAAGTCCATTGTGATTCACAAGTCATAGTAAATCACATGTTGGGTACCAGTGAAGCCCGTGACGAGAGAATGAAGAAGTATTTGGACAAAGCGCAAAGCATCAGCCGAAGTTTCTCCTATTTTCGGATAATCCGCGTTCCCAGAGCGGAAAATAGCCGAGCAGATACCTTAAGTAAGTTGGCCTCAGATCCGAGCTCAAAGGCGGAAGAATTAATGCATCGAAGCATTGATGAAGCCGAGGTACATTCAATATCCAGCTCGCCGAACTGGATGACGCAGATCTTGCAGTATCTGGATCAAGGACAATTGCCCGAAGATAAGAGAGAAGCTCGGAAGATCACGTGCCGAGCACTTCGGTACGAACTTCATGAAGGAGTCCTCTTTAGAAAGTCTTACCTCCAGCCGTTATTGCGGTGCGTAGGACCAGAAGAGACGGACTACATCCTCAGAGAAGTTCATGAAGGGTCGTGCGGTAGCCACATCGGAGCTAGAGCTTTAGCTAAAAAAGTTCTAAGATGGGGATATTATTGGCCAACCTTGGTACAAGAAGCAGTGCAGCTCGTCAAGACATGCCCGAAGTGCCAAATCCATGCAAATATCCCAAGAATGCCGCAGACCGATCTATCCACTATGCAAAGCCCTTGGCCTTTCATGCAATGGGGCATAGACATAGTGGGACCACTTCCTCAAGCTCCTCGGCAAATGAAATTCCTAGTCGTTGCCGTGGACTACTTTACGAAGTGGGTAGAAGCTGAACCATTAGCTACGATAACGAGCTCGAAGGCATTGGATTTCGTCTGGAAGAACATAGTGTGCCGATTTGGCATACCCCACATCCTCATCTCGGATAACGGGACTCAGTTCACCGACAAGACGTTCAAGAATTGGTGCCAAGAGCTGAATATTCAACAGCGGTTCACTTCGGTCTCTCATCCACAAGCAAACGGACAAACGGAGGTAACAAATCGTATCCTGGTGAAAGGGTTAAAAGCTCGGTTAGAACAAGCCAAAGGACAATGGGTAGAAAATCTCCCTCAAGTCCTATGGTCCTACCGAACTACACCCACAACCTCCAATGGTGAAACTCCATACAGTCTGGTGTACGGCACTGAAGCCGTAATTCCGGTGGAGATCGGCGTACCCAGTCCCCGAACTCTAAATTTCTCCTCAGAAATGAATGACGACGGACTGAGAGCCGAGCTAGATCTTGCCGAAGAAAGAAGAGAATTGGCATGCATAAAAGCAGCCAAGTACAAGGAGCAAGTAGCCCGGTATTACAACCAAAGGGTGAAGAAGCTGCAATTTCAAGTGGGAGATCTCGTCCTGAGAAACAACGAAGTAAGCCGAGCAGAAAAGCTGGGCAAGCTCGAACCCACATGGGAAGGTCCGTATCGGGTATCAGAAGTCCTCGGCAAAGGGTCTTACAAATTGGCTCACATGTCAGGAGAACAGGTACCCCGAACATGGCACATTTCCAACCTCAAAAAGTTCCATTTGTAAGAGACAGTCCGGTCAGTCAGTCTTGAGTCCTGTTTGCTCAATGTGCTTTATTTGGTTTACTTGTTCTTTATTTGTCTCTGTGCGTTTTGTTTGTGTGTTTTGTCTGTCTCTGTGCGTGTCGTCTCTTACAAATGTTACTGAGGTATCTTGTTCTTCGAAGACTGATCCCCTTCTTAGAACATATACAAGCTAAACAATTGTGAGTCAAAGCTTCTACAGAAGATACAAGACCACAATTTAGCTTAAACAAGCAGTTCGTCTGAAACGAGCTGCAACAAGCCCACGATTGTGCGTCAAAGCTTCTAAAGAGGATACAAGACCACAATTCAGCTTAAACAAGCAGTTCGTCTGAAACGAGCTGCAACAAGCCCACGATTGTGCGTCAAAGCTTCTAAAGAGGATACAAGACCACAATTCAGCTTAAACAAGCAGTTCGTCTGAAACGAGCTGCAACAAGCCCACGATTGTGCGTCAAAGCTTCTAAAGAGGATACAAGACCACAATTCAGCTTAAACAAGCAGTTCGTCTGAAACGAGCTGCAACAAGCCCACGATTGTGCGTCAAAGCTTCTAAAGAGGATACAAGACCACAATTCAGCTTAAACAAGCACTTCGTCTGAAACGAACTGCAACAAAAGTCCAATTCTCGCGATAAAACTTGCCTGAATTAGGACTAGGGAAAGTCCGATCCACGCGATAAAACTCGCCGAATTAGGACAAGGGAAAGTCCGATCCCCAAATTAGGACAAGGGAAAGTCCGATCCCCAAATTAGGACAACGGAAAGTCCGATCCGAGCGATAAAACTCGCCAAATTAGGACACAAACCAAGTCCGGTCAAAGAAGAGTTCACTTCATGAGACCGTGGACAAACATCAACTTACCCCATACTTTTTTCCAGAATGCCGAAGTGATTCACTTCGCTTTTCGGGGGGGGTAGTGATGGAGTACGTACTAAACAAGCCCAACAGCAGTAAAGCCCAAGACAGAGTATCAGTTCGGCATGACTAAAGAGTATCAGTCCGGCGTGACTAAAGAGTTCAGTTCGGCACAACCAAAGAGTTCGGCCCCAGCCTACAGCTCGGTGAAAGCCAACTCATCAAGCTCTGCTCTCAGGTCGGCATCAAGCTCTACTCTCAGATCGGCAAAAGCTGCTCGGCAATAATTCAGCAGTTCGGTCTCAGTATTCGACCGAACTAGGAGATAATGGACTCATGCAAGATTTCCACCTCCACTACACCGACGATCTATTTAGTGGTGTCAAGCAGTCATTAACTCATGCAGGATAGTGGACCCATGCAAGGTCGCCACGATCTCCACGACATCCACTACCTAATAAATGCTGCATGCCACGATCTTAGTTCACTGTATAAATAGAACCTAGGTCAGATAGATAAGGTCTTCGGCTTCTTCTTTTAAACTCTAAAAAAGCTCTCTAGAGAGAATATCATAAAGCAGGCCAGTGTTGTAAGCTGTAATTCGCAGATCAAGCAATACAAACCTGCCCCCATTTCTCCCCGTGGACGTAGATTTACCTCAGTAAATCGAACCACGTAAAACCTCTGTGTCGTAATTTATTTTTACGTGCATTAATTACCATCGAAAATTCGCCGCTTCATCAGTAGGCATCTTCTGCACATCATTACAAGAAAAAATACTAAATATTTCAGGAATAATCTAAGCAAAGGGAGCAAAAAAAACATGAAGCAGCAATACCAGACTCGGATTCGAAAGTCCATGCTTTATCAATGGTAGGAATAGTAGTGAATTCTTGTAGCAACTTAGACATAGCATCATGATCCATTGCTGATTCAACTGCTATCTTTCTGCAAATGTTAACCAAATTGCTACATTCGTTGTGCAAATGCAATAAGTTTCTTAAAAAGGTATAAACAGTAGGAATGTGGAAAAGGATCAAATCTTAGCTTGTATACTAAAAGATGATGAGAGCAGTTGTTTTCCTTCACCTACGATTCTAGATTGCTTCTTTGGAGATGGAAGCTACAAATCAATGTCACTCATCACTATCCACATAGCCTATAATTTTTTTTTGTTTTTTTTGTTTTGTTGTTTATTTGATGGCTGCTTTTGTTTTTTACTTGAAAGAATCTTATCTTATTTTGTCTTGTACTACAAAAGAGTTGATTTATATACATCAAAGGAAATTAAAAAAAAATACAAAGAACCAAAAGATCAAAACTAGTGAAGAAGGAGTGCACATTTATTTAAAACACTTAATGAAACTTTTTGTATGATTTATGCAAAATTTTATACAAAATTAAACAACTTAATCTCGACGGTGATAGTCCGTCGAATAAAGTTACCGGCATCGTTTCCGGCACCCGCGGACTATGGTTTATAAAACTAACCACGGATATGGAGACAATTTTCAAAAAATTGGTAATTTATTTTTACCGCGGCGGATGTATATAAGTTTTTCAAAAAAAATTATTTTACCGGCGGATTTGGCGCCGGAAAATCCATCGGTATTTTTGCGACCGGTATTTTTGATGGTTTTAATTCAACCCCGCTCCATTTCCATCTTCCGCCTCAGCCTCCCGACGGTTGCTCCGCCACCGGAAGAACAGAAAGCCTCCATTGAAAGTTGATTTTAGGTACATTTCTGCAATTTTCGATTTTACGCCGATTTCTAAATTCTAGTCTACGTAAATTTCGATTTATATTCGTTCAATGCAGTTTAATTGTTCATGTATTTCTGTTCTTAGAATGTGATGGTTTTGGAAGGAAACTCGATTAGATTATGAATTTTTGTTGTGGTTGATACATAGAAACTCTGATAATTTGAATGCAGACTGCTTGAGAGCAGAAACTTTGCTATGCTTGTGAATTTTGGAGTTTTATTATACAAATACTTTATGTATTTTGCATTTTAAAAAAGTCATGCATATATACACCTTTTCATGGGACAAAAATGAGAAGATGCTTTATAAATCTATGAACTGTTAATACTGCATCAAATAGGTCATCCTTATTGCTGTAAAATTCTGCTTTCTTTAGATTTATTGGATTTTTAGTTACTTCCAAAATACTGGAAATCTGTAAGATATTAGTTTTCTAAAGAAACTGCATGCTTATGTGATCACACATGGAAAATCCTGCATAATGGATCAATACATTTAATCATTTACTTTTTCTCTTAGTTGTTTCTTATTGAAGGAGCATATGACTGCACTCATTTTTGTATGTGCATGCCTTAGGCTGTTAGAAATTGGTGGCTAAGTTTGGGGTGGCTCCTCCGACTTGTTGTTGAGAAGAAGCAGTGGAGATAATGTCGATTTTGTTCTATTGTGTGTTGTGTATTGTTACTCTAATGCTATACATATGTAAATATGATAATTTTCTGTCTGATCTTATAAACGATCATTTTTCGTTTAGGGATTATAACAATGAGTGAGAGTCGCCAGTGGATGTATAGGCGTTACCTTCCCGAGGGTGGATGGAATCCAAAGTTTTTGGAGGGGCTTGAGGAATTCGTCAAGGTTTGCAAGTAGTAAACCTGCGTATCTGGACAAACACAGAATTAGGTGTCCATGTAAAAAAATGTGATAACAAGCGCTATACAGATCCAATGGAAGTTAGGTATCACCTTTCTAGGTTTGGTTTCGTAAAGGATTACCACTTGTGGAGGTTCCAAGGCGAAAAAATCATTGAATCGTCAGCTGCCAGCACTCAAAAAGGCGAAAAAATAATTGAATCATCAGCTGCCAACACTCAAAAAGGCGAAAAAAATATTGAATCGTCAGCTGCCAACACTCAGAAAGGTGAAAAGATCATTGAATCATCAGCTGCCAACACTCAGAAAGGTGAAAAGATCATTGAATCATCAGCTGCCAACACTCAAAAAGGCGAAAAATTCATTGAACCATCAGCTGCCAAAACTCCTATGGATGTTGAAGTGGGAGCACCTTCTACATACCACATAGGGGTGTCTAGTAAATGCAAGCATCTAGGAAAGTCGGTGTCTGTTCCAGGGAGATCCCGACGGATGGTAAGTGTATTGTGTATAGATATGCAGTCGATTATTTAAATCAATATATGTTTATTATATTTTGATACATAGGCGGTCAAGGGGAGTGTCTTGGTGAGGAACTGTTTGTATGTGTCATTCAATGATTCGAAGCACTACACACTTTTTATGGATGGGAGATATACATATAAAAGGAATGCAAATATTGTTTGCTGATTATATAACATAAATATATACAGATATGTATATCTGTTTGTTAACATAAAAATTTTCTTATTAACTAGGTAAGGGTGCAAGCGACAAATTTGGAGTAAAGCTGTGTAGATGACGGTTTTGGAGTAAAGCTTTACAAGAAGAGAAGAATGCTCGGGATTGAGAGCTTGTCACAAAGCTCTGCAGGTAGCAGCTCGTTTCACGGCAGAGAGTCCTGACTTGGTTGCTTCCATGCGAGAGGAATTGAGAGAGGAAGTACGAGAGGAATTGCAACAAGAGGTATGGCAAGAGTTTAAGCAGGAAATGGACAAGAAATTAAAGTATGAGAGCATGCAAAAATGGAAAAATGAAATTGCAGCGATGCAAGAGAAGGTGGAACAATTCATAATGTCCCAACAGTCTGCACCAGTCAAGTTACACCCCTGACGATTCTAAAAAGATATGATCGACCCATGCACTCTATACGTTAAAGTTTTCCACTCGTTTTCGTTTACATTTTTTTTAAATTTTGGGTTGAGTCAAAGTGAAACATAGAATCCAGACTGAAGGATTAATTTTTAGACATGTCCAGTATAGTTTCCATATGTTAGTTATTGTTTACCGGTTATAATTGATATGATGGTTTAGTTAAAACAACAAGAATAACAAAAAATAGAAAAATATGGTCTCTGATTAACTAATGATAGATGCCTCGGAAAAATGCCCCGAATCGGAAACTAGGAAATATCGATGGACTTGTGGTCGGTTAACTCACCGTCGTTTACACCCCATATTGGTGTCGGATTTGATTGACTGTGGTGTCTGTCGATAATTTTACGCCGAAATGTTTCCATTAATAAAGTCTTTTTGCGACAAGGTTATTGATGACATGCAGCTTCTGTCGGAAATCCCTCAGTAACACTATTTATCAATGGATTCTCAGGCTTTATCGACTGATCAATTCCGTTGGTAAATCTCTATTTTGGTAGTCGTATGAGTATGAATAAGATTGTATTTTCATAATGCATTTAATTACCAATTGATAGTTTCAATATAGAAATTGAATTAACAAGGACGATTTGAGATATGTTTTTTTTAATATTTATTTATTTATTATTATTATTATTATTATTATTTAAAACATACTATACGCTTAAATAATTGATCCCCAAACTAACTGCAATTAGAGAAAATGTCGCATTCAGTAACTTCGAAAAATGACCTGAAAAACATGATACATAAAACTGTTACTATTTGGTAAAAACACAGAAGATCACAAAACCCTTCACAGAGATGAATATTAATGTCCAACAATAAGGAGAAGAATTTGATGCAATCTGTCTATGATTTGAGATGCTTGTTGAACCACGCACTGATATTCAGGTAGCTTTCGTAGTCCGACTGTGGCCTGCAACAACAACGATGTATCAGACTCATAACACTGCGTTTTATTAGGACACGAAGCATGGTTTCGACCACTTTATTAGGGAGAGATTCCTTACTTGTCAATGCCGTGCACATCATTGGGGAAGATGATAACCTTAGTTTCGACTCCTTTCTCTTTCAATGCTCTCGCATACTACATGACCGAAAAATCAGAACAAATTAGATGACACAGTACCAGAAAAGTCATAGAAAACTTGAAATCTGCATGCAAATTGTACTCAGATTTCCAGTGGCACGGCTTTTATGTATCGCAAAAGTGTGACCATCAAACAGTCAATTTGTTTGGCTAAATCGTGATATTCACACTTGGAACTTTACTAAAACGTGTAAGAAAACTTCACAGTGGGCATATGTATTTATATACTTCATTTTAATTCAAGAATATAGCACGAGGCCTTACCTGTATTCCGTTAGATACTGGTACGCGGAGATCTTTAGCACCAAGCAGAAAAATCGTGGGGGATTTGACCTGGAAAGAACTAAGAATTCAGCAGAGGACAATATTTCAAGTAGATCGACTACTGTATTTACATGTGACAAGATGCATCACTGTGTCGTGCAGACTAGAATTACCCGAGGTGAAAATTAATAGGACCAAAATATTGATAGAATTAACAGATTGAATTTTACGATAACTAGCTATTCTATTAGCTTAATTCAAAATTTCAACGTCTCCGCAGAATTCATACCTTTGAGACATGAGCAATAGGAGACTTGCTATGAAGAAGAGCCAGGTGTTCTGCAGAAGGGGATTCAGTGTATATAGTATTTCCATAACTTCCATAAGCCTCAAAGAAACACCAATCCGGAATATCAGATGTGCCGACCATTAGAGCAAGGTTGCATACGGGGTTCCTAGCAGCTGCTGCAACGAACCTTTCTGGTGCCTGGAAAGACGAGAAGAATTTCTAAATTTAGTAACTCAACTCCAAATAATAAGATAGATGAAGTCGGGATGCATTAATTTTATCTTAGGTACTGGTCAAGGAGCAGATTATAAACCCAAGTAGCCCAGAACAACCACCTATCACCTGAGTTGTTAAAAGACATAGTAGCAGAAGCGTCATTCTACCTGACCAATCAAATGTGTAGTCAAAAATCCACCATGAGAACCACCAACGACAAATATTTTAGATGGATCAGCAAGTCCCTTGCCAGTAACATAGTCTATTGCAGTGAGTACGTCATTCACATCCTGCATGAGCACCAGGAACGCGGAGCAGCCTCTCACATATCACCAAATCTAAAAAACAATTTTCTAAGGGGAAGAATGACTAATGATTCTAAATAAATAATAGTAGTACCTGGGTCCCGATGTGTCCTGGAAGAGATTGCAATGCTTCCTCACCAAATCCCAGAGAACCCCTACCACGCACCAGTTAAATTAGAGAGCAATCAAACCAGAAGCAGCTTTAACTTCAATTTAAATTTGGGGAGAGGGAGGGGGTGTACCTATAATTCACAATAAGCAAGCTATAGCCAAGTGCGGATAGGAAAGCTAAGGACTCTGAGTAGCTTGCCAATAAAACAGTGTGGGGACCTCCATGGATGACAACAATTAACGGATCCGGGGATTCAGACTTGCTAGATTTTGATGATACATATATAGCTTCAAATGGTTTGCAGGCACCTAGAACAAATTTGAAAGTTCATAGACATGAATGATTCAGAATATCTCGAAATCAATGTAATGACAGGCCTCTACCTTTCATAGACAAAATAATTGCAATAACTGACACTAAAATATTAGAAATCATAAATCCGTCCATTCATTACAAGTCAGAGTAGCACGACTGTGTTAATTCATATTTGTAAGACAGCTTCATCATCTATCTAGAGACAAATAAGTGAGTAAAACATTTTATATTTACGTGTAATTGTTGGTATCCTGCACTATTTCAGTTAATACAGTCTAAAGCTATACAGCCTCTTTCATAATGAACTTCAAAGCTAACACCACTTGCATCCTAAAAGCAAGTAGCCACGACACGTTGTATACACATGATCAATCACTCATATACTTAAAAAAATATTGATGGAATCTATGTCGGCATTTAACTTTTTCCAAATGGATACAAGAAGAAACATGCATAGTAAATCTGTTCGTTCATTTTCTGTGTAAATGCTAAAATTACATATCATGTTGCATTGCACCAGAATACAGACAGAAGTTGGTCAATATGCGGCTTTAAACTACACTTCACTATACCCATTGGTGGCTCATTCTGACTAAAGACTAAATGAGCATTGGGTGTCCAACTAAAAGCTAC
This sequence comes from Salvia splendens, assembly GCF_004379255.2. NCBI lineage: Eukaryota > Viridiplantae > Streptophyta > Magnoliopsida > Lamiales > Lamiaceae > Salvia > Salvia splendens. The sequence continues at coordinate 22,319,924 of NC_056049.1, forward strand.
AAGCATCCACTATAAACCAGAAAGCAATATCAGAAAAATTATCCAGGCTAAAATATATAGTCATCTTCACCATTCGCTGCAACCAAATTAATACTCCAGACACAAACATCTTATTACGTACCTTTTGTAGGATTCTCAGAGACATCCCTGACCGGAATATTCAAGATGTCAAATTGTTGTGATGCCAACATCGATGAAACCTGCAAACGATCTCAGCATGAAAAGCATGACTTTGAGAAGCAAGAACAAATAAAAAAGAACTTTGAATTTGTATAATATATATGAATCTGATACCTTCTCAGAGCATGTGGTAAGCGGGCTTGAAACATCTGACCAACTCCATTTTGCATTAGTGGATATCTTTCCAACCAAACTCCCATACTTAATTTGAGGAATACTTACAGGACTGCTGCATACTTGAACACAGGAAAAATAAAAGATCATTTTGTGTGATTAAATCAGAACATGCATAGCCTGCTTCAGATATACAGTATTTTGTCGTACCAGCAATAATATTGTCAGCATCTATGGCAAGGATGTCCCACGAAGACTTTGAATTATTAGGGCTGATTCGTGATACTTGTCCACTGTAAAGCACAAAAAGGCATTATTTTTATCCCAGAGAAGGGAGATTATTAGGTATTTTATATTGACTATTCATCATAATTCTTGAGTTACCTTAATACATTCACTGAAAGTATTGTTTGAACACTACCCCAAATAGAAGATAAAACCATTGTTTGACCATCAGAAAGCCACGGCTGATCGAGTAACTTAGAGCAATAAAGCCCAGGAAAGCAGCCATCCTCAGGACACATGACAACAGAAACCTAAAGATAACAAAGAATAGGCAAAGAATAAAGTTGGGGGAGCAGATCATAATACACATGATTTCCGCAACGTCTACTCGGTTGATGTTTTTAACTGAATCTGCTCATTCAACTTCATCCAAGCCATTTAAATTCCTTTAGAATAATGAGTTTATGGTGGCATTCAAGCAAAATTTCCTGCCTCCAAATTTCCTTATTGATCCCGAAATGAAGACTTCAACACAAGCAATATTTGATTTTCTGTATTCCAGCAATTTAATATTTTACAGTTTTATTACAATGCAAGAGTTTCCTCCCATGAACATGACATAATGATAATGGATACAAGAATATTCTAATCAACCACAGGAACATATATCAACACATTTGAAATTCAATGAGATTCATATTACTTCGCTTATTCTTTCTGTTACTTGACATTAATAGAACATGAGCATACCACTTCTGTAATTTTCGAAGGATCGAGTTTCCCATGCAAAGGCCACTCAATCTGGTGAAGTGATTCAGTGGCCGAGTGTGCCCCAGAATCAACAGAAGATCTTGCCGACAAAAACACAAGGGATTTCCCATCTGGACTGAAAAATAGAAAGCAATTATTAAGAAATGACTTCTCTATAGGATGTTTCGCAAACTAAGGAACATTGAGCCTAGATGACACATTTAAAATATCAGTAATGTACTTATCAGCCGACAAACCTGAAACGGGGAAAAAATGCGCTACTTATGCTCTGGGTAAGTTTAATTATCAGTGAATCTTCAGTTGCATCACTTCTGAAAATAACAGAAATAAACCAAATGAGCGTGCCAAGCAGGTTTATGCCAAGCCAAGCGAAGAGAATTGAAGTTTTCATAATGTAAGATGAAAAAGAATGGCTTCAGTTAAATAAACTAGTAGTAGTATTATAATTTTAGCTACCTGGTTACACCGGTGTCTGATTTAAAGGAAGGAGCTTTGACTGCATACAGGGCGCAAGGCCTATTATAACAGTATTTGATACCCAACTTCCTCGTATCTGAAGGCCACCCAACAAAGACGAGATACTGCTGGCCATCAACTGATGGAGCCCATACAACTTGCCCAACACTTAACTCCCTCCCGACTCCAGCGACACCATGAACCTCTCCACTGCAGAATATTTGCTTTCAGTTTTGGTTCTGAATCAGTCAGCTTCTCAAGCATTAGAAAACATAATTAACAATGTAAACCTGTTAACATCAATAACAAAAAGTGCCGGCTGTCTTTTCCCAGAGTAAGTTTCTCCCCAGTCTTCTTCCCAATCACCTTGACCCTTCCAGCTACCACAATCATTGTCCGTAGAAGCCTCCTTTTTGAACCCAAAAGCATTAAATGTTGGTTTAGGGAGGTCTTGTTCCTCAGCAGCATAAGCTATGGCAGTTTCATCTGAGTTCCATGAAATACCCTCGAACCTGCAACCATAACTCAAGAAATTAAACTAAGAACAGAAAGGAAGGTAGAATCAGCCAATCAGGATAGATCATGGAGCTTCCGTTTCCCCTCTTAGATTATAAAACTCAACATTACTGACTGCTGAGGTAAGCTAAAAACATTTTTTTTCCTACTATTAGTATAGGATGCTAGAATAATGACTGTGAACCCTCTTACCCTCCAATAGTTATTCCACATTTTCTCAGACAGAATACATTATAGTGAAATTGTTCTATAGTGCTTGTTTACCATCCATCGGTATATACTGATCCGTGAATTTTGCGTGGAATAGCAAAGTCCTTCTTAAGTTCAGATGCACCCCATATTTCAAAGTGGGTTGGAGAGTCGCCTTCAGAATTTCGCACAACAAGAAGCTTTGATCCTGACGGAGAGGGAACCATTGCAGACACACCGGTCATTTCAACAGGGAATGGGGCCCAGCGAAAACTCACAGAACTGTCAGTCTTTTGCGATATATGACTGGTCAGTATTGACTTTCTCCTCTTGTTGGACAAAAGATCTGGTTGACCTATTAAAAACATTGCACTGGTAGAATCTTCTGCAACATATTTTATGAACAAATAGTTGAAGTCAAACTCAATGACGAAGTAAACTTGGGCATATGTGAATACTAACAGGCAGAAGGCAATAGCATGGGACGAAACAGAAGCAATCATACCATTCTGAGGTTTGACGGTCCATGCTTTATCGATGGTGGAGATTTTCGAAAATTCTTGAAGTAACACAGACAAAGAAGCAAATTCTTCTTGAGCGGCTGCATCTAAGCCTACTGGCACTTCTTTTGTGAGGATTCCACCAGCATTGTCCATTGCCGATCGAATTGACAAACCTCTAGTTGCAGCACATGCAAATCAAGATTACAAATTGGACATAAAATATGAAGTGTGGAGCATTTCTCAATGAACAAGTAAAATGTCACCATCTGATAAGCAAAGTAAAATCTACTATCAATCTACAAAATTTCAATCCACATGTAACTGTTTCATGAGTACAATCATTTAACATAGAAACCTTGATTTCCTATTCATCAAAATCAAAAATTGAAATTAATTTCCACAGGAACAAAACGAAGTATATCCATATGAAGCTCGTTTTTTTCTTTCCAAATCCCATAACAAAAACCTTGAAATTGAGAGCAATTTGAATTAAAACCCATAGCCAGGGACGGAGATAGCATAGGCCAAGCCACCGCTCCAGCGGGGGCTTGGCCGTTGTTTTCCTCCCAGAGTCCCCGCTTGGCCGTTGCTTTCCTCCCAGAGTCACCTACAGTGTATTTGGGTTTTTTACAGAGACGTGTATGGAGGAAGAAGATGGGAAAGAGAGGCAGGGGCAGAGGAGAGAGGAATAGAAATGACTTGTAAATTTGTAATTACTCGATGCATAGGGGAGAGAGCCAACTTTTATTTCCCTTTATTGATTTATGTGATTAAGAGTAGTAGGTAATTTCATTTCTTTATTAGGGTGATTATTAATTTAAGAATATATTACTACTCCTATCTCTAAAATTGTTTAAAGAATCAATTACTACTAATAAAAATAATTATTTGTCTCATGTTTATTTTCGATTTTTATGCCCATACATATTGATTTACTGATAAACCAATAAACCTATAATACACTCATACTTTATTATAAAATTAATATATAAAACGATGCATTATCTACTACTTTTTTCTATTCCTTCCGTTACTTATTTATATTAAAAGTGAACTAAGACTCCTAATAACGGCCGAACTAAAATAGTAAACCGAGACTTCTAATGACGGACGAAGGAAGTACCATTATGAATTTACATTTTTAATATTTGAAACGAGTCAAAGTAGGATAAGTAATCGCAGATGGTTGGAGTGCCATATTTAGGTCAAATTAATATTTTAACAACTCAATTTGCGAACTCTTAGGATATCAAGATATACTATAATATATGAAGATATTAGTATACTTGTGTATACTAATATTTTCTTAGAATTTGCAAATAAAAAATCCTAGATACACCACTAAAGACCACTAGAAAAGGCAACTGAGCCGCTATTGGAGATTCTAAGAGAATCGCGCGTCCTACCGTATTTATCGTTACATTTCAGCACCGGCTTATTTCAAGTTCTGGTTCCGTCCCTGCCCATAGCATGCCAAATGTATGAAACAATTCTCAAATGAACATTTCAACTAGGGAAAAGAAACATAATTGCATAATCACGATCAAGCTTCCCAGCTACAAAAACTAACCAATGACAACAAGGACTGCAATTTAACGGAGGCAGAGGCAGAGGCGACGGCGGACGAAGATCCGATGAATTGCCGCAGAATAATACTAACACATAAACACGAAGCTCTATTGCTTACAATTTAATAAAACAGAAATCGAGAAGAAACAGAGTTCAGCGTCATATACAAAGTGGTTAACTGTTGCATAGCGAATTCGCGAAATGAAAACTAAGCCATTCAAATACGTAATAAGCAATCTAATTGAGTGGAGTTAGGGAGTACCTGGTTGAGGGGGAGAGAGAGGGTGTAGACGAGGACAATTGTTTAGGTTTGGAGAAGAAAGAGTGTGAGAAATGGGAGTTGAAATTGAAGGATGATTGTGGATTTGTTAGTGATGTAGTGAGATGTAGTCTCAGATTCGTTATCATCTTCACCATTGCTTTTTTTTTGGCTTTTTAAATTTTTTAATTTATCTTCTCTCTTATTCGCTAGATTCTTTGCGCAGGGCAGGAATCGATTATTTTAAGCTATTTTGTTTTACTAATACATCCACATTTATCATTATTAAATCTATAAATTAGTTAGAAAGATGGATTATATTACTAACTATTTGAATTGTTAATTCTACTAACTCATCAATGCAGTGTATTAAAAATATTAACACGGTGATATTAAAATATCAACATATAATATCTACACAGTATATTGAAGTTCAGCAAAATTATGTGTTGATATTTTAATGTCATCGTTTACATTTTTAATACAATGCGTTGATGAGTTAGCAGAGTTAAATAGTTAGACACACCCCCTACGGGTATGTTATATTGCTAACTAATTCTTAATTGCTAGCTACAACTAAATGATATGTATTTGATCATTAAATTAACGCACAAGATCATTTAGTCACGGATATCAATTCAGTGTACAAAATAGTCAATTAAGGGTATTAATGTCAATTAACAAAAAAATTAGTTATAACTAACTTTTAAAAATATCTCAAAACTTTAAATGAGTATAACTATCTCAATTTAAATTATTTTTTTACATAACATATATCAAATTAAAAATAATTTTATAAGGATTCTAACAAATTCTCATTTACATATGTTCCGATGTCAAAATTTGATTTTTTTTTTTTGAATTTTATATGTTTCAAGTAACAGTTTTATGTCAATATAGCTATCATAATATGTCAATGCTAAATTATGTTGACATATTCATTGAATCTTATTAATATATTTAATACACTATATTGACATTTTGATCTAAAACCTTAACTTTAGTAGTTTTCTAATCTTTTGAAATTTAAATAAATGATGAGTTAACAATTGATTGCTCCCATTTATTCACTTCCTTCTTTTAATAATGAATGATAGTAATAAAAATAAATTTTAGTTTTTATTTAATTTACACAAAATAATAATACCAATAATTTATTCAATTATTGACTTTCATGCTTCTTGCTATATTTACTTTAATAAAACAATATTTTGTCAAACTATATATATATCATGATATTTAGAAGTTAGTTATGATCATACAAGCTTCGCTTCAGATGAGGTCTTCATGCTTTTGATAAAATGGTGCTCATATATTAATTTTGATCATTCAATATAAGATGATAATGTTTAGAAGTCAGTTTACTCTTTTAAGATATGATTTTATTTGAAATAATATGTTTTTTTTTATCTCTATTCACTAAGTGATTGGAAGTATAAAAGAGTTTCCAGTGGAACCACCAAATGCAACACACGTGGCAAAAACTAGAAATTCAGTTATCCACACGACCGTTTGGATAATCAAAAAAAGGAAAACTGAAACAAAATCAAAGCTTCGCAAATGGCGGGTACATCAACACTCTCAGTGCTTCTCTCTAATTCAATCCCCAAACCTTCCCGCGAAAGATCTGAACCACCCAAGCCCAGGGACCTCATTAATGGAAACGCACACTCGATTTTGCTGAAACTAGGTGCAAATTCAACGAAATTGCGGGCCGGGATGTCGCAAGTGGAGCCCGATCTCAATGAAGATCCCAGGGACCGCTGGGCAACCCCCGGAATTCTAGAGGTATTTGAATTGTTTAGAGTAACTTACAATAATCGAATTTGTTTGCCGTTGATTTTGAGTTTTAACGATTTTGTTCCGATTTTGCTTTTTTTGCTGGTTGGTTGATTGATTGCAGGAGGATTATGTATACGGGAAGTATGATGGCCATCACACATTCTTTGAGAGTGATGATAGAGGTTGCGTTTAATTTCACATTTTCTTCTGCATCACTATGAGTTTGTTTTATGTTCCTGTTTTAACTTAAGGAGTTTTAAGTTGTATCGTTAATTATGCACAAATTGCAATTCTGGAAACAAGGAACTGATAGATATTGTGATGAGAAATCACATTTTGCAGTCATTTTTACATACTAAGATATTTGGTCTTGGCACATTTTGAAGTCATTTTTAACCTAACTATTCACAAGTTGCAAAGAGGCTTAGCATTTCATGATGTTGAGTGTAATTAGTTAGCTTGTTTTTGGCTAGAACAAGCATCGTCTTAAGTAATCCTTGTGTTTATGCCCTTATTATCGGTAGTTCCTTGACTCGTAAGCTATAGGTCAATGCTAGTTTTTTCGTATAATGGAATTAATGAAATGCCCAAAAGAGCTCGTCATATTTTAGAAGAAAACAAACAACTATCATCATTACTGTTAACATGATGAAGCTCGTTCTGACCTCTAACTCAATAATATTTGCAAATAATACGAATGAATCTGAAGAATTGGCTAATTCGGGGGCACATGTGTTGATAAGATTGCAAATTGTGACAAAGGAAAGGGGGGAAATGAAAGAGCACTTATTGCGCTATGTGGTTTTTTGTTTGCGGAGGAGCTCTGATACTCGTTGTTTATGGTGTTTTTTTGAGTTCGCGTGGCTTGTTTTGTTCACCCAAATGGCAACCTGTCCAACATGAACTATGTGAATTATATTTTTTTTGGGCTTATCTGTGGTAGTTATGCATGATGTAAACAACAAAGTTGTTGATATGAGAGCTGGCCACGGACCTTATGCTGTTTTAATGCCTCTTCTTATTAGCAAATATGCATCTAGATATTGCTATGTTTGCTCAAGTTCTTGAGTTGTATTAGGCAATAGGCAATTGGTCTTTGATGAAAGTGCCATTTGTAGCTAAAATTAGTCATGTTCTTCGTCGTTCTCTACTTTATTGTTGTTTGAAATGCAAAGATAAAGCATGATTCATGTTGAAAACCATCTTTATCTTTTAACTTTGATTGTTTCAGGCTCTTTTTGGGGATCGATCGCTGAAGATTATGCATCAATGGATCCTCCTACAGGATTCCAAGGTATCAAATGAATATACTAATCAATATCCATGTTACAACAAATATGTAACAATGAGATTCCTAATTGTTTCTATATGACTCAGGTCTTATTTCATGGCTATTTCTTCCTGCTATTGCTGCTGGGATGTACTTTAATGTTCCGGTAAACAATATCACAGACAACATTTATGCTACCTACGTATCACAATTTTTTTGTTCAAATGTTTCTCCGTCCTGTTCTGATAAGTGCTTCGTTCACACTAAACTCGCAGGGGGAGTACCTCTACATCGGTGCAGCTGTATTCACTGTAGTATTTTGCATTATCGAGATGGACAAACCTAGTGAGCCACACAACTTCGAGCCCCAAATATACAACATGGAGAGAGGAGCTCGCGACAAGCTGATATCCGATTACAACACCATGGACATATGGGATTTCAACGAGAAATACGGGGACCTATGGGACTTCACAGTAAAGAAAGATAACATCACAAAGAGATAATAAGCTTGTGGTAGGAAACTTGTATATCCAATAGGTACATAAAAACCTCTATTCATCCCCCTCGCCACCCACACTCTCGTTATTGCTTTCCTCTTTTTTGGTCGATAAAGCCGCCCAATTACTTGAAGAAACATCAAGAAATTAAGACATTGAACAATCTGTTTATATCTATGTTGTCTTACATGAAGCTGATGAATGAATGAATGAATGAATGAATCTGAATATATTAATGTCTCTTGCTTGTTAGTACTAGTAGTTTATGGTGATTTTAGTTTGTTCATGTGAACAGGCGGCTGTCTTTACAAAAGATATTTGGAAATTTAATGATTGGATTGCCTTGTGAATACGCCAAAATCAGCCAGCTTGGAAATTTGATACCAATCTTGTCTTTTTCCATTCGAAATTTCTAAGGCCATCCACAACGCTGTTCCTATACCGTTCCTATACCGTTCCTTAAACCACTATTTGAGGGCCTCACTGTACTTTTTACTCCATTCCTTAACTAAGGAACGGAACCTGCAACCCTCTGTTCCTTAACCGTTCCTTAAATACTATTCATTCATATTTCATTTTTTTTATTTCCAACCAATTCAATTTAAATAACACACTTTAAAAACACACACTTTATTAAAAAACACACAACATTAAAAAAATTACAACTTAAACTTAAAAAAATAAAAAGCACACAATTAAAATCCTAAAAAAATAAAAGTACACAATTTTAATAATTTCATCCGCCAAAATTTGCCCAAATGTGCTCAATTAGATCATGTTGGAGTTGGGGTTGGGCACTAGAGTCGCGTGTCCTTGCACGAATGGATAACCGTTCTTGTATAGACGGATGCGCTCCACTTCGAGGCGGACTACTTGCGGTTGAGCTTCCGGGGGATTCGTCGTCGAACCAATTTCCCGCCTCGGGTCCTTCGTCTTGGACAATCATGTTGTGCAAGATTATGCACGTATACATGATGTCGACCATGTTTTCCATGAACCACGTACGAGCCGGGGCTTTGATGATGTTGAAGCGCGCTTGGAGAACCCCGAACGTCCTCTCCACATCCTTGCGAGCAGCCTCCTGCTTCTGCGCAAAAAGAGTTGCTTTGGGTTCGCAGACCCACTGCACGTCTTCACGAAGGTAGGCCACTTCGGGTAGATGCCATCGGCGAGATAGTACCCCATTTTTATAAAGCCGGTTGTTGGCGACGAAGTTGATGGCCGGCGCTTACAATCCAAACTTCGGTCAAGAGGTCGGACTGGTGGAGCACGTTTACGTCGTTGTTCGACCCGGGGACCCGAAGTACGCGTGCCAGATCCAAAGGCGGTAGTCGGCAACGGCCTCAAGTATAACGGTTGGTGGGTGCCTTTGTGGCCGCTCGTGTAGGACCCCTTCCACGCCACCGGGCAATTCTTCCATTGCCAGTGCATGCAATCGACGCTGCCGAGCATCCCGGGGAATCTGTGCACTGTTTCGTGAAGGTTGAGCAGGAACTGACAATCGGTCGTGCTTGGCCTTCGGAGAAATTCGTCGGTGAAGGCTGCCCGACGCCTTGGCAGAATTTGAGCAAGCACATTCGCCCAGTGCTGTCTCCGATGTGGAGATATTCGTCGAACATGTCGGCCGTTTGTCCAGTCGCAAGCTGGCGGATTGCTGCAGTACATTTCTGCGCGTCGTGTGGCTGGGACGGCCGACCGCGTCGAACCCTTCCTAAAAGAACTCTTCCCGGGCTGGCAAAGTATTCGCGATGTGGAGAAATAACGGTTTCCCCATGCGGAAACGGCGACGGAAGTACGTATCTCCCCAAACCGGGTTATCGCAGAAGTAGTCGCGTACTAACCTTGAGCGCTGGCTCCTCCCGTTACGATTGGAGGTACTTACGGGTAGAGTCGTTGGGGCGGAGCGGCTTCTTCCGCCTCCCGTCGTCGATCTTTTTCAAGTGATTGTTCCAATTTTGACGCATTTGTTGAGATTGAGGCATACCGCGAAACGGCGTCGTTTGCAGGATTGTTTTCTTTTGATAGAAAAGTTTTGATTAAATTTTAGGTAGTGGAGATAGAAATGTGTAATTTGTGAATAGTTTGTTGGTTTGATGGAAGTGATTTGATTCATGTCTCTGTCTTTGGTTTTGTGTTTAAAATAAATCGTGCTTTTGATGCAACTGATTTTTGTTGCCTAACTTGTAACCAAATTTGTTTGTACAGCTTATAATTTGTTCTCTTTATCTCAAATTAGGGAAGCAAGAATCATGTTAGTAATCACAAACAACCTATTTTTATAGTAGTGGAGTGGTTGAGTTCAATGATGCAAGAAACATGGCAGTAGGGAGCCCAGAAAAAAACAAAGAAGGAAAAAAGAAAGAGATGTAGAAATGGAATGAATTGATTTTATGTCATTTCACAACTCAGTTTGTGGGGGATAAACCTCAAACATTCAGTGGCTCCTGACAAATAATTCACCACCCAATCATAACTTGAAAGGTCAATTAAATATTAAGAGAATATTTGTCAAAAATAATTGTTGCAGATAGCAGCATTGTTATATGTTGGAAATATGAAAATAATCTAAGATTATTGGCATGTGTTGGAGTAACAAGTTTTCAGTTTTGTAGTAGTAGCATAAATAACATGTGTTAAATGTAGGGTAGGGTGAGTGGTTTTGCTAAATTGATGAAATTGAGCCACTTGCAGAAGAAAATGGAAGTGATTTATGGCATGGTTGTGGTTGGGGTTTGAAAATGGCGCCTACTAAGATTCTTACCACAAGAGGAGTTACTCCTCTCCATGTAGTAACGAATCCAGAAAACGTTCGTTGTGGGGTCCGATAATATGAGGGAAAGGGAAGTGCAAAGTTTAAGATTACAATTTTATTAGAGTATCCACTATAGGCGGACAGGCCCAATAGCCCCGCTCCTTTTTTTGTCCACAGCTCCAGTTTATTTGTCCGCGCCTACAAAAAAAGTTGTCCGCAACTATAAGGTGAACACTTACAATAGGGGCGGCGCCATTTCCGCAGCTAAAAAAAGTTGTTCGCAGCTATAAATTCAACTGCGACACCCTGCATGTGGGGTCGATAGCATCTCGAAACTCAAAATTTAATATTACAAAATTTTGATACTCCTCAAATTGTTGGCCATGTATAGAAAAACTAATAGATCAGCTCATAATTTAACACAATTTATTGTATGTTGTTGTAGGTCAAAATATTGGATCGTTATTTCCCTAAAGGCGAAAGAAAAATTGTAAATGATAATATTCACAAGACCAATTTTTTCCTCCTAAAAGATCCAGTTGTCCTCCAAGTGGACAGTATATTTTTCAAATTGGAGATTAATTCCATACTTATAAAAAATTGAATATTGAAATTAGGATAGGATTTTGAATTCTTGCTGACTAGAGGAAATTAATGAACTTGTATCCAAGTGGAAATTGACATGTATCTTTTGAATATTCGACTTCTTTTGGTAATTGCGGATTTAATTTTATAAAATAGTTTCAATATCCTTACTTTAAGTTGGGTGAGAAAAAGACTACACAAAGATAGAGGAGTTTCATTATTTTGATGTATATGAAACATTTACAAGTCTATTCTACTATTCAAAATGTCTAATTTACATATCAATGTTCAAGTTTCTATTTATAAACAAACACTAAAGGTTTGAATCCCACAGAGTTAATTTGTCCAGAGCCTTTGTCCTAGCGGCAAGGAGCTTAGACATTATTACATGAGGTGTCGAGTTCGAGTCATCTTGACATCAGTTGTAATTTCCTCTTATCTATTGTATAAGAGTTTATTTGTAATTTCCCCCTTATATTGGAGTTAATTTAAAAAAAAGAATCCCACAGAGTTAATTTCACGAATCCACCAAAGAATAAATAGATAGTCAAAGTAATGATAGTAAAAGATACTCCAACCATCCTGTAATTTCCTCTTATCTATTGTATAGGAGTTTATTTGTAATTTCCCACTTATATTGGAGTTAATTTTAAAAAAAAAATCCCACAGAGTTAATTTCACGAATCCACAAAATAATAAATAGATAGTCAAAGTAATGATACTAATAGATACTCCAACCATCCATTGAGCTGTTAAGAATGTTATGTTTAGTAAGTTAAATGGAAAGAAAATAAAGTAAGCGAGATAATAAAATAAATAAATAAAGAGAGAATAAAGTACTATAATATAAAATAAAATAAAAAAATAAAATATGAGAGAATATAGTATAAGAGAGAATAAAGTACGAGATAAATTATGTGGATTTTGTTTAAAAAAAAAGAAGAAGAGATTACTCAATTATAATGAAATTAAATAATTCAAAAGGGAATAAGATTCAACTATATGGGACAAAAGGAGTACTTCAAAATGTGATATATCCCCTTTATATATATAAACCATTTTGATGTTTATTGTTATCATTTCAAATTTATTATTAAATAAAAAAAAGTTAAACTAATTTTGATATAGTGCTACCCGTATCGATGTTCCGTCAGTGAGAAACTGACGAGGGAAGGCCCGTTCGTGGGAGTGTGTTTCCGTAGAGCAACAGAAATCCAGCACCCACTAGGGTTTGGCGGTTTGTTGTGTTTTTGCGAGAAAAGAGAGAAAAATAATATGGAAAATCCTAATATTGATTGATGATTTCATTTTACAGAATCCCATTTCATAATATTCTAGGACTTTAGGTTGGTTCGACCTTCTAAACATCGTGGGGAAAGAATAAAAAAAAAGAAAACTTGAAACAGAACTTTTAGATTACATTAATTATAAATTGCTCAAAAAGAATTAAAACAAAATACTACTTAAATAAGGAAACTCAAGATATATTATATATAATCTTGGTATCTCTCGGGGCCGACGTGTTCACCGTTTGGGACGGCCCTTGCTCTTCTCTCTCTCCTCCACGAGCTCGTCCTCCGTCTCGGTTGCCTCTCTGCTCGCACTCGGCTCTTCACTCCCCTCATTCTATTCGGAGACCACGTCTACCTCCTCAGATAGCGCAACTATATCCACACTCAGTGGCGGATCTAGGTGGGGTCGGGCGGGGTCGGCCGACCCCACCGCCAGCCGTGGAGAATCGCCGGGAGACTCCCTCCATCGCCCGCCGACCCCATACTCCGCACCTTCGACCCCATCCTCAACACCCATCCGACGACGGCCTGCTTCTTGCTATGAACTGGAGTTTAATTTCCTATTAATTTTCTATTAGTTGGGCTTTATAAACTGGATCATCTTATTTTATTACTGATTAAGTTATAGCCTAACTCATTTTTCACCTTGTATTTTAACAGAATTTCCAACATTAATTCAAGGTTTCATATTAATTGAAGTTGAACAAAAACCGTGTATAAGTTTCAAGTTTCAACACTAATATTGATAACCTTTAACTCACTTTTCTATAATGAGTATTATTATTTTCATTCTTTTCACTTTGGGGGTTTCAGTTTGCAAGATTGTATCTGGGATTAAATTTAGTGTGTTTGGTTCAAGAGATTCAATCTCACAACTCAATCCTAAATGAATAATCATGGAATAATTAGTCTTAGCTAATCTCATATGACTAAAATAATCTCACAACTCGATCCTAGATTATATCTTGGTACTATTTTATCTTGGAAACCAAACACCACCGTTGTGGACTAATCAATAATTATTATAATCCGAATTTCCATATTTTGTTCTCTTAGTCATAATTTTTTTCTCTAATTTAATTACTTTTGCTTCTGATTATTCATTTTATTATACTCCCTGTTTCCTAAAAATAGAAATTTTTGAAACAGCACGATAGTCTTAATACAAAATTGATAAAGTAAGAAAAGATAAAAAGAAAAGTGTGTTAAAAATTCTTAATATAAAAAGTTTATATTTTTAGGGATGGAGGAAGTAGTAATATTTATCCTATAGACCACATTAATAAGTGATATATAAAAGATTGAATATATCTCGACTATTAGTAATTTTGTTAAATCTATTCAAACTATCGCAAATAATTTTTAATGAAATAATTTAAAGTCATTTTGTTGGAGTCAACTTTCGTGTACAATATAACGTAGTTTTATTTAAAATTTAATATTTTTATTAATAAAATAATATTTAAATATTATATTACTGTCTCGTTTGATCCGACCCCACGAATTAAAATAAAAGTGAATCATAAAATCGTATTAAAGAAACCATAAAATCTTGAACAATAACTAATGAGCATTTCTGATTTTAGCACTTATGAATCTTAAGTCATTTTTGTACTTGTAGGATTAAGTTTAGTGGACTCCATGGATAAGATTAATCTGATACTCCATAAGATAATTGAATTTTTCAATTTTGAAATTTAGATTGATTGATTGCTGTATATAGTACCATACCATAAATTGATGGTTCGTAACCAAAATATAAAATTCAAAGAAAAAATATGCTCTTACTAATTTTTATGATCATGCAAAAATACATAAATAAAAAAACAAAAAAAAAAACAAAATCAACAATAATATTAGTGAGGGCATTTTTTGAGCATTTTGTATTATAGATTGGAGAATTAAATAATTAATCTAATTTTGGGATGATAAAATAATAGTTTTTCATTCGTTTCAAGGAAGATGGCATTTTCCTTGGGTGACACGCAATGACGGACCCAGGTGGGGTCGAGTGGGGTCGACCGACCCCACCAGAGTCCGTCGAGAGCGGCCGGAAATCTTCATTTCATGGACCTTCGACGCCCCGCAGCCCTGCCTTGACCCTGTGAGGCAGATCCCCAGCAGGGCACTCGAATCAATTGTCCATTGCCGGAAAATAAAAGGAGATGGAAAAGAATAAGTCGGAAGAATAGTGGAGAGAGACGGAAAGGTAGAGGTAGAGAGCCGCAGACAGTTTTGACGAAGAAGACAGACGCTTCTTAATGTTTCAACTCTTTTGTTTTTTAGCTAAATTTGTGGCCTTGTTTTAACTCCATGGGCTTATTTCATGAAATAGGCTAGGTTATTTAGGCCATCCACAACGCTGTTCCTATACCGTTCCTAAACCGTGCCTTAAACTACTATTTGCGGGTCCCACTGTACCTTTTTACTTCATTCCTTAACTAAGGAACGGAACCTGCAACCCTCCGTTCCTTAACCGTTCCTTAACCGTTCCTTAAAATACTATTCATTCAATTTCATTTTTTATTTTTATTTCCAACTCAATTCAATTAAAACAAACACACTTTATTAAAAAACACACAACATTAAAATAAAGTTATAACTTAAACTTAAAAAAATAAAAAGCACACAATTAAAATCCTAAAAAAATAAAAGTACACAATTTTAATAATTTTATCCGCCAAAGTTTGCCCAAATGTGCTCAATTAGATCCTGTTGGAGTTGGGTGTGTGCGCTATAGTCACGTGTCCTTGCACGAATAGATAATCGTTCTTGTATAGACGGATGCGCTCCACTTCGAGGCGGACTACTTGCGGTTGAGCTTCCGGGGGATTCGGGGTCGAACCAATTTCCCGCCTCGGGTCCTTCGTCTTGGACAATCATGTTGTGCAAGATTATGCACATATACATGATGTCGACCATGTTCTCCATGAACCACGTACGAGCCGGGGCTTTGATGATGTTGAAGTGCGCTTGGAGAACCCCGAACGCCCTCTCCACATCCTTGCGAGCGGCCTCCTGCTTCTGCGCAAAAAGAGCCTTCTCTGCGGAAATGGCGACGGAAGTACGTATCTCCCCAAACCGGGTTATCACAGAAGTAGTCGCGTACTAACCTTGCGGCGGCTTCCTCCCGGTTACGATGGATATACGTACGGGAGCGTCGTTGGGGCGGCGCGGCTTCTTCCGCCTCCCGTCGTCGAGCTTCTTCAAGTGATTGTTCCAATATTTGACGCATTTGTTCAAAATGATCCATTAGTTTGATTAAATTTGGGAGAAGAAAAACAGAGTTGATTTGAGATGAAAATTGGGGTGGAAATAGAGAGGATTTGAGAGGAATAGATGTGTGTATGTGAGTGAAATGAGTATGAAATATGAGTATTTATAGAGTAAATAAATTTTAAAAAAATAAATAAATAAATAAATAACGGTAAAAAAAAACGGTAAAAAAAAATCGAATTATTGTGTCACCGTGACGACGCTCACTCGCAGGGCAGCGAGTGGGCGTCACGCGTCGAATGGGAGGCCGCCAAGTCGCCTCGGCGCGTGGCGGAACGTGTCGTGCCGCGTCTCGCAGGAACGGCACCCGACACGGAATGCCGACGACACGGGCGGCTGCAACGCGTGCCGCCGCGGTTCCGTTCCTCCGGAACGAAATAAGGCACCGCAACGGCACGCGTTGCGGGTGCTCTTACTACTACTATTATTAATATTAGATAATTATGTTTATAATTTCTATTTTCTAACGATAATTCAATTCTAATTTATTGATTTTAAAAAATTGTTGATAACTCGTCACATGATTATTTTATAAAAATATTTAAATACAAATTTAAAAATAACTATTTAAATCAAAAAATAAAAGTAAAACTATTTATTTTTTACCACCTCTATTCGACATTAGGAGTCCATTTTGACAATTTGTCTATATGGTAATAGAGGTTTTATTTTACTTTTACTGTAAATAGAAAATAAATTTTATATTCTATTAATTTATTTTATTATAAAATAATATACTGCAGGTGGTGTGATTTAGTATTTTGAAATTTGGGTTGAGCTGCGGATTTGGGATTCCGTAAATGAGTTTTTTAAATATTCTAAATGATTGTATTCATTTTGCGGAAATCTATTTTTAGGCATCAATTTATTTTATAAGTTTCTTCTTATTTTGTTAATTACTGGTTGTATAATTTTATAAAATTTCAGTAGATACAAAATAATATAATATATTTTCTTATCATAATTTATTATATAAAAATATTTAATATTATTATTTAAAAAAACAGTTTTAAAAATATTATATAAATATTAATTTTTACTCTGTCCGACCCCACGGGCTTTGTATCCTGCGTCCGTCATTGGTGACAAGAATTATAGACAGTGTTATTTCCTGTGTTAAGTGAAGAGCAAATAAAATACTACTATAATATAGAATAAAGTCATGATAAATATACTTCTATTTTTAATCATGTTTATCTTGGTTATGACAAACCTAAATAGAAGAAAATGAGTCATACTCATTGTGACGGAGAGAAAAATTCATTTTATTTAGTTAGATATCGCGGTCCTACTCATCAAATCAAACATTTAACTAAATTGAATTATTAATAGTTCGTCTATAAAGTTTCTTTTGAATACAGACATTGATGAAAGAAAGCAAATAATATAAAGTATGAGACATTACATTTGGTTTAGCGTTCTTTGCCGGAAAAAAATGACTCAGTTATAATGTGATACAACTCAGTTAGAGGGAATATTATACTTCGTTCGTCCCAATAAATATGAAATATATTGGTGGAAAGTTGTGAACTTCAAATTTGATATTTTTGAAGTGCATCCCATATATTCATGTCCTATAAAGAATAAATATAAATAATTTGCTCACCA
This sequence comes from Salvia splendens, assembly GCF_004379255.2. Classification (NCBI taxonomy): domain Eukaryota; kingdom Viridiplantae; phylum Streptophyta; class Magnoliopsida; order Lamiales; family Lamiaceae; genus Salvia; species Salvia splendens. The sequence continues at coordinate 22,337,771 of NC_056049.1, forward strand.
AAAAAAAATATAAATAATTTGATATAGGGATTTTAGAAGTATATTTATTCAAAAAATTATACGCTCACTAAATTTAGGTCTTTTAGACCATCTCCAACAATACTGCAAAACTTAAAATGCAGTAGAATAATACTTCCAACAATACTGCAAAACCAATCCTATTATAGATTTTTTAAGAAAAATACCTATCTTTAGATTTGCACTATAACTATACCAAAAAAAACTTTTCAGATTTTGTTTTATTACATTCTGTAACGCCCCCAACTCTTTAAAACGGGTGGCACTACCAATTTACTAAAATAAGAATTTCTTCTATTTTGAAAATTCAAATATTTAAATGGAAATAAGAAAAACGAAAACGATTTTATAAACTTATCATTGAAATTATTTTTTTATATCAAACAATTTAAAGAACACAAATAAGATTTTTTTCCCAACATCAGAAATAAGTGCATATAGATATCTACACCAAAATGTATCACTATGTTAAAAATATATATACTTCATCTAGTATTCCACCAAAATAAAATACCCTGCTTAATCGGATTACAACCTACATCATTCAAAATATAATAGCATAAAAGTTACCGAGTTTTCTCTCCAAAAAAAATTCAATTTTACCCAAAATACCAAAGGGTCTACTAGTCAAAAAATAGCAGCTGGGAGACCGTGGACCACGTTGACTGCTGCCCCGGCACCGCCTCCTTAACCTGAAAAACATTAAATAACGGGGAATACGTTGCAAGCAGTTATAACTAATTGTGTAATGAATCATAACATAATGAACAATCTCAACTTTGCTGACATCTATAGGAGACTAGTCTCGGTCCCTCGTGGACCTCACCCCTCGTGGGCTATTGGTGGGCTGTCAGCGACCCATATGATCCCTCGTGGATCTGACCATGTAACCACTACGCTTACAGATAAAAGTAAACCCCACCTCGAAAGTTGTAATCTAAAATAATCTCCTCAAGCTTGGTTTGGTTGTTCGTCCTCGAGCCTCGGATGCGCCACTTGATACGAGACAATTATTATTATTTATCTTATTTGGTTTAGTATTGATTTAGCATATCTTTTCATATATTCTAGTATCTTTATTTTCTTGTTTATTAAGTTAGGAGTCTTATAAATATGTGTCATTGTATCCTCCCCATTCAATGAAGAAATAACATATTATTTTCCCTCAATTTTATAGTTTACTTTATTTTCCGCAAAACCATAGTTGGAGCTGATCTCGGGGAGAGCCCGGGACGTCCGTTTATCTGTTCTCGATCGCCGATTATCATCGGCAATTCAGCGTTAGGGGAGAAAGCCCTTAACAAGTGGTGCTTTCATTGTCGATCTCAGATTTTCCATGATGACTTGTGCGGGGAGCCGCACAGAATCGATCGTTGAGACGTGCGCCGGAGTAATCCGCGATCTGGAGCAGTTTCCGCCGGCGAGTGGAGCGCTGGATTCCACGTTGCTGGCCTGTGAGCACTTGTTGGTGTCGTTGGCGCGTTTGGAAGCGCGTTTCGACGCGTTGGAGAGGCGGCAAGTCATCGCTCAGCCGCCGCCTAGGCCCGATCCTGACCCGCCTTATGACGATGGGCTGCGAGGGAGAGGCGACGCATGGAGACACCGTCCGGTGGTGTCGGAAACCACAACAGTGGCGTCGCAGCCACATGTCGGGTTCGCCGCGTCTAGGGTTACACAGCAGCGGGTGTATTCTGATTTGTTAGCGTCCGATCGTTACGGCTCCGGCGGCGAGGGAGTTCGGGGGAGACGCCCAACAGCTTGGGACAACCCGGCGCATAGGCTGGACAAGCCTCAGCCGCCCTACGAGGAGTGGCAGAGGGGGCGAGGCGACACGGCGAGGCATCACCCGATCATGTCTCCAGCGGCGTGCGTCGCTTCACATCAGCAGCTTGGCTTCGTCGACCATTCTGCCAGAAACGCGATTCATGCGCTGAGACCTGAGCGGCAGCCGTGTGATCGTTACGGCGCTGGTGTTGAGGGGTTTCGGGGGCTCCGATTCACGGCCTGGGATAACCCCGCGCATAGGGTCGTCGATCAGCCGGGGCGACTTGCGACGGAGTGGGATAATGCATGGAGCAGACATGAGGTCAGTCGTATGGCGGATCAACCTCGTTTTGATCATTACCGAGGGGAGAAGATGAAAGCCCCCCGTTTCGATGGATCTGAGGCGGCGAATTTGCCGGCGATTAGGGTTCATGTCGATGAGAATCAGAAGATAGGGGCGGTGGAAATTGAGGAACAGTTTCAGCCGATGACTGTGGGGGTGGTTGCGGCGAATGTCGATTTTGCGGCGATGGAAGAGGAGAGGGCAAGACAAGAAGTGGCTGCAAAGAAGGCGGCAGAAGAAGCTGGAAAGGGGGAAAAAGGAGAGCAATCCACTTCACAGGATGTAACCATGACTGAGAATGTGATCCCTGAAACTTCTGAACCCGAAAAATAGACCCATGATCTAACGGATGATGAGAATGCATTGTTACAGCAAGCCCTAGCTATGTCCATGGATGATTCTTCTTCCACAGTTGCTGTGAGGGATACTGACATGTCCGATGCATCTGCTGATGACCATGATCTGCAACTTGCTCTTCAATTGTCTGTGCAAGATGGTCAAGGTGATCAATCAAACCCGGATGATGCGAATAAGATATTTGCAAATCAATCCTATATGTCCTCCATGCTGGCTCAACTTCCAGGTGCAGATCCTATCTCCCGAGGGAATTATGAAAAATATTGTCATTCTAATTGTAGACAGGGGCTTCAAGTGGAAATTGCTCTTCCCAAGTTTCTTCTCAACATTTTTGATCCAGGAGGAAGTATCTCACGAAACTTTGCTCGGGATTGGAAGAAGATTGAAGCCTATGTTCAGTGGGTACATAAACAAGTGAAAACTATTGGAGTTGAACCTTTTAATGCCAATGTAATGTTGTCAACGTTGCACCCTGACAGAGGAGTAGAGTTGAACCAGGCTGGAGGTTTCGTTGCTAAGGGGGCAGTCATGGAACTTGATGAGGAAATTTTTCATCTTTGCAGCAAGGACTTGACAGAGGGGATGCGTCTTGTTAGCCGTAGTATTATTTGTGCATCAATAAAGAATATATTTAAGGAGATATGGAGTATTCTAATATTGCCCGTAGTTGGAGCTAAGACCTATTGCGTGTACTATGGTCTCATGGGTGCTAATGGAGTGGTTGTAATTAGTGGGGCTGACTTGAATTTTTGTGGATTGAGATTGATGATTGCACCAGCAGATGTCGTGCAATTGTATGGGGCAACTTCCAAGCCTAGGGATAGAGCTTCTTGAAGTGTTTCATGGTTGCCAAATTTCGGAGCTGGATCGCCTTCTTGTTTCGTGGTTTCCACCTTGAGGACAAGGTGGATTTCAACCGTGGGGGAGTTGATACGAGACAATTATTATTATTTATCTTATTTGGTTTAGTATTGATTTAGCATATCTTTCCATATATTCTAGTATCTTTATTTTCTTGTTTATTAAGTTAGGAGTCTTATAAATATGTGTCATTGTATCCTCCCCATTCAATGAAGAAATAACATATTATTTTCCCTCAATTTTATAGTTTACTTTATTTTCTGCAAAACCATAGTTGGAGCTGATCTCGGGGAGAGCCCGGGACGTCCGTTTATCTGTTCTCGATCGCCGATTATCATCGGCAATTCAGCGTTAGGGGAGAAAGCCCTTAACACCACTCCTAGCACTTTCACACTTAAGCTTAGTCTTAAACTTTTAAACTTAAACCTTATAGTAATTCCAACTTTAGAAAACTTAAGACATTTTATTTTAGCTAACAAGACTAATTAAACCATAACAAAGAACTCAACCAATTAGAAACCATAACTCTCATTTGCTTCAACTTTAAACCAAGACATTAGTCAACATAGGCTATAACATACAAACGATCTAACCAATCTCATTAACATGCAGCACGAGTTACTTAAACTATTCCAAGAAAGCACACATCTTCCTTACATCATTATTTAAAGTATATCTCAAGTTCATAATCATCTCACACCAATAGGTTACTCAAAAGAAGAAATTAAGAAAATCATGTTTTACAATTTTCAGTTACTAACCATGGCAGAAAGCACTAACTTTGGAAAATCAATCAAAATGACTCGTAAGTCAAAAATCAACAAAACCAATTGCAAAAGAAGCATATAAAAGTCAGGTTTATGAGGATTAATTTTGAGCTTGAAATTCCTTTTCGTTTAGGATTTATGAATATTTTTCAAGAACCTGCCAGAAACAGGGCAGTCCTTATAGAAAATTCATAATAAATCCATACGAACTTGGTTGAAGCTGAAATTTGGTGACAATGTAAAAGACATCTAAGGATACATTCTGGTAAAATATGAGTCGAAAACGAATTCTTTTGGTCTGGCAAAAGAGGAATTTAATTTTTACCTTAATTTGCAAGAAACTTGAGTTTGGGAAAAAGCTTCTACCTTGAATCATCTTCAATGGAGGTAGGAAAAAGATGAGGATGAAGAAACCATGAGGAGGGAGAAGAAGAGGGGCTGCTGGCAGCCAGGGAGTCGCCGGAGAGGTGGTGGGCAACGGCCGGAAGTGGCTGGAAAAGGAGCTGCTCATGTGGGTTTGTGAAAAGTAGTGGGTATGTGTAGATGTGTGCGTGAGTTGTGTATGCGTTGTGTGTGTTTTTCATGTGAAAAAGTGTGTAGTAGAAGGGTCGGTGTGTGTGTGTGTGTGTTTAAATAGGATTTAATTTCTTTATTATTATTATTATTATTATTATTATTATTATTATTATTATTATTATTATTATTATTATTATTATTATTATTATTATTATTATTATTATTATTTATCATCATATTCACACAAATCACACACTTACACATACATATATTATTTAACATGTAGCTTACACACGCATATAAGAGAATCCACAGTGGTGCGGATGTCCCGGCGGACATCCACTCGGACATCCCAAAAACACCTTCTGCCACGTCATAAGGACTTTCCACTGCATTGCTATGTCATAAGGGACATCTCACTGCACAGTGGTGGACATCCCAAGGACATCTCGACGGACTTCCCACAATAATAAAAAAAATAATAAATAATCAGGACGTCCGTAGAGTCAACGCAATGGCAGACGTCCGCAAGGACGTCGCGACGGACGTCCCGGGAACGCCGCAAAACTCCGGTGTCCGCAGCGGACGTCCGTATCCGCGTTACCGCTGCACAATGGCGGATGCCTCACGCGAAACTCCTGCACGCCAACCGGACTTCCGCCAGGACGGGCGCCATTGTGGATGCTCTAAGCACAAATAAAAAGGCATCAAACAAAAACTCTAATATTTTATAATTTCATTTCAAATTTCTAACAATAGATCAAAAAAGAATAATTAGACCTTATTTATTTTGTTAGGGCGCATCCTCGATCCTCTGTCTAAGTAGGACAACACAATTGACAATCAAACTCATTAGTTCAAAAACTATAATAATTAATCAATAGGAAAATGATAAAATTCAAAATACTTTTGAAAATTCCAAAATATACATATTTTTATTTTTTAAAAAGATACGGGGTATTACACGTTCAAGTCCAAATCATTTTATATTTATCAATATAGAAAAAGGGAAGAAATAGGGGGAGGGAGAGAAGTAAAAATACACAGAAACAAAAACATACCGGCACTGTCCAGCGGCTGGGAGAAGAAGATAGAAAATAACCTAATTCATTCTATTAATATTTGGTTGGTAATTAATTAGTGGGCTGGCCCATATTAATATATACACATTTTTTTGATTAGTTAAAAAGCTACCCACGTTTTTTTTTTCTAAATTAACAAATAGAAATATTAATTAGTTATGCCTATTAATATTGAGTAGTTATGCTTTTGTAAATTTCTACATAATTTGATAGCTTTTAATTTTTAATATTAAGAATTAATTTATTTTAGTTTAAAAATTGACAAAAAATATTTAATTTTTAAATTATTATTATGCCTAATGCATAATATCAAACTATATACGCTATCAAGTATAACAAATTGGAGTAATAGTTAAACATTAATAATTAAAACGATATCTAATTTATATACTTGTGGTATCTTTAATTGAATTTTAATTTTGAATTTTAGTTAACTTATTTTTACCTTGTGATAACTTTTGTAGTATTTTTATTGTATATAAATTTTCTAAATTATGTAATTTTTTATTTAATAAATAATAAATTTCATATACAGTTATATTAATTAATAATCTTATCATATTATTTAATTTAATTTAAGTTATTGATAAGTGTTATAGGATTAGTGTGTAATTTAGATAAAATATATAGGTATGATTGGAAAATATAAAAAATAAGTAGTTTGAGTTTAATGTAAATGATTAGAGTAAAATCTGATATTTACGTTGAAATGGGTTTAAGTATAGTATAATGATTGGAGATGCTAAGGTCTTCTTCCCAAATCTTCAGCTCGCGTTCTGTTTCTCCCCAAATCTTCACCGGTAGGGTTTATATTCTTCTTTGTTTTATTTAATCGTCAAGTTTTTGTTTTGGTTTTCTGTTGAATTTACATATATGAGCATCGAAATCTTCACTCAACCGATTGCACTCGTTTTCTTATTTTTTTCTCGCTTTGTCTTGTTTGTTCATTCTTCGTCTATCTGAGTATGATCAGTAAATTATGTTATTAATGTTAGAATTGATAGTTTATACTGGAAATTTATTTGATGAATTGAATAACTTAGGATAGTGTAGGGATTTTTCGTTTTGTTTCATCCTACTGATATCATTCATCAAATGCAACTCTGCTAAGCGAAAACTGAACCTAGAATGAGGATAAGAGAAAAAGCTGTCGATTTCCTAACTCCAGCAGCTCTAATAGATGATGAGAATATCAAAGACATTCATTTTCTTGATCATAGGTAGGATAGTATGAGCATATTGCAGAATTAAACATATTTAGGTCAAATTTAGGGGATTTGCAGTATCAATCATAACATCATTTGGTTAAATTCTACAAAGTTGTTCATATTTTTCGTTCCCATTGCTATGTCTTGACAACAGATTCAGTTAATTACTTTCATAGCTTATTAAAGTTGAGGTTGTGTGATGATGAGCTAATTTTGAATTATGAACTGCTTCTTCTCCATTAAGGTTACAAATATTAGGGCATTGGCAATCTTAATGCCAAAAGCATGGCAGATAAAACTAAAAGATGTCTACCTCTGAACCTGGTGATTTGCTACGACACTTGGGAAAACTACTCTGTTCATATCTTGTTGTCTGATTATTGTAGAATTGTATCTTGTTGCATTTGTGGTTTCTGTACTCTTTACTAGTCTGATTCAGATAAACTCTTAACACTTGAAACGGGTGATGTTGATATGATCATTATAGGATAGGAAGACATCTGCTGCTCGAACTAGGAAGTGAACGGGAAAAGAAGCAAGTACATCTTTTGTTGGTATAACTATGGTTGATGCATGGACCCTGCTGGGGGCTGCTGTCGTCCCAGTTATCATTGCTGGTAGAGCTTTGCGAACGAGAGCAAGACATGCTGAGGAGCAAAGATTAAGAAGTGCGTGGAGCCGGGAGAAGAGTGGGGATGACATTTTTGTGTGCGAGAGAGTTTGCACATCGAAGAGGATGTTGAAGAAAGTAGGAGCCTTCGCCAAGGATCCTATCCCGGATACTTGCATTACAGTCTGCGGTGTTTCTGAGCTCGATGCTTGTGCTGATGCCTGTGCTCGAACTGTGTGTGTCAACCAACATCAAGTACCCAACTGGAATGACATTTGCCTCCGTAGATGCCAGAGTGAGTGCCTCAAATTATCCGAGTCTCGCATTGCACGTTGAATGATTTGATTTTGTGTTATCTGATTAACTCCTCAACAGTTATGTTCTTGATGTTATTATCATCTGTTTTTTACTTTGATTATGTTCTGATACTATTTGTAAGGTGCATCAATCCTATTAAAATTCTTAATTGTGATTTATAAATCAAAGTGGGGATTGGTGAATCATGATTGAAATGTCACATTCAATCTTTTTAACAAATGGAGGAAAGTTCGATAGAGAAATGGACAAGATGAGATACATACAACTGATCAATACATGTGGAACCACATATCAATGTAGACAAACAATTATACAATGCCCCAACAATCCTCTTCACAAACAATAATAGTGTCCCAACAATAATGGAGAACTATTATTTGCAATGCTTGTTGAACCACATACCAATATTCAGGTAGCTTTCATAGTCTGACTGTGGTCTGCGAAAACAAGAACATGTTTCTTAGCACACGGAGCATGTTTCCGACCACATTATTAGGGCGCGACGCCTTACCTGTCAATGCTGTGTTCATCGTTGGGGAAGACAATAACCTTGGTTTCGACCCCTCTCTCCCTCAATGCTCGTGCAAACTAAATGTCCGGAAAAAACAGTGTTATAGTTCGGTTCATAAAATCACAATCATCTTTCGAGGAACATTAAACTTTACTAAAACACGCGTAAACACAACTTCATGTTGGAGATTTGGTGTTTTATGGTACGAGGTCTTACCTGTATTCCGTTACACATTGGCAGGCGGATATCCCGGGCACCAAGTAGAAAAATCGTGGGGGTTTTAACCTGGAAAAAAGTAGGTATAGTTGATGCAGAGATGGTGATGATAGGAGCAGATGATAATGGACTGAGTTTTGCAGCAGAATTTCTAACTAAACTAGCATTGTATAACCTTTGAGACATGAGCAATAGGAGACTTGCTATAAAACAGAGCCAGGTGTTCTGCACACCGGGATTCTGTGAAGGTAGGTCTTCGTTCGCCTCCAAAAACCTCAGCGAAACACCAGTCGGGAATATCAGATGTGCCAAACAACAGAGGAATGTTGCATAGGGGATTCCTAGTTGCTGCTGCAGCAAACATTTCGGGTGCCTGTATAGACGAACGACTCAATAAAACCCGAACGACTCAATAAAACCATGGTCTGAGTTGTTAAAAGAAGAAGCACCTACCTGACCAATCAAGTGTGTAGTAAAAAATCCACCATGCGAACCACCAAGGACGAATATTTTAGATGGATCCGCAAGTCCCTTGTCAATGACAGCGTCTAATGCAGTGAGTACGTCTCTCACATCCTGCGTAAGCACCATGAATGCAGCATATCAATAGATTTACTAAATAATCTTATAACACTAGAATGACTACCTGGGATCCAATGTTTCCCAGAAGAGATTGCAACGCTTCCTCGCCAAATCCGAGAGAACCCCTACTGTCACAGTTAAATTAGATTTAACCTCAATTTAATAGGATGAGGGAGAGCGAAAGAGAGATAGACCTGTAGTTGACAATAAGCAAGCTATAACCAAGTGAAGATAGGAAAGCCAAAGACTTGGAGAAGCTTGCCAATGAAACCGTGTGTGGACCTCCATGAAGGAAGACAACTAATGGATCTGGCGATTCAGACGACTTCCTATGCCTCGATGATACATATATAGCTTCAAATGGTTTGCACGCACCTGCTACAAAAACTCCAGAGTCACAGAAGCAAAATTCATATCTGGAAGATAGATTCATCTAAACATCTTATTAAGCACCTTTTGCAAGATTCTCAGAAACATCCCTCACTGGTATACTCAATATGTCAAATTGTTGTGATGCTAACAGCAATGAAACCTGAAAACAGTGACAAACAAGATTATTCATGGCTTAAAGAATGAAATTAACAAGTTAGTATAGTATAATATACCTTGTCTGAGCATTTGGATATGGGGCTTGAGACATCCCACCATCTCCATTTTCCGACCAAACTACCATACTTGATCTCGGGAATACTAACAGGACTGCTGCACACTTGAGCACACAAAAAAAATGTGATAAATCAGAACAAGGATGCTTCAGAAATACTAGTATTTTCTCTCACCAGAAATAACATTGTCACTTCCTACAGCTAGGACATCCCAGGAAGACCTTGAATCGTTAGGGGTGATTCGCGATACATTTCCACTGTAACGATCATAAAAAGGCATTGTTTTTACTGTGAAGAAGATTACATATTGATATTGTCAGGATGGCTATGACTAACCTTAATATATTTACTGAAAGTATAGTTTGAACACTGCCCCAAGCAGAAGATAAAAACATTGTGTGGCCATCAGAAAGCCATGGATTGCAGAGTAAGCTCGAGCAGTAAAGCCCGGGAAAGCAGCCATTTTCGGGACACATGATCACAGGTACCTAAATGAGAACAACATCACCTCCCTATTCTTTCTGTTAAATGACATTAATAGGAAATGAGCATACCACATCAGCAACTTTCAGAGGGCCGAGCTTCCCGTTGGAGGGCCACTCAATCTTGTGAAGCGACTGAGTTGCTGAGTGTGCCCCAGAATCAACACTAGTTTTTGCTGATAAGAAAACAAGAGATTTCCCATCTGGACTGATGATATGGAAAGCAGTTTTTAAGCAAAGACTTATCTGTATAATATCTGACTTATCAGTATAATGTAGTTATTGGCCTACAAACCTGAAACGGGGAAAGAATGCGCTATTTAGGCCGTGAGTCAGTTCGATTATCAGTGGAACTTTAGCTGCATCACTTCTGAGGATAATAACAGAAACAAACTGATAAGTATTATTCTTGTTTTGATGAGAAAGGGACACTCAAGTTTAATAAATTGACCTTTTTGTAATAGAATCTGATTCAAAAGATGGAGCCTCAACTGCATAGAGAGAACATGGTCTATTATAGCAGTATTTGATGCCAAACTTTCGAGTATCCGAAGGCCACCACCCAACAAAGACAAGATGCTGCTGCTGCTTTCCATCGAGTGGGGGAGCCCATACAACTTGCCCGACACACAACTCCCTCCCAGCTCCAGTAACAGCAACACCACAAATCTCTCCACTGCAGAATGTTTTTTTTTCTGAATCATTTTGTTTCCCAATCACTAGAGCGTGCGATAAACTATGTAAAACCTGTTAACATCGATGACAAAAATGGCTGGCTGTTTTTTCCCAGAATATGTTTCTCCCCAGTCTTCTTCCCAATCACCTTGACCCTTCCAGCTATTGTGATCTTCTTTTTTTAAACCAAAAGTGTTGAATGCTGGTTTGGCGAGGTCTGGTGCCTCGGCAACATAAGCAATGAAGGTCTCGTTGGAGTTCCACGAAATTCCCTCGAGCCTGCCACCACAAGAGATCGAAATGATACGCTACAAATTCAACAAATTCCACAATCTCAATGAAACGATACACTGACTATCCACCTCAAAAATTTCACATCTATCATTAACTATTAAATGATTCTTATGCAAATGAAAAACAACTTTTTGTTCCATTGAACTAATGATGTCTCTCTTCTGAGATTTGAAGACATTGTTAAGATCAAGTACAACAGTAGAAATTCATCACGTTATTAGCATCACTAACTATTGGTATCAGCAAAAACTTGTTAAACAACGTATATTTACCATCCATCGGTATACACTGGTCCGTGAATAGAGCGTGGAACACGAAACTCCTTAAGTTGAGATGGACCCCATATTTCAAAGCAAGCTGAAGAGTGCTCACCTTCAAAGTTTCGCACAAGGAGAAGCTTTGATCCGGATGGAGAGGGGACAACAGCGGACACACCGGTCATCTCTGTAGGAAATGGAGCCCAGTCAAAACTTACAGAGCTGCCAATCTTTCGCGAAATATGAGTCGATAGGATCGACTTTCTCCTGTTGTTGGACAAAAGATCTGTTTGACTAATTAAAAACATTGCAGTGTAGGCATCTTCTGCACATCATTACAAGCAAAAATACTAAATATTTCAGGAATAATCTAAGCAAAGGGAGCAAAAAAAACATGAAGCAGCAATACCAGACTCGGATTCGAAAGTCCATGCTTTATCAATGGTAGGAATAGTAGTGAATTCTTGTAGCAACTTAGACATAGCATCATGATCCATTGCTGATTCAACTGCTATCTTTCTGCAAATGTTAACCAAATTGCTACATTCGTTGTGCAAATGCAATAAGTTTCTTAAAAAGGTATAAACAGTAGGAATGTGGAAAAGGATCAAATCTTAGCTTGTATACTAAAAGATGATGAGAGCAGTTGTTTTCCTTCACCTACGATTCTAGATTGCTTCTTTGGAGATGGAAGCTACAAATCAATGTCACTCATCACTATCCACATAGCCTATAATTTTTTTTTGTTTTTTTTGTTTTGTTGTTTATTTGATGGTGCTTTTGTTTTTTACTTGAAAGAATCTTATCTTATTTTGTCTTGTACTACAAAAGAGTTGATTTATATACATCAAAGGAAATTAAAAAAAAATACAAAGAACCAAAAGATCAAAACTAGTGAAGAAGGAGTGCACATTTATTTAAAACACTTAATGAAACTTTTTGTATGATTTATGCAAAATTTTATACAAAATTAAACAACTTAATCTCGACGGTGATAGTCCGTCGAATAAAGTTACCGGCATCGTTTCCGGCACCCGCGGACTATGGTTTATAAACTAACCACGGATATGGAGACAATTTTCAAAAATTGGTAATTATTTTTACCGCGGCGGATGTATATAAGTTTTTTCAAAAAAAATTATTTTACCGGCGGATTTGGCGCCGGAAAATCCATCGGTATTTTTGCGACCGGTATTTTGATGGTTTTAATTCAACCCCGCTCCATTTCCATCTTCCGCCTCAGCCTCCCGACGGTTGCTCCGCCACCGGAAGAACAGAAAGCCTCCATTGAAAGTTGATTTTAGGTACATTTCTGCAATTTTCGATTTTACGCCGATTTCTAAATTCTAGTCTACGTAAATTTCGATTTATATTCGTTCAATGCAGTTTAATTGTTCATGTATTTCTGTTCTTAGAATGTGATGGTTTTGGAAGGAAACTCGATTAGATTATGAATTTTTGTTGTGGTTGATACATAGAAACTCTGATAATTTGAATGCAGACTGCTTGAGAGCAGAAACTTTGCTATGCTTGTGAATTTTGGAGTTTTATTATACAAATACTTTATGTATTTTGCATTTAAAAAAGTCATGCATATATACACCTTTTCATGGGACAAAAATGAGAAGATGCTTTATAAATCTATGAACTGTTAATACTGCATCAAATAGGTCATCCTTATTGCTGTAAAATTCTGCTTTCTTTAGATTTATTGGATTTTTAGTTACTTCCAAAATACTGGAAATCTGTAAGATATTAGTTTTCTAAAGAAACTGCATGCTTATGTGATCACACATGGAAAATCCTGCATAATGGATCAATACATTTAATCATTTACTTTTTCTCTTAGTGTTTCTTATTGAAGGAGCATATGACTGCACTCATTTTTGTATGTGCATGCCTTAGGCTGTTAGAAATTGGTGGCTAAGTTTGGGGTGGCTCCTCCGACTTGTTGTTGAGAAGAAGCAGTGGAGATAATGTCGATTTTGTTCTATTGTGTGTTGTGTATTGTTACTCTAATGCTATACATATGTAAATATGATAATTTTCTGTCTGATCTTATAAACGATCATTTTTCGTTTAGGGATTATAACAATGAGTGAGAGTCGCCAGTGGATGTATAGGCGTTACCTTCCCGAGGGTGGATGGAATCCAAAGTTTTTGGAGGGCTTTGAGGAATTCGTCAAGGTTTGCAAGTAGTAAACCTGCGTATCTGGACAAACACAGAATTAGGTGTCCATGTAAAAAAATGTGATAACAAGCGCTTATACAGATCCAATGGAAGTTAGGTATCACCTTTCTAGGTTTGGTTTCGTAAAGGATTACCACTTGTGGAGGTTCCAAGGCGAAAAAAATCATTGAATCGTCAGCTGCCAGCACTCAAAAGGCGAAAAAATAATTGAATCATCAGCTGCCAACACTCAAAAAGGCGAAAAAAATATTGAATCGTCAGCTGCCAACACTCAGAAAGGTGAAAAGATCATTGAATCATCAGCTGCCAACACTCAGAAAGGTGAAAAGATCATTGAATCATCAGCTGCCAACACTCAAAAAGGCGAAAATTCATTGAACCATCAGCTGCCAAAACTCCTATGGATGTTGAAGTGGGAGCACCTTCTACATACCACATAGGGGTGTCTAGTAAATGCAAGCATCTAGGAAAGTCGGTGTCTGTTCCAGGGAGATCCCGACGGATGGTAAGTGTATTGTGTATAGATATGCAGTCGATTATTTAAATCAATATATGTTTATTATATTTTGATACATAGGCGGTCAAGGGGAGTGTCTTGGTGAGGAACTGTTTGTATGTGTCATTCAATGATTCGAAGCACTACACACTTTTTATGGATGGGAGATATACATATAAAAGGAATGCAAATATTGTTTGCTGATTATATAACATAAATATATACAGATATGTATATCTGTTTGTTAACATAAAAATTTTCTTATTAACTAGGTAAGGGTGCAAGCGACAAATTTGGAGTAAAGCTGTGTAGATGACGGTTTTGGAGTAAAGCTTTACAAGAAGAGAAGAATGCTCGGGATTGAGAGCTTGTCACAAAGCTCTGCAGGTAGCAGCTCGTTTCACGGCAGAGAGTCCTGACTTGGTTGCTTCCATGCGAGAGGAATTGAGAGAGGAAGTACGAGAGGAATTGCAACAAGAGGTATGGCAAGAGTTTAAGCAGGAAATGGACAAGAAATTAAAGTATGAGAGCATGCAAAAATGGAAAAATGAAATTGCAGCGATGCAAGAGAAGGTGGAACAATTCATAATGTCCCAACAGTCTGCACCAGTCAAGTTACACCCCTGACGATTCTAAAAAGATATGATCGACCCATGCACTCTATACGTTAAAGTTTTCCACTCGTTTTCGTTTACATTTTTTTAAATTTTGGGTTGAGTCAAAGTGAAACATAGAATCCAGACTGAAGGATTAATTTTTAGACATGTCCAGTATAGTTTCCATATGTTAGTTATTGTTTACCGGTTATAATTGATATGATGGTTTAGTTAAAACAACAAGAATAACAAAAAATAGAAAAAATATGGTCTCTGATTAACTAATGATAGATGCCTCGGAAAATGCCCCGAATCGGAAACTAGGAAATATCGATGGACTTGTGGTCGGTTAACTCACCGTCGTTTACACCCCATATTGGTGTTCGGATTTGATTGACTGTGGTGTCTGTCGATAATTTTACGCCGAAATGTTTCCATTAATAAAGTCTTTTTGCGACAAGGTTATTGATGACATGCAGCTTCTGTCGGAAATCCCTCAGTAACACTATTTATCAATGGATTCTCAGGCTTTATCGACTGATCAATTCCGTTGGTAAATCTCTATTTTGGTAGTCGTATGAGTATGAATAAGATTGTATTTTCATAATGCATTTAATTACCAATTGATAGTTCAATATAGAAATTGAATTAACAAGGACGATTTGAGATATGTTTTTTTTAATATTTATTTATTTATTATTATTATTATTATTATTATTTAAAACATACTATACGCTTAAATAATTGATCCCCAAACTAACTGCAATTAGAGAAAATGTCGCATTCAGTAACTTCGAAAAATGACCCTGAAACACATGATACATAAAACTGTTACTATTTGGTAAAAACACAGAAGATCACAAAACCCTTCACAGAGATGAATATTAATGTCCAACAATAAGGAGAAGAATTTGATGCAATCTGTCTATGATTTGAGATGCTTGTTGAACCACGCACTGATATTCAGGTAGCTTTCGTAGTCCGACTGTGGCCTGCAACAACAACGATGTATCAGACTCATAACACTGCCGTTTTATTAGGACACGAAGCATGGTTTCGACCACTTTATTAGGGAGAGATTCCTTACTTGTCAATGCCGTGCACATCATTGGGGAAGATGATAACCTTAGTTTCGAACTCCTTTCTCTTCAATGCTCTCGCATACTACATGACCGAAAAATCAGAACAAATTAGATGACACAGTACCAGAAAAGTCATAGAAAAACTTGAAATCTGCATGCAAATTGTACTCAGATTTCCAGTGGCACGGCTTTTATGTATCGCAAAAGTGTGACCATCAAACAGTCAATTTGTTTGGCTAAATCGTGATATTCACACTTGGAACTTTACTAAAACGTGTAAGAAAACTTCACAGTGGGCATATGTATTTATATACTCATTTTAATTCAAGAATATAGCACGAGGCCTTACCTGTATTCCGTTAGATACTGGTACGCGGAGATCTTTAGCACCAAGCAGAAAAATCGTGGGGGATTTGACCTGGAAAGAACTAAGAATTCAGCAGAGGACAATATTTCAAGTAGATCGACTACTGTATTTACATGTGACAAGATGCATCACTGTTCGTGCAGACTAGAATTACCCGAGGTGAAAATTAATAGGACCAAAATATTGATAGAATTAACAGATTGAATTTTACGATAACTAGCTATTCTATTAGCTTAATTCAAAATTTCAACGTCTCCGCAGAATTCATACCTTTGAGACATGAGCAATAGGAGACTTGCTATGAAGAAGAGCCAGGTGTTCTGCAGAAGGGGATTCAGTGTATATAGTATTCCATAACTTCCATAAGCCTCAAAGAAACACCAATCCGGAATATCAGATGTGCCGACCATTAGAGCAAGGTTGCATACGGGGTTCCTAGCAGCTGCTGCAACGAACCTTTCTGGTGCCTGGAAAGACGAGAAGAATTTCTAAATTTAGTAACTCAACTCCAAATAATAAGATAGATGAAGTCGGGATGCATTAATTTTATCTTAGGTACTGGTCAAGGAGCAGATTATAAACCCAAGTAGCCCAGAACAACCACCTATCACCTGAGTTGTTAAAAGACATAGTAGCAGAAGCGTCATTCTACCTGACCAATCAAATGTGTAGTCAAAAATCCACCATGAGAACCACCAACGACAAATATTTTAGATGGATCAGCAAGTCCCTTGCCAGTAACATAGTCTATTGCAGTGAGTACGTCATTCACATCCTGCATGAGCACCAGGAACGCGGAGCAGCCTCTCACATATCACCAAATCTAAAAAACAATTTTCTAAGGGGAAGAATGACTAATGATTCTAAATAAATAATAGTAGTACCTGGGTCCCGATGTGTCCTGGAAGAGATTGCAATGCTTCCTCACCAAATCCCAGAGAACCCCTACCACGCACCAGTTAAATTAGAGAGCAATCAAACCAGAAGCAGCTTTAACTTCAATTTAAATTTGGGGAGAGGGAGGGGGTGTACCTATAATTCACAATAAGCAAGCTATAGCCAAGTGCGGATAGGAAAGCTAAGGACTCTGAGTAGCTTGCCAATAAAACAGTGGTGGGGACCTCCATGGATGACAACAATTAACGGATCCGGGGATTCAGACTTGCTAGATTTTGATGATACATATATAGCTTCAAATGGTTTGCAGGCACCTAGAACAAATTTGAAAGTTCATAGACATGAATGATTCAGAATATCTCGAAATCAATGTAATGACAGGCCTCTACCTTTCATAGACAAAATAATTGCAATAACTGACACTAAAATATTAGAAATCATAAATCCGTCCATTCATTACAAGTCAGAGTAGCACGACTGTGTTAATTCATATTTGTAAGACAGCTTCATCATCTATCTAGAGACAAATAAGTGAGTAAAACATTTTATATTTACGTGTAATTGTTGGTATCCCTGCACTATTTCAGTTAATACAGTCTAAAGCTATACAGCCTCTTTCATAATGAACTTCAAAGCTAACACCACTTGCATCCTAAAAGCAAGTAGCCACGACACGTTGTATACACATGATCAATCACTCATATACTTAAAAAAATATTGATGGAATCTATGTCGGCATTTAACTTTTTCCAAATGGATACAAGAAGAAACATGCATAGTAAATCTGTTCGTTCATTTTCTGTGTAAATGCTAAAATTACATATCATGTTGCATTGCACCAGAATACAGACAGAAGTTGGTCAATATGCGGCTTTAAACTACACTTCACTATACCCATTGGTGGCTCATTCTGACTAAAGACTAAATGAGCATTGGGTGTCCAACTAAAAGCTACAAGCATCCACTATAAACCAGAAAGCAATATCAGAAAAATTATCCAGGCTAAAATATATAGTCATCTTCACCATTCGCTGCAACCAAATTAATACTCCAGACACAAACATCTTATTACGTACCTTTTGTAGGATTCTCAGAGACATCCCTGACCGGAATATTCAAGATGTCAAATTGTTGTGATGCCAACATCGATGAAACCTGCAAACGATCTCAGCATGAAAAGCATGACTTTGAGAAGCAAGAACAAATAAAAAAGAACTTTGAATTTGTATAATATATATGAATCTGATACCTTCTCAGAGCATGTGGTAAGCGGGCTTGAAACATCTGACCAACTCCATTTTGCATTAGTGGATATCTTTCCAACCAAACTCCCATACTTAATTTGAGGAATACTTACAGGACTGCTGCATACTTGAACACAGGAAAAATAAAAGATCATTTGTGTGATTAAATCAGAACATGCATAGCCTGCTTCAGATATACAGTATTTTGTCGTACCAGCAATAATATTGTCAGCATCTATGGCAAGGATGTCCCACGAAGACTTTGAATTATTAGGGCTGATTCGTGATACTTGTCCACTGTAAAGCACAAAAAGGCATTATTTTTATCCCAGAGAAGGGAGATTATTAGGTATTTTATATTGACTATTCATCATAATTCTTGAGTTACCTTAATACATTCACTGAAAGTATTGTTTGAACACTACCCCAAATAGAAGATAAAACCATTGTTTGACCATCAGAAAGCCACGGCTGATCGAGTAACTTAGAGCAATAAAGCCCAGGAAAGCAGCCATCCTCAGGACACATGACAACAGAAACCTAAAGATAACAAAGAATAGGCAAAGAATAAAGTTGGGGGAGCAGATCATAATACACATGATTTCCGCAACGTCTACTCGGTTGATGTTTTTAACTGAATCTGCTCATTCAACTTCATCCAAGCCATTTAAATTCCTTTAGAATAATGAGTTTATGGTGGCATTCAAGCAAAATTTCCTGCCTCCAAATTTCCTTATTGATCCCGAAATGAAGACTTCAACACAAGCAATATTTGATTTTCTGTATTCCAGCAATTTAATATTTTACAGTTTTATTACAATGCAAGAGTTTCCTCCCATGAACATGACATAATGATAATGGATACAAGAATATTCTAATCAACCACAGGAACATATATCAACACATTTGAAATTCAATGAGATTCATATTACTTCGCTTATTCTTTCTGTTACTTGACATTAATAGAACATGAGCATACCACTTCTGTAATTTTCGAAGGATCGAGTTTCCCATGCAAAGGCCACTCAATCTGGTGAAGTGATTCAGTGGCCGAGTGTGCCCCAGAATCAACAGAAGATCTTGCCGACAAAAACACAAGGGATTTCCCATCTGGACTGAAAAATAGAAAGCAATTATTAAGAAATGACTTCTCTATAGGATGTTTCGCAAACTAAGGAACATTGAGCCTAGATGACACATTTAAAATATCAGTAATGTACTTATCAGCCGACAAACCTGAAACGGGGAAAAAATGCGCTACTTATGCTCTGGGTAAGTTTAATTATCAGTGAATCTTCAGTTGCATCACTTCTGAAAATAACAGAAATAAACCAAATGAGCGTGCCAAGCAGGTTTATGCCAAGCCAAGCGAAGAGAATTGAAGTTTTCATAATGTAAGATGAAAAAGAATGGCTTCAGTTAAATAAACTAGTAGTAGTATTATAATTTTAGCTACCTGGTTACACCGGTGTCTGATTTAAAGGAAGGAGCTTTGACTGCATACAGGGCGCAAGGCCTATTATAACAGTATTTGATACCCAACTTCCTCGTATCTGAAGGCCACCCAACAAAGACGAGATACTGCTGGCCATCAACTGATGGAGCCCATACAACTTGCCCAACACTTAACTCCCTCCCGACTCCAGCGACACCATGAACCTCTCCACTGCAGAATATTTGCTTTCAGTTTTGGTTCTGAATCAGTCAGCTTCTCAAGCATTAGAAAACATAATTAACAATGTAAACCTGTTAACATCAATAACAAAAAGTGCCGGCTGTCTTTTCCCAGAGTAAGTTTCTCCCCAGTCTTCTTCCCAATCACCTTGACCCTTCCAGCTACCACAATCATTGTCCGTAGAAGCCTCCTTTTTGAACCCAAAAGCATTAAATGTTGGTTTAGGGAGGTCTTGTTCCTCAGCAGCATAAGCTATGGCAGTTTCATCTGAGTTCCATGAAATACCCTCGAACCTGCAACCATAACTCAAGAAATTAAACTAAGAACAGAAAGGAAGGTAGAATCAGCCAATCAGGATAGATCATGGAGCTTCCGTTTCCCCTCTTAGATTATAAAACTCAACATTACTGACTGCTGAGGTAAGCTAAAAACATTTTTTTTCCTACTATTAGTATAGGATGCTAGAATAATGACTGTGAACCCTCTTACCCTCCAATAGTTATTCCACATTTTCTCAGACAGAATACATTATAGTGAAATTGTTCTATAGTGCTTGTTTACCATCCATCGGTATATACTGATCCGTGAATTTTGCGTGGAATAGCAAAGTCCTTCTTAAGTTCAGATGCACCCCATATTTCAAAGTGGGTTGGAGAGTCGCCTTCAGAATTTCGCACAACAAGAAGCTTTGATCCTGACGGAGAGGGAACCATTGCAGACACACCGGTCATTTCAACAGGGAATGGGGCCCAGCGAAAACTCACAGAACTGTCAGTCTTTTGCGATATATGACTGGTCAGTATTGACTTTCTCCTCTTGTTGGACAAAAGATCTGGTTGACCTATTAAAAACATTGCACTGGTAGAATCTTCTGCAACATATTTTATGAACAAATAGTTGAAGTCAAACTCAATGACGAAGTAAACTTGGGCATATGTGAATACTAACAGGCAGAAGGCAATAGCATGGGACGAAACAGAAGCAATCATACCATTCTGAGGTTTGACGGTCCATGCTTTATCGATGGTGGAGATTTTCGAAAATTCTTGAAGTAACACAGACAAAGAAGCAAATTCTTCTTGAGCGGCTGCATCTAAGCCTACTGGCACTTCTTTTGTGAGGATTCCACCAGCATTGTCCATTGCCGATCGAATTGACAAACCTCTAGTTGCAGCACATGCAAATCAAGATTACAAATTGGACATAAAATATGAAGTGTGGAGCATTTCTCAATGAACAAGTAAAATGTCACCATCTGATAAGCAAAGTAAAATCTACTATCAATCTACAAAATTTCAATCCACATGTAACTGTTTCATGAGTACAATCATTTAACATAGAAACCTTGATTTCCTATTCATCAAAATCAAAAATTGAAATTAATTTCCACAGGAACAAAACGAAGTATATCCATATGAAGCTCGTTTTTTTCTTTCCAAATCCCATAACAAAAACCTTGAAATTGAGAGCAATTTGAATTAAAACCCATAGCCAGGGACGGAGATAGCATAGGCCAAGCCACCGCTCCAGCGGGGGCTTGGCCGTTGTTTTCCTCCCAGAGTCCCCGCTTGGCCGTTGCTTTCCTCCCAGAGTCACCTACAGTGTATTTGGGTTTTTTACAGAGACGTGTATGGAGGAAGAAGATGGGAAAGAGAGGCAGGGGCAGAGGAGAGAGGAATAGAAATGACTTGTAAATTTGTAATTACTCGATGCATAGGGGAGAGAGCCAACTTTTATTTCCCTTTATTGATTTATGTGATTAAGAGTAGTAGGTAATTTCATTTCTTTATTAGGGTGATTATTAATTTAAGAATATATTACTACTCCTATCTCTAAAATTGTTTAAAGAATCAATTACTACTAATAAAAATAATTATTTGTCTCATGTTTATTTTCGATTTTTATGCCCATACATATTGATTTACTGATAACCAATAAACCTATAATACACTCATACTTTATTATAAAATTAATATATAAAACGATGCATTATCTACTACTTTTTTCTATTCCTTCCGTTACTTATTTATATTAAAAGTGAACTAAGACTCCTAATAACGGCCGAACTAAAATAGTAAACCGAGACTTCTAATGACGGACGAAGGAAGTACCATTATGAATTTACATTTTTAATATTTGAAACGAGTCAAAGTAGGATAAGTAATCGCAGATGGTTGGAGTGCCATATTTAGGTCAAATTAATATTTTAACAACTCAATTTGCGAACTCTTAGGATATCAAGATATACTATAATATATGAAGATATTAGTATACTTGTGTATACTAATATTTTCTTAGAATTTGCAAATAAAAAATCCTAGATACACCACTAAAGACCACTAGAAAAGGCAACTGAGCCGCTATTGGAGATTCTAAGAGAATCGCGCGTCCTACCGTATTTATCGTTACATTTCAGCACCGGCTTATTTCAAGTTCTGGTTCCGTCCCTGCCCATAGCATGCCAAATGTATGAAACAATTCTCAAATGAACATTTCAACTAGGGAAAAGAAACATAATTGCATAATCACGATCAAGCTTCCCAGCTACAAAAACTAACCAATGACAACAAGGACTGCAATTTAACGGAGGCAGAGGCAGAGGCGACGGCGGACGAAGATCCGATGAATTGCCGCAGAATAATACTAACACATAAACACGAAGCTCTATTGCTTACAATTTAATAAAACAGAAATCGAGAAGAAACAGAGTTCAGCGTCATATACAAAGTGGTTAACTGTTGCATAGCGAATTCGCGAAATGAAAACTAAGCCATTCAAATACGTAATAAGCAATCTAATTGAGTGGAGTTAGGGAGTACCTGGTTGAGGGGGAGAGAGAGGGTGTAGACGAGGACAATTGTTTAGGTTTGGAGAAGAAAGAGTGTGAGAAATGGGAGTTGAAATTGAAGGATGATTGTGGATTTGTTAGTGATGTAGTGAGATGTAGTCTCAGATTCGTTATCATCTTCACCATTGCTTTTTTTTTGGCTTTTTAAATTTTTTAATTTATCTTCTCTCTTATTCGCTAGATTCTTTGCGCAGGGCAGGAATCGATTATTTTAAGCTATTTTGTTTTACTAATACATCCACATTTATCATTATTAAATCTATAAATTAGTTAGAAAGATGGATTATATTACTAACTATTTGAATTGTTAATTCTACTAACTCATCAATGCAGTGTATTAAAAATATTAACACGGTGATATTAAAATATCAACATATAATATCTACACAGTATATTGAAGTTCAGCAAAATTATGTGTTGATATTTTAATGTCATCGTTTACATTTTTAATACAATGCGTTGATGAGTTAGCAGAGTTAAATAGTTAGACACACCCCCTACGGGTATGTTATATTGCTAACTAATTCTTAATTGCTAGCTACAACTAAATGATATGTATTTGATCATTAAATTAACGCACAAGATCATTTAGTCACGGATATCAATTCAGTGTACAAAATAGTCAATTAAGGGTATTAATGTCAATTAACAAAAAAATTAGTTATAACTAACTTTTAAAAAATATCTCAAAACTTTAAATGAGTATAACTATCTCAATTTAAATTATTTTTTTACATAACATATATCAAATTAAAAATAATTTTATAAGGATTCTAACAAATTCTCATTTACATATGTTCCGATGTCAAAATTTGATTTTTTTTTTTTGAATTTTTATATGTTTCAAGTAACAGTTTTATGTCAATATAGCTATCATAATATGTCAATGCTAAATTATGTTGACATATTCATTGAATCTTATTAATATATTTAATACACTATATTGACATTTTGATCTAAAACCTTAACTTTAGTAGTTTTCTAATCTTTTGAAATTTAAATAAATGATGAGTTAACAATTGATTGCTCCCATTTATTCACTTCCTTCTTTTAATAATGAATGATAGTAATAAAAATAAATTTTAGTTTTTATTTAATTTACACAAAATAATAATACCAATAATTTATTCAATTATTGACTTTCATGCTTCTTGCTATATTTACTTTAATAAAACAATATTTTGTCAAACTATATATATATCATGATATTTAGAAGTTAGTTATGATCATACAAGCTTCGCTTCAGATGAGGTCTTCATGCTTTTGATAAAATGGTGCTCATATATTAATTTTGATCATTCAATATAAGATGATAATGTTTAGAAGTCAGTTTACTCTTTTAAGATATGATTTTATTTGAAATAATATGTTTTTTTTTATCTCTATTCACTAAGTGATTGGAAGTATAAAAGAGTTTCCAGTGGAACCACCAAATGCAACACACGTGGCAAAAACTAGAAATTCAGTTATCCACACGACCGTTTGGATAATCAAAAAAAAGGAAAACTGAAACAAAAATCAAAGCTTCGCAAATGGCGGGTACATCAACACTCTCAGTGCTTCTCTCTAATTCAATCCCCAAACCTTCCCGCGAAAGATCTGAACCACCCAAGCCCAGGGACCTCATTAATGGAAACGCACACTCGATTTTGCTGAAACTAGGTGCAAATTCAACGAAATTGCGGGCCGGGATGTCGCAAGTGGAGCCCGATCTCAATGAAGATCCCAGGGACCGCTGGGCAACCCCCGGAATTCTAGAGGTATTTGAATTGTTTAGAGTAACTTACAATAATCGAATTTGTTTGCCGTTGATTTTGAGTTTTAACGATTTTGTTCCGATTTTGCTTTTTTTGCTGGTTGGTTGATTGATTGCAGGAGGATTATGTATACGGGAAGTATGATGGCCATCACACATTCTTTGAGAGTGATGATAGAGGTTGCGTTTAATTTCACATTTTCTTCTGCATCACTATGAGTTTGTTTTATGTTCCTGTTTTAACTTAAGGAGTTTTAAGTTGTATCGTTAATTATGCACAAATTGCAATTCTGGAAACAAGGAACTGATAGATATTGTGATGAGAAATCACATTTTGCAGTCATTTTTACATACTAAGATATTTGGTCTTGGCACATTTTGAAGTCATTTTTAACCTAACTATTCACAAGTTGCAAAGAGGCTTAGCATTTCATGATGTTGAGTGTAATTAGTTAGCTTGTTTTTGGCTAGAACAAGCATCGTCTTAAGTAATCCTTGTGTTTATGCCCTTATTATCGGTAGTTCCTTGACTCGTAAGCTATAGGTCAATGCTAGTTTTTTCGTATAATGGAATTAATGAAATGCCAAAAGAGCTCGTCATATTTTAGAAGAAAACAAACAACTATCATCATTACTGTTAACATGATGAAGCTCGTTCTGACCTCTAACTCAATAATATTTGCAAATAATACGAATGAATCTGAAGAATTGGCTAATTCGGGGGCACATGTGTTGATAAGATTGCAAATTGTGACAAAGGAAAGGGGGGAAATGAAAGAGCACTTATTGCGCTATGTGGTTTTTTGTTTGCGGAGGAGCTCTGATACTCGTTGTTTATGGTGTTTTTTTGAGTTCGCGTGGCTTGTTTTGTTCACCCAAATGGCAACCTGTCCAACATGAACTATGTGAATTATATTTTTTTTGGGCTTTATCTGTGGTAGTTATGCATGATGTAAACAACAAAGTTGTTGATATGAGAGCTGGCCACGGACCTTATGCTGTTTTAATGCCTCTTCTTATTAGCAAAATATGCATCTAGATATTGCTATGTTTGCTCAAGTTCTTGAGTTGTATTAGGCAATAGGCAATTGGTCTTTGATGAAAGTGCCATTTGTAGCTAAAATTAGTCATGTTCTTCGTCGTTCTCTACTTTATTGTTGTTTGAAATGCAAAGATAAAGCATGATTCATGTTGAAAACCATCTTTATCTTTTAACTTTGATTGTTTCAGGCTCTTTTTGGGGATCGATCGCTGAAGATTATGCATCAATGGATCCTCCTACAGGATTCCAAGGTATCAAATGAATATACTAATCAATATCCATGTTACAACAAATATGTAACAATGAGATTCCTAATTGTTTCTATATGACTCAGGTCTTATTTCATGGCTATTTCTTCCTGCTATTGCTGCTGGGATGTACTTTAATGTTCCGGTAAACAATATCACAGACAACATTTATGCTACCTACGTATCACAATTTTTTTGTTCAAATGTTTCTCCGTCCTGTTCTGATAAGTGCTTCGTTCACACTAAACTCGCAGGGGGAGTACCTCTACATCGGTGCAGCTGTATTCACTGTAGTATTTTGCATTATCGAGATGGACAAACCTAGTGAGCCACACAACTTCGAGCCCCAAATATACAACATGGAGAGAGGAGCTCGCGACAAGCTGATATCCGATTACAACACCATGGACATATGGGATTTCAACGAGAAATACGGGGACCTATGGGACTTCACAGTAAAGAAAGATAACATCACAAAGAGATAATAAGCTTGTGGTAGGAAACTTGTATATCCAATAGGTACATAAAACCTCTATTCATCCCCCTCGCCACCCACACTCTCGTTATTGCTTTCCTCTTTTTTGGTCGATAAAGCCGCCCAATTACTTGAAGAAACATCAAGAAATTAAGACATTGAACAATCCTGTTTATATCTATGTTGTCTTACATGAAGCTTGATGAATGAATGAATGAATGAATGAATCTGAATATATTAATGTCTCTTGCTTGTTAGTACTAGTAGTTTATGGTGATTTTAGTTTGTTCATGTGAACAGGCGGCTGTCTTTACAAAAAGATATTTGGAAATTTAATGATTGGATTGCCTTGTGAATACGCCAAAATCAGCCAGCCTTGGAAATTTGATACCAATCTTGTCTTTTTCCATTCGAAATTTCTAAGGCCATCCACAACGCTGTTCCTATACCGTTCCTATACCGTTCCTTAAACCACTATTTGAGGGCCTCACTGTACTTTTTTACTCCATTCCTTAACTAAGGAACGGAACCTGCAACCCTCTGTTCCTTAACCGTTCCTTAAATTACTATTCATTCAATTTCATTTTTTTTTATTTCCAACCCAATTCAATTTAAATAAACACACTTTAAAAAACACA
Source organism: Salvia splendens (assembly GCF_004379255.2). Taxonomy (NCBI): domain Eukaryota; kingdom Viridiplantae; phylum Streptophyta; class Magnoliopsida; order Lamiales; family Lamiaceae; genus Salvia; species Salvia splendens. The sequence goes on from NC_056049.1 coordinate 22,364,792, forward strand.
CACTTTATTAAAAAACACACAACATTAAAAAAAATTACAACTTAAACTTAAAAAAATAAAAAGCACACAATTAAAATCCTAAAAAAATAAAAGTACACAATTTTAATAATTTCATCCGCCAAAATTTGCCCAAATGTGCTCAATTAGATCATGTTGGAGTTGGGTGTGGGCACTAGAGTCGCGTGTCCTTGCACGAATGGATAACCGTTCTTGTATAGACGGATGCGCTCCACTTCGAGGCGGACTACTTGCGGTTGAGCTTCCGGGGGATTCGTCGTCGAACCAATTTCCCGCCTCGGGTCCTTCGTCTTGGACAATCATGTTGTGCAAGATTATGCACGTATACATGATGTCGACCATGTTTTCCATGAACCACGTACGAGCCGGGGCTTTGATGATGTTGAAGCGCGCTTGGAGAACCCCGAACGTCCTCTCCACATCCTTGCGAGCAGCCTCCTGCTTCTGCGCAAAAAGAGTCTGCTTTGGGTTCGCAGACCCACTGCACGTCTTCACGAAGGTAGGCCACTTCGGGTAGATGCCATCGGCGAGATAGTACCCCATTTTATAAAGCCGGTTGTTGGCGACGAAGTTGATGGCCGGCGCTTTACCATCCAAAACTTCGGTCAAGAGGTCGGACTGGTGGAGCACGTTTACGTCGTTGTTCGACCCGGGGACCCCGAAGTACGCGTGCCAGATCCAAAGGCGGTAGTCGGCAACGGCCTCAAGTATAACGGTTGGGTGGGTGCCTTTGTGGCCGCTCGTGTAGGACCCCTTCCACGCCACCGGGCAATTCTTCCATTGCCAGTGCATGCAATCGACGCTGCCGAGCATCCCGGGGAATCTGTGCACTGTTTCGTGAAGGTTGAGCAGGAACTGACAATCGGTCGTGCTTGGCCTTCGGAGAAATTCGTCGGTGAAGGCTGCCCGGACGCCTTGGCAGAATTTGAGCAAGCACATTCGCCCAGTGCTGTCTCCGATGTGGAGATATTCGTCGAACATGTCGGCCGTTTGTCCAGTCGCAAGCTGGCGGATTGCTGCAGTACATTTCTGCAGCGTCGTGTGGCTGGGACGGCCGACCGCGTCGAACCCTTCCTAAAAGAACTCTTCCCGGGCTGGCAAAGTATTCGCGATGTGGAGAAATAACGGTTTCCCCATGCGGAAACGGCGACGGAAGTACGTATCTCCCCAAACCGGGTTATCGCAGAAGTAGTCGCGTACTAACCTTGCGGCGGCTTCCTCCCGGTTACGATGGATGTACGTACGGGAGCGTCGTTGGGGCGGCGCGGCTTCTTCCGCCTCCCGTCGTCGATCTTTTTCAAGTGATTGTTCCAATATTTGACGCATTTGTTCATAAGGATCCATTAGTTTGATTAAATTTGGGAGAAGGAAAATATAGTTGATTTGAGATGAAAATTGGGGTGGAAATAGAGAGGAATAGATGTGTGTTTGTGATTGAAATGAGTATGAAATAGGAGTATTTATAGAGTGAATAAATAAAATAAAAATAAAAAATAAAAAACGGATATAAAAAAACGGTCTCATTACCGTTGCAAAAAAATTTTTTTTATTAAATTCGAATTTAAAAAAAAATGAATTATTGCGTCACCAGACGAAGCCCACTCGCGGGGCAGCGAGTGGGCTTCACGCGTCGAATGGGAGGCCGCCACGTCGCCTCGGCGCGTGGCGGAACGGAACGCGGCACGGCATAGGAATGGCGACGGCACGGAACGGCGACAGAACGCACCCCGCAACGCGTGCCGCCGCGGAACCGTTCCGCCGGAACGGCATAGGAACCGCAACGGCACAGCGTTGCGGGTGCCCTAATGCATACGTTTCTGTCACGGGATAACGTTCATGTGTCCCCTCTATTAGTGGCATAGCCGAACATTTGACATCAATATTTTAAATTAAATCTTCAAAATTATATTGTTATTTTATACTTATATTTATCTTTAAATCACAATAGAGCTAAGAGTTTTTAAAGCAAACTACCACTAAAATATCTTGTAAATTTCAAAACTATAGGTGGCATCTACGAATTCTGTTTCAATAAATGCATGTATTCCAAAAGAGAAGAAGTATTGCGTGAGATCATCTTATCAAAATCAATTCTCACAAAAATTGTCATCAAACAAGGAAAAAAAACTATAAATATACATAAATTATTGTTTCTGCGTAGAATATTCTTATATAGGGTAGCCGTGTTTGATAGAGTTAATCTAGAAGGTAATCAACTGAAGTGGAGAAATTTTCATGATCAATTCAATAGTAGAGTCATAGTGGGGCTATGATTTCTCGACTTTAGTGTAAGCAGCCGATGTGAGTGGATGTATATTCGAGTCTAAGTTTTTTTATGTTTTTGTTAACATATCAAATTTTACTAGTAACTTAGTATGCATTATTCATATTTGATAATAGAATTATAACATTCACGCTCTATTTTTTTTTTCAATCCACTTTCTTTTATTTTATTTTATAAAAATCATATCGAATAAAAGCGGATGCATAATGATCAGAAGGGGTATTTAGTTCCAACTTTATGTTACTAGTATTAATTTTATAAAGTTTAACAAATTATTGAAATGTGGAATCCGAAAGAAAATAAGATTTTTATTGTTGAAATGAAACTATATTTCATTGATCATTTAACTAAGTTTATCACACTGCTAAAATTGTTAAATTATGAAAAATAAGTTGACTATGGATTTCAACAAATGTGGGACCCAACCATGATAAAAAGTCCCACTTTTACATTAATCACTTCACTTATTTAAATGGTTAGGTACTTAAACAACCAATTAATAAACAGAAAAACAAATCCTAATCACTTCCCATTTTCATCAACAATGAAAATCAAATTCTATCTCCCTCCATTGCTCCTCCTACTCCTATGGTACAACACCCACCAGCACAACGTACAAGCCCAGCTCCCCAGCACCATCGGCTACAACTGCACCGCTAACCAATCCGCCGCCCCCTGCGACACCTACGTCTTCTACAGAGCTGCGTCGCCGGGATTTCTCGACCTCGCCGCCGTCGGCGACCTCTTCTCCCTCAGCCGCCCCGAGATTGCGAGCCCTAGCAACATCTCTTCCCCCGCCTCGCGCCTCCTCCCCGACCAGACTCTCTTCGTCCCGATAAAATGCTCCTGCAACACCGTCAACACCTCCATCACCATCTCCTATTCCCCCCAAAACTTCACCATCAGAAGCGGCGATACTTTCTACCTAGTCTCCACACTCAGCTATCAGAATCTCACAACTTACCAATCCGTGGAGGTCGTAAACCCTAATTTAATCCCCACGCAGCTCGATGTCGGCGACGTCGTCGTTTTCCCCATTTTCTGCCGGTGCCCTACCTCATCGCAGCGGCGGAGCGGCGTTAATTACTTAATCACCTACGTTTTTCAACCCTCCGATAGCCTCAGCGCCGTCGCGGCGAAGCTCGGAGCGTCGGAGCAGTCGATTACCGAAATTAACGGCGCTGACATTAATCCTTATGATACGGTTTTTGTGCCGGTTTCGAATTTGCCTAATTTGACGCAGCCTGTGGTGCCTCCGCTCTCTCCTCCGGAGAGAGAGAGGAAGGGGGCGGTGATCGGGCTTGGGGTAGGGCTTGGAGTGTGCGGGGCGCTGCTGATTTTGGTGTGTGCGGTTTGGTGGTATAGAGAGAGAGGGGGAGGGTTTAAGGATGTGGAGAAGCAGCAGCAGTTTAAAGGAGATGCATTGTTGAAGGCTGAGAAGGTGAGTTTGATGGCTGATGTTTCTGGCTGTTTGGATAAGTATAAAGTTTTTCAAGTCGAGGAGTTGAGCGATGCAACAGATGGATTTGATGAGATGTGCATTATTCAAGGCTCGGTATACAAAGGAAAGATTGATGGAGAATGGTATGCTATTAAGAAAATGAAGTGGAATGCCTATGAAGAACTCAAGATCTTGCAGAAGGTAAAAAAAAATAGTTGAATTTGATTCTTGTTTAATATCTGTGCAGCTTTGTTTTCAGTTTAACCACTTATTAAAATTGGATTAAGTTCGCATAGTGAATATGAAGAATTGATGCAGAAGGAAGACAAGTAATTTGAATGAATCAATGAATTAGTAGTGCTCTGGTGATGTGATACGTCTTAGTCTTGTTTAGAATCACATGAATTTTTACAGTTGTTTATGCAAGTTGGCTTATTGTTATTTGTTTTTGTTCAAGGAGGACATGTTCTTTTAATTTTTAGAAGCATAATAACGGCAAACGCATTTTGATTATTTTTCTTGATTAAAAAATCATATCCGTTGGAATATTCCATTCAAGATGGAATAAGGGGGTCCAAGCAAGATGATTGGTTGTTCATATGTCATGATTGAATCAATCCTAAAAAATTGAAGTCTTGATCAATAGATTACCTTTTGTAGTTTGTCCCTACTAAGAAAAGTTTGAATTCTTGAATTGCAGGTGAACCATGGGAACCTAGTGAGGCTAGAAGGGTTCTGCATAGATCAAGGGGAAGGAAACTGCTACTTAGTGTACGAATACGCCGAAAACGGCTCTCTCCACTCGTGGCTCCATGAAAACAAAGCTGAGAAGTTGAGTTGGAAAACAAGGCTGAGGATCGCCATTGATGTAGCAAACGGCCTTCAATACATCCACGAGCACACAAGGCCTAAAGTTGTGCACAAGGACATAAAGAGCAGCAACATCCTCTTGGACTCGAACATGAGGGCCAAGATCGCCAACTTCGGGCTTGCAAAATCGGGGTGTAATGCCATAACAATGCATATTGTGGGCACACAGGGGTACATTGCCCCTGAGTACCTTGCTGATGGCGTTGTCTCCACCAAGATGGACGTGTTCTCCTTTGGAGTAGTGCTGCTCGAGCTCATCTCGGGGAGGGAGGCCCGGGATGAGCAAGGGAATGTTCTGTGGGCGAGTGCTAGTGGAGTTATGGATGGCAAAGAGGAGAGGAAGTTGAGGAAGCTTAGGGAGTGGATGGATGAGTGCCTTCTGAGAGAGTCGTGCTCGACGGATAGTGTGTTGAGTGTGATGGCCGTGGCGGTAGCTTGCCTGCATAAGGATCCTGCGAGGAGGCCGAGCATGGTGGACATAGTGTATGCATTGTCGAAGAGCGATGATCTCTTCTTTGATGTGTCTGAGGAGAATGGACTCTCTCCGAGGGCTGTTGTTGCTAGGTGAGGCGATGCGGTGGTCGTTGCAAACGGGGTTTTATCTTCTGGTCTCGTGTTGTTGTTGTGTATGTTTATGATGTCATTCAATATCCGTGACATGTTGATAAGATGAGGGTTAGTTTTTTCAAATGGAGGGCTCATAAATTATAATGAGGCTTTGTAAATACTACATGGCAAGATTGTTTGTGTGTTTTTTGTAGTGTTGTGTACTAATAAATTTTTTTATCTATGTATGCTAGTGAGGTCTTACCTATCATATGATATAATCAAATTTCTTCAAGAGAATTAATAATAATTTTTCATTGTTCCTTGTATTTGTGATGATTCGAACTTTCAAAGTATTTAGTTTTTAATTTAACGTTTTCAATTCTGTTTTAAACTTGTTTTTGATTAATAGTAGTAAAACTGTTTACATAAACACATGCTTAAGTGTTTATTCGGGTCTAGAGTTGCCCACGTATCCACAATTTTATTGAGGAATCAAAGCTCACGTAGTTTTCTTACCTTGCTTACCTTTTTGGTTGGCCGTGCTCGCCATTCACCGCTCCCACCCGTCATTGATATTGTTGAGCGCCCTCGCTTCCGACTTCGTCATTGGTGGAAAAGTCTTTACCATCACTCTCTACACGGAAGTCGAAATCTGACTCTTGTGCTCTCATGTCCGCCTTTGCCCAATCATCAAGTAACATAGTGGCTTCCTTGTTTTTGGCGGAGAGATTGCTCCTTTTGTCGTCTAGGACACAACCGCCGACACTAAAAGCTTGCTCAACGGCAACGGTGGAAGCGGGAACGGCGAAAATCTCCTTAGCCATTATCGAGAGTATTGAAAACTCTCGATAGCCGATCAGTTCCCAAGAATAGATACATAAGATTGCTTTTACGTTTTACCAGTGTTGTCTTGTCTCATAAATCCAAATCAAATAGTCAAATCCAAACCGCCGGTTCCGGTTAAAATTGATTTTTTTTTATCAACGGTCATTTTTAAAAAGTACATTATCGATTCCCCTCTCATCTCTCTCACCATAAATACAGTCGTTTCATTACTTAAATTCAGCCGATTTTGAACTACACTCACCTTCTTCACTTTTTCAAACCACCATTCCCTTCACAATCCTTCTTTTATGTGCGCAATCTTAGCTATGTCCAGTGTAGGAAGTGAGAAGAGAAAATGCAAGAGGCTGCGGACGGCGCCACCACCCAAAGGCGACACTCAATTCGAAAAGCTAGTAGACCCGATCGTCGGAGATCTCAAAAATGGGGGGAAATGGATCAATTTGAATTCAAAATCAGAATTAAAAAAAAAATGAAAATCGGCCGAAACCGGCGGTTTTGGGGTAAAACCGGCAGAACCGCTGATTTTTGCTAGTTCCGGTATAAAAAAACGCCGGTTCCGGTCAAAAAACTGCCTGAAAAAGCTACCAACGGCTGACGCCTCAGATACCTCGCCGGAACCGTGAAACCGCCGGTTAACCGGTGGTTCGGAACCTTCCGGAACCGGCAGTTCGGTGACGGTTTCGGTTCGTGAAATCTTGAACCGGAACCGGCCAACGGTTCCAAATACGACGGTTCCGATTCGTAAAAATTGTCATGGTTCCGGTTTGGAATTGGAACCGGAACTGAAAACCATGGGCACCTCTATTCGGGTCTTCTACGCTAAAGCTTTAACAAAAAGCTATGGTTTTAGTGGAATATGACGCAATGTATTACGTATTGGAAATTTGGAATTACTCCCTCCGTCCAGCAATAGGAGTCCCGTTTTTTCCGTTTTGGGACGTCCGGGAATAAGAGTCCCGGTTCTACTTATCATATTTGGACAATTTAATTACTCTCCCCCTTCTCACTAATTTACACAATTGCCATAAAAACACCCCCACCCAAATATAATTTCACTCTCTCACCCTCATTCTCTCACCCTCACTCTCGGTCACCGCCCTCCTCCTTCCCAATCGCCGCCCTCCTCTCCCAATCGCCGTCGCCGCTCTCTCAATTACACTCACCCCAACCCCAATTTTTCTCGCCACTCTCTCAATTACACCCACCCCAATGTGTTAGAGCTCCCCTTCCACTCCGACGCCGACGTCCAGATCGAGGACACGCCGTTGTCAATCCGTTTCACCGCCGCCACCGACGACATCAGCGGCGACGTGTCCGCCGCCTACGAGGACCTCCGCTTCTCTCTCTCAACTCTCGCCGGGATTTACAGATTCGATTTTTTTGGTTCCACTTTTGGATTTTTTTTGTTTGGTTTGTTGGTTTTGGAGTTGAAATTGAAGAAGTTATGGGTTCAATTTACAGATAAAATTGATGAGTCATTTTCGAAAGTTCTGGGTTCAATTTTATGAGTTGAAATTTGAAGGGATTTTGATTATGTTGAGTGTAAATTTTAAATTCAGTTTTAAATTGTGTTTGTGGTAGCAAATTGAAACTCCAGTAGTGAATTGAAATGCCATTGTTATTAATGCAATTGAAACAAAAATGCAATTGAATTGCCTTGAACTGTTGGAAGCATATTTGATTGGCAGCAAATTTCGATTTTTGGTAGAAATTGAATTGAATTGAATTGTGCAAGGAAGACAAAAATTTAACACACTTGAGGTGGGTCCCAAATTCCACTATCACACACCATTTATTACACACTCCAACAACTTTCTTAAAACCCGTGCCATGGAGAAATGGGACTCCAATTGCTGGACGGATGGAGTACAATTTTAATAAGTAAAACGTAAATCAGCTTTTCTAGATGTTGGATATAATGAAATTGAAATAGTGTTGTAATATCAATTTTCATGGAATCGAATTTGAAATTCGAATATTCTAATATAATTACAAATTACTTTGTTCAGTAAAAATTAAGTAATTGGTATATTGTGTTTTACTGTTAGGTGTGTGTTGTGGAGTATCATTGTATGGAATGTGTGTGTATAATTTGTGTTACAGTTTGTATGTGAAGTGTTTTGAGGATATTCAAGTTTTCAAGTACTTGGAAGTTGAAATTTGATTTAGAATCTAAACATTTATATTGACCAATAAATTTGGAACTGAAGCACAAGACATGGTGTCAAATGTAACTTTAGAATTGAGGCTTCAGTTCATATTCTAGGCAAGGCAAGAACTTAAAAGAAGAAGAAGAATGGGAACATTTGTAAATGAAAGTCTGCAGGAATTGGCAACTCCAGCCCATCATATTTTCAGCACACAATTTGGGAATTTCGATTCGAACATATCAATATTTTCAATTCATATACTCCCTCCGTCCTAAGATAAACGAGTCGTATTCTTTTTTGAAATGTCCCACTAAGTAAGTCATTTCCGTTTTGAGCAAAAACTTATCTCTATATACTTTATTCTATTCACTCATCTACTTTTCTTTCTTTCATACTTTACTTTTTCCAATTTAACTTATTTAAATACCAATTTCTTAAATACCGTACCAAAAGAAGTGTTTCGGTTATCTTGGGACAGATGGAGTATGTTATTTTCGGATATATTATCAATGTAATTATTCTCCTTTTCTTTTATTAAACTATTTTTCTGCACTCATCCTAAAATTCGCAAATGTTATAAGGCTAAAAGGCCGCCTCTACACTAAATTTTTTTAATGGACTATACACTAAAATATCCACATGAGTCTAGCGGAATTATATCAAGCACGACTCTTTTTGCTTTATCAAAATATCCATTTTCCTTTTTCTTCTTAAAGACGAGAGACCCGTGTGTGGCCTATAAGGGCATCAGTGGGGCACCCTAAGGCGCGCCCTATGGCGCGCCACGTCATCAGTTTTATCCCCCTTCCCCCCACCTGCAGTGGGGCGCCCTAAGGCGCGCCCTATGGCCTTGTGCTCGCGTGGACTTCTCGAACTCCGCCGCGTACAAGTTCACTTGCTTCTTCACTTGATCCCAGTGCTTGCGGAGTTGCTCACGTTTGCGCTTGTACGCGGTCGATGGCTTGGCCTCATTGTAGAGGCCGGCGATGCGCTCCCAGTACGCGCCCTGCCTCTGGTTGTTTGCGAAAATCGGGTCTTCTGATATATCTACCCAACACCGTGCCAAAATGAGGGTTTCGTCGTCGGTGTAGTTCGTACGGCCGAGGGCGTACTCATCGCAATTTCCGGGAGGCGGCAACTTCTGCGCCCGCTGCCGGTTCCGCTTCTTTTTGGCTGGGGCGGAAGCGGTCGCGACGGGTTCGGGATCGGAAGACGGCTCCATGTCAGACAACACGTACGATTCAGTACTGAAATCGGGATCGTACTGGGTGTCGGCGTCGAACGAACGATATTCGCCGGGTTCTGTACCCGGCCAACGCGCCTCTCCGCTAAACATAGGACTATTGGGACTTGAATCCATTTCGCAGTAATTATGTAAATGTAATAATAAGTTTCGAAACTGAAATCGTGAAATGATATTACAAATGAACTCTATTTATAAAAAAACGAAACCGCGTGCCATCGTCCTCGTCGATCGTCCACGTAGACCACAGTGGGCCGGACGATGGTGCGGACGATGGCCTATCGTCCGCGGCCATCGTCCGCGTAGGCCGCAATGGGGCGGACGATGGCGCGGACGATGGGCATCGTCTACCCTATACTCCGCGCCTTTAGTATAGGGCGCGACGATCGTTCGCGGCCTATGTCACGCACCCGCAATGGGGCGGAATATGGCGGGCGCGGACGATACGCGCCATCGGGCGTGCCATCGTCCGCCCCATTGCGGATGGCCTAATTATAAAGGATACCAACAATAAAAATTCCAAAAAAATTAAGTACTAGTAATAAATAAAGGAAAAGTAAATATACAATCAAGTATGGAAAATCAGGCTGACAGGAATATTTTTGGCATATGCATGACGTTTGATTCTTGAAAAAAATTGAAGCATATCTTATCATTATATATGCACTTGCAACACATTTCTCTTAGTTGAAGAGTAGTTGAGTTGTGGCTAGAAATAGTACTCCTACATTTAAAATTTTCCACCAAAATACGATTAAAGCATACGCATGGGAGTCGTTTCAAAAAAATAATGAGTGAGAAAGGGAAGGTTCACCACTTTCCCCAATCTTGTTTTCTAGATGATTTAATTTTTACATTCATAAATATCTTGAGATCGTTTTATAAGTTAAAATTTGCAAGATACTAGTATTTTTTATTGTGTATCTATATTCTTATTAATATTTATTGTACTTTTGTTACATGTTTTAATCCATGAATCGATTTCTCGCACGTTTAGCTGGAACAATTTTGAAAATTTCTAGGAATTTTATATTAAAACTATAATTATTTTTAAAAATATTAGTATTAAATTAGTTAATTTGAGATATGAGAATTTGTTCCATATTTTAATCCTATGACTAATCCATTTTTTCATTTTTTACTATTCCCTTTTGTTTTATAATAATATCAATAAGCTATAACAAAAATATAGGATTTTTATTTTGGAGATTGCTCAGATTATGGAAATTTAGTTAAATTTTTGTTTTGATTTCTAAAAGGAAAAAAATTCATGAAATATCTTCTTAAGCGCTCATCGTTAAATATCTTACTCTGCCATTCTCGTCTATAAAAACATGAACAATAGTGTGTTCTTAGGCTTTAACGTGCGCACGGTGCGGACGACATTTTACCCTTGAATTATTGCAAATTATAATTAGAATTAAAAATAATGAGAACATTATCATGTCCCTATAGCACACCACTGTGAGATTTTTTAATTCAAATATGAGTCCAAACGTCTGACATTTATATTCAAAATAAAAGACATTATCACACGTAAACATATGGAGTAAGTACTATGTTATAGTAATGCGTACCAGAACCAATAATTTTTCATGGTGTGTATTGGAATTAGTTGAAATTAAAACATGAATATTAGTATTAAAATCTTGCTCCAATCATCAAATGTTGTGGTGATTGAAAAAATCATGCACATTAGAAGGAACTTCAAAAAAAAAATCAAAAAAAAAAAATGACAGGGTCTTTCTCATTCCAAAATATTGACATATTATAATTTTAGCACATGTCAGAATTTTGGACTGGACCATATGAGATGCATACAATTTAACTCTGTATATATAAATAAAAGAAAAAGAAAAAACAGTTTTTTTGAATAATAATTACTTAAATTATAAAATTTAATCAAACTCAAGTTCATCTCAATGATCTACAAGGTTTGAAAATATATTATTAAATCATAAAATTTTAATTTTTTTTATTTGTCCCATATATATGTATATATATATATATGGGTGCATTACCCTCCTTATCACCCCTGGTATAAAACATAGGACTAATATAATCCATTGGATCTATTAATCTAATGGCTACGATTAAAAGCATCGTCGTATATTATTATACCATTTTCGTACATTAAAGGGCAATTTGGGTATATTACTGTTACATCATTTATATGAATTAGTACATTAACTTAATGTATACATTAATGTGTTATAAATGTAAACATTAATGTGTTTTAATTGTATATTTCACTTCTACGTAACGTAGATTATAGTTTATTGAATGAGTGGTGAAAGTTATATCCATTCCCCAAGGGTTTAGCAATCCATAAGGCTAGGGTGTAGTACCGACTCAGTAACACAATGTTTACTAGGGTAATCTTATGGATACTATACGCTAGCCCTATGGATAAGTTAACCCTAGGGGACTGGATCTAACTTCCTCCGGTTAGTGAACGTTATGTTAATATGATGGTACTACACCCTAGCCCCATGGACTACTAAACCCTTGGTGAATGATGTTAACTTTCTGCCCTAAGGGAATTAATACGATGCTACATTACTGGATAAGTGACGTACGATATACCCATGATAATGTACGGTAATGTACATTATCATGGGTATATCGTACATTATCGTCCGACTCATGTTTTTTTAGATGGAAGCTATACTATATAGCATCTACAAATTCACAAAAGCATGAGTCGGATAGTAATGTACGATATACCCATGATAATGTGCGATAATGTACATTATCATGAGTATATCGTACATTACCATTATCATGGGTATATCGTACATTACTATTCGACTCATGCTTTTTTGGATTGAAGCTATACTATATAGCATCTACAAATTCATAAAAGCATGAGTCGGATAGTAATGTACGATATACCCATGATAATGTACGGTAATGTACATTATCATGGGTATATCGTACATTATCGTCCGACTCATGCTTTTGTGAATTTGTAGATGCTATATAGTATAGTTTCTATCCAAAAAAGCATGAGTTGGATAGTAATGTACGATATACCTATGATAATGTGTACATTATTCAGTCACATGCGTACATTAATGTGTGAGACTCGTACATTAAAATACTATTTTCATACATTAACATCATGTACTAATAGAACATCATGTACAAATATAACTACATCATGTAGCGAAGTCATGTACAATTGTGTTTTACCATTTTTATCCTTTTCGATTATTTTATTAATTTTTAAATTCCAAGTGGCTTCCATATCAACTATCAGATCACATCTAATCAATTGATGAAATTAGTTTTCCTTTTAACAATTTTTTACACATTAATCTGAATACATATATGTATATATATATTCAACAATAGTAATGTTCAGAATGATGTTATTTTTAATATCAATAAAAACATAAAATAAAAAGATACAAAATACTTATTCTATTAGATTATATTATTTTGAGCATCATCAAATTCATCATTTTTATACCTGCTTGTATGAGATAAGAAAAATAAAATTTCATGATATTATATTTAATAATTAATTGCCTTATTGGCTCTTGGCTTTGGACCATATGCATTATCAACGTCAATGTTTTATTTGTTTGTGCTACTGTATGATTTATAACCACCGTTAAATATTTATTGATAAACACAATAACCAGTTTCGTTATCAAATGTTTTGTGACAACTCATTAGTACTTATAAATTCTGGCAATTCCACCAACACATGAGTTAGGTATTGTTACTATTTTATGAGAAGTCAGAGTAATTAGTAGTGCGTTTAGGACCTCAGAATTTGAGTTGGAGTATATACATTAATGTTTTGATTAATGATATATTAAAATCTACTACGATTTTACAATACTAAAAAAACCTTTTCTCTCTTAGAATTTGAGTTAGAATGGTTGGAGCCTTTTCTATCATATAAAAAAAAACCATTTTACAATAATGCTAAAAAAGGACATTTGCTTTCAAAAGTAATTTGTTAATATCCCTTTTAATCAAATGATAATAGAAAACGAAGCACACTTAATTGTCAAATTGTGGAGTGAAACACACTCGTTTTTTGGATTTAGAAAATGAAATTTACTAGGTAAAATATAATAAACAAGATTGTTGCTAATTTCAGAAGATAGATGCAGATCAACGATCTGAACTAAGTGAAAGCTTGGTATTAGAGAAAGTGTGTGTGTTTTTGTGCTAGGTCAAGCCTCTCAAGTCCAGAGAATCCGCTAAATCACAAGATCTAGAAACTCAGAGGATCCTGGGAGTCTCGGTCGTCGGACACACAAATTCCGCGTTCAAAACCCTCAACCCGCTATACTATGAATTAGTACAGGGAAGTAGGGATCGATCCCACTAAGATGGATGCGTAAGAAGACATTTAAAAGATTCTGGAAAAGAAATTGACTGCTGCCACACAAATTTGGGTTGAGAAAGAAAATTACAACTAGGTTGGGTAATGAAAACTAACACTAGACCTAGGAAACTGTAAATATCATGCGGACATGGGACATCATCTTAACTTCAATATCTCAAACAAACTTCCTCGACCTAGTAAACGACTTCCTAAACTAAATAAACAGAGATCAAACATGCAGTGGGGACCATTTCCCGAAACGGTAAAGTACAGATGAAAAGCTGCAAATAACTAATTCTAACAAACAACGATCTGCATCTTATCACTTGATTCAAGCTCGAACATGGAGAAAACAGAGTAATAACCCATATTCAAACAGAACAACATAATTCAGACGTCGGAAACTGGTGATTAATCTGAAACTGAACAGATCTACACCTACTAGACTAAGTAAACAGAAACACAGAAACGAAATATCAAGTTCATGCACAATTCCCCAACTCTGCTTCAGATCCACACGTTGGACGCTTAATCCACTCCGGATCCAAGCAATCCGAACCAAACTACAACAAAAAAAAACTCCATGAGCTCCGATTCAACAGATCCACTCCGATCAACGACAATCCAACCACGATTCAACTCTAATTCACCAGATCAAGTGCGAAAAGTATCCATTCAAGTAAACACCCACAAACTCAGAATCAAACACAAACAAACCTCAACATCAGCATCATTCATGACAGCAAATAGAAATTCCATAGATAGTTAAACGAGATTTCAACAACACAACGAAAGTCGAGCTTCGAACAGCGAAGACTCGGTAGAAATCTGAATAGAAAACTAAAATGAAAACAGTAAAATGTTTCTTCGCCCTACGTAAGGACGGTGGTACACAACATCAAACCGAAAATGACCCCAAAACCCTCAGATTTCCGATCACCCCAAGTGTGTGTAGAAGTGTGTGAAAGTGAGCTCAGAGCCAAAAAGTAAAAAAAATATATATATATCAAAAATTATCTCCCATTCATGTTGCATGCTTTCTCTTTTATAGATGTGGAGGCGATCTTCTAGAAGCTTTTCTCTTGAATTCTCCGTTCTGCCCTCCAGCTAATGATCTCCTCCGTCTGGCAATTTTTCTTCATTCTGCTCACTTTCTCGCCAATTTCCTTCTCCAGGCGATTATCTTCCTTCCTTCCTGAACCTGGCGATTTCTTCTACACACCTGGCTTAAAAGATGTGTTAGACCCCGTAAATTGTTGAATTTAACCCCATTACCGATGCATGAAATTAGCCTTATCACTAAGCCACTAACAATGACTATATAATGAAGAACCTACGAAATTCAAACCCTAAATGATTGGAGCAAAGTTATCAGGCAATTAGGTCGTCGCTAGATCTAAATGTTTAATTTAATGGAGTTTTGGTCGACTCCCTACCTTCAACCCCACTTGGCTAGGCTCCTATTGAATGCATTGCTAATATTATTTTCAATTTTCAATTAGAAGTTAAACAGATTGAAATATGATATTGAAACATAAAAAAATTAGCATAGAAATAATGATGAAATTAACACTACATGAATTTTAAAACAAAAAAATAATAGTACTATAAAGATTGAACAAAACAAACATCAATAGTACAACGATGTTAAGGTTTAAAGAATTACTAATATAATTTGACTAAATCCAACCAAATATTAGAAGTGGAGTGGGTGGTGGAAATTAGTCAAATGTTATATCAAAACACCTTTCCTATAAAAGATAAAATCACATAAAGTTAAATAAAATAAAATCATTTTATTGTATTTTTGTAGATCAAATGAAACGATTCATATAAATTTGGGCTCAGTGGCAGTTGCTGCTTTCTTGGTTTCTTCCACTTTCATTTTGTGCAAAAACTCAGACATGCATTGATGAATCTCAAGATCTTCAAGAACCCACCTCTGCTTCTCACCCATATCTGTATAAATTTGTAGAGAGAGAGAGAGAGAGAGTGTGTGGGAAGTGAGAGAAGCGATGCTGCAGTTACACAGTTTGCGCCCATGGATTTCAACGAGAAGTTCAGAATCGAATTTCAGCTCATATAAAAGGTCACCCTTTTGCTCCGAATCTATCGAAAAATGCAAAAGATTCAATCTTTATCCTTTTTGCGAATTAAACCAGCTTCATGCAACGGGCAACGGTTGTGAATGGGAATACACACATGATGTATGTGAAAATTTCCCAACCAATGTCTCAATCAGTTTTGATTTCATCAGCCGTAGATGATTCTGTCCAACAATTAAAGGCCGTGTTTCCATGGTTGAAGTTTGCATATTGGGTTATTTGGGGGTGGTTATTTATGGAAAACTGAAATTACTTTAAACTAAAATTATGGCTAAATCCTACACTGATTGTGATTGTATCTCATTTGGAGTTTCTATGGTTGCCAATGAGTTTGTTCAGGTTAATAGAAATGTTTGTTCTGTTTAGAAGAGAATAGAGGATTGAGTATTGTGTGGTGATGGATTTATTTTGGACTTTGTCAATCAGATATTTTGATTGTTCTTTTATATTGTTTTAATTATATGGAATTGTAAATTGTTGGTACAACGAAGCAGAGCTTAAAAGCAGTCTTCCTTGTTGTATCAGTAACATGATTTATCCTATCTGTGCTTTATACCATTTGATCTGTTACTTTTGAATGTGTTCCCTTTTCTAAGTTTAATTGGTGCATATTGAGTTTGTATTCCTTCGACTGATGGGGGTGCTGGATGTTTTTCAGAAACTCAAGGATTTCTTCGCGTTTGTGGATCCCCATTTCGACGGGTCATGTAGATATTATGTTAATAAACAATAGAGGTGAGGGAATATGGATATTCTTAAAAGCATTTCGTCATTTGATCTTAAATAACGTACTACTATTGTAAGGGTTTTATAGTAGATTTGAGAGTATGTCAAAATGATTTTGCCAGAGAAATGGAAAACGAAGATGAAGCTTGGTCCTTCAGGGAGATGCCTTTGCAGCAAAGTGAATTCTAGTATTCCGGAGACAGATTTGACAAGTAGTTCTGAGGTGCGTGCTTTTCAAAATCCAGGGCAGATACTACACATATTGGTTTGTAACAAGAAATATATGCAGTTATGTGATTGGATATGTTGTGGTAATTGACATGAACTATTACATTATTTTCATGAAATATTTGGGTAATCATGTTTTAAGAATGTATAATCCCCTTTCATAAATTCCAATTTAAAACTATCTTATAGTATGTTCAATTGTTGTTTTTGGGGTAAATGGCCTAGATACACATTTTTCATGATTTCATTGAATTTTGGTGACAGACCTGAACTTACAGTCATGCTTCCAAATATACGAACTAATAGTTCATCCAAAATCTGATCTTTCACACAGTTGTCAATTGACGGCAAATTAATAGTTCTTGTGCAAAACTAGAATTTGGTGAAAGTTCGTGTATTTAGGCACAATTACCCTTCTATCAGATATATACATTGCTATTTCATTAATTTGTTTTTATCTTTGGAAATTGAATAGAATTAAAGAATTTGAAAAGGAACAGCAAGGACTGAAAACATCTAATAGTGGAAAGTTCTAAATCTTGTAAAAGATTATTGCTATAGCTACTCTATGCTACCAATTTTACTGATATCCTAGTCTGCAAACAGAAAAAAGTCAAAAGTGGATATTGCATAAAACAGAATGATCCAAGGGTGAAGAATGATTGCTATTTACATTTCTAAACATAAACTAGCACTTGTATTTCCAGGATACAGACATCATGCAATAAAACATGGAACTTACTGTTTCTTTTATTTTTCGTTTAATCATTGCCTTTTTAATCTCAAGCATCTACTAACTTCCAATAGGACTGTTTGAGAGGCCCTCACACGTATATGTGTTGTATGTTGATATGGATAACTGAGCAACTAAATACTAACTGACATTGAAGCCCGTGCAGGTTTTTGGAGCTAAACTCTCGATGGCATCCCTCTCATCTTATTTCTTGATTAGATTAATACATCTAAACTACAAGAAAAAAGTTATCGAAGTTGTTCAAGAATCACTCCGTCATGCTGTTCAAACGTTTGGAGCTTCAAACTCACTTTTTGCGTGCATGTCCAGTTCCTTGAGTAAACCAACACCGCTTCAATTGGATGTGTCTATGCCTTCATTTCAAGATATCAGATGGAATATCGCTCGTTTAATTTATTTATTCAACATACAGCTTGAGAGAAATGTTGCCACGTAAGAGCATGAAATGCCATTTTCTTCTAAGCTCCTCCAATCAGACTGACTGAAACTGATGCATGTATTCACATGACTTTTGTCCGGATTGTTAATTTTCTCAGATAAAACTATTTTTATAGTTTGAAGACTCTGATTGTTAACATCTGAATCTTACTTAACCTTGGACTCCAAGATGTTTTACAAAATTGAACAATCCTAATAGATGGGGAATGGATTGAATTTTTATATATCTTGGTACATGAGAAATTCGTGACAGAATCAGAGTGGTAGACGGTGGAAATAGTCTATTCTAGCGAGCCATTTTCTCGTTGATATTAATCAATGCAATCTTCAAATCCAGTACTCTAGATAAATAGTCAGTCTACTGGACTATTCTGAAAATTGTTTGAATGTGCACGTTCCTAGTCACAATACAAAAGCTACTACATATAAGCTGTTCCGTGGTCTCATGGAGTCGTCAAAGTGATGTCTTTTTTTTTTGTTATGTTTACATTAGCTCATTAGCTCATTTATGCTTTCTTGTGGTAAAGCTTCTATGTATATAAGCTGTTCAGTGGTCTCATGGAGTCGTTGAAGTGATGTCTTTTTCCTGTTATTTTTTGTTTATAATTATGTTTTGCGTCAGCTCACTTACACTTTCTTGTGGTAACCAGTATTTGCATTAAACTGATTAGAAGTTCTTGATCTGAGTTTCTGCAGGTTTTTTGTTGTGCTCCTCGCAGCATGCTTCTCATTTGTTGTTATCGGTGGTTTTCTCTTCTTTAAGTTCAGGTTGAGTACCAATCATTCTTTTTGGAGCTATTTTAGATAATAATTATTGCTCTTTTTGCTGTTTGCAGTTTTTGTACTGTCAAACTTAAGAAGCCATTTTTAAGGGTGCCATTTTCTTAGTCGAACAATATATACAACTTTTTTTTCCTTTATGTTTTGTTATATTTCATGGTTTTGTAGTATTACAAAAATGGAACTTCGTCATATCAAACACATGTTCTGCATTTCAACGACAACATGCACACTTAAGATATATAATTAGTTATGATCAGGATAATTTTTTCTATCTATAATAACATCTTCTGTACTGGAATCTCAAGCGTGGACTGATGTGGAAATGTATATTATGGAGGACTACAGGGTTAGCAAGGGTGGCACTCAGACTCTCGAGGATTGCTATTGGGAGGCTTGGGCTTGCTTATGTTCATCATCCACACACCTGAAAGTGTGATTCGTCTTTATCCATTCACTATTGTCCTTGAGAAAACGTAACTCTCATTGTATCACTAAAAAGATGTTGAGAAGTAACTTTCAATTTTAACTGTCCTCTTCCGACTTCAACTGCAGCAAAGAACTCGGATCGAACGCGTTATAGGCTTTGTGCTTGCTATATGGGGTATACTATTCTATTCCCGTCTGTTGAGCACGATGACTGAGCAATTTAGGGTAAGATCACGCCAAAAAATTATGCCTCGTTAGCTTATCAGAAGTCATAATCCTGATTACATTTTCAACAGCATAATATGCACAGACTCAGAGAAGGGGCACAGATGCAAGTTCTAGAGACGGATCATATAATCATTTGTGGATCGAATAGCCGTTTGAGCTTTGTTTTGAAGCAGCTGAATAAGTACCACGAGTTTGCTGTTCGTTTGGGAACTGCCACTGCTAGGTAATTGCTTTTAGATCTTGTTTTTTATGTTGTTTAAATGGTTCTAACCTCTTAGAGTTTACAGGAGACAGAGAATTCTTCTAATGGCCGACCTTCCTAGGAAGCAGATGGACAAACTGGCTGAAAACATGGCCAAAGATCTCAGACATATTGATGTTCTAACAAAAAGGTAGATATACTTGGTGTTTTTGCATTAAACTTCTAAATATGTTCTGTCAGTTTTTAATAATCAAGGTAATAGTTTTACAATAGCTTATGCTACAGTATCTGAAATTCATGAAAGAACGCACTTTGATATATCTTCATTGTTACTTCAGGTTGTCTGCCCTATGTCTGACATAACCTCTCTTCTGCAGTTGTAGTCTTAGTTTAACCAAATCATTTGAAAGAGCTGCAGCCAATAAAGCACGTGCCATTATTATACTGCCAACAAAGGAAGATCGGTAAAAATCAGATAGATCATGATTGGTTGCTTGAATCAGACTTCCAGCACCCACCCTCACCAGCCTTTGGATATATGAAGTTGACTCGGATATGTCTCTGTTTTCATGTGTATTTACTCTTCTGCTTTTCAGATATGAAGTTGACTCGGATGCATTTCTGTCGGTTCTTGCACTTCAACCCCTTCCCTCGATGAACTCTGTGCCTACCATTGTGGAGGTCTGCATACGTTCTTTTTTCTTTCTCTTGGATTATAAACGGGAATATTTACTCCTTTTTTGTGGTACAGGTTTCTAGTTCAAATACTCGTGAGCTTTTGAAATCAATCTCAGGAATGAAGGTGGAACCCGTGGAAAATGTCACCTCCAAATTATTTGTTCAGTGCTCTCGCCAGAAAGGACTAATAAAGATATACAAACACTTGCTCGATTATCGAAGTAATTTAAGTTTCTTTTTTTTTCTCTTCAGTTTCACAAGGACTACTTGCTATTTTCTTTCTTTTGGTCACACTTTGCTTCTACATCTCCTTTTTTGTTAACATTTACCACAGAAGAGAGGGAACTTTATCCTACTGATTTCTGATGTATTAAACCTCTGTAATTTGGCAGAAAATGTATTCAACCTTTGTAATTTTCCTCATTTAGTAGGACTAACATACAGACAGTTGAGACGTGGATTCCAAGAGGTAATCCATAGAATTGTCTGCATTTGTCAAATGTTATAAACCGACCGATTTCTTATTTTCCTGTTTTGATTACCTCCGTAGGCTGTTGTTTGTGGTCTTTATAGGGATGGGACGATATATTTTCATCCAAGTGACGAAGAAATCTTGCAAGAAACTGACAAGGTATATAAACAATACTTGTATTGGATACATTTACGCTTTTATCATGATCAGATGTCTGTTTAACCATCCTATTATTCTAATTCATGGTGCTTAAATATTTGGAACAGCTTATTTTGAACACATGTGATACATGCAGGTCTTATTTATCGCACCCGTGCATGGGAAGAAAAAACCACAGCTCTCATACCCTTATGAAGTTATCGATAATGATAACTCAATCAATAATCTGGAAACCATCAAGCAAAATAGTGAATTCCTCAATCGAACACTTGATTTTGCAAGAGGGAGGCTGGACAATGTAGTAAGAAGGCCAAATAGATCGGGTTCAAAGGTATACCTTTGTGTTGGAGACTGCAAGGACTTTATTATTCTCTCTTATTGATATCTTTGTATTTTGTGGCATGCAGGCATCAGATTCATGCATTGGTCCGAAAGAGCGTCTATTGGTGCTCGGATGGCGCCCTGCTGTTGTTGAGATGATTGAGGAATATGACAACTACCTTGGACCCGGCAGTGTGGTGGTAAATTGTTTTCTACATTAGATTTTGAATAATCTCTTATCACCAATTTTCACGATGAAATGGTTTTATTCTAATCTCGAAAAGCACTCCCGGGCTTGTATAGCTCAGCAGTTCTCGTCTTCTTATGCTTGGTTTCACAAATCTCTTTAGACTAAGGTTTGTATATTTTGGCCACAAGTGCAGGAGATTTTGTCAGATGTTCCTTTGGATGAACGATATAGATCATTCAAGCTTTTCGGTCAAGGAAAGCTAAAAAATATTCAAGTTTCCCACAGAGTAAAGTCATTCGAGATTTCGAATTAATTTTAGTTTTCCAGTTTTCTCATTTGCTGTCACTCAGTTTGACTCGTATTTGTTGCCCATTTCAGGTCGGAAATCCAATGGAATACTGCACTTTAGAGGACTCCATTAACAACATGCGAACCAGCATAAAAAAAGATGAAGATGTTCCATTTTCAGTCGTCGTGGTATCTGATAAAGAGTGGCAAGGTGGAGGTAAAAGGAGCTAAACTAGGTTTCGTTTAGAATAGCTTAATTATAATTATTAATTATTTGTTTGTTATTTAGATCTATCAAGGTGTGACAAAAATTCTGCATATGCTCTTCTTCTTGCTGAAAGTATATGTGCAAAGCTTGGAGTAAAGGTGAGGCTTTTCGACATGAAATTCAACTTTCAACACAATTTTCAGTGTCATGTTAACTGCTTCATTTAGTGTTTGTTTTGATCTACGTCCTCTTCAAACTGTCTACTTTCATAAATTCGCAGGTGCAAAATCTCGTAGCTGAGATTATCGATTCAAAATTGGGAAAACAAGTGAGTTTTCCTTCTAAACATTTAAACTGTTTTGATATTTACTGTATATCGCCCTTCATCAAAGCAACTGACTGAGTGCGCCTCTTTGCTTTGCAGCTAACAAGGATCAGACCGACTCTCACGTATATTGCAGCAGAGGAAGTAATGAGCCTTGTTACAGCTCAAGGTTCAAAACCATCTATGTCGTGTTTGTCTACAAAACGCCTCATCTGGGATCGAATTGATTAATTGTATAATATGTTTACAGTGGCAGAAAACACAGAACTCAACGAGGTTTGGAAAGACATTCTTAACGCAGAAGGAGACGAAATATATGTGAAGGTACAAAACCTTTGAGCACACAACATTAGATAAGTCCTAATAGTGGAAAATTAAATGAAAAATAAAGAATATGTGCTCTGGTTCATGAATTTGGGCAGGATATTGGACTTTATATGAAACAAAGCGAGAATCCATGCTTCCACGAGCTATCAGAAAGAGCGCGTCTACGCAGAGAAGTAGCCATCGGTTATGTTAAAAGCAATAAGAAGGTATATATGCGCCCTGTCTCTACTCACTTTGTATCTTTTGTTGCGGCCATTTTAGCTCTATTTTCGACCCTTTGCTCGTTGCAGGTTATAAACCCAATTCCCAAATCCGAGCCTCTAAATCTCGAGGCTGGCGACTCATTGATCGTGATATCTGAGCTTGAGGGAGAACAACCAGTGGTTGGGGAACTGTAATTAGAAACCCTTTTGCTTATTTCTTGATCACACATTCATATTCTTTTTCTTGATATTTTTGTTTTATTTTTCCATTGGTGATTAGAACTTGAGTGTAGATCAAGAAGTACAAGTCAAAGAATAAATACAACTATACATGTATCAGTTTTGTTTGAAATGTTTTGTAAACTCTTACATCTTGTAATATTGAAACAATTTTGAGAGATATTGAACATTAATCTTAAATAGAGTTTTTTATGAGTATGAATGAATAAGTTTGGGTTTTATGGCTTCGCTCACCCATGCGGGATCACGACCCTTTGTTCTGGCCGTTTTAGCACGAGTGTCGCCCAAGGCATAACCGTATGAGTGCATGACGACTTTATGCCCTCTTCACCTTCACCTTCCTCGAGTTTTGATGAGCATGTATAAGTCCGGGTTTTAGGGAATAGCTACCCTTTGTCCGAGCCATTGTAGCTCGTGTGTCGCCCAATGCATAAGAGCCATGACGACTTACCGCCATCTTCACCTTAACCTTCCTCTGGCATAGCATGTTTAGGGTTATTTACATATTGGTTATTGGTACAAAATATTTAATTTATTTAGAAAAATGACATTTATCCGTATCTATACCATTAAGTAAAATGGGTCGATTAGATAAATAAATATCAGGATATTTTATTATTATTTAATAAATAACTTCATCCTCATAATAAATAATTAGCTCACTGGCGTAAAATATAGTATACAAATTAAAACTAGAAAATATGAAAATTGAACATTTAGAAATACTATAATTTATTCTTATTCTTATTAACTACAGTAAAGAATAATGGATGCAGCGGCATAGAGAGAGAGAGAGAGAGCTCAGCGCATTTGGGTGGGTTTTACTACTTGATTTGTGTGTAAGATCGCCGAATGATTCATACGATAACGGAAGAGACGAATTGGTGAAAGAGGTAACTTCAAAAATTAATCAACTGAAAACCTTTTTGTTTCTTTTCTTATATTCCTTTGATAATTGTGTGGCACATGTACTGCTGTTATATCGTTTGTTCATAAAGAGTTGTGTTGTAGTATTATTGAGTTGAAATGGAGCTCATACGTTGAGAATCCAGCCGTTCAATACGGGTGCTGGTCGCTGTGCATATTAGCTGTTCGATCAAATGCCTAGCTGATCAGAAACTGCAGAAATCCGTATTAAAAAATCATTGGTTCCTATTTACTGATTATTTAGCATAACTGTTGAGGCAGGGTTCAACCATGCTCTTCCAAGTAGCGAGTTAGTCATTAATTTGTCTGGCTTAGACTAATTTGAGTTTGGTGATTCTTGACTTGTGCTTTATTCATATTAATTTAACTGGTTGACGACATTTGGAATGATATTGCATCTGTCCTTTTACTTTTTCTGTCATTCTTTCTTTCTTTCTCGTCTCCCCTTTTCGGTTGAATAGAGTCATTGATCAAGTATGAAAAAAATATTTCTTTTATCGAAAGATTTGGTTGAACGGGTTTGTTGATAAACATCCGATACATTGGGGTTGTAGCATAACTTTAGGAGAAGTTATGGTAATGGTATAGTACCTTGTACCATTCGATCTCCCATTGCATCTGTAGAGCAGCACCGGGAATGAATGCGCCATGGTTGGTTCGCTCCCAGCTTTGCCGCCCTTCATTATCAAAATGGCGGAACACATATTTGGGGAGCTTTCTCTGCATCAGAAAATCAAGCGTATATGTTTGCCTGTTTTCTGCTGCCACTTTCTTCCTTTTCGGGGAGCTTGGGATACAAATTGTTTCTCTGCTTTAAAGTTTGATTATTGTTTCTAACAGCATTTTCCCAATTTCCAGATTTTGCATTACATAAGCTGATCAGCGGTTGTTAGTCCGTAGTCAGTGACAAGCCAATACCAATGTCAAGATTAGCTTTTGTAACAAGACTGGCCAAGCAGTGTAACAGAATCAATGTCGAAAGAGCCGAGGCCCTCTCTTCTTGCTACAATGCCATGCGATACTCCACAATCTCTAGCCAAAAGAATGAAGAATCAACAGAGGACACTAGCCATTCCACGTCTCAGAATCGGATCAAAGGCATGGGGAGTGTGCCCCGTTGCCAAATAGGAGAGAACGTTCCAAGAAAGGAAAAAAACAGCTTTCTGGTGAGCACACTCATGGATCTCCCAGATAGCAAAGAAGCCGTGTACAGCGCCCTCGATGCTTGGGTTGCGTGGGAACGGGACTTCCCAATTGGGGCGCTGAAGAATGTATTACGCGCTCTTGAGAAAGAGCAGCAATGGCACAGGGTAGTTCAGGTTATCAAGTGGATGCTAAGCAAGGGACAGGGCACCACCAACGGGACATACGGCCAGCTGATTCATGCCTTGGATATGGATAACCGAGTTGAGGAAGCACAAGAGATTTGGAAGAAGAAACTCACTTTTGATCTACATTCAGTTCCCTGGAAACTGTGCAAGCTTGTGGTCTCGATGTATTACAGGAACAAGATGCTCGAGGAGCTCGTGACACTATTCAACGGCCTCGAGTCTTTTGACCGTAAGCCCCCAGAGAAATCGATAGTGCGGAAAGTGAGCAATGCATACGAGCTGCTGGGGTTGCCTGAGGAGAAGGAAAGAGTAATGGAGAAGTACAAGAATCTGTTTGTTGAATCTTCTAGAAAGAAAATCAGCCGCAGTGGTTCTCCCAAGAAAGCTAGACCAAGCCAAAAAGGGTGAGTTTAGGTCTGATGCTCACTGTAATTAGACTAGTTGATGATGGTCCACTCTTTGATGGGGTGAGAAATTTCCTAAAGAGTGGACATGAACATGATTGAAATTGCATTTCATCAGTTGACTACAAATATCATTTGATGTGTGAGAATTAGAATTAAATCACTTAAATAAATTTAAGATATGGATTTTGGTTGTGTATGATATCAAAATACCTAAATTCAATTAAAATAACCAACTTTTGAAGTAAAAAATCCAAATCATACCAGAACAAATATTTCATTTAGATCAAAGGGGATATACAATAACTAAATGGAGAGAATAGGTCAACCCTCAAAATAAAACCACATCCTATGATGCATGAATCCAATTGTCACATCTCTTCATATATGCTACTTTAGTTACAAACACCCAAATAGTGCATTATTCATACTTTCATTATTTTTCCTATATAAAGATTTGAAGCTAAGAATTTTGGAACCATAATCTTAGCTTATGTCGGTTTGTTTTCCAAAGTTGAAACATGTAACACTATTACACTCTATACTCCTAACATGTATATTGTTCTCTAGTTCAATGAACCTCTAATTAACAAAATTATGACACATATCTCAAAGATACAAAATATATTTATATATACAAAACCATCTTTTCATGAAAATAAAATAAAAATATGCATAGCTTTTGTAGCACAGGGCTCCAAATTTGTACTCCAAATCTTATAGTATATGCACCATGAATTAAATATTCAAAAGTCCACAAAGCACAAAATATTTTCTTCTTTGCAAAAAGATTGTTTTTCATTTGGAACTACTTTGGATTCTCTCCCACACACATTATAGTACTACATGGAATCTTTTTTTTCTTGATCTTGTTCTTTAATGTTGCTGTGAGATGATGATCTAGCTTTATTGAGAATATTTTTATATTTTATTTACCATAAAAAATATTAAAGGTCCATTTTTCTATGCTAAATCTAACAGGTCTAGGGTCGAGGCCATTAGGCATTAACCTAACAAATTAAGAAACTTTATGTCTTAGTTTTGTCTCAAAAATTATAATGCCGATTCTTCCTCTATATAGAATATGCATATGTAATTAGGTGGGACGATATTTAACATATATTAAATATCGTCCCAATTTCTTTATCGTGTTATATAAAGAGATAACTATATTTTTAGTTTAGCACTAATATTATTCATAGTCTCTATTTTTTATAAATATCACCAGGGTTTATAGACATTGATATAATATTACTGGAAAAACTTTTCCATTTTTGGATAAAAAAAACTCAAAAAAACTCTGGACTATAAGGATTATTTATTTTTTTATGAAAGAGAGAACCTGTCACTTTGCTTCATTCGTTTTTCTTCAAAGATGTGACATGATGAACAATTATTTGCCAAATATTTTAACTAACTTTTCTTGGAGAATACAATAAAAATGAATAAACCATGTGCAATCGAATTGAGTTTCTGTAAGGTAGCCTAACATTTAAATAACAAATTTTCGCACACAGTTTTAGATATATCAATAATATTCCTCCAATACATTATGTATCATGAACTAATGCAGTGGGCTATATTAATTGCCGTGGGAGGTGATACTAATTATTAAGGTCAACACAAACAGTGCTTATAGTGGATAACAACTATAATAATAATAAATAATAATGATTATTATTATTATAATTAAATTAATATAAGCGTAAAAACAACATTAAAAAAATACTGTATCTATTTTTGCATCAATCTCTAGATATTGTGGATAATAACATTACATGTAAAATAGAAACAGGATTATACATATTCAAGAAAAACCAGATCAAATTGAGCAACGAAATCGGTCAGATATTCAGAATGAAATACACAAACCCAACTCGAAACAATGAGGATATATAAAATGTGTATTGCTCTACGCCTAAGTATAGTATTTTCTTTTGGCTTCACACATTTATTACAACTAAGCAAATTCAAAAACACAAATTCGAAAACCACCGAGGTTTTCACACTCTAAATAAAACACTGTAATTTAATTACTAGGAGTACATATATATTTATATAATCCAGTTCAGCCTCTCAAACGAGGCATATATATATTTGGTAGCTAAAAAAACTGTTTGAATGAATACATGGAAATCAATTAATCTCAAAATCTAGATTAATCAATTCTTCCACATCCCAAGTTCGATGAATCATCTGTTCCTCTCAGATCATCATCTTCCTCCTTCATTTCTTCACACATATATCTATATATATATATGACGACGACAACAACAACAACAACGACAACCAAGAACTACTGAGCACAACCCAATCCTCTTGCGTCCGCTCCCCTCATGATTCTAAGTCTCTTGCAAGACGACATGAACATCCTGCAAATCCGCATCATCATTAGCATGCATGTTCATTCGATATATGCCAAACTCAATCTTATTACAGAACACAGATGTCATTTTTAGGTCATTTTAGAAAAGCTGGCCTAAAATTGACTTCTGTATTTTTAAAATCTGAATTTTCTAAAACGGTATATATATATATAGGGAGAGAACTTACTCCCATGGAACATCTCCAACAAGCATCAAATCTCCATCTTTATCCTCATAGGCTGGAGCATATTCGGACCCTTTGTATCCTTCCCTCTCTGAATATTCACCTAATCAAATTTAAATTAATTAAACCTTAATATTATTACAATAAATTAATAACAAATATTTTTTACAAAAAACTCGTAATTGATGTAAATTCAATGTTATACCTATAGAGAGCTTGAACATGTCTTCCAAAGCAGTGAGAAGATGGGAATAACCATTGTAAAGCTTGATATCAATCTTTCTAAGATAAGGAGCTCCGTCCATGCTCACTTTCACATACATCCCACTCTCCGTCTCCGCCTTCTTCGCCGTGCTTTTACGGTACGACTTCACGGGGGGCCACCCGACTATCTGCGCTCTGCACAAACATACGTGTCAGTATACAGCTACTCAGTATATACATATTTGTTTTGTTAAATTAATTACTTTGGCGCGGGTGCAGTTTCGTGGTCGTCGGCGGACTTGGCGGCGGGGACTCCGTTGGAGGCGGTGTCCTCGGCCGTCTCCGGGGAGGATCTCTTGTTGCTCTTGTCGGATTGGTCGGAGCCGGGGAGGCCTAATCGGAGGTTTAGATCGGCAGGCATGGTGAATTGGAATTGAAATGAAATGTTGGGGTTGAATTAATGAAGTTGAAGGGGGAGAGAGAGATGAGGGAAGTGGAAGAGGAGAAGAGAGACATTATATAAGCAAAGGTGGTTGGGGATGTTGAGGGAAGAGGGGACAAGCGCGGCCACCTAGATGGAAGATGCATTTTGGGGGTGGAGGTGAGGTGCACCCATTTTGGAAGATGCATTCATTCTCCTTATTTAATTTTTAGGGTTGGAATTATGCGAAAAATGTAGCCGGATCGGGGCTACGAGGTACGTGTAGGCATTGAGAGCACCCACAACCGTGCTCTTGCCAGCGAGCACGGTTGTGGGCCCGGCCCCACTTTTTCTGCCTGTTCTCTGACAAGAGCACAACACCCACAGTTGTGCTCTTCCGCAAGGACGAGCACAATTCAATTTAAAATTCAATTAAACAAAAACATTTCCATAATATTAAAATTCATTAAAAAACCTAAATAATATTACAAATGACAAATAAAATAAAAACGACATAATTAAAATCCTAAAAATTAAAAATTACATAATTAAAATATTAAAAATAAAAAAATACTACTCGTTGCCGAATTTCGTCCACATGTGTTTGATTAGGTCTTCTTGTAGCTCAATGTGGGTTCGGGTATCGCGCATTGTGTGTCTTGTCTCGATCCTCTGGCCCACCGTCGTATGCACATCTTGGCGTGGGGGAGACCTCGCGGTTGAGCTTCCGGCTTCATCCTCGTCATAGAAGCTAGCCGCCCTCGGTCCTTCGCCGGCTATGATCATGTTGTGTAAGATAATACACGTGTACATAATGTCGGCGATATTATTCACGTACCAGAGCCGAGCCGGGGCCTTCACAATGTTGAATCGGGCTTGAAGGACCCCAAAGGCTCTTTCGACGTCTTTCCGCGCGGACTCTTGACGCTGCGCAAAAAACCCGTCTCGGGTCGTGCGGGTTGCTGAGCGTCTTCACGAAAGTCGACCACCTTGGGTAGATACCATCGGCGAGATAGTAACCCATGTGGTATGTATTTCCGTTGATGGTAAAGTCGATCGCCGGTGCTACACCATTCATCACATCATTGAAGAGTGGGGAAGAATAGAGCAAGTTCAAGTCGTTGTTGGATCCGGAAACGCCGAAATATGCATGCCAAATCCATAGGCGGTAGTCGGCGACCGCCTCAAGGATAAGTGTTGGGCCGCCGCCTTTGTGACCGCTTATGTGTTGCCCCCTCCAAGCAATCGGACAATTCTTCTACCTCCAATGCATGCAGTCAATGCTGCCAAACATTCCGGAAAAGCCATGGACTGATTCGTGAAGACGAAGCAACCGTTGGCAATCATCGGTGGTGGGTACCCGAAGGAATTCATCACCGAAAGCTGAACGAACGCCCTCGCAAAAATTTTTTAGACAAAGGATTCCAGTGGACTCACCGATATGCAAATACTCGTCGAAGAGGTCGGCCGTTTGCCCAGTAGCGAGTTGTCGGATGGCACACGTACACTTCTGCAATGGCGTGATACTTTGCCAGCCGGCTGCATCTGGACCTGTTTGGAAGAATTCAACACGTGCGGACAATGTGTTGACAATTCGCATAAACAAACACTTTGACATGCGAAAACGGCGCCTGAAGTAATCTGCCGGAAACCGCGGCTGGTCGGCAAAGTAGTCGGCAACGAGCCTTTCGTGGGCTCCCTCCCGGTCACGATGGATGTAGCGGCGAGTTGATCTAGTTCGTTGAGGAGGAGGAGCGGGGGTATTCGCCGCGACATATGCTTCGAAAGCGGCACGATGTTGTTCGTAGTATTCTTGTTCTTCGCGCTCCGCTTCAGCCATAAGATGGGTGAAATCCATTTGAGGTTTTGAGTGAGAGATGAAGGTGTAGATAGTATGTATGAGAATTATGAATGAGAGATGATTTGATGTGATAAATGGATGATGAATGTGTGTATTTATAGATGATTTTGGGGGGGAATTTATAAAAAAATCAAAAAAATTCAGAAAAAGCGGGCAAAAAATGGCCATATTTTTGGGATTTGGAAAATATTTTTTTTATTTTTTATCGATTTTTAAAATTTAATACCGATTTTTTTTAAAAAAAATATTCAAAGGCAACGGCTATCCCGTTGTCCAATCGCGTGCCGCCAACTCACCTGTTCGCTGGCACGGACGTGCTCGATGCATCGAGCAGCGCCGTGCCAGCGGCGCGAGCCCAGCAGCGGACGACCTCCTCCGTGCCGCTGGCACGGACGGACGGCGTCCGTCCACCGTTGCAGATGCTCTGAGGGGGTTGCCGGCGCTCGATAATTTTTAGGGTTGGAATTAAATAAATATAAACTGAAGACTAATATAAAATGAAGATTCGTGGTTTGATTATTGGTGTAAAATATGAAAAGTTGGCCGTGATACATGAATACTTATGGTCTGATATATATAGTTTGTGGGTTTATTGATGCGGATTAACTAATGAGAGTATGTTATTGTTTAATTTTGTAGTCTTGATTTAGAATTGAATTATACCTACCTAGTGAAAATAAATGTAAGAGAAAATGAAATGAAAAATAAAAGCATTGTAAAATCTACTCGTCTTAATTCTTCTATATAAAAAAAAGTCATTATTTCCAACAAAGTAACTCATCATCCGGTCGTCGAATTCCTGATTTTATGATATTTATAAAAAAATGTAAAATTTGAATTTTGTTTGAAACTAAATGTAAATTTTAAAAACTCATAGTACTTCTTACGCCATGGTTGGGTGTATTGTCTTTGGTGGTGAAAAAGAAATTGTTTGGCCAAAATTGCTTTTTCAAAGTACTTTTTTGACCAAAACAATTCATGTTACTTTGTATCAAGAATGTGAAACACTTCAATATTGACTGCGTGGAATAATTATTTTCATACATTTGTAGAAATTGCTATGGCTATCATTGATTTGTGATATTGGGAAATATTTCTGTAGTACTCCTATTACTTTGTCCAATCAAGATATTTTTGTGACAAGCTACCCGATCAAGATTATTAGCTATTCGATCAAAACTAGAAAAAAAAACTATAATTATAATTCAAGTAGAGAATTTATTGTTGTGTTTAGTTGAGTCATGTAGTAGAGTAGTTGAGATCTTTTTATTTAATTTTATCTCGTTAATTGTTTCGCTCGCTTAATTTTATGGCTCTAACTTTGGGCTTTGCCCCGATTTTACTTAAGAGAAAGTAGAGAACATATGTTAGAATTTTAATTGTACTAATACTTCAACTAATTAAGCTTGGCGTTGGAAATGATTTGTCTAATTGATTTTGTTAATTTCATCAACTCCTACCAAACCAAAAGAACACCAACAAATGAAATAATCACCAATAGCAAGCTGAAGCATTGCACTCACTTGGATAAAGGGAACAAGTCGAATAATCATCTTCACGTTAACCAACAAAAAGATAATCGTCTCTTCAATTGTGTCTTGGCCATCTTCTAATTTTAGATAAGTCCTTGCACAATTGTCAGAGGGATAAGAAAAATTCGAACACCAACCTTTTATATTATAATTCTTTTATAGACCCAAATTTTCTTTTATAATTTGAATTATTTTTACAACTAAACCATTATGGAGATTGGTGGTAAGGTATTTTCCTTGATGTTTTGGAATGTAATCTCTATGGTAGTGTGACTCAATTTTTTATTTGAATGGTGCAACTAAATTCAGTACCTAAGTAGAAAAGGTACAATTAAGTTATAGGGTATGGCAACTAAATTATTAATACTTTCCAAATTTTCGTAAAACGATTAAATAAGAATTTTTCACAAAAAGATTAAGAAGTGTTCATCATAAGCAAATACTAGTAAGTAGTAATGCAATAGTGGGTCATGATTTCTGAGTGATATATATGTGCAATTAAAAGATTTTTAAAGTATGTATTAATGATTTATTGGGTTGTTTTCATGAAGACGATATATCAGTCTATACTTATGTATTTGCTTCAAACGTAAGATAATGTCGTGTCATCTACATTAGCAGCCACATTTTTCTGCTTGCAACCATACTTTCTATAATTGAATATCAGTTTCAAGCTAAAATTGACATTTAGGGTAAAAGTTCAAATGCCCCTTGTGAAATATTGTGAAAATAATATATAAGTAAATAAGTAAATTTAAAAAATATATTTTTATATTAAGTGATTACGTCATTGACGACGAATTTGTATTCTTTGACTAAGGCGATCAGAAATAAATAAAGTAATAGAACAGAATAGAGACAATTTCCTTGATTTGTACAAGCTAGGTACAATGCATTGTTTGTTTCTAATGCTATAGTATATGAATAAATCAATACTAATAAACGACACAATGTGATGTGATTATCACTAATTACGCTTCTAGAATCCCTTACATCCATATCATACAAATGGCGGATCCAGTGGATAAGAAGAAATAACTTAGATCGAACCGATCTCATCTCTGGCATATTATGACGGTAGTAAAATTCCATTAAATCAGTGCCGTCAAATCACAATGCGACAACTCTATCCCAACCTTTAAGGTTGGATTAACTTTTATCCTTCGTTTGTCATTTATTATCAGATTGTCACCCTATTACATACTTTCTTTGTCCCATTAGAAATTAAACGTTTTTCTTTTTGGGTTATCCCATTAAAAATGAAACGTTTCTAAAAATGGAAACAACACTCTCTTTACTTTTTCTTCTCTCTTATTTCATTCTCTCTTCAATAACTCACAAAACAACACTACATAAAATCTCGTGCCAAAACCCAAATGTTTTATGTTTAATGGGACTGAGAGAGCATGTCTTTTAATGCCCGGTGATATCTTTTACTATGTCTATGTCTGGCTCTATAAATTTCATGGGATATTGGTCCCAAAAACCATGAACCTTGGCCAAAATTTGGTATTTCTCACTAACTTTAAAATAGATCTAGAATATCACAAACTTTGCACTTTGTTTGGTATTTCCTTAATCGGCCCAAATAAGACAACCGTGATACGTTTTATGATATTTTAAACTACTTTTTAAGTTCATAACAAGTATGATAAAAAGTCACGTAAAAAATCAAATTGATTTAACTGTATAAAGTATGATGAAAAAAAACTCGTAAGTTAGTTAAATATGGTGATAGACATGCCATGAAAAATACCAAACAAAGTGCAAAGTTTGTGATATTCTATATCAATTTTAAAATTCATGGAAAATAACAAATTTTAGCCAAAGTTCATGATTTTAAGGACCAATATCCCAAATTACATTTACTATATTGATCTGGGTTGACTTTAAGTTTTAAAATTTATTATGTTTTCCATTTCATTTATCGGTGATTAATTTTATTGTAGGACAATTAATGCAGGAATCTCATAATTAAGCGCGGTGCAAAGGAAATGTTGTTCAACGTGAATAAACAATCCAGCAACATGCAAAATCTTTATTCCCCAACATAATTATTTCGCAAGCATTTCTTTAAATTTGAATTAGATTTATTTAATCAAGAAATAACTTTGGTAGCACGGAATAACTTTCACTATTATAAAACGCATTTTCTTCGACAATTAAGAAAAATAAAGGTGATTAATGTATAAAGATACCGTTTTGTGTCCGATCTTTGAGGAACAATTACCACTCTTTTTCAATTATTTATTCCCTCTCCTTGTCAGGTTCAAAATGATTACAATTTACAAGAGTGCAGAGAATCTATCTTTCTTTTATTGCAATCGAAATAAATTATGACCCAAAACTATTGAAAATATTTATAAGTGACGGTCTTTCTGAATATACTTAGTTCAAAGTATCTATGATCAAATTTATTTTTCTTAAATACTCCTACTATAATATTGTTATGGCCCACAATAGTGCCACTAAAACAGGGGCGGAACCATGTTTTAATGATATAGTGTTAGACATCGGATTAGATTGAATTAATTTTATGATAGACATTGATTAATATAGTTAGATTCCTAATTGAATGAAGATTATTCCTTAAAAAATTATGCTATGCAGTATAATCATCTTACAAAGAAACTCCGGGAAAGCAAACATATGGAAGCTTCATTACTCATTTTGAATTATTAAAGTATTAATTGATAATTTGACATTTTCAAGTTAATTCACTTAGAGACTTAGAGCTCGATGAATTATTAAACTGGCTTTTATTTGAGAAGATAAAATTACTCATATCACGTGCATATTTATATCTAATTTCTGTATTTATACCTAGATTAGGAATTACTACATATAGATATATTAGTAGTATATTACATCTTGAAATTGGTCAAATTCATGGTACCTAAATTAGTCTAATTAGAATAGCGAAATCGTGGTTGTCATATGATGGCAATTTAATGTCAACAATCAGACAAATTGAGAATACAGATTAATTAACATTCGAGCTGTTCTTTTTTGTCTATGCCTTAATTAGTTGCACGTCAATTAGAATTTATTGGATTCTCATTATTGCAAGAATAATAACACATTATATAATATACATAATTATATGGTTTTATTTGTTAGAAAAGAACCTTCTATTAGAAATTTTGATTACACATTATTTATATCTTTATTATATACCTTTAATTTAGGGACAATAGTGCAATATGCATGGATTATAAAAATAATTAGTAATAGTAAGATACTAATTCCTTTGAATCCTTCATGGATTTGAGATACGATTCATTTAAGCACTTATCATCCACTAATTTGTAGATATCTATAGGTTAATTTAAGGTAAAAATAATTGTATTGCAAGAATTAATATAACTATTTTAGCCTTTAATTTTAATCATGAATATATTATATATACATTGATGACATCTTTCTTGTTGAATAAGTGCAACATCAGCGGTCCAATCTCATATCAAACGAAGAATTCGTTCCATTTCATTTTTCGAAATAAATTCAATATACATATAGTAATTTTATAGATTCAGTACAATATTTTTGACATTAATCTTATCGTAAAAATAGTGTATATTGGAGAGTGATGCTGATGCACAACAAACAAATTTAAAACATTTTCGGCAAATTCAAAGCTAGTTTCTTCTTGTCCACAATTTCATTTGTGGTTTTAGATGAGACATTTTTCTGCCCAATCTTAATTGCGCGACAAAAACGAAAGGCTGCATAAATGCACCTGCTGATATTGACCTCTTTTTTTGGTGTTTTCTTGAAATCCAATTTACTCAATTGACTATTAAATTATTAATTTTTCAAATTAAATTACGATCTTTCAGCTTTTTTGGCAAATTAATTGATTTTTTTTTTAATATTGTAATGGTGTTACACATTTGTTAAGGAATGATATAAAAATAATTCATGAAATTTGACAACACAAAATTCAATTTATACATCTGTTAAAAAACAGTATTTCCACTCGTATACTTTTTCGGAACATTCTACCTTAAATAAGAAACGCTTCGCTTATGGCGAGACAACGTGAATAATAGAGTTGAAATAATCACTAAATATTAGGGTAAGTTCGATCATTAATCCAACTTTCTATACACAAGTGGCTCTAGAAGACCAGAATCAATCCAATTTTTTAAAAGTAAGAATTGTTTGTATGCTTAATGTGACATTACATTTTTACGATAGTATGATTTCTACAAGTCAGCCTTCTTTTTCCGGACCAGTATCATTCTTGTTAGCACATAGACAAGTCCAAGAAGTGAAATAGTATCTGGTTTAAGGTTGAGGTGACATGAAATCTCACATAATTGATCTGTCAAATAAAATAAGAAAATTTGCGATATTCATGTCTTCCTTTTACATCAAAAGCAAAAAACCTTTAATTCTCCATTACATTTAGATGGCGTGATAACAAAAAAAGGCTGTCGTTAAAATAAGCTATAGTACTATAAATGTTAATATAAATTTAAATAGTTTTATAATTTTGTAGAAATTAATTCGGTAAGTACTATTAATGACAATGTTCGATAATTTATATAATAATAATAATTATTAGTATAATAGGGGCTTAAGCTCCTAGGATCTTAGTTCAGATTATGAATATAATCTTGAATTTCCATTTAGGAAGTTTCAAATGAGAAC
This sequence comes from Salvia splendens, assembly GCF_004379255.2. Taxonomy (NCBI): domain Eukaryota; kingdom Viridiplantae; phylum Streptophyta; class Magnoliopsida; order Lamiales; family Lamiaceae; genus Salvia; species Salvia splendens. The sequence continues at coordinate 22,401,728 of NC_056049.1, forward strand.
ATTTTAAGTTGTGGGATACATGCGAATATATTATTTTCGCTATATATACAAACACAATAAATTGAGATTATCACGAGAAATTTGGTTTGTTTTACAAGGCAGACTAAACATCAAGAAGAGACTCTTCAGATTTGATTGCGCCAATATTAAAGATAAGCTATGTTTTATATAGGAATGAACCTAAAAGGTCCACTACATCATTTTTGGATGCAGGTTTTCTAGTAGTTTGTAGTAGTTTGGATGCAGGTTTTCTAGTAGTTTGGATAGAATTGTTGGAATATCATATTTTTCTTGCCCAAGGATCTAGTCTCTTGCTTCCTCACATGGATACACCACCGTTCATGAGATTTGACAACAAAATTTGGAGTTCTTAATTCTATGTGATTTCATGGTATGTCTTGTAACTCAAGAATAATAGAGTAATCTTCCAAAAGATGGAATTGAACTGGGATTTCAAGAAGAGGCTCGTTCTTTAGAAGCTAGGTTCGTAGACTACAGGTTGGCATATGAAATTTCCTATTTCACATGTGCAAATGTGCGATGACTTACTAAAAGTTAGAAGATGGTCGTGAAATCATCGAAGAACCAATTATCTCCCGCCTGGTTGACGCAAAGGTGGCATTTAACTCATTTTTCCTTTCGTGGTAAGTTGTTGTTATGTGGCTTTTGTTGATGAAGAGTGTTTTATTTTGGTTCCAACTTTTTGCTTAGAGGGTGCCCTCTTGAACTTTTGCTTGATTGCTTCTTGTTTAGTTTTGTGGAGTTTGGTTTAGTTTGTTTCATCCCATAACTCTTAATTTTAATTTGTTGGACACAACATGTTCTAACTTCTTGTCCATTGCTAAATTGAATATGCAAGACATGATTATGTAATATGGTAAAAAATACTATTACTTGTAGTTGAATATAGAGAACAGGGTTCTTCTCCAGTGAATGCACTCAGACAATATAAAGATTGTCAATTGTGATATGTTGGATGAGACAACATATAAAATTATCATATTTTTGTTTCAATAAATCCGTGGGTATTCCCTACTCAAACCATTATACATTACCAGATTTAAATCTATGTTGGGCCACAAAAATCCCACTATTTATATTGATGCAGTTTACCAAGTCCATGTGTATACTATAAGATATTATTCTCAAAAATCAATTCATGTGCTCTTATTTCAATTACACCCCACACACTAATTCACTCACCAACCCTGCATTCATTGTTTACACTCAAACCCTATCTCATAGTGTTGCTCAGTTGGTAAAACGTTTTTCCTCCTTAGGTCAGAAAAGTAAACGAGGTATTAATTTTAACTAAAAAAATCCATAATTGAATGTTTAGATTATCTTTTCCTACTTTACAATTTGAATACAGAACAACTTGCATGTGAATATCTCGAATCTCGACTATAGCCTGTCGTTGTCTAAAAAGCCCGGCCCAGAGTGTAGCATCCGAGCAGAATCGCGGGCCCTATTTGTGAGATATAAAGGAACATAAAACAAGCAAGACGAAATTGCCTTGTGATATCAGTCTGTCATTTTAACAAATACAGCCATACTACTTTCCCAGTTGCTACTTTGCCCACGTCTACTTTCCCAACACCATTCAAATTATGTACATTAAATATATTAATATAGTCATATAATTCCTCATTTAAAAAAAAAGAATTTAAATATGCCAAATCCAGATAATGACGTGAAAAAAGGATCTCATTAATAAGAATTCATAGAATTTTTATGGACTGTAATATATGGCGTCAGACAATATAGCTTGTAGTAAATGATAGTAAATCATACTAATTCCTTTACTAACACAACACAATACTCTTTTGCAATTTTAAATTGTAGAAAACAAAATTGGTTTTTTTCATTTATTAATATCTTTCAATCACATGATCTATTCCTTCTTCACTCACAAAATATTCTTTCATTTATTATTAGTTTGCTATCACTACTTTGAAGGAGAGATCCATTTTTCATTCTTAGTACGCTAATAATTTTTTTTATTAAAATATGTGTTGCATGATTGCATCTCAACAAAGTAATAAAAGGTAAATCTCAGTCTATTTCTCAAGGAAGTGGTCTCACAGCCAGTGCGAAAAAAGTACTTACAAGAGAAAAATACTAAATATTGTGAAAAATTTTCCCAATGAAGGATATAGGGCATACAAAGATCAATGTTGCATGAAAAAACAATTGGGCCATGATACACCAAAAGTTGTTGTAATTCTGTTTGGGCCTAATAAATGGGCTTTAGATTAAATCATTAAAGAATACAACTCCTCTCTATCAAAGTAGTAAACATTTTTTGTGTATATACAAACTACTCTAAGAAATATTATTGCAAGTTTATGAATGACATGTAAAAATGAAAGCTCGATAACTTCATCTTATTCATTTATGTGAAATTTTAAAAAAATATGGAGTAGAATATTAAACTATCACGAGGAAAAACTATTTTCAACCCGGGCCAGCCATTGAATTGGGCTCACCCAAATATATACTAGTAGTACAAAACAGCTGCATGATCCGATTCTATTTGGGCCTAAACCCAATTTCATTATCTTTGTTAATAATACTATTGTATTTGGACATGTATTATCAAATATTAGATGATCTTTGGAAATTTATATTGTTTGTAAATTTGTACTAATACTATTTTTTTCAAATTTCAATAGAATACCAATTATTATTACTATAATAAAATTACAGTAACGAAATTTTATTTAAAATCTTGTTTTGAATGATAAAAATACTCCGTATATTATTTTTTGGGCTTACCTTTAATAAAATAAGTGTAACGAAATTAAATTGAAAATTTGACTGGGGGTTCAGCCAAACCCTTCATTTTTTCTCTCTCTAGCCAGACGACTCACGAGATGTCTACTCCGGCTGAGCCACCGGTCACCACCACCAGCTCCGCCATGCTCCGGCCGTGGCCTCAGTTCCTAGACCTCTCCGCCCTCAGCATCCCCGTCTCCCTCTCCGAATCGACCTACCGCGTCACCCAAAACTTCCGCTATTTTCTCCCAAACTACGTCGTTCTGACCTTGATCATCTTCCTCCTAACCCTCCTCACCCGCCCCCTCTCCCTACTGTTCTTCCTCTGCCTCTTCGCCGCCTGGGTATACCTCGTCCTCGCCCGCGACGATCCCCTCACCGTCCTGGATTACGACATCGATCAGAGGTTCGTCATCGGATTCCTCGCCGTCGCCACTTTTGGCGCGCTGTTCTGGAGCCACGTATGGATGAAATTGTTCGTCTCCTTGTTGATTGGGGCCGTCTTCGTGCTCGTTCACGGCGTTTTGAGGGCGCCGGAGGATTCGATCGAGGATTCGCCTTATGGATCGTTGCTCAACGTCGTGGATAGCCCTAGAGGGGGATACGCTAGCGTTTGAGAGGTGAATCGTAGTTCAGTGTTTTGATTGGATTTATTATGTGTTTAGTGTTGCAATTCTTCTGATTGTCAGACCTTTGATTAATGTAAGCTGCGTTTATTCAACTTTTTGGCTGAAATCGTTTGATTTTGTTTTTGAGCGATTGAATTACTTGCTTTTTGATGATATCTAAAAGGTTTGCAAGCTGAGATTCTGTTGATCAGAGTATAACTGTGTTATTGTTGCTTGCTGCATTGGTATTTTGGTGCTTATTCGTTGTATCGAGCATTGCAACTGATCAGGAACTTCGAATGGTAGAGAACAGATAAATGTGTACGAACGAGCTTTGTATAGTTTAGAGTAATATGTGTGTAGGTTTTATAGCATTCTGATACGAGGCCCCCGACATTGGCCCCAACAACAGAGCACCCCGCAGAGGGGGAGCCTGATACGAGACCCCCAATAACAGCAGAGCACCGTGCAGAGCCAGAGGCCGCAGCAGCCGAGCAGCACGACGCAGCACCTCCGGAGACGACGCAGAGCGTGAGTGGCCGAAGGGAAGAGCTGACGGTAACGAAGAGGTCCTTGAGGCCGAGGGACACGCTCAAGGCACCGAACAAGTTCAAGACTTAGTCGATTAGTTTAAGTGTTCCTTTAATTTTCTTTCCTTTTATGTTTTAGTATTTTCTGGACATTAAATTATTTATCTTTGAGTCGGGCCTGATTTATAAAGCCCCGTTCGGGTTTTCTTTGCGGTTCTTTCCCGAATGCATTAGGATACGTCGAACCGCCCTAGGGTCCTTAGTATAAAATAGGGTATTTCATCAACACAATCTTTATGAATGAAATATTTTCCTAAACCTATCTTGAAGTCCAAGAAACACAATTTATCGTAACTTTGTTGCTAAGCGGAGGACGTCCGCAGCTCAACAAAATTCGTGATCTTCCTTCGAGGTTGTCGAAGGGTCGATTGCTGGTTCTCGCGAGAAGGAGGATAACTAATTGTTACGGAACACGTCTGTAACAACTGGTGCTTTCATTCCCGTAACTCATCATCTATAACAACAGCGAAATCAGATGGCTTCGGATTACCCGAGGGCCGAGACGTCGTCGGCACTACATCTAGGGCCGGCGCCACAGCGGGAGGTAGGCGAGATAGGGGGTCGGTCCCAATCAACGGACCCGATCACGCTAGGGTTCGCGCAGTTAAATGCACGCTTTGATAAGATGGACCGTCGGGTCGAAACCTTGGAGCGCCGACCGCATCCACAGGCGGCTGATCACACCCAAGTTTGGGACGATGCGGACCACGAATGGGAGGAGTATCGAGACCACGGTCGGCCAGTACGTGAGGATCTTGACCGCTCATACCGGCACCAGGATCGGGGTCGGGGACGCCCGTATCGGGGTGGTCGCGGTGATAGGGGTGGAGGAGGCCGTTTTTCGCAGCGGCGCGATGTGACGGAGTATCGAGCAGGTCGCCGTCGGGACAATTGGGATCCGCCTCCGAGGCACGACGATTGGGATGAGGATCCGCACGAGGATCGCGACGCCTCCTGCTGGGACCTGCCTCAGCGCCGAGAGCGTTTCCCCCGCCAGGGAGTCGATTACTCTTCGGGCTTGAAGATGGACGCCCCCCACTTTAACGGGGCGGATGCGCCAAATTGGATATCCCGCGTACAATATTATTTCGATCACAAACGGATCCCGGAGTCTGAGCGTCTGCATTATGTAGTGATGCTGTTTGACCCCCCCGCTTCAGAATGGATATTCAATTTTCGGGAGACCAATGGTTTTGTTACGTGGCCGGAGTTCCTGGACGACGTGAGACATCGCTTTGACCCACAGAGCTTCAAAAATTACACGGGTCTGATCGCCAAGCTGGTTCAAACGTCCACCGTAGCAGACTACCACGCAACGTTCGAACGATACCTCAATCGTGTGACCGATTTATCGGAGTCATCTTTGATTCCTATTTTTATCCAAGGGCTCAAGCAACCCTTGCAAGAGAAAATCGAATTGCAGAATCCGACGTCATTAGCGGAGGCAATGGCATTGGCATTGCGCTTGGCCGCAACACAAGACGAGCGATCGCCCCAGCCGTCGCCATATCCGCGACGCCAGTGGTCAGGGAGGGAGCAACGGGCTGCCCCGATCCCCGGTTCGACCCCAGTTTCCGGACCGCAGCCGCAAGAGTCGCAGGGACGCGACGCGGACAAGGCACGTGTATACCCAGTCAGGGTGTCTAACGCCGAGAAGTCAGAGCGAGCCCGCCGTGGCCTTTGTTACCATTGCCCCGAAAAATGGGTCGCGGGCCACATCTGCAAGGTCAAGCTTCTCTGCTATGTGGACGACGAAGTTGACAACCCGCATGAGGATAACGCGGGAGATCAAATGCCAGAGGACGAACTAATTACAGCTGATTTATCGCACCTTCACGCCTTGGATGGCCGAGGGAGCTCGAAGCCGTTCATCGTACAGGGCACATTGGGCGATACCACCGTGCGAGTGTTGATCGACACAGGAGCGACATTGGATTTCCTTCAGCCACGTATCGCTGAAATACTCCAGTTGGACCTAACACCCATCCGACCATTCCGGGTGTTGGTAGGTAACGGAGCATCCCTGCTCTGCAACCACATATCGCGGGGCACCAAGCTGACGCTGCAGGGCAACGTATTTGTGGTGGATCTCCATATTCTCGCTCACCATGGGCCCGATGTGATTTTGGGAATGCATTGGTTGGAATCGCTGGGAAAGGTGTCGGCGGATTTTGTCAGAAAAACGTTGGAATTTACTCACGGGGAGCGGCCGGTTTTCTTACAAGGTTTGATGCCAGGGCCAAAACAGATATCCCTTCACTCGTTATACACATTAACGACGCAACCAACGGACCACGAGTTTTATGAGATCGTACCAATGGACAGCGGCACTGAGGCAGTGGAGGGGAGCAGCATGGAGGACTTCCCTCCGGGCTTGCCGGACGGAATTCTCGCGGTATTGAATATGCACCGAGCGGTGTTTGAACAGCCCCGCGGCATGCCTCCGCCGCGACCGTTTGATCATCGAATCCATCTTCTACCGGGTACACGGCCAATTAATGTTAGACCGTACAGGTACCCCTACTTCCAGAAGACGGAAATCGAACGGCAGGTTCGCGATATGTTGGAGCAGGGTATCATTCGCCATAGTCACAGCCCGTTCTCGTCCCCGGTATTGCTGATCCGAAAAAAGGATGGCACTTTTCGGTTTTGCATTGATTACCGAGCCCTCAATAAGGCCACCGTGCCGGATCATTTCCCCATTCCTACGGCAGACGAACTATTTGACGAGTTGGGGGGTGCTAGGTACTTCACTAAGTTGGATCTTCGCTCCGGATATCACCAACTTCGAATGAGCGAGGACGACATCTTCAAAACCGCTTTTAGAACTCATGATGGTCATTTCGAGTTTCTCGTGATGCCTTTCGGGTTGACGAACGCACCGTCCACCTTCCAAGCGGCGATGAATGCTATTTTCCAGCCACTTCTCAGACAATGTGTTATCGTCTTCTTCGATGACATATTGATTTACAGTCCGACTCTTGAGCTGCATAGTTGCCACCTGGAAGCCGTTCTGGAACTGCTCCATGCAAATAACTTCTTCGTCAAGCTCTCGAAGTGTTCATTTTGTAGTATGTCGGTGGAATATTTGGGACACATCATTGACGGAGGCCACCTCAAGGCCGACCCGGCCAAAATACAGGCAATGACGGCATGGCCTACGCCGGGAACAGTACGGCAACTGCGAGGTTTTTTAGGGTTGACAGGCTACTACCGCCGTTTCGTCGCCCACTACGCGATGATCGCGGCACCCCTAACGGATTTACTTAAAAAGGAGGCTTTTCGATGGAGCCCCGAGGCCGAGAACGCGTTCGCAGCTCTGAAGCAGGCAATGACATCAGCCCCGGTCCTCCAATTGCCGAATTTTGACGTGCCATTTTGCGTGGAGACTGACGCGTGCGACGTGGGCATTGGCGCGGTGCTAATGCAACGGGATCACCCCATTGCGTGTTTTAGTAAGAAACTGGGACCTCGCAGGAGGGTGGCATCTACGTATCATAAGGAATTGTATGCTATTGTGGAGGCCATGCAAAAATGGCGACAGTATTTATTGGGGCGTGAGTTCATTATTAAAACGGATCAGAGGAGTTTGAAAGAGTTGTTACAACAAGTGGTCCAGACCCCGGACCAACAACTTTATGTCAGGAAGTTGATGGGATATAAGTTTGTGATCGAGTACAAGAGAGGCAGCACGAACAAGGCGGCAGACGCTTTGTCCCGGCAGCACGACGTGCCGGGCCCGCACCCCGACGAGCCTTCGGAGAACGCCGCCCCCGTCGAGGTCGCGACGGATATGGACGCGGTCCAGCTCCTACCAGTCGTCGCCAAGCCTGTGCCGGATATATTGCGGGTTTTGAGGGAGGAGGCGGCCTCCCTACCCGAATTGGTGGAACTCTCGGCCAAAATCAAGTCAGGCAACGCGCCCTCGCACTTATCATGGGTCGATGGCCTTATATATTACCATCGCAGGGTGTTGGTGAGCACGGAGTCCAAGGCAAAACGGACATTACTAAAGGAACATCACTGCTCGCCAATGGCGGGTCATCCGGGCCATGAAAGAACATACCGACTATTGGCGGCGGGGTTTTATTGGCCAAACATGCGCAAAGATGTAGTGACGTTTGTGAACGAGTGTGTGGTGTGCCAAGCCACGAAGTACTCGACGCGCAAGCCGGCGGGGTTATTGCAGCCGCTACCGGTTCCGTCACAGGTATGGGAAGATGTGTCCATGGACTTCATCACCGGGCTGCCCCAGTCCCGGGGATATACGACCATTATGGTAGTGGTGGATCGGCTTTCAAAATATGCTCACTTCGCCCCCCTGCCTCCTAAATTCGACGCCTCTCGAGTAGCGCAGCTGTTTGTGAATACGGTGGTCCGACACCACGGTTTCCCTAAAACCTTGGTTTCGGACAGAGATTCGGTGTTCCTCAACGCAACATGGGAGGAAATGATGCGTCTGAGCGGCACCAAGCTTCATTTTTCCACCGCCTACCATCCGCAGTCGGATGGCCAGACAGAGGTCCGTAATCGGGGTTTGGAACAGTATCTGCGAGCATTTGCTTCCGATAAGCCTTCAAGGTGGACGAATTTTTTACCATGGGCGGAGTTGGCTCTAAACTGTTTCCATCACTCTGCGCTGGGCATGACACCTTATAAGGCATTGTATGGGCGTGAGCCACCCATATTGGTGGCGTCCCCGCCTTCAGCAAAAACACCGCCTAATGTGGCGGATATTATCAAGGAGCGGGGAGAGCTGCTGGTCACTCTACGGCGCAACCTCTTGCGGGCCCAGCAGCGAATGATGGATGTAGCAAACAGACACCGCAGGCACGTGGAGTTTGAGGTGGGCGATGTCGTATGGCTGAAGCTGCAACCGTACCGGCAACACTCGGTTGCGAAGCCATTATCGGCGAAGCTAGCTCCACGGTTCTATGGGCCCTTCGAAATTTTGGAGAGGGTGGGCCCGGTGGCATACAAATTGCGTCTGCCGGAAGGAAGTAGAGTCCACAATGTGTTCCACGTAAGCTTGCTGCGTGAATTTGTGGCGGGCGACAGGGATGTGGACGGAGTGAAATTGCCTCCGGTATTTGTGGGGGATAGGCCGGTGGTGCGTCCCGTGGCAGTGTTGGAGGAGCGCGTCAGCTGGCGCGACGGCCGACCGGAGAGACAATGCTTGGTGCAGTGGGAAGATGATGCGTCCACACCTACATGGGAGCCGGTCGAGGCGATTGGTAGGCAGTTCCCGGAGGTTTGCCTTGCGGACAAGGCAATTCTTGACGGAGGGGGGGTTGATACGAGGCCCCCGACATTGGCCCCAACAACAGAGCACCCCGCAGAGGGGGAGCCTGATACGAGACCCCCAATAACAGCAGAGCACCGTGCAGAGCCAGAGGCCGCAGCAGCCGAGCAGCACGACGCAGCACCTCCGGAGACGACGCAGAGCGTGAGTGGCCGAAGGGAAGAGCTGACGGTAACGAAGAGGTCCTTGAGGCCGAGGGACACGCTCAAGGCACCGAACAAGTTCAAGACTTAGTCGATTAGTTTAAGTGTTCCTTTAATTTTCTTTCCTTTTATGTTTTAGTATTTTCTGGACATTAAATTATTTATCTTTGAGTCGGGCCTGATTTATAAAGCCCCGTTCGGGTTTTCTTTGCGGTTCTTTCCCGAATGCATTAGGATACGTCGAACCGCCCTAGGGTCCTTAGTATAAAATAGGGTATTTCATCAACACAATCTTTATGAATGAAATATTTTCCTAAACCTATCTTGAAGTCCAAGAAACACAATTTATCGTAACTTTGTTGCTAAGCGGAGGACGTCCGCAGCTCAACAAAATTCGTGATCTTCCTTCGAGGTTGTCGAAGGGTCGATTGCTGGTTCTCGCGAGAAGGAGGATAACTAATTGTTACGGAACACGTCTGTAACACATTCCTGATAAGGTATTTGAAGATGTTATGGATGTTGCATTAGACTTTGCAAGCTGAATAAACGCGATAGATCCAGTTTTTCCAGGTGTATTAGATTATGCAAGCTGAATAAACGCAATGCATCTAGTTTTTCCAACTCGTGCACTCATTTGTTTCATCATCTAAGCCAAGATGTATGCTCTAAACTGTGGATCACAATCTGCAACTTTGTGTAAACTTTGTATTGAGCTGGAACTGAAGCTGGCTTTATGTTTGTCTGTGATTTTTGTGTTACTTCAACTGAGTTTGGTACGTACTCTTGAATTTTGGGTATGCAGTTGAACTTAGCAAGAGTTGAGATGCGTAGTCACATATGTACGAGCTTTTGTCAATTACGTGTAGTATATATATTCATGCTCATAGTTTGTGGTTCACAGTCTGCAACTTTATATTCTAGATAGATATTCATGCTCATAGTTTGTGGTTCACAGTCTGCAACTTTATATTCAAGATTCATGCTCATAGTTTGTGGTTCATAGTTTGTTGACGCATAGATGCCATCTTTTTTGAAGCATTCAAAAATGTGAATGGTGTAGCTGCTCTGTTTTCCCTATTAGATGTATAGATAGATTTCTTGATATTTCTGATAAATAAAGCTATATATATCCTTGTTGGTGCTTGCTGATTTAAGTGTGATCAAGATTCTTGACTAATAGGAACCATGTGAAATATGGATTTAGGTGGTACATGGTTGAGACTGTCACCTTTGTGTACTCCTTATGCTGCAATGTCATAATTTGCGACTTCAAAATAACATGTATACAGTATGTATTTTGAGAAACAGAGTGGGTATTTATAATATTGCTAGTGAAGGATAGGCCGTATGGGCGTAATGTACAACGTATATAATACCAATATACAGGATCTAATATTTCTTAGTACTGTATATTATATTTTCAACTAATAATATTCTAGTTGTCGTTTGAATCCACAAATGTTGGCTCAATTTTTAGTTTTCATGTGACTTTTAAAATGTTGCAAATAAACATCCACTTTTCTACATTTTGCAATTAAATTCATCTATATTTTCCAAGAAACCTAACTTTCGAGTTCTCATCAAGTCAAAATTTAATGGTCAATCTAACAAGTTCTCGTCAAGCTAGTTTTCAAAGTCCTAGTCAATATTAAATTTCGAAGTGTTAAAATACCGGCTTCAACATGTACAAGGTTAAAATTTTCTACCACTTGTGATAGCATTAATAAATTCTACACTTGAGTCTCAATTTCAATTGTTCAAAGTTTGGGTCTTATGTAGAACAATATCCAAAAGTTGCAATCTTTACTAAAACAAGAGATACTTTTCCTCCATTTGCCAAAATTTGGGTAATTGGCAAAAAATAATGAACTATTGCTAAAATTTGACATTTTCCACCACCTTTGACGTTGATTGGATAAATCAAGAACTTTAACAACGGTACGAATTTCTTATGACGATTAGAGCATCCGCAGCGGTGGCGAAAGACGCCACCGCCGTCCGCGCCGTTGGCAAGGCGCAGGACCGCCGCCGCTGCAGCCGCGCCGCTGGCACGGCGCTGCTCGATGTATCGAGCACGTCCGTGCCAGCGGACGCACACGTGGCGCGCTCCCATTCGTCAACGGCATAGCCGTTGTGTTTAAACTTTTTTTTATTTTTTTTTTAAAAATCGGTATTTAATTATAAATAATGCTAAAAAATAAAAAAAAAATATTTTCCAAATCCCAAAAATATGGCCGTTTTTTTCCCGTTTTTTCTGAATTTTTTTGATTTTTTTTATTTTTTTTTTCCCCAAAATCATCTATAAATACACATGTGGGCGAAATTCGGCAACGAGTAGTGTCATTTTTAATTTTTAGGATTTTAATTATGTAATTTTTAATTTTTAGGATTTTAATTATGCAATGTTTAATTTTATTTGTCATTTGTAATATTTATTGTGGGTTTTAAATGAATTTTAATATTATGGAAATGTTTTTGTGTAATTGAATTTTATATTAATTGTGCTCGTCCTTGCGGAAGAGCACAGTTGTGGGTGTTGTGCTCTTGCCAGAGAGCAGGCATGAATAGTACCGCCCGGGCCCACAACCGTGCCGCTGGCAAGAGCACGGTTGTGGATGCTCTTAGTACTTGGAAATCAAATGCTATATGGTTTATTACTTGGAAATAAATACGTCCATATAAGATTTATTAATACACATCTATTTCAGAAAAATGACACATATACTATCACATGAAATTAAATAATTCACGCAGTCATGGCCGAAAATAATCACTGTGGGAAATTCGCACAATTATTAAAGTTCTTAATTTATCCGACCAACTTTAAAAGGTGTCAGAAATAACAAATTTTATCAATAGTTCATAGTTTCTCCGACCAATTACCCTTCTATTTATTATAGAAGTTTTCAAGATTATAATTAGAGCATCCACATCCATGCTCTTGGCAAGAGCATGGATGTGGGCCCGGACGAACTTTTATTAATTTTTTACTTCATACTCTTCATAAGAGCACAACACCTATATTCATGCTCTTCCGCAAGGACATGCTCAAGGGTCCCACCATTCTATTATTTAATTTAAATACTTCAATTACTAAAAATACTAAAAAATAAAAAATACATAATTAAAATCCTAAAAAATAAAAAATACATAATTAAAATCCTACAAATTAAAAATTACATAATTAAAGGCTAAAAAATACCCCCGTGGAAGACTAGTCCTCTGGCCCTATCCCCAATGTTTTTCGGAGACCCCGCATCATTGCCAAATGTGAATCAAGTTGCTCGGGAGTCATCCGAGACCTATCGGCCAATTTATAGATGAAAATGTGAATTTTGGGGGAAAAAAATTGAAAAAAAAATTAAAAGTCAGGAGAAAACGGATATAATTTATTGGGAAATGGGAAAAAAATTATTTAAAAAAGATTTTTTAAATTAAATTCAAATTTTTAAAAAAAAATGAAAATGCCAACGGTAAAGCCGTTGGCCAACCCCGTAGCGCCACGTCAGCCTGCTCAGCAGCACAGACGTGCTCGATGTATCGAGTAGAGCCGTGCCAGCGGCAAGAGCACAACGACGGACAGGGGAGTGCCGTGCCAGTGGCACGGACGCCGTCCTCCGCATCGAGATGCTCTTAGGAATTAAAATTTAGTTTTCAAGATTATAATTACGAATTGAAAATTAGTTATACATCAAAATGTTTTGTTCACGTGACTGGGCACGTGATGGACGGCACTTTCCTTCAGCCTCAGTTGTGCAATTATGCTCTGCTTTGTTCGGATGGCAGCCGGCCATCACTTTTTCAATTTTCAATTTTAGCAAAAATTAAACCCTAATTTCATGAGCCTCCTCCAATCTCAAAGCCACTGCCCCCGATCTTCATCAGGTTTCATCAACTAATGAAAATCCGCTAAAACCTCCCAAATCGTCGATGGATTTCACCGAATTGGAAGCGATCGAGGGTTTGCGTTGGCCGTGGCACTCATGGCCCCTCTCGAGGCCCGAAGTCTCAGCTCTGGTCGTTCCATTATCGGTAATGTGCACTCCGCTGACGCCCTTCAGCGAGCTCCCGATCCTAGCTCACGACCCGGTCAACTGCTCCCAGTGCGGCGCCGTTTGGAACCCCTACTCCCGCGTCGATTACACCTCCAAAATCTGGATTTGCCCCTTCTGCTACCGTAGAAACCCTTTTCCTAGATCGTACGATCATATCAATGAGAACAACATCCCCGCGGAGCTCTTCCCCACTTACAGCACCGTTGAGTATCATCTAGGTCCGGCGCCGAGATCGAATAGCGATTCGTTCTCGAATTTTTCTGCCTATTCGGGGCATGGGTTGGGTTTGGAGAGGAGTGGGGCTAGTGTTGGAGTTGGACCGGCGTTTGTGTTTGTTGTGGATGGTTGCTCTTCGGAGGAGGATTTAGGGGCTTTGAAGAGTGAGTTGCTGCATATTGTTGCGCGTCTTCCGGAGAATGCTTTGGTTGGACTGGTGGTTTTTGATGCAATGGTGAGGGTGTATGATTTGGCATTCACAGATTGTTTGAGAGTTGTCATGTTTCATGGAGGGCGTGAGGTCTCGTCTGAAAAGGTACGGTGCGTTCAAACATATGAATTTGCTCGGCAAGATGGTTCTCTTGTAGTGCATGGTTGTGTGTGTGAAAGTTAAATAAATTGAATGAGCAGTTGTATCCCATTCTCAAAGATATCAGTTACATTGCTGAGATAAATGCTTACCTATTCAGGCTTCATACCTGATGCTGATCAATAATGTTTGGATGCAGAAAACTGAATTCACCTTTTCCACATGTAAATTGTGTGATAAAAGGGACATTTTCCATTTTGTGGTTCATGCTAGGTGACATCTGTACAGTATTTTGTCCTTGATACTAGCACATTACAATTTGTAGTTTCCTAGTTGAAAATCTTATGAACTTTCTTACATGGATGTGATCAGAACTGTTTCTTATTTGTAATGATGTAATTATATTCGTGTTTGCTTGACTTTATAATCCATGAACTTACTATCGTCAACAATTTGTACTTTGTTTCCTCCAACGATCTCAACTCTCAAGTAGATGTCTGTTAAAGTGAATATGCATAATGATGTTTTTTCTCAAATCACTTAGCTAGGAGATTCTGGGAAATGTTGATAAAGAACTGAGATGCTTCAGAATTACTAACATTTTTGTCTCGCCTTGTTTATTGAGATTAGAATAACTGATGCAGTTCCAATCTTCATATGAGATTGTGATTTGCATGTCCTTAACTGGTGATTTATTTTAATGTACTGATTATTACACTTGTTAGTTACTTTGAATTGTTGTGACGAGAAAAGTATAAACGGGAAAAGTATAACCCAAATTCGACCATGTCTTCGAATATAGTATACAAATCTTGAAATCCAGTCTCATTACTCATATCAAACAGTACCCACATACATGTCTGAGCCATTTTGTTCATGTAGTCACCTTTTGCCCCTTGGCTTAAGCTTTTTGATGCATAGAAACTTACTTGTTATTAGTTTTACCAGTCTGTTAGTAAATTCAATGGAAGATTCAGGTGTTTTAAATTGTTTTTTACAGTGCGCTACTGATAAGATAGTGCTTTGTCGCCCAGGCTGTCAGGCTAATAGTGGATTTGCAATTTGTCTGCTAATTACTGATAGCAGTTATGGTTATTCATTGAATAAAGAAGGTAATTCGTAATATAGTGAGTTGTTCTTAGTACAAAGCTTAGGCAGTTGTTTGGGCTACTGCAGAACTGTGTGCCTAATGGATTCAGGTTACGGCATGAATGCATCTTTGCTGTTTTGTAGTTGGGGTTTCTCAGAGTTTGATGGTGAGGCCTTGAGGTTGCTGGTGTTAGAGCCATGGATAAACTTATCAGAACTTCAAAATAAACTGATACTTCTTTTAAATTTGCTTTTGCTTGATAAATTTCTGTACGTTTATTATGGTGAATGCTTACCTACTTCTGCTATCAGGCCAAAGAGCTCCTTGGGCTCCATCACATGAAGCAGTCTATTGGAAAGACTTCATCAGTACAAAAGCAAGGCTTTCTGGTTCCAGTATCTGAATACGAGTTCAATATCACCACAGCAATTGAAGAAATCCATTCTTCACCTGTGGTCAAGCCAGGACATCGACCTTTACGGTGTACAGGGGTTGCAATAGCAGTTGCTATTGGACTGTTAGAAGGATGCTTGATAAATACTGGTTCGCGTGTAATGGTCTTCACAACTGGACCTGCAACAGTTGGCCCTGGAATGATTGTTGACTCAGATTTTGGCAGTGCTATTAGAACTCACCGTGATCTCAACAATGGTTATGCTTCCTACCATAGAAAATCTTTTGAATATTACAAGCAAATATCTCAGAGATTATCAGAGTCATCCATCGTTCTTGATCTGTTCGCCTGCTCTCTGGATCAGGTCGGAGCAGCTGAGTTGAAAGACCCAGTTGAAAGCTCCAACGGTTTCATGATGTTAGGAGAGTCGTTCGAATCTGAGGAGTTTAGAAAAAGCTTGCGTCACATGTTTGATCGTGACAGTGATGGAAATTTAGAGATGGCTTTTGATGCGACCATAGAGATCGTGACTTCCAAAGACGTGAAAATTTGTGGAGCACTTGGACCTTGCATTTCTCTCCAAAAGAAGAATGATACAGTGAGTGAGAAAGTGATTGGTAAAGGTGGTACCCACATTTGGAAACTGGGTACAGTCACCAGCAAAACATGCATTGCTTTCTTCTTTGAAGTTGCAGGTGAACAGAAATCTCAACCGAGCTCTGCATTTTTCATTCAGTTCATAACACAATACAGATATAGTAACATGGGAGTTCGGAAGAGGGTGACAACTGCTGCAAGAAGGTGGGTGGTGAAACACTCACCAGAAATTGCTTCAGGATTCGATCAGGAAGCAGCTGCTTCAGTTATGGCTAGGCTTGCCATCAATAAAACAGAAGAGATTTTCGCCCATGAAGTAATCAGATGGTTGGATAAAATGCTGATACGTTTTTCATCTAAATTTGGTGATTATGTGCCGGAAGACCCATCAACCTTCCGCCTTTCGACAAACTTCTCCCTCTTTCCACAGTTTATGTATTACTTGAGAAGATCCCAGTTCATGGATGTCTTCAACAGCACTCCAGATGAGACGGCTTATTTCCGCCTGATGCTAAACCGTGAAGGGGTGGTGAACTCTCTTATCATGGTGCAGCCAACCCTGTTCCAGTATTCATTTGATGGGCCACCGATTGCAGTTGTTTTGGATATATGCTCCATCTCTTCCGATGTGATATTACTCTTCGATTCCTTCTTCCATGTCGTCATTCACCATGGCTCTAAGATTGCGCAATGGAGGAAGCTTGGCTATGACAAGGATCCGAGCCATGAAAGCTTTAGGGAACTCTTGGAAGCTGTGGAGCTTGATGCCGAGCAGCTGATGGCTGGACGGATCCCAGTCCCAAAATTCATAAAGTGTGACCAGCACAGCAGCCAGGCAAGGTTTCTTCTTGCTAAGCTAAATCCTTCTGTCACTCAAAATTCGACGTATAAAGAGGGTTCGGAATTTATATTTACTGATGATATTAGCTTGCAAGTTTTCACTGAGCACTTGCAAGCCCTGGCTGTGCAGGGTTGATTCTTAATCTATACATAGAAACGATGATTGTATATGTATGCAAAAAAGTGTCAAATAGTTTTGGGTTTTTGGTTATAGATTTTTCAACTTGATGACTTACATTAAGCTGGTGTTCGGTTTCCTAGATGAAATAATACTAAGATATAATCTAGAATTGAGTTGTGAGATTATTTTAGTCATATGGGATAAGTTATGACTAATTATCTCATGATTATCCATTTAGGATTGAGTTATCTTATGAACTAAAACCGTATATTTATCCCGGGA
Source organism: Salvia splendens (assembly GCF_004379255.2). Taxonomy (NCBI): domain Eukaryota; kingdom Viridiplantae; phylum Streptophyta; class Magnoliopsida; order Lamiales; family Lamiaceae; genus Salvia; species Salvia splendens. Next base: position 22,419,054 of record NC_056049.1, read on the forward strand.
TATAATATATGCAAATGTTAATCTGTTGTGACAACTTATCAGCTTCTAGTGAGTGAAAAAGATATGTTAAATATATTTGAGCGTATTTAATTTTGTGTTCAATCTTACTAATTTGAACAAGGAGATTTATGTCCTTTCTTGGAGTTCCGGTTTCTCAATAAATATGACTGCTGCAAGAGATCTTGTGATAGTAATATTAATGAGCCACTGAAATAGATATTTCTAGATTTTCCTCATTAAATAAAATGAATAGTTATGACTTTCAACTACTCACTAGTCTACTAATTAGCCTTTTAAGTGTCTCCTACTTGAACATTGAAACTATCATTATATTTGAAGTTCGTTGCATCTAAATGATATTATGAGGAGAAAAGATGATGGGTGGAAGTCATATTTAAATATTCAAAACTCATCTTTTCCGATTTCTTAATCATCATCACAAGATCTTAACTACACGCGCAAATTCACAAAGTAATTAATTGAAATAATATATATTAAAAATACTCATTGGCACACTAAATTGGATATCTAAACTGATTCTTTCGGAGTGGGGCGACTCATGATAAAACATTCATGATATTTTGAAAATTAGTGTTCAAAAACTTTCCTTTCATATTAAAGCTTTCAAGATCACTCTTTGATTGACGAGTCGCAGATACCGCCAACACGTATGTTATTTATTTTTTTTTATATATTTGTGAGTTGCTTTTTTTCTGTAATTATGTTGGATAGGGTTTTTGTTTTTGTCTATTCACCAATTTCATCATTTTTAGCAGTATTGTTTTATATTCTAAATTGTTTCTATATTGTTGAAAATTTGAATTGAAAGCAAAAAATTCTTGTTCGTTTAAAACATTACCTTTTTACGAAGTACATTATATAAGCCGATTTAACTTATTTGGGTAAATTTCTATCTCCTTACTCGATTCTCTGAAAATTTGAGTTTTATTTTTTCTAACTATTGGATATGTTGCTCGATCGCCATCCTTTTTATTTGAGCATTTTAGAACACATTATAAATACGGAGGGCTCAAAATCTTTCTCGCATGTTTCAAGTCATATTGTGTGTTCCACAGTTCAAGTATCGATTTCCCTACTCGACAAAAATAATTAACTCACATAACTTTTACGAAATTCAAATAAAAATAATTATAATCCGTTATCATGATATACAAAACCTATATGTATATATTATAGCTAAATTCTAAAATATGGATTACATATTACTACTAAAACATAGTACTACAAGAATAGTATGTATGGGTATATAATCAATTATTTGTAAGAGTATATATATTTATAAGTATGCACATTATTACTACACTATAATACATATAGGTCCTTATGGTTACATATAACCATAATACTAATCGCATAACACGATAATCTATTAGCAGTAATTAATTTCATTGACTAGAAAATAATGCATGCAGTACTAGTAATCAAATGCATTGACCAGAAAAAGTTAATTAAAATTTTAAAATCCATTGACAAGAATCCATACTCAGATGACTGCATCATTATTGAAACAAGTAGTTCAAATGCCATTGACCTCAGTTCAATCATAAAAAGAAATTAATTAAGCTGAAAACTTATTAGAAAATATTCCAGCTGGGAACATATGCATATGCTCCCAACAACCATTGCTGTTTATTTTAAGAAATTTCCATCACATCAAAGTTGACCAACATTTACCATCTAGACAAATAAATTAAATTCCAAGAAAAAGAAATTCAATTTAAAAATTGAAAAGGTATTCAATGTGTGTAAATAATTTAGTATTGGTAATGAAAGGAATAGTCCCATGAACATGCACATGGCCTTGTTCCCTCCAGACCCCTAGTTGGGGGACTATAATATTCAAGAAACAGTGATTTGCAATAATCAATAATCTAAAAAAATAAATACCAAGATATGGAGAATCTGGTGAAATAATAAACATGGCATTTTATAAGTGGAAGAGGAAGACATAAACACAAGTGTGACAACAAAGATGTAGCAACAAAATCAAGGGTGTAATTATTAAGCAAGGCAATAATGGTAATTAGGTCAAGTAGTGATTATAATAATAGCACAATAACAAAGCCAGACACAGATGAGTGTATTTTGCGTTCTTGTCCAATACATATGATTCTTGTTCAATATCTATATATACTATAACAAAATACAGACACAGTCACGAAAAAACCCAGAAATAAAAATCGGAAACATGACAAAAAAAGAAGAAAGATTACAAGAAAAACAAGTTTTCTGTTGGATCAAACCAAGTCGCACAAACAGTAAAATTAAGTGATGATCATTACAAGATGCTTCAGCACCTGCTCTTGCATTTCTCCACAGCTCTTGGTGCTAAATTCATACACGAAAACAAAAGGAAACTATTACTAATTGTTTCATTTTTAAAAAAATTAGATTCATCATAAATAAAACCACATATTTTTTGCAATATTTTATACTGATTAGTTATAAATGTCACGAAAAATACTTTAAAATTTCAGGCATATTCATCGTAAAGAAAATGATAAATGTATTTTGCTGTGAATATATAGACATATAGCTGTCAACCAGATTATTCATGTGCTAATTAAGACGACTACAATACAAACTTTTTATGCATGCATTGAAAGAGTAAAAAGAAAGGCTAAAATGCATGTAATTAAAAAATATATAAATAGACATAATAATTTTTAAAAACTCGTCTTAAACTACTATTTCTTAAATAGGAATTTTGATATATAAAGACACTAATATTATGTTACATAAAGGATCATCCATGACCACCACTTTCGTTTAAGCTATGTCAGTATTATTATTTTATTTTATATATTTATTTTGACTATAATATAATTCTACAATTTCAATTTGTTTTTTTTATAATTTCAAATAAATTAATAAAACAACAAATTAGATCTTGATTTTTATGTAATTTATAAAATTAATACTACTAGGTATTAGGATAAAAATAAATATATAAAAGAAAAATATAACGCTAAACATGGACTAAAACACAACATAAAGTCGCATAATATTTCTCTCTCTAGAAACAAACCCTAGTTTTTTGTTTTCTTGATAAACATTTGATGAAAGCAAGGGTAGGTTGGATGGAGACACATACCAAGTCCAATGGCTTCAGATCCCTTCATAATGCGGAGGCGCTTGCAAGACTCCACAAACATCCTGCAAATTATAATCCAATGAGTTATTCCTTAACATCTCCATAATTCAGCTACATATAGTATATTGTAGAGAAATTAAATATTTAAAAAAAAAAGTTGATGAAGGAAGAACTTACTCCCATGGAACATCCCCCACGAGCATCCAGTCCCCATCCTTATCCTCATAACTTGGAACATACTCAGAAGTGTTCAACAGATCCATTAATTTCCCCTCATTCATGAAATCTATCATTCCTTGGCTCCCGTACTTACCAACTGAATTCAACACATAAATATTTTTTAGATGATAAAACAGTGATTCAAATCGATTGTAATTTATGGTATTTTTTTCAAAATTGAATGTACGTACCCATGGTGAAGGAGCTAAACATCTTAGCCAGCGCATCAGAGAGCTCTTTGTAGCTCTGATACATTCTCAGATCCACCTTCCGGAGGTACGGCGCTCCGTCCATCGACACCTTCACAAACGCCGCCGCCGCCGTTTCCTCGCTCTTCTGCCTCGCCATCACGTTCTTCCGGAACGACCGCACCGGTGGCCATCCCACCACCTGCGCCCTAGATTCACAAAAATCAAAATCTCACATTCAGTTTCCAGAAATCATTCTACCCAATCGCAATTTCTTCGAATATCAGCTTACTTCGCCGGAGGCTTCACCGGATCCTTAATCGGAACCGCTTCACCCACTCCGGAGGCCGAATTCTCGACGTTCTCCTTCAGATCTGAGTCGTCGGAGTGAAGCAGGTTCAGTTTCAGATCAACCGTCTCGGCGAAGCCTCTCTTGCCGCTGGTCTTGCTGATGTCGCCTCCGCCGCCGGGGAGGCCGAGGCACAGCTCAGTTTCCTTGAAATTCAGGCCTACTTCCATGGATCCGTCGCCGTCGTCGTCGATGATGATGATGATGATGAATTCGCTGCGGCCTTTTCAGATTATTGTGCGGAGAAAAGTGTGTGTGATAAAATCGATGGCAAAATGGGTGCAATGTGTGTGACTTTGCGGTACATATATACCATAATGCGTGCATTAGTGTATCGTATTTCCACGGATCGGCTGCCGACACGTGGACTCTCGATTACTAAATTGATCTTCTAGGATCAAGAGCATGTTACTAAAATAATTAAAGTTATAAATATTTTTTCCTTATAAGAAGTTTAATTTATTTAATAGGATTAATAATGTATGTGAATTGTTAGTTAATGGGTCAAGTGGATGGTTTATTTATTTAGTAGGAGTATATAAAAGTTGAAAGAAAACAAATAAAATGGGGGAATGGCATGATTAGGGAAACAATTAATGGATGTGGTCCAGAAAAGAACAATCATCGACCTTCTCCTCCAATTAATCATGCGAGTCGCCAGATCCTCTTCTATTATTTTATACTTCTATACTATATAATATAATGAAATTTTTATAAATATACATATGGTGGTGTATATATGTAACGATGGTAAATTGAGTCCACAACTACGTATGCGAACATCACTTAGGAATGGTATATATCTCTACTCTTGTCGTCGGACAAGAAACTGCTGATTTTGGTTTTGAACAGGTAGCTCCGGCTTCGGGAAAAATTGGGACCATGACCGGGTGCTACAAGCCGTTCTGGTTTTGACCCCAAATAAAGCAGAGTCTAAGTAATATGGTGGTGTCCATGTTTCTTAACCGCTAGTTTTCCTATTTCATGTATGTTGTAACGACAAACAAGTTGGTAAAGAACTAGAATTTTGGTATACTTTATGCATTATAGATGTTAGATTAGATGAACACGAGCTTGAATCGAATGCATGGAATGGATTTGGAAGAAGAATTTCTTATTGAATCGAGAGAAGAAATCGAGCTCAGCTACAACACACGAAATTGAAAAACTGACTAACTAACTTTTACAACATCTATTTAAATGTGATATCCAACGACTAGTTGAATCGGACGATCAGGATTTAATCTCCCAATTAAAATTGCATCGGACGGCTCCTGAGTGTTGAAGCTTGAGATTAGCTTTAACAGCTCTTCTTCTTTACTTAGCTAACTCATCTTCGATATTCGGTGAGATTGAGTCATCACACTCACAAATCTCCACCTTGATTACTTAACTCACCTATGATCCAGGCTGCACAGATTCACCAGTTCCATACACAACTTCAGCTTCACCTTAGGTAGCGGCTTAGTCAGCATATCGGTTGGATTCATTGCAGTGTCTACCTTGAACACCTTCACCTCACCCATTTCAATCTTTTCCCGGATTAAGTGTAGACGCACATCAATGTGCTTGCTCCTTTCATGGTGTACTTGGTGTTTGGCCAAGCTGATTGCACTCGAATTATCACAACAACCCCTACTGTTTCTTGAACTACTCAATATGTACCCTGATTGAGATCTTCGAGTATCAATATCCCCTGCATAATCAGAGTCAGCCCAGCCCATCAATGCATCTCCACTATACTCCTTTGCACCATTAAACAAAATGCCAATATTGTTAGCACCCTTCAAGTACTTCATCAACCATTTCAAAGCTGACCAATGCTCCTTGCCATGGTTTGATATACACCTTGAAGTTGCTGATACGACTTGAGCTATGTCAGGCCTTGTGCTAATCATGGCATACATAGCACTCCTAATCATGTTTGCATATGGGATTTTTTGCATTTCAGCCACCTCTGCCTCAGCTTTTGGCTTTTGCTCCATTGATAGCTTATAGTGATGCCCCATAGGCACTGTCACTTCTTTAACCTTGTCCAACCTAAACTTCTTCAACAATCTTAACACATAGTCAGTCTGAGTGAGCCATATCTTCTTCTCTTTTCTATTTCTGATAACTGTCATCCCCAAAATCCTCTTAGCAGAGCCCAGATATTTCATCTCAAACACTGAACTGAGCTCATCTTTGACTTTCTGGATTTCAGAATTGCAAGCCCCAGCTAATAGCATGTCATCAACATAGAGTAATAGGTATTGAACTGCAGCTCCACCTTCATGTTTATTATACACACACTCATCAAATTTTGAGCTCACAAAACCAATCTTGATCATGTGCTCATCAAACTTCCTATGCCACTGCCTAGAGGCTTGCTTCAACCCATATATACTCTTTCTCAGTAGATAAACCTTCCATTTGTCTTCAGGTCTGATGAATCCCTCAGGTTGCTGCATATATATAGTTTCTTTGAGGTCACCATGCAAGAAGGCTGTCTTTACATCGAGTTGCTCTAGTTCCCAGTCTCTTCTAGCAACAATAGCCAATAATATTCTGATAGATGCATGCTTAACTACTGGACTGAACACCTCCTCAAAATCCACACCATGCTCATGTGTGAACCCCCTTGCAACCAACCGAGCTTTGAACCTCACCCCTTCTGTTCGAGATGCCTCAATTTTCTTCTTAAAAATCCACTTGCAACTAACAACCCTTCTTCCATCAGGTTTTTCAACCAGCACCCAAGTGCCATTTTTAAGCAATGACTCTATTTCCTCAATCATTGCCTGCATCCACATTTCTCTTTCTTTGCTTTGCATAGCCTTATTGTAAGAAGTAGGTTCTGAATACTCAACCTCTTCTGCCACTATCAGAGCATAGAATAGAAACTCAGCATCTGAGTATCTTGCTGGTGGTTTTATCACTCTTCTTGATCTGTCTCTTGCAAGCCTTCAGTCTCTCATGTTACTTTGATCTCCTTCAGACTGAAATGATTGAGGCACTTGTTCATTATGCAAAGGCTCTCCAGAATCTGTAATAGGGATATCAGTCTGAGGCTCGAGCTCCACCTCGACTCCAGAATTGGGTCTGTCTTCATGAGACTCATCTACCACCTTTTCAGCAGATTTCCTGAATGGTAGTACATTCTCCCAGAAAGTAACATCTCTGCTTATCACTATCCTTGCATTACCAGGCTCTACACACCACAACCTATACCCTTTAACTCCTTGCTAGTAACCCAACATCACACACCTCAAAGCACGAGGCTCCAGTTTTCCTTGCTTCACTTGAGCATATGCCTTGCAACCAAAGGTTCTTAAATCAGAATATCCTCCATAAGATCCATACCACCGGAAATTTGGTGTGTCACCACCTATGGCTGTTGAGGGGCACTTATTCAATAGTTTGACTGCTGTAGAGGCTGCTTCTGCCCAAAATTTCTTCTCCATTCCGGAAGCAATAAGCATACATCTCACCCTTTCCAAAATGATTCTGTTGGCCCTCTCTGCCACCCCATTTTGTTGGGGATTCATTGGAACAATCCTATGTCTTTTTATGCCTTTAAGCTTACAAAAAACATCAAACTCCTTGGACAAATACTCAAGGCCGTTGTCTGTCCTTAAGCATTTCAGACATGTCCCTTTTTCAGCCTCCACCTCAGCACACCATCCCTTAAACTTGATGAAGGCCTCAAACTTCTCTTTCAAGATGAATAACCAAATCTTTCTAGAGTAGTCATCAATCACAGTCATATAATACCTGCCTCCTCCAACTGATTTTTCTTGTGCAGGTCCCCACAAGTCACTATGTGCATAATCTAGAGGATTTGTTGAAGTGTGGTTACCTTTTGAGTATGGCAACTTCTTGGCCTTGCCTAGCACACATTCTTCACAAATAACAGCAGCATCCTCATCATCACTGCATTGCAGAATTCCTTTCTTAATCAATTCTGTAACACTCCCAGCAGACGGATGTCCTAATCTGGTATGCCACTGGTTCACGGTGCATGAAGCTATATTGTGAAGCTCATCACATCCTCTGCTACAAATTAGTGCAGACATATAGTACAAACTGCCTCTCCTTTCAGCCTTCATCAACACCTTTCCTCCCTTACATACCTCCATTCTACCATCCCAACAAGAGAAAGAGCACCCTTTTCTCTCCAAGAATCCCAAGGAGATCAAATTCCGTTTAACATCGGGGATATATCTAACCCCACTGAGTGTTATCACTGCTCCATTCACACCATTTAATTTTATTGATCCAAGTCCCTTCACAGAACACACTGGGTTATTCCCAAGCACAACAGATCCAGTGGCTGCATTAATATCATCAAACCACTCAAGATTAGGGCAAATGTGGAAGCTACACCTTGAATCCATGATCCAAGTTCCAGAAACATCACCGTCCAGAATATTCAACACCTCATGGACTTCATCATCTTCAACTGCCTCTGCCGAGTTAACAGCTTTCCCCTCTGTCTCTTGTTTTCTTTTCCACGCAAAACAGTCTCTCTTCAAGTGGCCTGGTTTCTTACACCAGTGGCAAGAACGAGTCTCCCTCTGCCCTATTGGAGCATTCTTGGAATTCTCATAAGGTTTCTTGAACGACTTCTTGCCTTTGAATTTGTTGATGTTGAGGCTTTCGGCATTTTGATCAGTAGCCTTCAACTCACTCTTTTGAAGCTCGTTAGCCCTCAAGGCCGTCTGAACTTCCAAGAGAGTGATAGTCCTATTGCGACCATACAAGAAATCATCTCTGAATTGATCAAATGTATGCGGCAGAGCATTCAACAATAGAATAGCCTTGTCTTCATCCCCAATTGACACATCAATATTCTCTAGGTCATCTACAGCTTTATTAAAATCTTCCAATTGCTCCAAGATACCCTTTACTTCCAAGAATTTATAAGAATAGAGACGTTGTTTCATGAATAACATGTTCGCAAGAGATTTTGTCAGATAGAGATCTTCCAATTTTGTCAAAACATCAGCCGCGGTTTTCTCCTTCGCGACTTCACGTAGCACTTTATCACCGAGGCTAAGCACGATCGCACTATGCGCCTTAGCCTCTATTTCAGCTTTCTTGGCAACCGCCTTCTCATCCAGGACCCCCTTGCCTTTTCCATCATTCTTCTCGACCGTAATCGCAGATGCCAGGCCTTGTTGAATCAACATCGCTCTCATCTTCATCCTCCAGAGGGCGAAGTCATTCTTGCCTGTAAATTTTTCGGCCTCAAACCTAGATGCCATGTTTCTTCGTGGATCTGCTTCCAGAAAATCAAATCAGCTCGTCGTCTTCAACACATTCCCACAGACGGCGCCAATTTGTTAGATTAGATGAACACGAGCTTGAATCGAATGTATGAAATGGATTTGGAAGAAGACTTTCTTATTGAATCGAGAGAAGAAATCGAGCTCGGCTACATCACACGAAATTGAAAAACTGACTAACTAACTTTTACAACATCTATTTAAACGTGATATCCAACGGCTAGTTGAATCGGACGATCAGGATTTAATCTCCCAATTAAAATTGCATCGGACGGCTCCTGAGTGTTGAAGCTTGAGATCAGCTTTAACATCTCTTCTTCTTTACTTAGCTAACTCATCTTCGATATTCGGTGAGATTGAGTCATCACACTCACAATAGACAATTAATTCATTTTTTCGATATTTGTTAAATTTCTTCATATTGTAAATTTCACTTATATTTATTCTGCTTTCAATTGAAACCTTGCCAGTGAAGTTGTGAAATATCGTCTTAGGACCTCTAATGTGGATTATATCTCAATGTATTAAAATTATACTCCATTAAGTCAAGCTATTTATTTATTAATATATGTTTATATAAAATATTACTACTATACAAATAGTAAAATGAAGAGCAAATGGTCTCTAAAATTATAAACTTGGATAAAATTGTGATATTTTCATGAATTTATAACTTGTCGTAAAATCACGAACTTTGACCTTACAGCTAATCTCCCACGATTTAGGATTCAACAAAATAAAACCTGACGTTGCTAACTCAGAAAATTAAAGTGGCAAATGAATGTATCAGAAAGAATCTTTATTTTAAGATTAGTGAAAATGGAATTTACATCCACAAACTCTGGCCAAAATTTTATTATTTCCCGCGAGTTTAAAGCTTGTTCTTAAACTGTATGAACTTTAATCTTGTAGCCAATTTTCCAAGATTTAGGATTCTAGCCGTCAAATCAAAACTTATGAGTCAAAATTAAAGTTGAACTAGCGCACGGATGAATATATTATATATATAAAAACGACGTAGTTTTGAGGAGCGTGTGCGATGATTTCATGAGAATATTTTTTCTACGTGTATATATACATGCGATGATGTAAACCGAACTAAATATACAAGATGACCTAATATTAAATACATGGCGTATATACGGTTCCAAATGTAATGTCGAAACATGGTTAATTGTATAGTTTGGCATTATATATACGTAACAGTTTAATAATATATGCTTACCAATTAATTACGTAATAACTATATAAGTATATATGCTTTAAAACCATCATGTGTGTGTTAGACACTCTTTTGGTATTAGCGCACTAACCTAGAAAATTAGGTAATAGGAATAACTTGTCTATGCTGGTTGATTAATAATAGCAAATTTAGTGAAAAGTCAGAATTTGTGAGTGTGCTTGTTATGGCTAAATGAAGATATTGTAGTTTTGATATTAGGCAAGGCTTAGTTGCATTATAAATTGTCTAGGATTGAACTATTGCTAAAGCCACACTCTTTGTTGCGTAATCATGTTACAAATTAATTAATTAAAGAATTTGGCATGCTTAATTAAGTCCATTCTAATTTCTTTGGTGTGCGTTTTGGGTAAACGTGAATTAGGATTAATGATCTTGAAACCGTACAAAGTTAATTAAGTGAGCTTATAGTAGCTAGATGTTTGATCTACATATTGTGGAAGTTGATTGAAACACCAACGATTCATATTATGTTGACTAAAATCACTATTTCTCCTATATAATAGGGGTGAGTGTACATGGCACAAATGTTATTGCTCCATACTCAAACAAAAAAAACATGTTTATATATGAAAAATATTGTACTCCTTGTGTTTGCTATCAAATAATCGTATTGCCACGTTAGAATTTCCACCATTACATGTTTCATTTTTTTTATTTATTAATAAACCTGGAATTCCATTAAATTATTTTATTAATATATTTGATAATATCAATATATAAAAATAAGAATCATAATTTACGAACTTTTTACATTCATTTTTATACATCTTTTAAAATTAGCGTCAAATTAAGATGAAACATTTAATTCTAGATAGGTGTATATGCAACTAAGCAATTCGTGTCAACTTAGTTATTCCCCCAAAATAGGTAAGGGTGTTGGCATCCGAACCTATATGACTAAGAGAGAGTGGAACGTTTCTACTATATAGTAGAATAGTATTTTGTTTTGTGTATAATATTTTTATAATTATTGAATTAAAATAGAAAAAAATAAAGCATTTGTTGGTCCGTGAAGGCGGCACGCGCCATCCGGCTTGCGCATGTAGTGCGTGCACGCAGGCTGTGCGCTTTCTTCAGTGACACATCTCCCTCTTAAATACGTTACTAATATAATGGCATGGTATATCCAGATTTATAAATTCATAAGCCTTGAATCAATGGTGAATGAAAATATTTCATAATTTCATCATACTAATAGGAAATTTGATTTGATTTTAAATAGGTTTTCAAGAAGTGAAGACATAAATTTGAAATGAAATGTGGATGAGTGTGAAAGCAAATATGAAATTGGAGATGGAATAAGGCTGAATTCATCTTCTCCGCCCCACGATATTAATGGGGTCGGTTAGATGCTGGAGGGAACATATCACAGCAACTCAAGCAATCACTCTGCATTTTTGCTCTATTAATTATACAAATACTAAAATACTTACATATATATATCTACACATAGACAAACACATGTGTGTGTGTGTGTGTTTTTGTGAGAAAAAAAAAAAGATTCTTCGAGGAAGCTGCCCACCAGCCATTGTGCCTATGCACACATGAAGAAATCATTCATTGCCTTAATTGCACGGATTGTTTGACACCTCTCCTCTCTCTTCTCTCTCTAATAAAGAGAGGTGTGATTTCATGCATGACATAAAAATTGAGCATGCAATAATTCAATCAAATTTAAATATTATTAGGGAATTTGTAGTGTCTATTACATATGAGGACCCATTGCATATAGATTATTGTCACTGGGTCAAGAAAATTTGAATCAATATGTACACATGTATAAATACATTTTGCTTTTATATAAAAATGGCGTATCCAATACTTGAATTTGTAGCTTAAAAAAAAAATTTACTTGAATTTGTCATCAAAGTTTCCGAGTTAATAAAAGCACAGAAAATATGAGGAAAAGCTGAAAATAGACCGGCAAACACTAGTGGAATATATGTAATTCACTTTTATATCTTTCATGTTAATTTGTTTCACGTAGTATGTTTGAATTTGAATTTGAATGTGAATGTGAAAGGAATTTATATTTTGTAATGTGTAATTAGGTAAAACATAATATGACTAGCTATAGTCTTTTTTAAAGATGAAATTATCAAAAGCACTAGTCCAATAAGGTTCCGACAAAATCTGTTATAAAAATAAAAATAGGAATATGTAATAAAGGAAAATATTAATCCCCTACAAGTCCAAAGCAAGTCAGAGAGGCCTATTTGATCGTATTTCATTCGCCCACCATCAAATGCATGTCTTATATAGCCTTGAAAAAAAAAACTAAATATTTCATTTAATTCATTTCACTCGAATTTTATTACTATAAAATAGTATTCCATTTGTATGTGATTAAATGTCTCAATTTTACTCCCCGTATAAGTTTAAAAAACTGTAAAGAAAATGTGTTCTTAGGTACAACCCCACACACTTTTGTCCTCCAAAACCTTGCAAGTTATTGCAGGGTCCGAAGGAGTATTTCCGATGATGATGACGACCTATTAGGGACGTTGCCCCAACTCCCCTTGAGCCACAAGACTATGGTGGATCACGATATTCTTCATGGAGGACAAGTTACCACAATTACAGACCACGCCTAAATGTAACTCATATATATTGAAAAACGTTTAAACTTCAAAAGATAGATAGTAAGCAAGAATTTAACTAGACAAGTTAAGACTCTACCACAATTACAAACCACGCCTAAAAACGAAGACCTTTCCAGGCGACTAGATGGCACATGAGCATCAATCATAATCATCATTCATTCTAAAGCTTTATTAGCATGGTGATAACTTTGGGACAGGTCACATCCTCAAGAGAAGGAAACATCCCTAACCCTAGCTGTGCCCTTGCCCCATCACTATCCCCCCACAAAGAAAACCCCAAAATCCCTATTCTTCTACTCTCCCAATAAATATGATACTACCCCATTATATAAATCCTTCCCATCCACATTTTCCTATTCTCAATAATATTATCCCCACAAAGACCTCCCAAAAAGATAAACATCTCTACATAATATTATTACAATTGTTATTATTTTATATTATTATTATTATTATGGTTATTGTTTGTTCTTGGAACTAGGTCTTGTCAAAATCACATAACACTACAATACTGGGTTTTTGTAAAGCATTTATTTTTGGAGAATTCAACATATTCAGTATATGTTTCACTCATTCATTTTGCAATAAAAGGCAACGAGAGAGTGACTCATACTTGAGATTACTTTTGGAGTCTTGTATAATTTATTTACATATGAAATAAAGTGTTTGAGTCGAGTAGTATTTACTACTTGTTAATGTGGTGACGTCCAAACAATCCCCAATGAAATATAAGCATATTGTGAAGAAAATTTATCAGGCGCGTAAGTGTTAGGTTTAGTTTTTATTGTGAAATTTGGAAAATTGTTTTGCATATGTTATATGATCATAAATGTGATTTATATGATTATTTTAGGCAAAACACATCCTTAAGTCCTTGTACTTTGATTGTTTATTTCAATAGGTTCTTATACAATTTTTTCGTTTTAGTAAGTCCTTGTATTTTTATATTCGATATATTCAAATCCTTATTTGACGGAACCGTTAACTTTTCCGTTATAAAATGACACATCATATATTAATTATTTGAATATATTCCACCTAATATCCTAGTTGGAAAATATGAACATAACATAAATATAAAAAAGATAAAAACAAACCAAAACAAAACAAAAAACTAAAGAATTCCAAATCGTTAAAAGAAATTTGTTGTTTGATTATTTGAAGTTAGAATAAGCAAACAACAAATCGATAATTATATTTGGAACTTCAAATAATCAAACAACAAATTTCTTTTAACGATTTGGAATTCTTTAGTTTTTTTTATCTTTTTTTATATTTATGTTATGTTCATATTTTCCAACTAGTATATTAGGTGGAATATATTTAAATAATTAACATGTATTATTTTATGACGGAAAAGTTAATTTTTTCATCAAATAAGGATTGGAATATATCAAACATAAAAGTATAAGGACTTATTAAAACAAAAAAAATTGTATAAAGACCTATTGAAATAAACAATTAAAGTACAAGGACTTAAGGATGTGTTTTACCATTATTTTATTTTACTATAATTAATTTGTTTTACTATGTTCCATTTCATTTGATCTATCTATTTTGGGGCAGTTTGAATAGGTAGATGTTAGTACTAAATAAAAGAACTCATCACAAGAGACTAATTTGTCACGAGTTGAGTGTTTTTTAATTATTGACTCAGTTCTAGTCATCCATCATAGTTGATCTGAATATAATTAATTAAATTAATTAATCATTCACATACCATCAAATAATAACCAATAAAATAAAATTTATTTTCATATATTAATAAAATACTAGCAATTTTATACATACTCTCTATCTTCGATTAGTGTTGGTACTTTTTTTTTGCACTCATTTTGAAAAAAATTATAGTACTAATAAATAATTAAAGTGAAGAGAATGATGTAAAAAAGACTCTTTCTTTCTACTTTAACTATTTATTAGTATAATTTTATTTCAAGAGTAGTGTGAAAAGGAAATATGCCAATATAAATGGAACAAAGAGAGTACAACATTTACATATCTAAAGAAAAATTATGAAATACTAGCAGATAACCTTAACCGAAATTATACAAATTCACTCATTAGGATTTCAAAATTTATGTATGTTTTACTTTTGGACATTAAGTTGATTATTTTTACATATGCAAAGAGTCAAAACAAAAGGAAAAACCAGCAGAAAAAGAAACTCTAATAGTCAACTAATCCAGATCTAGTGTATTTATTTTGATTGCCCTATTTTGAGGGACATCTTACATTAATTGAGCAATAAAAATTAGATTAAGCTAATAAAATGATGACCATAAATTTATTTTGTGCTAGCTTAATTAATTAATTAATTAATTATGTTGTGGGCACCCACACCTGCAATATATGAGAATCTTGGGGCACAATAATAATTATTCCATATGTTGGTTGAAGTTGGGACAATGGATCCCCCGTGGTAGGGACTAATCATCCCACTTATTGCTTTCGATTATCTTATTAATCTTCTTAATTAAAATTATTTATAACATTGTAACAATTTGTTTATTTTGTGCACTAGGAGAAATGAGAAAATGGGCCTCACCACCTCCTCTTATTTTTCAGCATCCAAACGCGGTTTTTGGGTACCATATCAATTATTAACTCAATTGGGTCAACTTTATTGTTCTTCAAATAATTATTTTTGATTGACAGAAAACTATAAATGAAATGGGGGGAATAGCTCAAGTTTAAAAATTGGAATCAAAACTCATTATTAAATTTGCAACTTTCGATCCTTGGTTATTTGAGGACTAACCGTGACATCCAAGAGATTCAAATAAATAAATAATATTGCCAAATAAATTAAATATCTTTACAATGTGCTAAACATAACTTCAAAAATAATTAGTACTAGCAAAATAAAAGATGGGCTCAGAACTGCACCAGCCGGGAATCGAACTGGGGTCTGTAAAGAAACACTAATGGCTATATAGACATGGGCGTGGCCAAGGAACATCCGTTTCATAGGAGCGAGGTGGATTGTGACCACGGTCGACAATCTCGAGGCCATAGGTCCATCTATAATATTTTAACTTTTCTCATTCATTTCTTATCTTAAATTTAATCACAATTTCTTCATTTTCCATCAAAATTCATGGATCCCATGAAGAAAATGAGAATTCATCGACAATAGTGTTGACAATCAGTCTGTTGACGATTCATTCAGCACAACGGACGTCATTTTTAGCTATCATGGAGTTCAACTGAGGGAAGCAACAACAAATCGAAATTCGGGAAGCATCTCCGCCAACGCCTCATGTACCAAGGGTGTACATACAACGCGAGTGAAACAACATAACATAATCGTTAAGGATGAAGGGCATTTGATGACGAAGCCTACACGACATCCACCAGACCACCATCCCCCAAACCCATCACAGGGTGCATCAGATAAATGAGCCCAACAAAGGATCATGGCCCATCAAAAGGAAATGGCGTAAACCTGACAAATAAAATCAAATAATGAGCCCAATCAATTTTGTTAGAACATAGCCCATTAATCCAAAGTAAAAACAGCAATAAATAAAAACAAAAATAGCAAGCAAAAACAGAACCCTGAACTGAACCCTCACCGCCGCTTCTTCCGCACTTCAACTTCTCTCGGCCATGGCGGCCCTACCGGCCAATGAGATATCTGCGTCGGGACGGACCTCAGTAAAGCTCAACCTCACATCCCTGCAATCCATAATGAAAGTAGATCCCGAAGGGTATAGTTCTGAGCTTTCGCTTGTTTACGATCAATTTAAATCATCCCTCGACCTATTTCAGCAGCAAGCCGCCTTGAATTACACCTCTATTAGTGGAATCTCCGCCGATTCTTCCGTCGCCAAGGACTTAGGCGACAGGGCAATGTTTTTGGCCCATGTTACACCGTTTTACCCCAAGGAATTGGCCCAATTCCCGACTGAATTGGTCCAATTGCTGGAATCCTCGGCCAAGAGTCTGCTCTCGGGTCTGCGGGTGCAAGTGACGCAAGCATTGATACTTTTGGTCAATCGAAAGGTAACTCTTTTCTCCGTTCGATGGATTTTTTTTCGGTATTGTTAATTAATTGATATTATTAGGATTTAGGAGTAAAATATAAATGCCGTATTGTGCTATTTTCGACGTTATTTGGCTATAATTTTACCAAAAGTAGAATGAAATATGGTGGCATAGAAATGTGTTTATTTAATCATGGAGTGTGGTTAAGTTTAACTGGATATGGTATTATGATCAATGTTTACTAATTGTGTATTGCTAGGTAGAATGAGCACTCTCTCTAAGTTCTTGGCGTTGATTGCTTGTATTCCAGATCATAGATATTGCTGAGACACTAGAAGTATTCATGGTTCTCCAGACACTGGGGGATAAAGCGTTACAAAAACTGGCATTTTCCCACGTTATTCAAAGCATTAGGCGCATGAATCAGAAACATAAGAATGATCCGAAGAATAAGGCACTCCAGAACATTTTGTTCGGAATGCTGCAGGTATAGTGTTTACATGATTTGTTTCTCTCACCTTTGTTTTTAGAGTTTTTGAAGTGTGATGTTAATGATTTTTGTGGAAATCAGCAAGAGGAAGAAGCAATAGCTAAGCGATCGCTAATTACCCTGTGTGATCTCCATCGGAGGAAAGTTTGGTGTGATGATAGGACAGCAAATGCTATATGTACGGCATCTTTTCATCCGTCGACAAGGTTATAGCTGTCCAGTTATTTTGTGCTGCTTTATAAGTTATGGCTATCTGGTTGATATCTGATTGTCTCTATATATAATTTAACCTTGCAGGATCATGATTTCTGCCTTGTCGTTTCTTCTTGATTTTGAGAAGATTGAAGATGATGGTAGTGATGATTCTGACAGCGAAGATGACCAAGCAACCCCACAGCCTCAAGTCGTGCTGAATAAAGAAGCTATGTACAAGGTGTGTTTCATTCTTTTAACTTGTTGTGGGCCATTGCTTCAAATGATTATATGAACTGACTGCGACAATAACATAATAGCTTAGTAATACATTTATATAAACTTGAGCTATGCTCTCTTTTAATTTCTTTTATCAACTTTTCAAGAATTAATTGTTTTGAGACATTCTTGATGTGTACCATTTCCTATTTCTGTATACATACCAAATGTTTATGTATTATTTTGACCAATTTAGGCAAACCATAAAGGCACAAAAGCAAGCAAAAAGAAGAAGAAGGCAAAACTGGAGCGTGTTGCACGAAGTATGAAGAAGCAGCAGCGTTTATCATCCGAGAAAAGTAACACAAACCTCGCCTCACCTCTAAACCATTTGATAGATGCACAGGTTTACTTCATAATTTCACTGTCTCTTCTCTAATAGTATACTATTCTTTAAAGGCTCAAGGGGAGTCAGGCTCTCATCAAAATTTTTCCACAGGGTTTTTCCGAGAAGCTATTTTCTCGACTGCAGTCTAGCACCCAAGAAAGGTTTGAGGTACTTCATTTATATACTTTAACATGTTGGGGCGATGGCTGGAATATATATGCTTTAATGGCGTGGTAAATATTTTGTTTGTCTCCTCAATAGGTTAAAATGATGATGCTTAAAGTAATTGCACGAACTGTTGGCCTTCACCATCTGATCTTGTTGAACTTCTATTCATATCTTCAAAAATATGTCCAGGTATGCTTATCCATTACTAACATTAGGAGGGTATTCATCCTGATATTAACCAAGTCCGCTTGTATTCACTGTAGCCACATCAACGAGATGTTACAACTCTACTTGCAGCAGCTGTTCAAGCCTGCCACGAAATGGTAACTTCAAGTTTTATTACCCGAATTTATGTGATTTCTGTTCTTGATTCCTTATGAGCTTATCTTAGTTACTGGATAGTGTTCTCATTGATACATTTTGGATTCTTTCTACTAGGTACCACCAGATGCAGTTGAACCATTGTTTAAGCAAATAGTAAACCAATTTGTGCATGATCGATCACGACCTGAGGTACCATTGTGCTTTATTAAGAGGAACCTCTAATTCATTGTATCTTGAGTATCTTAAAATTTCATGTCTCCTTTTTCCAGGCCATCACTGTTGGGTTGAATGTAGTTCGCGAAATATGTCTTCGCATGCCTTTGGTAAGTTCAGAATAGTTTTGAAGTATGTTACTGACCTGCTTTTTCTTCTCAGTTACAGCAGAGTCAGAGACTGACTATGCATTTTGCTCCTATTTCCAGTTGATGACTGAAGAACTGCTCCAAGACCTTGTCTTATATAGGAAGTCACATGAGAAAGCAGTTTCTGCTTCTGCTCGGTCACTTCTTACACTATTTAGAGAGGTACATATCTCTCCCTCCATCCTTGTGATTGTCTTTACTCAAGTAAGCACCTTTTTTTGGAAATTGTGCTGTGTAGATATTTATTTCATAGAATCTGAAATCTTGGTTTGTAGGTTTGCCCATCATTGTTAGTCAAGAAGGATAGAGGGAGGCCCACTGAACATAAAGCTAAACCTAAGGCATTTGGTGAAGTGCATGTTGAGAGCAGTATCCCAGGTGTTGAGCTATTGGAAGAAGAAGATCAAGGGAATAGTGATGAGGACATTGATGGGGATGATAGTGAAGGAGATGATTCTGTTGATCTTGTTGAAGAGGATGGAATAGGCGAAAGTGATGGCGAGGGCTCCATTGGCTCGGATGATGAATTTGATGATGGCAGTGATGAAAGTGGCGAAGATGATGAAGTCTCTGATGGAGATGATATTGGTTACAGTGTTGACGGTGCTAGTGAAATCGGTGATGAAGAGAGTGAAGATGATGATTTACTGGAAATCAATAATAGTACTGGGAAGGATGCCGATGTTGATAGCAATAAACCGAAACAGAAGAAACGGAAGTTCTCTGATTTTGAGGGCCAGTTGAATGCTGCCAATAATAGTCTTCGTGCTTTAAAGAAATTAGCAGGAACTACTGAGAACGTCACTTCATCCTCAAATGATGGAATTCTTTCTAACGAGGACTTCCAAAGAATCAGAGAGCTGAAGGTTTGTGCTTCTTACTCCTGAATGAAGGACGCGTTGGCCATTGACCACTTTTTTTCTTGGCCAGTATCGCAAATGGTCGTGTGTTTCTATATGAATGTAACATGTCACTGGCTTTGATAATAGGCTAAGAAGGATGCAAGGACTGCTTTGACACAACATGGATTCAAGCTTCCTACCTCAGACCAACTTAGCCTCAAGAGAGTAGATGCTGCAACACTCGAGGTGAGCTCTCCTATTTAGTAGTTTCCATACCATCATATCAATCACACGCAACATGATATTTGCTTCAAGTACCCTGATAAATACAAGGAGAATCTGACAAAAAATGACACAGTTCATTTACTGTATTCAAGTTGGAGCTTTATATTCTTGTTTCCTTATCAATTCTTAGTTAGTCTTCTTTAGTTAGTAAAAATCTAATGCATTTGCTAATGTGCATCAGGCAAACATAAAGAGGAAGTTAACAAAGGAACAAAAATTGGCATTGATCAGAGAAGGAAGGGAAGACAGAGGGAAATATCAAGCCCGCAGCTCTCTAAAGAAGAAAAAAGTATGTTACCTATGCTATAAGAACTTTATTCTTAGAGAGACCTTTTGGTTCCACAATCGTAAGCAAGATTTGCAACTATCCTCATTTTTACTCTTGTACGGCAGAATTAGTCTGTCTCAGTTTATGTGAATAATAAATTTGCAATATGGCATTGCTTTTATGATTATATACTGGTCTAGTGTTTTTATACGTATCACTATTGGACAGACTGGTGGTTTAAGCAATCGGGAAAAGGAGCACAAAAAGATCATGCCTGATGCCGCAAGAAAAGCCAGGATATCAAGAACTCGCCAACAGAAGAAGATAAAACAAAAACATTCAGATAAACAATTCCGTGGAAGGAAAGCATGGAAGTGATCTGTGGTCTTGGTAATCTTGGTTCGTGTTTTATGCATTACATCTTCTTCCAAATCTAGATAATAGCGTACCCAATGTTTATCAATTTATCGTGCACAGCACACAAATTCACTCCTATCACAACCCTCATTGATGATCTAATTAAATTCTTTTTTTTCGTAACTTCTTTTAGGACTTGTGTGTTGCATTGCTACCGTGTCGGACGAATTTTGGCCAGGAAAAACTAAAAGTCCACACAGTGAGAGCAGCTACATAAGTTGAATATCTAACTTGCCTTCAGAATCAAGATGAAGGCTTCAAGTTTTGTTAGCTCTGTTGAGTTTTTTTAGGATTGAATTTCGAGCTAGAGTAATTGATTTTATTGTTTATTTTAGATTATATAAGTGGGTTGTTTTGGAATCAAAAAGTGGTTTATGAATATTTGCAAGTGTTTCAATACTGAAAATATGAAAGTACACAATTTTTTTATGGTTCTTCTGAATGGTAGACCCTCAGCCTTTGTCAATAGTTTTTTGTGGAGCTCAAGTTTCAACTTCACTCTATTTCATTTCAAATAAACTTGAAAATAAACATAATTTAATTGGTATTCGAGTCACCATAGGACCATAATCTCATAATAATATTAATCACATAATAAGAGACCATAATTTATCATTTAAAAAAAACTAGACCACACTATAGTTGCCCAAGGTTTGCCGAACCGGTGGTTAAAATTGAAACCGTAACTGCCGGTTACAGTTCCGAACCGAAACCGCGAGAAATATCCCGAACCGAAATTGTGAGTTTTAGAACCGTGGTTCGGTTCAGGTTCCAAATTTTTTGAACAGAAACCGCGACCGAACCGCCTGTTAACCGGCGGTTTCACGGTTCCGAACCGCCAATGCAACGATAAATTTAAACATAGTTAATCCTTATATTAAAACTATATACTCCATTAAATAAAACATTGTTGAATGATCCGGTTTTTTAGTTTTATACTTTTATAAGTAACTTTCATTTTTGGATCTGGTAATATCTGTGGACACAATAATATGGGACAAAATTTTGCAGCAAAAATAACTTTATAATACTATTTGGTAAAATTGGATTGTAATTTGGAAAACATAAGAGAAAAGATAATAAAATAAAAATAAACTAAATTACAAGAGGGAGTCTATGGAGTATGGACCATTGATTATGGTAATAACTTTATAATACTATTTCTGATTTTATTAATTAACACAGTCTTTATGTATGGAGTTTATGGAGCATGAATCATTAATAATAAATATTTATCAAGCATTGTTTAATAAAACTTAGAAAAATTAATTACTTTAAATAAATCATAATACTCTAATTAACATTGGTTAAAGAATTTGTAGTCTACAAAATTGATTAGTTGAGTCTTCAAAACAAATTGGTTGGCGGTGGGTGATGGTTGCACTATTCAAAATTGATTGCAAAAAACACCATTTCTTTTATTTTTATTTATTTATTTATTTTTATTTTCTTAAATGTTGATTTTAAATTCAAATTGGACCCATTTCCCCCTATTTATATCACTTTGTAATTTGTTTGTAAATATATCATATTGTAATTTGTATATGTAAATTGTAAATTTGATATCATTTTCACCTTACTTGTCTTAATTCAATTTAAACTATCCATTTCCTTGTTCCAATTTATTTTATAATTTCAAACTACATGGAAAAAAAAATCAAGGAAAAAAACTGTCAAACCGCAAAACCGAACCTAAACCGCTACTAACTGTCCGAAAACCGGCGGTTCGGAACCGAAACCAAAACCGTGAAACAGCCTCACGGTTCGGTTCCGGTTCCATATTTCCCAAAACTGGAACCAGCGATTCCGAACCGAAACCGCCGGTTCATGAACCGTGGGCAGGTCTAGACCACACTACCCGTTACGAGTATATGGACCATTTGTAGTTTAGACCTAATTTTGGAATTTCAGTGATACAGTTTTAACTTCTTTACAATTTAAATCTACCCATTTCATTTGTGCGAAATTAGAGTTTAGTTTTAGACAATCATTCCAACATTGGCCACGCCACGATCATTCAAATTCTAACATCTTATGTTGAATTCGGGACTCTCTTCTCAAATTGTTAATTTTATAGTCAGATACCCACAATCCAAATTAATTTTTACAAGTTTGTGTGTTGTTTTACGCTTGTACAAATTGTAGTGTTCCAAACGTTTGGCAATGAAATTGAGCAATACGATATATCGGCCTAAATAATGAACTTTCATTCAAACCCCTCAATCCTTTTTAAAATTTTGATGATAAATGGATGTCTTAGTCTCTATTTTAAACTTGTGTAAAAAATTGGGCAGAGTTCAACCGTAAAAAAATGACAATTGGGTCTTTATTAGCAAGTTTTAAAAAATGAGTAAAAAAATCCAAAAAATTAGTAGTTCAATTGCAATAGACCCATATTATATACTGTATAAGAATATTTGGTTGAGTGCCGAATAAAGTTAAGTGATACTAACAAGTAATCATAGTATTTGTACATTAAGACACACGTGTAGCCATAGGGAGACTTAAATTAAATCTCCAATAAACTTATATAGGCCGCTAATTAAACCTTTAATAACACATCTAGCTAGTGCATAAATAATACTACTACACAGTCCCAAGAAGTCAAGAACATTAATAAAATGATAGTAGGAGTAGTACATTAATTTAGAAAATTAATGATCTCAACCACTTCAAAAATTTTAGTAACTATAGGCTTAATGAACCCCAATCATGCAGTTATTTGAATTTAAATGCCTACAATTTTATTTAGCAACATTTCTGTTAATATTTTTTTACTGATACTCTTATATACTTGAATTACCTTTTATTTTACAATAATTATAAATCATCGTGTTATAAATATTCCATAGAATAAAACTTTTTTATTAGAATCTGTTCATTTTGTTTGGTGATGATTCGCACACAAACTATACATGAGGCCCTTTTATTTGGATGTAATTACATTTTCAGCCCCAAATGTTTAGCGAAAGAATCCCACCAATCCTCACGCATTTACTTCCCCCACTCTGTTGGACTTCCTCCTTCCCCCTCTAGAGAGAGAGAGAGAGAGGCGAAGGTCAGATCTCCCTTGCTATTGAATCTCCTTGCTTCTGCTCAGTTAGCGCGACACCTTGTAATTGCTCAGGTTTGTCTTCTCTTCCCTCTTCTCTCCTGCTAGTTTTTCTTGTACGATTATGCGTCCATTTATATCGTAGCAGTGCAGCGTAGTTGTTGCTGAATTCTAATAGCTACGTGTTGTGAAGTTATGCATATGTTCCTTGCCGTTATTCTATTTTTTTTTCAAATGAATTTGTGTTTAAGTCGCGAGGATTTGTCATTTGGCAGTTTTAATTTATGCTTCGCTATCTATATGCATTATACATATCTGTCGTGGAGTGGCTCCAGTGTTTCTGGTAATTTGAGTAATTGAATTCTGCGATTGTATGAAATATGTAGAGTCATGATGAAGATATGTTAAGCTTCAAAAAGGTTTTGGTGGTGCATTTATTGCAGGAGCTTCTGCCTTGTATTGGTGTATTATAATCCAGTATTCTGTTTCTGGCTGTTGAAATGTGTTCATTATGAGAGTGTTTGTTATGAAAGTGTAAATCTGCCAATTTTGGTTGTTTAAGTAGGACTGGGAGGTTTAGAATTGGGACGAGTGATTGGAGAAGTTTGCACACTATGCTTCGTTTACTTTGGAGTTTGGACATTCTGGGGAGATTGCGTTGGAGAATATGTCATGATTGGAGAATTGTAGATAGAAGTCATGCTAGCAGAAATATGATAGATGCATTTTGGGGAACTCTCCACGTATTGTTTATTTTGGCTTTAGAATTTTTAGATTTTATTGATGGGTGGCTAGCAAGATAAAATTATGTATCCTAAAAATATTAAAAGCAAAGAGGTTTTTTGCTACTGATTAAGGGATTAAACATAATCACAGAGATGAAATTTATGTATATTATTTTCCTTAATCTGTTGAGAAGCTTCTGGACTTTTGGGTTGATATTGATTGTACAATGATGAGGACTTTATTTTGGTTATTCCAGCTACTTGGAGATTCAAGTGGGAGTTAACATTCCAAATTCCCAATACTAGCGCTCAGTTCTTAAGACTTCTGATTGTAAAGGGAATATATTTGTAGTGGCTATACATAGTAACAATGGACAGGGATAATGGTTCTGGTGGTCCATCAACACCTAGTGGACCTACTGCAAGGTTACGTCGGCGGAAAGGCTCAACTGAGGTTTGTCAGGGTTTGTTTTGTTATGTTTTCAATGACAATATCTGATATTTGGTATTTCCAGCTGAATATATGAGGTTGTAATAGTTTTCGTTTGAGAATGAAGGTATATTTGGATTAATGAATTTCAAATCTCGTAGTAATAGGTTTGAAAATGAAATTATGTTTTTTAATATTTTATGTAATTTAAATTTGTAGTAAGAAAATGAATAAATGTAGATGTGGCCATTGAAATGATTGCTTAAGATTGTGGATTGATTATATAGGATTGCAAATATATTATCCAACCTAGTTATGCATTGGGATTTCTAGTGAAAACAGAGTACAAATGAAATTAATTAATATAGTTTTGAAAGTTTGGCATAGTAGACAATGAAATGTTCCTTTGGAGAATCAGAGATATGAGTGAACATGGCCTTCTTTTTAGATATAACGTGATGTTGCTTACTCTTATAATATCCATAAATTTTTTATAAAGTTCACTTTCCATCTCAATGCAGTGTTTAAGAAAACCAATCTACTGGCTACTTCTCCATGTGAGAAGAACCTATGTTCAAGCACTTAAATTGCCTCTAGTATTGTATACTAGCAGTGTCAATCACTGCATGTGTGTTGAGATCAAGTGCCCAGTTCTCCCCGTGATTGCTTCTTAAGAAATGCCCTTAGATGAATAAACTTAGGGCTGGCAATTTTTGACACGGCACGATAATCCGACACGAATCCGCACGAAATAATTGGGTTTGGATCAAGTCTTATTGGATACGGGTCATTATTGGGTTGACCCAATAAGAACACGAAAAATTCGGGTCGGGTGCGGGTCGGGTGCGGGTCGGATGCGGGTAACCTGTTAAAAATTAATATTTTATTATTTTATTATTTTTATTTTTTATTAGATTTAATTTAGTAACTTTTACTTAGGAAAATAATAAAAAAATAGATTAGGGTTTAGAAATTAGAATTACCTCCCAAAGCGGTTCGTGTCGCTATCGTGTTGTTATCGTGTCGGGTCGCTATCGTGTTGCTATTGTGTCGCTATCGTGTCGCTATCGTGTTGCTATCGTGTTCAGGTCGATATCGTGTTGCTATCGTGTCGGGTCAACCCAAAGCGGTTCGTGTCGCTATCGTGTTTGGGTCGTGTCCGGGTCGTGTCCGGGTTTGGAGATGGCGGGTCGGATTCGTGTTCGGGTTTGGGGTTTCCTTAACAGGTTGGGTTCGGGTTTGGCCTTATTGGGTTGGGTCGTTATCGGGTCAACCCGATAACGACCCAATCCGCACGATTTGCCACCCCTAAATAAACTGTAGCAATAAAGAGTTAAGTAACTAAAATAACTCATAGAAAAACTGTGCATTGCATTTATTTTCATTCGCTTATGTAATCTGCATATATCCTTAAGCTATTTTAGCTTTGACTTCTACTAATTGATTTGGAACTGTTTTAAAAAGTCTCATAATTGCCTTTTGTATTACAACTCCAGGTTGCTCCAGAAGTCGAAACAAACGGCGATCGTTTACTTTTTAATGACCGTAACAAGTACAAGTCAATGTTAATCCGGACATATTCAACTGTCTGGATGATTGGGGGATTTGTCTCGATAATATACTTGGGTCACCTTTATATATGGGCTATGGTAGTGGTTATTCAAATATTTATGGCTAAGGAGCTGTTCAATTTGCTTAGGAAGGCACATGAAGACCGGCAACTCCCTGGTTTTAGGCTCTTAAATTGGTGAGTACTGTAGAGTGTAGCCTTTTTGCCAACTCTCCCATATTTATGTTATTGGCATTCCCTTTTATGGACTTCAGATTTCATGATTCCTGAACGCTGAGCTTGTTCCATCTTGTTAATATGCTTAGAATTCATAATGCTGCTTGCATAGTTATTACAGGGTGGCATCAATCGCATAACTTTGGACTGACTGACTGGGCTTCTTTGTCTCATTAATCCTGACCTCCTTCTGTTTCTCTCTCTTTGTTTTCTTGTTGTCTCTATCTTTGTCTTACATGACGTCACTTCATACCTTCAGGCACTTCTTCTTCACAGTCATGCTTTTCGTATACGGTCGAATTCTCAGTCAAAGACTTGTCAATACTGTGACTATGGACAAATTCTTGTATAAGCTGGTGGGCAGACTTATAAAGTATCATATGGTTACCTGTTATTTCTTGTATATCGCAGGTTGGTATATTAGTTGATACTTCATTTTTCTTCCGTTATTGTTTTTTGTATGCATCAGTAGGCTGTATTTAACTACTCCCTCCGTCCCACTCTACGTGGAGCATTTCTAATTCAGCACGGGATTTTATGTAGTGTTGTTTTGTGAGTAAAGTGAAGAGAATAAAGTAAGAGAGAGGGAAAAAGTAGAGAGAGTGATGTTTCTATATTTAGATTTGTGTCATTTAGAGCGGGACTTCCCAAAAAGGAAAATGTGTCACTTAGAGTGGGACGGAGGGAGTATTGATTTTCCTTTTTCAGTTTGTTGTATGTCTGTTCATGGATTCCCCTTCATGCTCTATATTTCATTTTTTTTGCATGATGGTGTCCTCTACACTTTATGATTTGTATGGCTTCCAATATACGTGCTTGTATGTATATTATATTTTAGGTGGAGTAAGATGTCCTATGCATGTTTGAACAAGAAACTGAGCTTACCCTCTTTTTGTCTGTTCAGGTTTTATGTGGTTCATCCTTACATTGAAAAAGAAGATGTACAAGTATCAATTTAGCCAATATGCTTGGACACACATGATTTTGATTGTGGTGTTTACACAATCAGCATTTACAGTGGCTAATATTTTTGAAGGAATATTCTGGTAAGACAACTTTACTTTTCCTGTTTATTGTTAATTTGCTTCCATTTCGTATCTCCAAAATACTTGTGCGGTCTTGTAATATTACTTTAATACAATTGCAACTCTGGTCGAGTTAACAACTAATTACTTACAAGAATAAGTGAAGGAACTTCTCCATAAACATACTACTGTGATTCCTTTTATTGTTTTCTTTATGCATCTTGATGACTTCAACTTCTCTTTCAGTGAAACTAGTGCCTACATCATACACTTATCACCTGATTCTATGTTATGAAATGAAATGGTGCTTGCTGACTGCATTATATAAAATTTGAACTGGTACAGACGACCTAAAGCAAAATTGACGACAATTTCAGGTTCCTTCTTCCAGCATCACTTATTGTCATCAATGACATTGCTGCTTATATTTTTGGATTCTTCTTTGGAAGAACTCCTTTGATCAAGCTCTCACCAAAGAAAACATGGGAAGGCTTTATTGGAGCGTCTTTTGCTACTATGATCTCTGCCTTTGTGGTGAGTTAGCCATCCATTTATCAATAAAAACCACAAACAATGGATACATCATTTTTAGTAAAGGTTTTTTTTTTGTTTTGCTATCAAGGTCTATTTTGGTTCTTCTGATAAAAAATATATCATTTCACATTTACCTAGTCTTCATGAATGGGGATAAACTGCGTATTCAAACGCCTCATTTGTATCTTCTAGTAAATTCATATTTAAACTAAATAAAGTACAATTGATAATCTACCTTTAATGACAGGTGGCTTAGTTCTATAACTTTTGATGGTAAATTTATTTTTCATTTTTTCTCTACAGCTGGCAAATATAATGGGTCGCTTTCAGTGGTTAACATGCCCAAGAAAGGTAATTGTGGCAAATTCTTAGTTGGAGATTATTATGTCCGTGGAGCACTCAAACTATCTCTTTGAATTTTATAGGATTTGTCGACTGGTTGGCTAGAATGTGATCCTGGTTCATTGTTTAAGCCTGAATATTATACTGTACCACAGTGGTTTCCTGAATGGGTAAGCGCTTAAGCTATCATTTTAGCTTCAAGCTTGCATCATCTGATACATTACTTTTATGAAGATAACAATTGTTGAATATTAAATTATTAATTTTATCCTTTGATCTGTTTGCCCAATTTTTATCATCTTTGTACTCCAGCTGGTGATTTTCCAGTTTAAAGTTGGCTAATTATGAGCTACAATACACTTATTGCAGTTTCCATGGAGAGAAATTTCTATTTTACCTGTGCAGTGGCATGCATTATGTCTTGGTCTTTTTGCGTCAATTATAGCACCTTTTGGAGGCTTTTTTGCCAGTGGCTTTAAACGGGCTTTCAAGATCAAGGTTCGGAAATCATTCTTCACCAATCCAAGTTCTGTCACTGTTAGTCTTCTTTTGTTGGAATCTGATGCTGTACATGCTCTTTTGTGATTTTCTGGTTTGTACCAGGATTTTGGAGATAGCATTCCTGGTCATGGTGGTATCACAGATAGAATGGATTGCCAGGTGGGTTCGAAAACATTTGTGATTTTTGAACTGCAAGCAATTTTATGCTCATAACACTGACCAATGTGCAGATGGTGATGGCCGTCTTTGCATACATATACCACCAATCGTTCATCGTACCACAAAGCCTGTCAATCGAGATGATCATGGACCAGGTATGTACCCGTAATCGTCTACACAGATACGCGAATATTTTCTGCTTACGACTGTAAATTATAAACTGCTGTTGTAGATTCTAATGAACCTGACGTTTGAGGAGCAGAGAGCTCTGTACACGAAACTCGGGCAGATAATCATAGAGAAGCAGTTCGGAGAATCCTAAATCTCCAAGCCGATGCTTTCTGTAGCCATGTGTTTTTAGTTCTAGTTTTGATTCTTCTTTTTTGTGAAACTCAGTTGCCATGTACATGTCTTGTTTTTTTATTCATTTCTATATATACTTTGTGATAATGTTGAATTTAGGTGCTGGTATTGTATAGCACTTTGACAGTTGATTGATTAGTTACGATGCATTCTAATGGTTAACGTTTCAACAATGTTGGTGATAGGATAAATGTGATTGATGTTCGAAAATATATTCCCTTCACTCATTTTGCCACTCCCATTCAAGACTAATAAAACAGATTCCTAACATAGACAGATGGGATATGTGAACATATGTAAAACAAGATAAGAAATACGGGCGCAAATATAAGATTTTTTTCGTTGTTGTTTGAAAGAATATAAATTATCTAAATTTGTATAGTATACTAAATAACATGGTTTAACTTGATAAATTAGTGGGTTACATAAACATGGTTAAAGTTATAATTTTAGTAAGATTGGAGAGGGCCAAGTTATAATTTTGGTAAAATTGAAGAAGACCCTTATCTTATATTGAGCTTTGAATTAAGCTTAACTATGATATCAAACAATTAGAAATGTTCATATGTAATTCTTTATCTTGGTATTTACTAACGTATCAAACACATCATAGGGAAGTGATCAATTGTTAACTCACTCTCTAGTTGCTAACTACATAAATTTAAGACCATAGAATTTTAGAAATCTAGTGGTCTAAAATTTGCCACGTGTAATTTTCGTTTTTATTAATTAAATCGAAAAAGATAAAAAAAACTATCAAATTAGGGTTTAAGATGAATATGTCAATATAGTGTTTTGAAAATATCAACACAATGCTTCGAGAATATCAACACATTGATTTAAGAATGACATTCTACATGTATTATATTGACATATTTTATATACTATGTTGACATTTATTGTTGTACGAAAAAATTGAAAATTTACGAAAAAAATTTCAAATTTTGACATTGGAACATATGCAAGTGAGATCTCGTTAGAATCCTTATGAAATTATCTTTAATTTGATATATGTTGTGCGAAAAAATAATTTAAATCGAGAAAGTTATATGTATTTTAAAGTTATGTGATATTTTTTTAAAATTAGTTACAATTAATTTATTGTAAATTGACCTTAATACCTTATTGACGATTTTTGTTGGTTGATCGTATTGACATTCCGAGATTAATGATCTAGGCTATTGATTTAAATATCTAAGATCTATTATTTAATTAATTAAATATTGAGTTAGTAATATAACACTCCAAGTCCACTCCCCATCCTAATAGTAAAAGTTAAGTTATCGTTTAGAAGTCTCAATTTGACGTCACATTTGATTAATCCATTTTACTTGTATTTCATTATAAAATTTATAAAATCAGAATAGAAAATTTGAGTGAAAAAATAATACCATTAGTATTAATTTTTTTTATATGTACTTGCAAATAGAACCCCTTATTTTTTCAAATTAGTAAAATAATGATTTTGAAAACCATAAATATGAAAAAATAGAAAATTTACTACAAATAATTTGTAAATATTACCCTTCGTCTCATCATCCTAAACCTCATCTCTCTTTTCCACCCACACATACACCACCACCTCTGCCACCGGCGCCACCCGCCACCAGCGCCGTCTGACGTCGTCTCCATCTTCACTTCGCACACCACACTGCATTACACCAAACTTCTAATAAAAAGAAAGCTCAATTTTCATGTCTTGTTTTGTACCTGCGTAGAAAATGAGAATTTCCGTGGTGCCCACCTACCAATTCTGCCCACAACCCACCTTCTTGATGGATTCATTACAGAGCTCATCGTGCAAATTCCATCTAAGAAAAACCCTAAGTCTCTCCAACCCCACTTCTTTCATTCCCGCCAAGATTCATCACAGAAGCAGCTCAGATTGCACACCGAGGAAAAATCCTCGTAAAAGATCCAATCTTTGGCAGAAAAACAATGGTAGGGTCGGTTTATCTTGGGAAGATTCGAGCTCACAGCCTAGTATTAGTAGTAGGAGTAGAGTAATTTCGTCTGGTCGTTCTTGGTTGGATAATTGGAATGCAACTGGTGAGACAATTGGTGGGAGGAGACCTCAGGCAGTGATGAATTATAGGAATAGAAGGGATGCTTCGAGCTCGGATACCGAAGAGGGCACTAGTACTAGTACTGGTGGTAGTACTATGGAGAGGATTGTTGAAAAGTTGAAGAAGTTTGGTTACATGGATGATGTTAGTGAGGAGAATGACAAGAAGAATGTAATTGAAAAGGGATCTGTTGAGGATATATTCTATGTTGAGGAAGGATTGTTGCCTAATACTAGGGGTGGATTTTCGAAAGAGTTCCCTTTTGGGGATGAGAGTGCATCTATGGGTGGTAATGGGGAGGTGAGTTTCCCTTGGGAGAAGAATACTTCGAATGCGCCAAAGAGGACTTTGGATAGTCGAAAGAACCGTAGTTTGGCAGAAATGACTCTTCCTCACTCAGAGCTTAATAGGCTGAGGAATTTGGCTCTTAAGGTAAAGAATAAAACAAGGGTTAGTGGAGCAGGGGTGACGCAGCAGGTTGTGGAGACGATTCGTGAGAAGTGGAAAACATCTGAGGTGGTAAGGTTAAAGATTGAAGGGCCTCCTGCGCTCAATATGAAACGCGTGCACGAGATTTTGGAGGTGAGCTTTTCTTGCTCAACATTTTTCAGTATCCTTTATATTTTATTGTTGATGGTAACTCTATTTTGGTGTGATAACTTGATTGTCATTTCTTGTTTTGAAACTATGTATTTATTGATCATCAACTCACAATGCAATGATTTTGGATGGTTTACAGTAATGTCTCAGGGTATGTAGACACTAGGATTTGAATATAAATATTATAATAGTCTGCATTCTGCAAATTATGGAAATCCTTAAGTCTCTTACTTAGAAGTTATATTGTTCTTAGATCAGGAAAAACTAGTGTCATTGTATTCCGCAATTCTTCATTTTTCATAACTTGTATTCTATTCTCCTGATTAGTCTTGTAATGGAAGTAATTTGCATTTAGTAACTCTTGGAATAATATGCTCAAGCACCATTGTTTCCTCGGTACTGGTACTAGACTTAAGATAATTCTACCTTTCATAGAGTTCTTTTGGAGTTGTGAAAGTAAATCAATACTAGTCATTCTAGTTGACATTGTATTCCTTTTGCTTAGAGAAAAACTGGTGGATTGGTTATCTGGAGATCTGGGACTTCCGTCTCAGTTTATAGAGGCGTGACTTATGAGGATCCCACACAAAAGATGAAGAAAAAGATATATAGAAGGCATGAATCACCTCAAAAGTCTATACCTACCACTGAGAAGACCAGTCGGGATTTTTCCAACCTCATTCCTTTAGCTAACAAGGATGCTGCTCAAGAAGAACGATCAAGCATCATGAAGCCGGATGCTGCTCAAGCAGAACGATCAAGCACCATGAAGCCGGATGCTGCTCAAGCAGAACAATCAAGCATCATGAAGCTGGATGATACAACGTCTGAAACATCATCTGAAGTGAAATATGAAGATGAAGTGGACAAGTTATTAGACAGCCTCGGACCAAGGTATGAAGATTGGCCTGGTGAGGGTCCACTTCCGGTAGATGCGGATTTGCTCCCAGGTGTTGTCCCTGGTTACAAGCCCCCCTTTAGATTACTTCCCTATGGTGTGAGATCGACACTTACAATGAGGGAGGCGACTTCTCTGCGGAGGCTTGCTAGAGTGCTGCCACCACATTTTGCAGTAGGTAAGCAATGCTGAATGTAAATTAGACATTCTATGATAAAGATTATTGTTATACTATTGATGATTTGCAATCTGCAGGAAGAAGCAGGCAGCAACAAGGATTAGCTGCAGCCATGGTCAAGCTATGGGAAAGAAGTTCGATAGCAAAAATTGCTCTTAAACGTGGGGTTCAGCTAACAACCAGTGAGAGAATGGCAGAAGATCTCAAGGTAACCCAAATAGGCCAATTTTGTTTAATTGTCCATAAATTTAAATTTGTAACTAACAAGCTAAACAATCAAGAGAGATACTCTCATCACTTGCTTGATTGCCTAATTGCAAGAAACTGAAAAAAATTGAGGTAGATTTAATTATTTTAGAATATGGATAACAACATGCTACCTGATACAGAGATTAACTGGGGGTATGCTGCTCTCAAGAAACAAGGACTTCCTTGTCTATTATAGAGGGAAAGACTTTTTGGCACCGGATATCTCTGAAGCATTGCTGGAACAGGAGAGATTAGCAAAAGCTTTACAGGATGAAGAAGAACAAGCACGGTTGCGAGCCTCACCCTTTGTCACACCACGTTTTGAACAGATTGAGGAATCTGGATTTGCGGGTACACTTAAAGAAACTCTAGATGCAGACAATAGATGGGGAAAACAACTGGATGATGAAGATAAGGAGAAGGTGATGAGGGAAGCAGAATTGTTGCGACATGCCAACCTTGTGAGGAAGCTGGACAATAAGCTTGCCTATGTAAGTCTCGTCATCTGGGAATCTTAGTAGTATTTTGCACCAATAACATGATTATTAATGGATGGATAAGCTTAAGAAAAAAATGTTTTGAATGACTTGAAGCTTCTCTAAACAGGCTGAAAGAAGGCTACAGAAAGCCGAGCGAGCATTGTCAAAGGTGGAGGAGTCTTTATCTCCAGCCGATCAAGCAGATGACCCAGAAAGTCTCACCGATGAAGAAAGGTTTATGTTCCGGAAGCTTGGTTTAAGGATGAAAGCCTTTTTACTTCTGGGTAAATGAAATGTCTACTATACTATGCATTTTGGTTTCATATGTGGCCATTTTTGTCAAATAGTCTCATTTCAGGGAGGCGTGGAGTTTTTGGCGGCACAGTGGAGAACATGCACTTGCACTGGAAATATCGGGAATTAGTGAAGATCATTGTTAAGGCACCAAACTTTGAGGAGGTCAAGAATATTGCACTAGCTCTTGAAGCTGAGAGTGGTGGTATCTTGGTTTCTGTAGATAAAATATCCAAAGGATATGCAATAATTGTTTTCCGGGGCAGGGAGTACAAAAGGCCACCATTGCTGCGGCCGAAGAACTTGTTGACGAAAAGGAAAGCATTGGCACGTTCAATTGAACTTCAAAGGAGTCAGGTGCCCCACTTTGTTTGTTCAACTTTTTAGCGCATTGTGTCCATTCCAGCAGACAACACCGTTGTCTACCCTCACAGAGTGATGCATATTGTAATTGACATGTACGTCGAATTTTCTTGCAGGCCCTCATAAACCATATTGCAACGTTGCAAACAAGAGTGAGGGAACTAAGAAGTGAAATTGTATGTAGCTTTTTTTTGCTTATTATCTAAATCAAATTGGGTTACTGTACTTGTTTTAGTGTTCTTGCTTATAGAGTAATTTGTGTCAACCATTATTTGGTGATTGTAGGAACAAATGGCAGCTATTAAAGACCGAGGAGATGAAGAATTATACAATAAACTGGAATCAGCTTACCCTTCTGAAGATGACAGTGAGGTAGTTTCTTTCTTTTCTTTGTAAAGTTCAATATTCTCAACAGAATTAACAGAAAATATAGATTTTACAGACTTTGATAACATGAAAGAATTTTTTCTTGTGCTAGTGTAAAAAAATGTTTCCTGATTTGATTTTGGAACTTTTACAGGAGGAAGGGGATGAGAGTTATCTGGACACCTCAGATGGCACGGTTGAACAGAATGATGAAGTGTATTCAGAATCAAGTTTTCCTTATGGTTTTGAAGATGAAGTAGAAATAGAAAGTGCAGAGGTATGATCAGCAATGACAGCAATGGTTACTGTTTATAATGGGAAAAATGAACGAATGAAGAGAGATATGCGCAGGTTTGATGCAACGAATCCTCGATGGTAGCATGTACTTGGCTCTTCGTGCGCAGGTTTGATGCAACCAAACCTCAATGTTAGATGTTCTTGGATATTAGATTGAAGATAACAACACTGCTATCTCGAGCTGTGTGAATGTATACAAGTTTTTTATGAAATGGAATTATACTGCATTTCATTTTGATGCTCGAAAACACATTCCATTCACACATTTTGACATTCAACTAATGTACTATTAAAATTCATGTCAAAAGCAAAAGAGACTTCTAATAAGGGGTGAATAAATTGTAAACTCAGTCGAAATTGAAATGCTGTTGGAGAGGTCAAACGAAACTCATTTAACATGATGAACAAGTTATATATATAGGAGGTATTAGCTCAGAAGCTCAAACTGCCTCTACAACATTCCACAACAATCGGCACACAGAAATACTTATGCTAAGAAGTTGCAGATTACACAGGCCCGAGAAAGTCACCTTCCAAGCTGACAAGGGCTCGAAAATCTTTCTCAGCCTCATCATACCTCTCAGCAATCACCGTGACTCGCACCAACGAGCCATTTTCGATCTTCAATCGCTTGTCATTCACAAAGCACGGGTTCTCTCCGGGCACATATTCATAGCCAGCCATCTTGTGGTGAGAGATGTATACCTTCTCAGCAGGCCCGCATCTTAAGAATATGCCGTGTTTCAGAACCTTGTGGACAACGCCTTCCAGGGTCTCGCCTGGGAGGATCTTGAATGTTATGCAACTGAAATCCACTGGGAATAGGAGGGCCCCGGACTGCTGGCTGATTAATCCCTCGCCAATGCGGTCCAAAGTGGTTACGGCAATGAAGTAACCTATATCTTTAACAGCCTTCTTTGTAGCAAAGTCATCCAAGAGGTGAGTCAATATGGCCCTTTGGAGTATCAGTCCTTCAGTATCGAGGTTCTCAGCAGGAACTAACACGTTCCAAGACAACTGCGTTTTAAGAAACATTTTTTTCACCTCAAAGCACCTGTCAGGACAGTTGAACTTCAGAACTATTACCATTTACCAATGAAACCAAAATTGTAGTCCTTCTAAATAATGAGCTATCATCAGAGAGACGAAAAGTAATAGCAGCAAGTGTTCGTTGGTGCCAAAAGATCCTAGTACAGTAGAAGTAGAATATGACTACGAGGATATGTACTAAAGTGACATGAATTATGAATTTGATCAAGGAAACAAAATAATGGATGGCGGTGAGACCTTGCTGGTGCAGAATTGGGAAAGATATTCCTAGAATTACAGGAAATTGTTAGTAGGAAATGACAATCAATAGCATACTATGCCGACTCCTCAAATTATTTAGTAAAAAGGTCTGCTAGAGTAATCAGCAGGAAAGGGTAACTTCTGATTCTAGGTAACAAAATCTGAGATTTCTTCGGATTACTCAAGTACTTCAAAATTTCCTGATAATTTAACAGTGAAAAAGAAATTCAAACATCACGGGAAATAACAAGCTACAGTACATTAATAGAAATATAGAACACATGAGCAAACTACAAATTCACAGAAAAAGCCCAAGAATGAATAAACAAGAAAGATTGCAATACAAACAAACTGCAAAATAGTTCTAATATGCCGACCTTGAAGAGGGGAGTAAATTGTCTCAACTCAGGTGGATAAAAAACCGATTCGGTAATGTTGCAGGAAATCCAACTAGAAACTGATTCTCCAGGCACTGAGGCATCCCAAGGCTGTCTTCAAGTTCATTACATTCACTTTCTACGCATCTAACACAATAAAACATAGGATTTTTCATGTTTTTGGAGAAGATATATCCAAAAGTAACCATTAGAGTACCCCAAATACTTCAAGAACTATAAAATATAGGAGTATACAAAACATGAAAGTTGAGACGGGAGGAAAAGCAAGCTAAAAACAGCAGCATGTGAGGTCGAATACGTATTATTCCTTACAAATTAGTCGATCCTCGCTTCATTCATTTCGTATAAATTTGACTTGCGCAGCAGACACAAGTAACTGTCTAGTAGTAATCACAACTAAAATCCTCAGTTCCAAAATCAACCAATTGCACAAGAAATTAAATTTTTAATTTCTTTTAGTGATACGACTCCCGGTGATCATCATAAGCACAAAATTTCAGTATCTTCTAGGTCTTGTAACAATTGATTTATATACAAATCAGTAAATCGCATTAAACTATTTTCTCGCATATAAAATTGAATGGTGAATAGCACATTTGGTAAACTGCATCTAATGCCTTTCCTAGCATGCTTGGATTGAGAAAGAGAGGGTATGCATAATTGGGGTTAAACAAAATTGCGTATTACAAAAGAAAATGGAATTAAACAGAGAGTTAAAGATTTCAAGCAAGTCTGAGAATATAAGCAATAGCATAAATTGAATACTGAAACCTGTTGAGTAGAAGAATGAAGAATCGACCTGTAGAGGAATGAGGAGCAGATTTTGAGCTTCTCTCTTCTTTGTTATTTTTACGGGTCGAATTTCAATTTTCACCACTATACACATCTTCCGAGATTCCGAGTTACATTTATTCTTTTAAAAAAAAATATTTATAAGGTTATTTATCTTCAATTTCAAAATATTGTGTATTTTTTCCCGAACTCTCTCTTTTAAAACAAAAATACATCAAACCTAGCAAACATTTCAGAGCAAATTTGAAATATTGTGGACTCCATATGGCAACACGCGATAATAATAATAATAATAATAAGACAATCTTTCGAATAATTTACATTTAAATACATTATTTTTTTCTATAAATTTTCTTTTTTTGAATTTTGGGATTTTTTTTTTTAATTTTTCCTCTTGTCATTAGATCAAATTAAAGTTTGTTTTGTAAATCGCTATAATTTAGCTCTCTTCTAAAGAGGGTTTAGGTCGTTTAGTTGTCGTTTTGTGGTTAATGGAAATAAGTTAGATATTGTCTATTTGTATTAAGTGGATGA
The DNA here is from genome assembly GCF_004379255.2 of Salvia splendens. Taxonomy (NCBI): domain Eukaryota; kingdom Viridiplantae; phylum Streptophyta; class Magnoliopsida; order Lamiales; family Lamiaceae; genus Salvia; species Salvia splendens. The sequence goes on from NC_056049.1 coordinate 22,457,704, forward strand.
GACGTGTATTTTGACATTTATGATATTTGTCTATCAAATTATATTTGCTTCGGCGTTTTCATGAGTCATTAATTATATACGGGTCACAATTTTTAAGCTTAGATGTTGTGATCTAATACAGCTAGATGAGTCTTCTCATAATATTTGAATTCGACTTAAACAGAAAAACTGTCTTGCTACAAAGAGACATGCACTTATAATAATCGTGTGTTGGACATTAAATAAATGGTTTTAAAAAAACATCTACAATTAAAATCACCCACAAAATTTCAAAAGGTTTAAGGAAATAAGAAAATAGCAACAATTGCTGTATCTACACATATACTCCATATACTAAGCAACTTGTTTTAAAGATCGTCCTTTTTTCTTGCAACACTGCTGTCTGAAGCTGTATACAAGTATTTTTATGAATCAAATTATGAAATTATACAGTGTTTCATTTTGGTGATTCATTATTATCTTTAAATTGAGATTCAGTAACACCGGTATTCTTGATACCCTACCAGCCGAGGCTGATCTAAAAACTACCATTATTATCATTGTAAAATTTAAAAATCAGTTTCGACCGAACTACATGTCTTTAAGCTCAACTTTTTTAAAAAATATACTGTAATTAAAAAATACTATGAAATAAGTATAATCCAATATGCAAAATTAGCATAACTCACTAATAGGTTTTGGTCGACCATCCACCATGCAGAGGTTTTACTTGAGAGGAATGAATCTGGAGGAGTGGGTGGCACCAATACCAGGCCTACCGTGCTTGACTGGCTTGTATGAGATTGAGAACTCAGCAAGGTAATGCCCAATCATCTCAGGCTTAATTTCAACGGGGTTAAAGGTCTTTCCATTGTACACTCCAAGAACACTTCCGATCATCTCGGGAACAATGATCATGTTCCTCACGTGGGTTCTCACGAGAGCAGGCTTCTCACCTGCTGGGGCTTCACGTTTCTGGAAAGTTTCATTACCATCAGTTAGGATAGAGGATACAAACAAATTGTCAGGACTCAGGAAACAAAATGTTGCACAAGATTATCAAAATACTAATGAACATGTTCTAATAAAGACACCCATGAGGTTGAGTAAATCTGGATGTAAACAATTCAGGAGTTTGCCTAAAATCATTACTGCTTGTTGACATTATGTTTAAACAAGTGGTACTCCCTCCGTCCTGCTTTAGCAGTCCCAGTTACTTTTGAGCACTCTTCTCTACATTATTCTCCCTCTTACTTTACCATTTCTCCACTTTTAACTATTTATTAGCATTTTTATAAAACGAGTGTCAAAAGTAATTGGGATTGCTAAAGCGGGACGGATGGAGTATATCATAAAACATACTCCCTCCGTTCCTTATTAATAGAGGCATTTCTTTTCGGCACGGTGTTTAAGAATAGTGTGTTAAATGAATGGTGAAAAAGTAAGAGAGATGAAGAGAGAATAAAGTAAAAGGGAGAATTACTTTTTACCAAAAATAGAAATGACTCAATTAACTTGGAACTTCCGAAAATAGAAAAATGGCTCTATTAACAAGGAACGGAACCAAGTAAGTGCTGGGAAGAATTTATGTTATAATGTTGCAACTTGCAAGACATAAATTCATAAACAAAGTGTAGATATGATCAAACCAAAAGCACAAGCACAAAATTCAATGGAATAAGTAACGAAGGAAGTAAAGTAATTAAATATTTGAGTACTTACAGCCTTGCGCAACTTCTTGATCAAGGCCATGGGCTTCCTCTTCAAACCTCTCTGGAAGCTGGACATTCAACAATCAAATGAAAGATCTAAATTTATTCCAGATAACATAAAAACTAACAACAGAAACACCTATATTTATTTAACTCATAGGATAACAAGGTAGCTTATGACACTCAGTATGAATTTATTAATTTTAACATTGTAATCTAGTAACTGGGGAGATGTGCATTTCGTACAATAACTAAACTAGATTAGATAGAGAAAACAACTCTACTTAAATCTGAAGATATCTAAGAAAGGTGTAAATACAAAACGGAGTAATGTAAAATAAGCTGAGAATTCTACTAAGCAAGTAAATACTACTATATCCTAAACAACAGGCCATGTCACAATCCAACAGAATGCCAGGCAATTTGCAGAAAAGTAGAATTCTCTGATCAAGTAACATAAAATCCGAAAAAAAACTTGGTTCTAATTCCTAAACCAAACGCAATAATTAAGCAACAGGAAACTGAAAGGTACAAAAAGAATAGTATTTCTACCGCCTTCTGGCGCGGGCACTGAGAAGCTTGACGAGGTCATCGGTCGACATGTCAAGTAGAGAATCGAGATCAACGCCGCGGAAGCTAAACTTCTTGAATGTTCTCTTCTTCGGCAGTCCAGCCGCTACTTCGGGTTCGACGTCCGCCTGAAAGATGCAACATAAAGACAGAGTAAGTTGAATTCGCACAAAATGAATGTGATGGAGAGGGATAGAGATAGGGCATTCACCATGGTTGCCGGTGGATGCTCTGGAATGTGGTGTGAAGGTGTGTGCAGGTGTGAGCTCCGCAGCTAGGGTTCCTGGACGTAATTGGGGGAGAAATTGGAGGGAGGGAGAGTCGATTTATACGAGTGTTAGGGCAGATACTGATAATTGTCTTTGGATAAGCAAACCGAAAGCCCGTATTTATCTTTAAGTGTTTACGAAAAGCCCAATCAATAGATATAGGGGCGTTCGGTTTGCAAGATTGTATTCGAAATTAAATTTGTAGGGGGTTTAGTTCATGGGATTGAATTTCAAAACTCAATCCTAGACGGATAATTATGGAATAATTAGTGGATACAGGAGACGCGTCGGGCGTCCCCTTCCATTGTGGACGCCGTGTTCCATGCCTAGGAGGGGTGACACGACGGGCACTAGAGAGGCGCAGTTATTGGCGACACCAAGCCATGATGGGCAAGGGGTTAGAATTTTTCAATTTTTTTCTTTAATTCAGAAATTCTATAAATAAATCCTAATTTTCACTTCTTCTTTCAATTCATGTTCTTTTTCATTCGGATTTCAATGACCTTTTCAACAACCTCGATCTTTTTTATATTCTTTCTAATTTTTAATTTAATTTTATTATTTATGAAATCATTTCGTGTGTTATGTTTTCCCACATTTCTATTTTATAACTAAAATAATAAGTAGAGCAAGAAAAAGAGAGAACTTTGATTATATATTCCCTCTTTTATGTGAAAGCATGTGCGGATATAATTAGAAGGTAGTTAGTGATTTCTGTGTATTTTCATTTCGCATTTAAATGTTGTTTAGTATCATTAGTTGCTAATTTTGTTGCAACGGATTCTTCCTAAAAGAGAGAGAGAGAGAGAAAACAGAACTCTTTTCATACAGATTTTGTCTGCAACTCACACCTATACAGTAAATCAACATGAAGCAAAACACAAAATCTCATGAAGAAACATGGGTTTCAATTTTCTTGACAACAGTTTGAATCTGCAGCTGAAGACTATCCCTAGCAGAGTGCAACACTATATCATTCCAAACCGACTCAGCTTCATACATTATGGCTGGATCTTTGTACAGCTCATATATCGACTCTGCTTCCTCATTCAACTCTTTCACCCTTGTCAAACACTTTATATCATCTCTATCCACCAACAATTTGCTATCTCCATCTTTCCATGCTATCAACTGCACAAAATCACAATACACTCTCCGTCCCTTAAAAATAGAAATCATCTAATGCAGCACCATACTTTTAATAAAAGTGGTTGGCGTATTGCGAATAGAGAAATGATATCACTTTATAGGTAATGTTAAAAATGATTAGACGATATAATGTGAGCGAAAAATAACGGTAGCTTACCCTGGGAGGGCCTCCCGGCGCGTTGGTGCAATATAGCCTAGCATTATCAACAAGCTCAGTGTATCTTGGAAATGCAGTTGCAAATCTCTTGTGTGATTTCAGCTGTGATTTCAGCTGTGATTTCACTCCCTATTTGTATTGCCCTCCTACAAATGAATCATCAAGTTCAAAATCATACTATAAAAATGCAAAAACTAATTAATTAACATGAGTTAATGAATAAGCAAATGATCAAACACACCTTATGCCTCTAACAACAGCAAGATAGGGATCACACACAACTCCCACCAACTCAATCCTATACGGCTTCATTCTCTGCTTCATCGTCTCCTCGTCTCCCTCGCCCTCGCCTTCCACACGAGCCCAATAGTTCTCTGTGATGGTACCGTCCTCCTCAACCTTGTACCCAACTCCCATCCTATACCGGTGCTTGTGCACGTTCCTCGCCATTGCAATTGTTTGCTCGACAAAGGGCTCCCATGACAGGGTCCCGTCCATGATCACGTCCCGCCCTTCGTTCAGCGCGGTCACTAGGAGCGACGACGCAGCGTCTGTTGAAGATTGGTGCACCTGTTGCATATAAAGTGTAAGTGATCTTCGTGAAAAAAGTCGAATGGTTAAAACAAGAGCAAGGGGAGTAGTTACGAGTTCAGCTGTTTGAAGCATGTCTTGGTGATGGCCTCTTAAGCTCAAGGCACGGTAGATTACGTCCGTCTCCTTGAAAGCATCGGCCTCCACAACCACAGCATTCACTGCTGCACCCGACCAGAATGATCTGCAAAATTCGACCACATCCAACGTTAGACCAATCGAACACACTCTCATTGTTGGTGTCCCAACTAAAATTAGAGGACGCTACTGGAAATGTCCTAAAAAAAGCTAAAGATTAAGTTAATTTGTCATTCATTAAGTTAAACCCTTTTTTGCGTCCTAAATTGTTGTTATAATTTAAAATTTACTAGCGCAAGTAATTGCTTCTCAATTTTTATGTCCTTGAAAAACAAGTTTTTTTAGTGATGTGTTAATATTTCAACCTATGTTTCAGAAATATAAAGGTGATCTAGCTAGGTACATTACTCTTTCATGATATCCTTGAGGACAGTGCTCTTGCCGGCACCCATGCCGCCGCCCATGAGGAGGAGGACGGGGCTACGTTGGCTGAGGGCCACCGGAGCCATGACGTCTGAATGATTTAATTCATTGTTTGATGTTATTGTTCCGATTGCTTTCAACTCCTCGACTAATGTAGAGAATACTCTCGTCACCTTAAGGTCCTTGGTCATCTTATCGAACCTTAGTTTCCTGTATAGTCAAATTAAACAGAAAATGAATAAATCCAAAGAATAATGTATAAATATGCATTAATATAAATCCAAGCATTGCTTGAAATAAGGGCAAGGCAACATGCATGTGTTTTATGTGTATGAATTTACAGCTGGTTTATCTGTGGTAATTCCATGGAGTTCTGTAGTGACAATATTAGAATATAGGGAGTAATATTTTCGATGAGCCGACAGCTGAATCTTAGCCTATCTTCTTCCATAGTTGCTTACAACCTAGATGGGTATCTTAGTCATTTCAGTATTAATTTAATAGTACTCCTATATCATTTCTCTGCAAACATTATACATAAAATTAGTACTCCTATATCATTTCTGCAAACCTAGATAGTACTCCTATATCATTTCTATGCAAACATTAAATATAAAATTAGTACTCATATATCATTTCTCTGCAAACCTAGATAGTACTCCTATAACATTTCTCTGCAAACATTAAACATAAAATTAGTACTCCCTTCGGCCCTTGTCACATTTCTTGACCGGTACAGGATTTTAAGAGTTATTGGTTAGAGTGTTTAATTGAGAGAGAAAAAGTGGGTGTTAAGTATTAAAATAGAGAGAGAAAGAAAGAAAAATAGAGTGTATTAATTGGAGAGGGAAAGTTTCCAAAAAAAGAAATGTGTCATTTTAGCTAGGACAAACCAAAAAGGAAAACGTCGGAGGGAGTACTATACTACTTTTGTGCATTTTTATATACATTTTTTCCCTTATGTCTAGCCTCGACTATTCCCCACAATTACTTTAAATTCACTTGAATGATTCGATGGGATATACAACATCAATATATAATTATATAAACAAACTATCTTTATCCTACTAATTGATATCAAATTACTTTATGTAGAAAGCAAAAGGCACCTGGTCTACAACTATAAAATTTTATGGGCCTATAAGAAAATATGGACCCCTTACAATAATCGATTCTAGCACAATAGATGTACATTTGTACACTCTTATATATTAATTGTGTCAACCAGATAACACATTGTGAATCTGTGATTTTATTTGTTATCCGATTATGGTTAATCTTATCCATCATGCTTATATAAAAAAACAAATTTCTTCCTAAAATAATTCAATTCTTTGTCAAAACGTGTGTCCAAATGGATCAATTCAAAGTCCACTACCTAACCATAATTATTTATTATGAGTCCTAGTCATACCACCATAATTGTTGGTATAAATAAATAAATAAATAAATAAATAAAGTATGTAAAAAACAGTGTAGTGACCTAGTTGCTGCCATCACAAACTCCTTTAATCTCTTTTGTTCAGAATCAACGCTCAGTATCTGCAAATTAATTAACCTCCAAATCATTAATATTTGCCAAAAAATTGTTATGAAAAATTCCATAAAAAGCATATAGTACTATAAAAAAAAAATAGAACCTGAGTAATTAAGTGGGAGGCATGACTCCAATGAAAAGCCAAGTATCCAAGAATGCATCTTTCAAATTCCTCAACCAAATTGACATACAAATCCTTTGCATTTGGCTGCTTTGAGAAATACTCATATATTTTATCATCAACTCCTTTGGATCTCTTGAGATATTGATACGCCAATTGAATCAGCTGCGGGCACTCCTTTTCATCCTCAAATCCAATTTGCCTTGCTGATTAAAATTCAAATCAATCAAACTATATAAAACACCATAAATCAGACATATTTTTATGTAAAAATAAAATACCAAGATAATGGGAGAATTTCTCGATTTTTCCGAGGCGGCCGGAGCCGGTCTGGTGGAGGATCGGAGCGAGGCGGCTGAGATCATCCTTTGAGAGAGCGGATTTGCGGCGGCGGAAATGCATGACGGCGAGACCAACGGCGGCGGCAGCTGCCACGTGTGCAGCAACAATTTTGGCCAAAGCGTCTACAAAGTGGATTGATTGGGATAAAACAAAATGGATTGAAAATATTTATTTGTGTGTAAAATGAGTGGGAGTCAAACAAGGGGGGCTTTGCTTACCTCGATGCATCGCCACTTAGATTAGTGGGAAGGAAAAGTCTTGAGGAAATGGATAGTACTACTTTAATTTGAGTATCTGACCTTTAGCTTTATAGACGTGGGAAGAATTAATTCACCACACTTATATAATGGGGTATGTGTATGTCGTGATATATATATATGCAGAGAGGTCGATCAAGTCAATGATTTTATTTTTGCCTTTGATCTTCCATTATTGATATAAGATCTTTAGAGCATCCTTAATGGGCGGATGATAGTCGCGCCCTATACTTCGGTCGCGGAGGATAGCGCGGACGATGACCATCGTCCGCGCCATCGTCCGCCCCATTGTGGAGGTTGCGGACGATCGACCGCGGACGATGACACGCAGTTTCGTTTTTTTATAAATATCGTTCATTTGTAACATTTCATTTCACGCGATTTCATTTTCGAAACTTACATTTACATAATTACTACGAAATTGATTCAAGCCTCAATAGTCCTACGTTTAGCGCAGGGGCGTATTGGCCGGGTACAGAACCCGACGATTATTGTTCGTTCGACACCAACACCCATTACGATCCCGATTTCAGTACGGAATCGTATGGGTTGTCTGACATGGAGCCGTCTCCGCACCGCCCAACCGCAGCGGCCGATCCCGACTCCGCCGCGACCGCTTCCGCCCCAGCCAGAAAGAAGCGGAACCGGCAGCGGGCGCAGAAGTTGCCGCCTCCCGATGATTGCGATGAGTACGCCCTCGACCGTACGAACTACAACGACGACGAAACTCTCACTTTGGCTCAGTGTTGGGTAGATATATCGGAAGATCCAATATTCGCGAACAACCAGCGACATATCGCGTACTGGGAACGCATCGCGGACCTCTACAATTCGGTCAAGCCGCCGACTGCGTACAAGCGCAAGTGTGAGCAACTCCGCAAGCACTGGGATCAAGTCAAGAAGCAAGTGAACTTGTACGCGACGGAGTTCGAGAAGTTCACGCGGTCACAGGTGAGCGGCGAGAGCGCGAGCGACGTGCGCACTAAAGCGATGTTGTCGTACCGGTCGATGTTCGGCGATATCAAGCACGAGGCCATCTGGGCGCTCTTGAGGGAGAAGCAGAAGTTCCAAGGTGGAATTCTGCACATTGATGCGCCGAAGAGGACGAAGGTCACCGAAGTTGGTGACTACACGAGCAGCGGCAGCGGCAGTCACCCGGTTGACCTCAACCGGACGTACGTGGATGAAGGGAGTTCCGGCACACTGGTGTCCTTCCGGCGTCCTCCCGGCGTCAAGGCTGCGAAGGCCAAGGGGAAGGCGACCGCGACCTCATCGTCGACCGCTGCAACCCAAGCTCCGGTCCCGGTAGAGCTCCCGACCTAGACGGCCACCGCGTTTGAGTCGTTAGCAATAGCGTCGATGGCAAGGACGATGTTGCAGACGCACAGGGCCCTCAAGAAGTGTACCGACCTCGACGAAGCTGAATATCTCCGGGCGTTACTCGATGAGCTGTGTCGGAAGTTGGGAATTGGTCCGACTTAGTTTTTTTTTTATTAGTTCAATGATGTAACTTTTTTTTATTAAACCTTCGCCGTTTGTTATTTAGGCCGTTTTTATTTACTCGTTACTTGTTATTTGAAAACAGTTAAATTAATTAAACAAAACAATAAAATGATGATGTGGCGCGCCATAGGGCGCACCTTAGGGCGCCCCACTACAGGTGGGGAGGTAGGAGAATAAAACTGCTGACGTGGCGCGCCTTGGGGCGCCCCATTGCTAATGCTCTTAATGAAAAAAATGGTATTACCGTTACTAAAAACCGTCATCTTTTACATACTAAGCCTAAACCACACTCTAGTAGTTGGTGTTACTATTATTGATTCGAATTCAAATTATAAATAAATTAACCAACGAACAGTAATGTTTTTTTAACTACCTAAGCTAATTTTCAATGTATCTCATAATCGTGACTTTCCCACTCATTTCCCATTATAAATGCTTGAAATTAAAAATAAATTAATCAACGAACATTAATGTTTTTAACTACCGAAGCCAATTCTCAATATCGTAATTCCCACTAATGTGGTGTGGGTAGGGGTGAGTAAAAAAACCGGAAACCGAATATCCGAACCGAACCAAACCGAAATTTTAAAATTCGGTTCGGTTATTTCAGTTTTTCGGTTCGGTTCGGTTTTGAAAATACAAAAAATTCGATTTTTCAGTTCGGTTCGGTTCGGGCGAAGAAAAAAACTGAAAAACCGAATTTATTTAATTATTTATATATATATATATATATAAATAATTAAATAAATTCGGTTTTTCAGTTTTTTTCTTCGCCCGAACCGAACCGAACTGAAAAACCGAATTTTTTGTATTTTCAAAACCGAACCGAACCGAACCGAAAAACCGAAATAACCGAACCGAATTTTAAAATTTCGGTTTGGTTCGGTTCGGATATTCATATATATATATATATATATATATATATAGGACTGTGATCAATATCAAACCACTCCTACACCTTAAACGCCAAACAACATCATTATATGATAACCCGGAGTTCATTATAATGAACTAATAACAAACTTATAATGAACTTCAGATTTCTAAACTATGCATGATGATGTCATTATTTTTAAATCTCAGAATTCCCTATAATGAACTATAAATAAAGTTGTAATGAACTCTGCGTTATTATATAATGATGTGTTTGGCGTTTAGTGTTTTAAACTAGTTTGGTATATAATACAACCCTATATATATATATATATATATATATATATATAGGGAGATGATCAAAATAAGTATGTGTTTAAATCCAGAAATGCAGACCAAATCTTGGCCCTAGGATTAGATGATCTAATGGTCAATAATTAACCAAAAACACGGAAGGTCATAATTAAGCAATTTTATGTCATATTATAATATTTGGGTTTAATGTCATGCTAAGATCGTTTTAGGTCATGCTTTGTTAGCATGACCTAAAAATTACCTAATTATGACCTAAAAGTGACCTAATTATGATATTGTTCTGCGTTTCTGTATTTAAATATAGTTTTGCATAGATCAAAACCCTATATATATATATATATATATTACTATTATGTAATTATAACTAAAAGACTAAAAGTAAATGCCCTATTATGTAATTATAACTAAAAGACTAAATGCCCTAAATCCTAATTGAGTAATCCGCCGTCAATCTATCATCCAACTCTCCTCTAACCCTAAATCCCTCCACCAATCCACCACCAACTCCATCGTCCTCCGTCGCCGGTCGGCCCTCGCCCCGTCGCATGTCGCCCCTTGCCAGCCCTCGCCCCGTCGCCTGTCGCGACCCGTCGCCTCGTCACCCCTCGCCCCTCGCCAACTCCTGTCTAAAGGTAGTAATAATCTTATTCTTATATAGTGGAGTATGATTTTAAATGATTTTAAAGATAGTAATAATTTTATTCTTATACAGCTCCTGTATGATTTTAAATGCAAATAGAAACTGTAAGCGTTTGAAGAAATAACACAACATCTGTTATACCTTTATTCAGTTACATGATTTTACCCAATCTATTATATTTCGATATTTCAGGGCAGCATCTATATATAACTTCTAGAATATGGCATGACATTCATTGGTTGCCCTGTTATTCTTAACAATATTGTTATGTAATCAATCAGACTCCCGTACCTAATGGGCACATATTTGATGCTTATTTAAACCTGTTAAATGGTAGCCGCTGTTGCTGTGTAGATGAAGAAAGTGTTATACTGTTATGCTAATTTTGACAAGTTTCTTTAATTCTTTCGTACTTGCAGATTTCAGATTTAGTAAGTAAAAGGCAGACAATTTTTCTCCACTCTACAACATAGATTATTCAGCATCAAGTTGTAATGTAAGTTATTCATTAATTTTGATGTAATTTATGTATTGTAAAATGCAAATTGATTGCTAAGTATCTCTGAAAATTTCTTATTACAGATGTTGTGTGATGAAAGTGAAGCGGTTGGAGATACCATCGAAAATAATGCAACTGAAGATACTCCATCTGAGGATCTTCAAGACAAAGGAGAGGCAAAAAAGAGGAAAACTATGGAGAAAAGATCAGAGGTTTGGGACCATTTTACTCCGTTCTTAGATAACATAAGAAATAGAAAGCTAAGTGTGTGCATTGTGCGAAAACATTGTGTGGAGAATCTAAGAATGACACTTCTACACTTAAAGCACATTTGAGTAAATGCAATAAAATTTCAACTACAGGTCCTAGGCAAACACGGTTGGTGTTACAATCTAGTCAAAGCTCATCACTTAGTAGTTGGAATTTTGAGCAAGAAGAGGTTAGGAAAGCTTTAGCTTATATGATCATTGTGGATGAGTTGGCTTTTAAGTTTGTTGAAGGGGAGTGTTTTAAATACTTTTGTTTGAAGTCATGTCCTCAGTTTAAGATTCCATCTAGATGGTTAGTTTCACGTGATTGTTTTAAGTTCTATGAAGATGAAAAGAAATTGCTCATGACATTGCTTAAATCGGCCAACCAAAGAGTGTGTCTTACCACAGATACATGGACTTCTTGTCAAAAGGTGAACTACATGTGTTTGACTGCTCACTATATTGATAATGATTGGAAATTGAACAAAAAAAATTATAAATTTTTGTCCAATTCCTAATCATAAAGGTATAGATATTGGTTTGGAAATTGAGAAGTGCTTGCATGATTGGAGAATCAATAGGGTGTTCACGATTACTGTTGATAATGCTTATTCGAATAATACTGCATTGGTTTATTTGAAAAGAACTATTAGGAAATGGGGGGGAAAGTGTAGGAAATTGTGACTATATGCATATGAGGTGCATTGCTCATATATTCAATTTAGTGGTGCAAAAAGGCTTGAAAGAGATTGGACCTTCGGTGAAGAAAATCAGAAATGCAGTTCGGTTTATTAGGCACTCATCTACAAGGCTGGGTAGATTTAAGGAGTGTTGTGAACTAGAAAAAATATCTAGTAAGAGCATGTTGTGCTTAGATGTTGCAACTGGATGGAACTCAACATTCTTCTTGTTGGAAGCTGCGACAACTTTTGAGAAAGCTTTCTATAGGTATGAGTTGATAGACTCATCATATAAAAAGGATCTTGAAGTAAGGCATAAGGATCTTGAAGTAAGGCATAAGGATCTTGAAGTTGATGATGATGATGATGATGAGGATGAGGATGAGGATGTGGATGGAGGTAGAGTTCACGGGGTGCCAAAAGAGGAAGATTGGAGGAAAGCAAAATTAATGTTGAATTTCTTGAGGATTTTTTATGAGGCAACTAATAGGATTTCTGGATCTTTATATGTTACCTCTAATTTATTTCTTCATGAGATTTACAAAGTGCATGCATTGTTGAAGGCTTTCATAGAGGGTGATGATTTTGAATTGAGTATCATGGCAAAGAAAATGAAAGAAAAATTTGACAAGTATTGGGGGAATCCTAGGAAGATGAATAAGCTCATTTTCATGGTTGTTGTTGTTGATCCTCGATACAAGTTGAAGTTGGTGAAACTTGTGTTGGCACATATGTACGATGAGGAGTTGGCTAACTCATTTGGAAATGAAGTTGAGGCTGAATTAGTTAACATGTGTGGTGATTACAAACAACCAATTGTCCAACAAAATATAGGACATGCAGAGTTGAAATTGGATGTTACACCTGAAGATAATGATGTATTGAAGAATGCTATGAAAATGGTGGGTTCCTTGTATGAGACTTTTCACCAAAGGCATGATGAAGTCAATGATGTACATAAATATCTTAAGGAGGATATTGAGAGTGGTGGGCCAAAATTTGACCTTTTGGATTGGTGGAAAAATAATGAATATAAATATCCTGTACTCTCCCAATTTGCCTGTGATATTCTAGTAGTTCCTATCTCCACTGTAGCATCTGAGTCCGCTTTTAGCACCGGTGGCTGAGTTCTTGATCCATTTAGGAGCTCTTTAAGTCCTAAAATTGTCGAGTATCTTGTTTGTGGTCAAAATTGGCTTCGCAAATCTTCCAAATTTAGTGTTGAAGAAATTCTTGAAGATGTCCAAAAGATAGAAGAAGGTAGTTTTATACATTTAAGTTTTTTGTTATTGATTATTTCATTTATAGTACTTATATAACTCTTTTTGTGTAGGTATTGCATTGATGTCTACTCAAGATTCAACAAATTAATCAATCTCCATTATTTGTTGAAACTTGCTTGCACTTGGACAATATTGAAGACTTGTCATGGAACTTCATTTTGGATTTATTTTGATGTAATGTGTTGAAACTATTGAAGACATTTTGGTTGATGTTTTTTATTGTGGAATGTTGATTGCATATTTATATTTGTTGGTTGATGCATTTGATGGATTGTGGATATTATCATTTTTATCATATTATGTTTTGTAGGTTGAAAATTTATAAGTTTCCGGACTATTTTTTCTCTCTCCAAATTTTTGTTTTTTTTTTAATTCGGGTTTTCAGTTCAAGGTTTTTCGGTTATAGTTCGGTTTTTTTAGTTCGGTTTTCGGTTTCGGTTCGGTTTTGATTTTAGCCTAAATTCGGTTTTTCGATTACGGTTCGGTTTGGGCAAAAAACCGAACCGAATCCCGAATGCACACCCCTAGGTGTGGGACGGTAAGATATCTAGTATGTGATGTCGACAACAAACGCTACATAGGGAAACTTATACGAACCTTCATTTAGTTTAGATATATTAGGGATTTGCATATCTTTTCTTATATTTGTTTCTTGTTCATTAAATTAGGGTAGTAGTTCTATTGTTATAAATATGATCGATTGTTATCTTGTTAGGCATTCAACCAATTAATGAAATCAGTATTTCGTCCAACTTGGCTTGAATCACAAAACTCTAATTCTCTATCGTTGCCGACGAGAACCTCTCTCGCGCCCAGCACCCCTTCTGCCGGACGTCTTCGCCGACCCAAACCTCTTGGGCGCTCGACGACCACGGCTTCGGTTTCTAGATAGTGTAGAATTCGAACGTTAAGGAAGAGAATCCTTAACAGAAACTTAACCTTCTAGAATATATCCTACTAATTTCTACTAGTAATATTTTTTGTTTGGTTCCCTAGCTAGTAGCTTTTATATTTACTACCCAATTTATCAATTTTCGCCCTAATCAATAGCTCTACCTGAATAGTTTCGTGTCAATTTGGTATGATATGAAATGATGTCGTTGCCTTTGTGTTGATGGTGAGCAAGAATATTTATATACCAGTTCGGACGAAAGTTTGAGAAGAGAAATTAATTATTATTGGATAAAAAAAGACTTGGATTAATTAGTCTTCGCCGTAGTTCTCGTGTTAGGATTGCGTATTAAAACAACTAGATATATTTTGCAAAAAAATGATAACTTGTCAATAGAAATAATCCCAAAATTTATATTTTAATATCATGTTATACTAGTAAATTCTAATTTAGTCGATCATGTATAATATAAGTAAATGCTATTGTACAAGTTTGAATTTAAAGAATAATATATTGTTCAAATAATTTGTGTAAATAATTGAGAGCGTGAAACTTGTAATTCGAGTTGACCAGGTCATTGTGTTTATGAATTGGAATTGACCGAAACAGATGCTTCTCCCTTTTGATCAAAGTCAACTAACTGGACTCGTAAATAATGTTGGTGTTTCAGATGCTACCCACCAAAAAAGTTAAAAAATTATTAAAACCAAAGATATAAGATAAAATACAGATAACCACAATTAAGCTTAAAAATTGATTCAGTTATTGTATAACAAAGTTAATTTGGAAGATTTTATTTCGTTTTAATTCTATTTAACATTAAGTTTTGGTTAGGAGAATTGAAGTGGAAACAAAATATAGTGCACGGCTTAATGATTGACATGGAAGGCTCAATGAGATGGAGACGCCGTCTTCCTAGAAGTCTGAATAATTGCGTGAGTTGCAGACCTTTTTCTATTTTTTTTTCAATTTTTTAATTTTAAAAGTGATTACATAAAAAGTGAGGCCTTTAATTTGTACTCTCTACGTCCTAAGATAGTCGAGTCGTATTTCTTTTTGGGATATCCCAAGATACTTGAGTCATTTCATTTTTTAGAAAAAACTTTATTTCTCTTACTTTACGTTCTCTTCATCCCTCTTATTATTCTCTATTTCTTACTAATCTCTCTACTTTAACCTTTAACACATCAATATTTAAAAATCCGTGCCCAACAGAAATGCCCCAACTATAATTAATTATGTCTTAATAATTATATAATAATACTAAAAAGATTGGGGGTAGAGCTTATTCCAAACAAAGAATGATAAAGCAAAGTGGAAGTTGAGTGGATAAAATGCCAGAAAAATACGACAACACATTTTGATCCCTCCGGCCGTTAATGGAGAATCAATTTTTTAGGTTGATTCTATATTTGATTCGATTTCATTATATCTCTTCACAAGAAATGGGAGGTGCGTAGATTCATGGCCTCATTAAGATTGTTTTTCAATACAATTTTAGGAATCGATGGAAAAGGCCTTCCCCTTTTTACGTGCTTTAAAATAGTGGAGATGTTCCTTTTAACTTTCGAAATGCTTTGCCTCATGTAATCTAATAAACCTCGGTTGCACCCTGATACGGAAAATCAGTGATGCGCTTGTTCGAAATTGTAATTAAAATAGTTGTTAAATATATGACTTTTTACTAGATAATTAATCGAAAGATCATTTGAAAATACATAAATAAATCTATTAATACAAAAAATGAAATTAATAATGAAAATCAAATTAATTGAGAGGACGGTAAGTCAAGTCGAATAGTAAGTCAGGTCGAGAAGAAAGACTCTTCTCGCATTGACATATTTGTCCTCGAAAGTAAAACAAGTTCTTTCTACCTCATAGTAGCAGTGCTTGACCCGATTTGACGGATTTTTTGTATAAGTTAATAATACTAAAATGGTTTTATTTTCTCCCCAAAACCATGCTTGTACATGTATTGTGTTTAATATAGTTTAAAATTGTTGTTGATTTCTAAATAAAGGGATATGACAAGGCATTTTATTTCCTCTTTTAGTTCCATTAATTGCAATTATGTCAAATAAAAGTATAAGTAAAGAATTCAATTGTTTTAATTGATTAATATGAAGAAAAGTATAAGCAAAGAAATAAGTTTGATGTTCGTAAGACGTAAGATTTTTAATAATCCTAATTAAACTTAAGGCAAAAGGGAGCGTTTATTCCAGTTTAAAGTAACTCATTTCTTTCTATTGGTCAGTATTTTATTTTCTTCGTGTTCCTTTTTTTTTATCTCGCTTTTGTAATAATACACGAGTACTCTATTTATTCCATTAATGGCGATTTCCCCTTAAGTTTTGATGTAAATAAGTAAATGTTTGGGGTAAGCTTGCGTTGTCCATGTTAGATATATATTCATGTAATCATTTAATAAAGGTGTAGCAGAAAAAGCATATAGAAATATCGATCGAGATTTCAAATCGTGTGTATGTTGAGCAATTGAACATAACTATAGTACTGGATTGTCGTTTGCTGTTGTGGAATTCACTACTGTCGTAGTCCACACGTATTACGATCTGACGAAATCATTTCAGTCCAAACGTTCTACAAAATAAAACTAAGAAATTTTCTAATAGGTTGTCTATGTTCTGCACCATAACGCTAGCCCATTTTCTTTAAGTCCAAGGTTGCTATCTCTTTGTTTTCAATACTTATTACTCCATTTATTTTCTTGCCTTGCGCTTGTAAAGTTGTACTAATAGATATGTATCCTAATTTATCTATGGTGTTTTTTATATATAGAAAGAAAGAAGGACCAGTAAAAATGGATGGTTAGTAGAACTTAGTAGTTACAAGCCAGTTTGTAATGTTTATTCCACATCTATAATTCTATATAAAGAAAATTTGACTCTGACATCTCATTCCCCATTGGATAATATTTTTATAATCGAACTTACCAAACATGACTTTGAAATTAGGCATTATTTAAATACCTGTATATTCAATTTCACTCATTCTTTTAGTTAGAAATTAATCAAATAATCAAATAGCTTCAGATTAGCATGAGGCACCAGTGGTCTAGTGGTAGAATAGTACCCTGCCACGGTACAGACCCGGGTTCGATTCCCGGCTGGTGCAAATTAGTTTTTGGTGCTGTGATTATTTAGATGCAGCTAAGGAAATGAAACTGAATTATCAACGGTCATTTCCTTTTACCTTTCATATTTTTAAGATATATCTAGAATAGCGATTGACCTTAATTTTAGCACAAATAAAAAGAATATGACAAGTCTAGCCATAAAAATTAAACCTAAAAAAATTTGATGGTGAGAATAGAAATGGAAAAAAGGTACAAAGAGGGGGAGGAATCCTCCTTGGAACCTACGACCTTACACAAGAAAATGAGGGTAATCCTAGATTACTTTCACTAAGATAAGCACTCCACTCCACATTTTATGGATACATAACTATAAATGAATACATTTACTTGAATTAATCTAATAAATGAAATCAAGCAACGTACAAAGAGGAATTTAGATAAACTCTCACATACTCACGAAGGAGTCTTGAATTCAACATTCAAACAAACTCTAGGGTTTAAAGTCTCATAAATGAATATATATATATATATATATATATATATATATATATATATATATATATAAGTGGAGTTGAAAATCCAAGGAAAAGCCGTAAAAATGGACAAATTCGGTCATATAACGACAAACGCTCGCTTGACTGGTTGGGAAGGGAGGCAATGGATACCGCCCATCCAGGAGGTCAGGAGTTCGAATCCTGGATGGCGCATCCTGGGATTAATTTCCCTGTGGGCTCAAGGCTTGTTGCCTTGGGACTTTGCAAGCGTGCAGGCCTGGACCTGTCTGAGGGTGGTCAACTTACATGCCCGGGACCCGTCTGGAGGTGGATAATTTACCGATCTAGTACCGGCTGCGAAGAAGGCTAGTTCGTTTGGGGGCAACGAGGTGGTAGATAGCTTACATGCCTAGTACCAACTGGGAAGAAGACTAGTTCGTTGGGGCCACGAAGGGCTTGGGTGGGCTAGTTCGTGCGGACACGAGGGGCTGGAAGAGGCTGGTTCGCTTGCCAATGTATCTCGAACTCTGATGTGTGTGTGGGTGTGTGTCCGATGTGTATGTGTGTGTGTGAAAAAAAAAAAAGACAAACGCTCGCCCGGGTGATTCCTACGATTCATTTCACCCAGCCACGCATTGTCTATGGAGTCACTCGTTCTTCAATGCGTGGCTTTCGTACAACGACCATAACTTTCTCCTACAGACTCCGATTGAGGCGTACAAGATACTCACTCGAAGATCTTTCGAAGACAAATGCATTAGTGGTCTTTGAAGAGCATTTGAGCATCATCTCGAAAACGTAATTAAAACTTTATACTGTGGATTCATCGAAAATAATACTCGCCCCGTCCACAAAATATAGTCCACATTGTGAATGACACGAGTTTTAATGTGGAATTGGTAAAGTAAGAGAAAAGGGGAAAAAGTAAGAGAGAAGTAGTGTTAGTGGAATGTGGAGTCCACATTATTAGTAGTGTTTAATTGTATTAGGGGAAAAGTAAGAGAGAAGGGGAAAATATACGCGGGCGATAGCACGCCCGATGCAACACGTTTTCCTTTTATTTATTTATTTTTATTTTCTTAATCTATAAATACCTCACATTTTCATTCTATTTTCCGCACTTCAACACATACCAATCTTTCTCTCCCATCTCTCATCAATTCTCTATTCCCCACATACCAACTCTTTTTTTCACTAAAAAAATGAGACCTGACGACGACTGGAGTACCTCGGAGGGCATTACTCGGGCCTTATTCGATTGCGTTCATGAGGCTGCGGCGGAATGCTTGGCCGAAATGGAGTGCGAGTGTGAAGCGGCGGAGCAGGTCCAAGCGGACGATGATGAAGCTGGATCTAGCTCCAGCATGGCGAACCCGCCCCACGTTAGAGGATTACCGATGGGCTACAATGAGGTTCTATCTAGACATACCTCAATGCGCAACCAACAAGACCATGCCCAGCTAATGAACGACATGATTGAAGAAGTTTGGGATCGTAACCGCCATAGAGAATTTGTATTTTTTTTTATTTCGTACTGTAATGTTTGAACTTTCAATGAAATGAAGTTTTTTTTCCAATTTTTATAGTGTTTTAATATTTAAATAAATAAAATGCTTAGGGCGGACTATAGGGCGGGCTATAAGGCATCCCACTGCAGGTAAATGGGTAGAAGGATAAAATACTGATGTGGCGGAGCATAAAGCGTCTTATAAGGCGGACTATAAGGCTCCACAAGACTATATGGCTCCCCATTATGGATGCTCTTATAGCGCAGTACTATATTTATTTTTAAAAAGATAGATCGGAAAGTTGGACATAAATCACTATTTTGGTGTGATTGCTTATCCATAAGTTATTTGTTTGAATTATCCAAGACATTTTGTATTCATGTAGTACCCAAATTTTCAACTACGAGTATTCGTACGTCCCATAAATAATTCAATCGTATTAATGCATCGATTTAATCCAGATAATTTTCTATAAAAAGAAATCAAAATATGACAATTAGCCTTCCCAACGAGTACAAAAATTTGTCATTCAAAATCAACAATTAAACACAATGATTAAATTTCCTAATCACTTCCATTTCCATTGATTTCTTAATTGTATAATTTACTTCAATAATGAGAATATTAGTACTGATAAATTCAAAATGTTAGGTAAAAGGTAGACATCTTATAAAATCCTCCAAATTAAAAAGAGAGTTCAAACAAACCCCCCAAAAAAACAACTCTTCAAAATGGATACGCATCTTTGCGACGAGCTCCTCGAAGAAATCTTCCGCCGCCTCTCTCCGCCGTCCTCCGCCGCGGTCTCCCTCGTCTCGAAGCGGTGTCGCCGCCTCCTCCGCTCCTCCACCACCTCCCTGTCCCTGAATTTCCCCCCTCCCTACAACCCCTCCACCATAAAATCCTTATCCACTTTCCTCTCCCACCATCCTTATCTCTCCTCAATCTCCCTCACCGGCGGCGGCGACCCTCTCCTCCTCGCCGTCACCGATTCCTGCCCCAACCTCCGCCACCTCCGCCACCCGGGCGACCCAGTTTCCCCCTTTGCCCTTTACACCCTCTCAGCTTCCTGCGTCCATCTCTCCTCCATCTCAGTTTCTCTCTCTAGACCCCTCTCCTTCCACTGGCTTCCCTGTTTCAATTCGCTGAAACGCCTCTCTCTTTCCTTCACCGGCCCATCAATTGAAGATAATAATCTCGAAATTGAAGAAAACAGAGACGCCTCTGATTTGGAATTGAATTTGGAAAGCCTTTCTCTGCGTGGAATTTCTGCCGGAGACAGTGCGTTGAGCTTTCTATGGAGAAACTGCAGGAATGTGAAGAATTTGCAGCTCAAGAGCTGCGATAGCGTCGGAGATTACCCTTCGTTCTCGAAATTTCTGAAATTCTGGAACAATTTAGAAGAAGTCGAGCTGAGAACTTCCAGAAGCATCGTCGATTTAGTTCTGCTGAAACTCGCCGCCGATTGCCTATCTCTGCAATCGCTGCTAGTCCACGACGGCGGCAACAAAGAAGGCCTCCTCCACTTCATCAATCACACCAAATCGAGCTTTAAAAGGCTCGATTTGAGATTGCCGCTCGATCTCGAAAACGCCCATTTAATCGCGTTATCCCAAAACCCTAATTTCAAAAATTTGAAAATTCTACGGCTGGAGAGCTGCTGCCTCGTCACCGGGGAAGGGCTGAAGGCGGCGGTGGGAGAGGCGATGGAGGAGCTCGCGCTGATAAACTGCGACGTGGTGGAGAGGGAGGCCGGATTGCTGGCGGCGCTAGGGCAGAAATTGGGAAATTTGAGGGGGCTGGATTTGTCGCACAATGAGATGATGGCTGATAAGGATCTCGTGTCGATGGTGGTGTCGTGCGGTGGATTGGAGGAGGTGAGGCTGAGGGGATGCGGTCGATTGAGCGACGCGGCAGTGATTGCGATGGTGAGGAGCTGCCGGAATTTGGAGAGAGTGGATGTGAGCCGCTGCGGTGGGATTGGAGGGGAAGGGGTGGAGGCGCTGGTGGTGAAGGCTGCGGCTTTCAGGAGAGTGGCGGTGGAGGAGAGCAAACTTACTCCGCTTGCTAAGACGGCGGCGGCGAGGAAATGTGTGGAGATTGTGGATACACTTTGAAGGGTTTCATTTTATTTAATTACCTTTATAATAATGTATTAATTACAATTACAATAGATATATCAAAATTCAAAAGTGTGTCTAGTAACCCTTCTTTATTGTATATTGGATTTCTTGCTGAAGCACAAGTTGAATCCCCAAGGGCGCTCACAGCAGGCCCGGAAGAGGTGTCGCGCCTAAGGCCCGGGACAAGATGGTGCATCGCAGGTAGGGAGGTTGGGCCGGGGACCGGGATTGAGGCCACATTTGTCTATTTGTAAACTGTGAATTGTGGTTGTTGGTGTCTGATCTGAAAAGTGCCACATTGGCCTAGTTGTAAACTGTGAATTGTTGTTGTTAATGTCTGATCCGAAATATTGATATGATACATGGATTATATGTTTGATACCTTTGTAGTCATATGTTGTATGTTGTGAAATTGTTAGTACTGTGCTTTTTCTTGTATAATTTGAAGGTAATGCGGAAGAAATTGTGTTTGGTTTTGAAATCAATCAAGGAATTAATGGATCTATTTTGATGGATTTAAAGAGATGTTTTGACGTATAAATTTACTGGCCAAAACGAATTTAGTCGGAAGAAATAGTATGTAATGTAAAAACTGAACAATTTACTTAATTTTTGTCCTTGGCTATATAAAATAGAAAAAATGTTAATGCTAAAAAATGAACAGCAAGACAGTAGACAGTTTCATGTGTTTCTGCCTAATCTAGATAAATAAAACTTGAGCAAACATCCTAGTCTCCATTATATAGTGGTTTTATAAATTGTAAAAGGTCACACTTTGACATCTAACTTACCAAATGTGATCGGGATTAGTGACTGCGTATTCAATTTCTTGCTTGTATCGATTATTAAAGGAATTGAATAATCTATTGTTACAAAATTGTCGGAAGCAAAAGGAAAGACAAGAAGCACCAGTGGTCTAGTGGTAGAATAGTACCCTGCCACGGTACAGACCCGGGTTCGATTCCCGGCTGGTGCATTATTTTTTCTAAAGCCTTTTGATATTTGCCTCTACATTGAAGCCCACATTTATTAATTATTTGAGGTAAATAACTATCATTAGCAATTACTGACAGCAGAAGTACAAGAATATATTCTCTTTCTCCAATCCAATTTTTTTCAAGGTAAAAACATATGTGAAATTACTAAAACTGAAATCCAACATCCATTAATCCAACACAAACTTAAACCTAGTGCAAAACTGCAAATCCAGAGTCAGGGCCCTCAACTGCCAGGCTGCTTTGGAAAATGCAACTTGATCAACGGGGGAAGTTCAGTGAGATCAATCGTGGACTTGCCCAATAGAATGCTCTTCAGCTTCGGATCGCAGTTGACTACATTCCTGTTGACGGGATCCTATAGCAACGATACAAATGATCAAATACAATCCAAATTTGCACGAAGCTCAAGCAGTTTGTTACTACAACCTACGAACAAACCGTGCTGTTTTTCTTTTCTCTATCACATCACAGTACAATATATCAATCACCATCATTTAAATACAACAGTTTATAATCAACACATCAAAGTCATGCTTTGTGCTAGCAAGAAAAGGGATTTTGGGTCGTGTCAAGAATTCCAAAGATCATTTAGAAACTCTTATCTGCCCAGTTATTTCTAGTTCAACAAAAACAATTATCATAAAGATAAGGTGAGTACTAATGATGTGGATTTTGGAGCTGACCTGGAGATTGTTATCCTTGATATAACCCCAAACACGCTTAAAGCAACTGAGTTGTGAACTTTGAGACTGGCCCATGAAATCTCTAAGCACGGTAGGCAAATTAACAATGTCGATCAAAGATGCAACTTTCTTGGGGTTGTCTGTAACAACCTTCTTCAACCTCTGCGGTAGCATTCTCCCCAGTACCTGCAGCCCCCAACCGATTGCAATAAAACAATCAACAGCTAGTCATCTATTGTTATACAACATGTTCCATCATTGCATTACTGATATTCACTTTGATGCGAAGACCTTGCAATTCCAATAGTTTATTTCTTTAGGTGGTAGGCTTCTCATTAGCTTATACAATAAATTCCCAATATAATCGTAAATCCAATCAAATTTTCCGTTTTGGCTCTTCTGAGATTTCTATAAGCTAAATTTTTTATAAGAAGGCGCCTTCAAGCCCTTCAACGCAGAATAATAGTTCATGATAGTTTTTGTCACTTTTCCCTAAGCTTATAAGTCAAGCATAAATATTTCAAGTAGGTAGGTTCTACAACATCATTACTTAACGGCATTCTTCAAGATCAAAGCAAAAACTAGTTCTTTCACCCAATTTTCAAGCTAAAATGTAACTTAGGATAATAACTCTTGCCCTAATCAGGGCATGATGATTGCAAATTTTGAATGTTGAATAAATTAAAAAATGACATTGGATAAGAATGAAGTTTAATTAATTTAAAGTTGTTGAATAATTAATTTATGCACTAGAATACATGATGTACTCATTATCATCCATCTTTACTAACTGTGTAGCTTTTTTTTGAGTTGGGAAAAACAGAGACGTGTATATATCATCAAATCTCTACAAATTAACTTTCACTTTGCAATAGTAATAGTTTAAGAAGAGTCAAATGATATGGAATGCAATACATACTGACGGTCAATAAGGTGTAAAATGAAATCTAACAAACTAAAGTGAAAAAGTTACATATCAACAAGCAAAGTCCAATATACAAAATCAACCACAAAAAGAGATCAATACCTAACCGAATTAGTCGCATTTCCACACCAATATTCTTCCCCTGTTTTTCAAAGAATTCGGTGAAAGCGTTGAATGATAAACTAAACAACAAAATTCTAAACCAAATGGTCACAAGACTAATTATTGCTTTACTTTTTAGAGAAAAGGAAATTTTTGGCATCTCCCTCTCCCTCCACATATTATTTTCTTAAATCCCACTTGAAATATTCACACACACACACACAGCATGACAAACAAGAAAATTTGATCCAAATGACAGTTTCTTAATCCAAACTTTGATATCATATCATATCATTACCTTGGATTGAATTAATTCCATGCATATCTTCATCAGCCCCAAAAGAAAATCTTTTGAGCAAATTCATAACAACAAATCACAAAATACTTTTTAAAGAACAATGTGTACAATTTCTGGTTTCATCAAGAAAAGACTAGCATACCTAGAGTGATGAGCAATGAGAAAAGTTTAAGAGAGCCGAGGGGAATGAAGCCTGGTCCGAGATCATTCTGCATAAATATGGATGGAAGCTAGAATGTTCTCGAACCAGACAACATTCCCCTGAACATCTCACCACTAGTATCCTTGAGGGGTTCGAAGAAGCTGATCTTGATGTCTCCATGCATTGATGTTTCAAGGAGACTTATATATATATACATGTGTGTGTGTGTGTGTGTGAAGGAAAGAGGGGAAGGGGGATAAGGGATTTCTTTTTTGACAAGTATTTCCACTTTGTACTTCATGCTTTTCACACACAGGAATTCAAACAAAATCACCATTTTTGTCACGCAACCTTTATCATCTTGATATAACTAACTAAGTAGTAAGTACTATCAAACAAAATTTACGTACCAAGTCACACCTAATTTTGTACCGTGTTGGAAAACGATAAATATATTTTCCGCTCGAGCATTTATTACGATATCCGTGTCACAATTTCCGGTGCGGAAATGTAGGGTCGATTGAGCCATATTTGTAGCTCCGCTGCAATTAAAAAGATGAGGCCGTTTTTGCAATATTTCAAAGGTCGTTGATACGATTATATCTTCCAAAATATCTCACATATCTCTATTATTATATTACCATATCTTTTCCGTATCTTTATTATCTTGTTCACCAAGTTAGGTTATTCATAGAAGTATTATAAATATGAGTCTTTGTTATCATTTGAAGGAATCATGAAAGAAATATAATTATCTTTATCGTTTCGTCTTTTATTTTTCTACAATTTACTTTTCCGTCTTTGTTCATCGGTTGCTCGACGGGAGGATCCCGCGAACGGACCTTCAATATCCGGTGAATTCTCGTCAATTATCATTGATACGGGTTTCTCCTCAATGAAAGCACCAGATGATAAGGAGAAACCCGTATCAATGATAATTGACGAGAATTCACCGGATATTGAAGGTCCGTTCGCGGGATCCTCCCGTCGAGCAACCGATGAACAAAGACGGAAAAGTAAATTGTAGAAAAATAAAAGACGAAACGATAAAGATAATTATATTTCTTTCATGATTCCTTCAAATGATAACAAAGACTCATATTTATAATACTTCTATGAATAACCTAACTTGGTGAACAAGATAATAAAGATACGGAAAAGATATGGTAATATAATAATAGAGATATGTGAGATATTTTGGAAGATATAATCGTATCAGTCGTATACTATAATTAACCCCACTCTCTAATAAAAAATAATCATAGCCTATATGGGTTCAATGTTATGCCATTTTCAGCTCAATGTGTAAACATTACACAGATCAAAAGCATGTTATTTTTGGAAATGCTCCATGATCGGTCTTATCAGCAAATAAGAAGTTATTGGTACTAAAGATTGTTTCTTTATATTTAGTTACTTATAAACAATTAAGTGAAATTAATGTGTGAAGAGTGTTACTTCTACATTCCACAAATAGTAAAAAGCAGTGAGTTTAGGAAGAAGTAGACAACATTCATAAATGAAGCCGTTAATCACCAATTTCGAGTGATTCCACCCGTAAAGATGAAGCAACAAATAAATGGTGCATGTGGTGGTTAAGGATGTCTACATAAAGAAGAGAATTAATTAGGTAGGAGCTCTTTCTTGAACATGCTCTAGTGCTTTCTCAAGATGTATATTTTGGTTAGGGGTAGTGTAATCGAACGGAGCCGAATGCTTTAGCTTTTATTTATTATCGAGTCCGTATTTATATCATTGTGATATTAGAGTTATAATTAAAGTTATAGAAAGAACCATTTTTGTTCACCTTAGATTGTAAATCATTTAAAAACCCAAGCGATCTATCCCAAAATTATATTCTGGATCGTTTTCGGAAATGATAGACATATCAAACTCAACTTCTCTACCGTTGAAACTCACTAAATCTACAAATATCCTTGTAAAGGGGTTTGACAAAGTCATGTGGGAAGAAAGATCAATGTTGGGCTGTTCATGAGTTGCAAACACTATCAAAAAGTTTGTTGAAGTTAAAGTGGTCCAAAACATGTCATAACCTAATTAGTGTCTACCTACATAGTGAACAAGAGCATATCACCCCACATGTCATGTAAATACTTTTCTTGTGATGCTTGATAAAGCAATAACACGCAAGTAGGTTCCAGCCGATTCCGGTTCTAAGGGGAGTGGATTCATAACTGGACCGACAACCCTATTCGTATGTGGTTCAATTTTGAATCGAAAACCTGCCATTTCGGTTTATGTTCAAAGCTGATTGTTTTGGTTAGTTTGTGCCGGTTTTTTCACAATTTTCAATATTTTTTACCAATTATTTCAAGTTTTGAGCCAAATTTGTCATTTTTTATTGCCAATTTTGGACTGCAACTGCAGTTCATGGTTCAAAAAGGTTAAAACCATAGCCGTAAAGATAAAACTGATGCCGATTTCAGTTAAACCTGAAAGTGTCATCACCGATTCCAAAATCAGAACTGGTGGTCCAATTAAAACCTAACAATTCTACAAACAATGAATGCTAATGAAGGGAACTATAAATTAAGGAAATAAAATTGAGTATCCTCGATGGAATATTCCAAATCTAATATTCTACTCGGTTATGCTCCGCTCATATATATACAAACGTAGACACTATCTTAGTTGAATTCATACTTCCCCTCCAATCATTAATTAGATGTAGGGGAGAACTACCATCTTCAGTTATAAAACATGAATAAAGTAGGGGAGAGAATATAAAACGTGAGTAATAAAATGAAAGTAATTTTTTTTATTTTTGATACATTTCATTAATTTTGATAGACAGTATCACTTTATATTTTGGGTTATGATATTGTATTCTATATTGGGCTTACATATGGGCTACCAATTTTCTTGGTATTTTAGATTTGGGCCTTTTTATGCAAATTGAATATGGATTAACAAAGCGGGAACTCCTCTCTCTCTCTCTAAAAGCTTCCTCCACACACCGCCAACAGCAAGCTTGCAGAAATTCATCGTCGAGAAAAATGGAAACGCCGAAGCACACATGCTTGAAGCTCCAATTAACGATGGGCGTCGGCGAACCCGAAGCCGTTTTTGTGAAGGGCACCTGGTACCCAACCCGATTCGACATTTCCATAACCGACGGCCTCCAAGCTTGGACTTGCCATGGTAGGTATACTAATGGTAACCAAATTTGTTGAATTAATTTAATTTAATTAATTATTTTATGTATGCGGGAAAGCTACTGAGGAAGAGGTGAAGGAGAGAGCGTCGTGCTGGGACCAAACGGCGTCGTACTACATCGACTTGGCCGAGAGGTATCTCGGCTTTCAGCAACCCGGGTCGGTTTACGGCTTCTCGGATGCTGGAGGCGGATGCAGACGGGTATGTTTGAGCTTTCGTTTTGATTGTTTCTTATCAATTGGTTCAGTTATTTAGTGGAATTTAGTGAATTCATTTTTTATGTAATTTGTAGGGATTGTTTTAATTTGTGCTCTGATTTGGGGGAAATCGATGCTTTTTGTGTAGTAAGGCTGAAAAATGGAGACTTTGGGAACAATATGAAAATGGATGTGGAAAATGCTCATGAAACATACTGATCAATTGATCATTTATAGCATCATGGTAGATTTGTAGCTTTCTATGGTTGAGTTACTTTATTGATTTTATATCTGTGAAGCTTTCTATGTGCGTGCATTTGCATCATGCTTGCAGAACTATGCTGACCGACTACCGTATGTGGTTGATGAACTCTGTTTGCCATAAAACTTTTAGAAGTCTGTGTTTACAGTGTAGCTTGACATTGTATATTAGGCATATATCTTGATTGTGATTTGTGCATGCTTTTTTTTGTTGGAATTTCTTGTACGAACAAAATCTACGTGGCTAGAGTTGGTTTTTGACGTGGCTAGAGTTGGTTTTTGATTTAAGTGAGGTTTTGCTACAACCATACAAACAAAGGGAGGATTTGTGTCATTTTTCACGATTTGATACATTAATCAAAATGAATACAAAGTTGTTGAACACTCGGTAGTCAGGTATTCATTTCCAGGTACTCTGTATCTAGTTTGATAGAATCGGGAGTGGGAGATGGAGTCGATTAGTTGACTGAGTAAAAAATTAGATTTCTAAATGAGTTCGGCCTTTTCCTTTTCTAAGTAAAGCTACTAAGTACATTTTCTATTTATAAGCTTTTTCTTTCGCATCTCTTTCTGTTACAATGTAAAAAACTCTTGTGGATCTAAGCTCTCCAAAAACCTTCTTTCTTCTACTATGGGTTTTGCTGGTCTGTTATATCTGTTGTGGGGTATGCTATTCCAGAATTTATCGAAAATATCCAATGATTGTTTATTTTACTCAGGAGTGGCATCTCCCTCATTTTACGTTTGGTTTCTGATTTTGCAGTTATCATGGACGTTTGAGAAGGAAGGTATGAAACTGGAATGGCGGTGGAAATGCCACCCTTCCCCCGATAGCAAACAAACCACAGTGGATGTGCTGGACTTTCTTATGGATGCTAACATAAAGCTGAGTGTAAGAGAGAAAACTTATCATATATTGCACTCTATCACATTATATCCCTTGCAACGTCCTAATGGCAGTTGACTACATGCACTCAACTTCTATCCTCAGTCACTCTTACAAAAGAACAAGCTAGGATTGTCGTTGACTAGTTGGTTCTCTTGTTTGAATAGGAGGAAGTTGTATGGAAATCACAGTCGTTTGACAAGCTCAAACAGGAGGCTGAAAAGTGCCTTGCACAAAGTGAGAAACTCAGCAGTGAGAAATCAGAGTTTGAATCTGAAATATATGGAAAGGTACAATTCCCGGCTCCTGACCGTGACTGCGTCTCTCTCAACCGTCTCCTATATGTTCATAAATTTTGCCATAACATGTCATTTTTTTCTGGCAGTTTGTTCAGGTCTTGAACTCTAAGAAAGCAAAACTTAGAACGCTGCGCAATAGGCTCTCCAAACAGCCTTCGGCTGAAAATTCCCCTCAAGAAGAAGTGTCCTCAGATAGTAGGACTGAGAGCTTAGACGAAGGAAGTGATGAAGAACGAGATGGGCTGAGAGCTGTCGAAAAACCCGAAAAAGAACAAGTGTCCTCAGACAGGACTGAGAGCTTCGATGAAGAAGACGAAGAAGTTACGGTTAAAAACTTGGGTGCATCTTCCTCCTCTAAAAACGTCCCAACCACTAAGCCCCGTGGTAGAAAAAGGAAGTAAGATCCTACTTTTATGTGAATTGTATGTACATTAAAAAAAAAAAACTCGGGATTGAAATGAAATTTACTTCTCATACTTGCAAATATTACAAGAAATTATACATAAATGGATACATTCATCTCACGAGAGTGAAAGCAAAAACAAACAATTAAATAAATAGTATTCTATTCCATCACGATCTAGTGAAACTGGTGGCAATGGGGATGACAACAAGAAGAATGATGGCTAACAGCAGTATGATTCCGATGCACAGGCATCGCCGGCTGCTCCTCTGGTGATCTTTCGCAACCTTGAGGTTCTTCGTTCCAGCGCTCACATACTGCTGCGCGTTCATCACGTGGTGCTCGATGTCGTCCATCTGCTCGCCCTGCGCCTCCACCATCACAGCCATGTCGAGGAATATCTGGTGGAGCTCGAGCAGGCTCTTCTCGATCTCCTTGGCCGCGTCGTGCCGGTCCTGTATCTCCACCACCGTCTCCACGACCTTCCCCCTCCCGTGCTCCTGAATGGCTCTAGACAGCAGCTCCTCCCCGCCGTTCCCATCGCCACCGGAGATGATCTTGTCGATGACGTCGTCGTCGGGATGCTCCCCGGTGACGGTGAAGTATCGCCTCCCGACGGTCTCCTTGTACTCGGTCATCATCCGCTGGCGCAGAGCCTGGAAGTCCATCATGAGCTCCTTGAGCTTCTTCCGGAGCCCGTTGGTGACGGCGGACCGAGTCCGGTCGACGGGGGTGCCCTCCTTGCAGGCAGAGAGCCTGCGGTTGAGGGCGTTGGAGCTGTCCATGTCCTCGAGGCGGGAGCGGATGGCGCGGGCGCGCTTGAGAACGGAGAGGATGTCGGCGTTGACAGAGGCGCGGAGGGATTTGAGGGCGTCGGGGTTGTGGAGGGACTTGCCCTCCTCGTGGGAGGATTGGAGGCGGGCGAGGGTGTCTCGAATTGAGGCCATCTCTTGCTTGACTTGCTCGGCTTCTTCGAGGAAGGAGGTGAGGTTGGTGTCGATGTGGGTAGTCACGCCCATTTCGAGGTCGGCCATGGCTTCCTTCTTTAGGTCGACGTAGCTCGTGAAAGATTTGGTCATCAGATCGTTCATCTTGATTTGCTTGTGTGTGTAAAGAGAGAGATGATTGGTGGGAATGAAGTGAGGGTGGCAGTACTTTAAAGTGAAGAAGAAATAAGTGGAGGCGAGGCTATTTGTACAGATTCAGATTTAAATTGGAATAGCCGTTGCAGTTCAGGAACCAACGGCTAGTTTTCTGATTTGAAACCGACAATATGCTTTGCAGCATCTGCCAATTCTATCGGATCCGATGATAAAAAGGATATATACTGTATTTAATATTGTAACCGATAATATGTTATGCTGTGCTACGTGATTTTTTAATCTCTTAAGTATTTTACAAATTGTGCATTAAAATTTGTGTCGTTTTAAAAATTTGCTTTAAACGAAAAATGTAGTACTACTATAAATTTAGATTAAACAACTATGATGTTCACAAATATTGCTCACATAGGAGTATACCGTAACATTTCATTTATAAGTGTATTTGCTTTTAATATTTGATTTTAAAGTAAAAGACAAACTATAAACAGTTTGGATTATTGGGTATAGTCGAAACTAATCTTATTATGTTAACTAGAAAATAGTACTAATGTATAGTCCATCCATAAATATCGGTTGATGGATATTTTCAGACTGTATAATTACTTGAAGTACTTATATAATGGAGTAATATTTGTGCATCAATAATTGATCATAAAATGTGTATAAGATGGTTGATTTATTATTGATTAAGAAAATGTTGTTCTCTATGAAAAAAGAACAATGTTAACCTTAAAAATTAAAATCAAGTTTCATGTCTATAATTCTGATAGTGTTCAGCAACAATTTACATAAAAAACTTATACGAACTTGACCCCAACTCTGAAGCACCAAAGACTCGAATTTCATTCAAACAGAGGTTTATCTCTCATCCTATTTCTCCAGCTAACATGTTTGATAGAAGTGGGGATCATCACCATATATGTCGACACATGATGGAAAGATAACTACCGGATTGATCATCGATAGCACATGCCTCAAGTAGCACGAAACCTGACTGCGATTTAGTTGAGCTGCTTTGTCCAATCGAAGGGTTGCCAGTCCTTTGCAAAACTGGCAACTGCTTGCTTTTGCGTCTCGACAGACTCCTTCCTCCGACGTGCATGCATATCTTCAGCTGGCAGTTGCAGCATGCCCCAGAGTACATTGAGGCCAAAGTTGCCTGGAAATTCCTTTTCATCGTCTATTACGTGGACGAATCCCTTGCTCAGTCCAAATTCAACATGAAAATATGGGAAGTTTTTGGGGATTGAACCACGCAGTCCCTTTTCGCTTGTGTCAATGAGCTTCTTAGCATTGTGTTGACTCCATTCATCTTCAGCTTCGTCGATTGCCTGCAGCATATTATACAATTTAAAAATAAGTATCTCTGCAAATTTTCAATCATTTGCAGAAGCATCAAAACTATCGATCTGATGCAACTATAACTAGGCACAAGAAGACATCAACTCTATCACATAAAAGATGATCAATTTGAAAGGCAAACCAATCCCTAAATTACTGAATTCTCTGATACACATGTTGATAAGAAGGAATATGACATAAAAGATGATCAATATGAGATGAACGGACCTTCTTGAAGTAGAGAGGTGCCTCCTTAGCAATATCCCGGGGCATAGGTACGCACTCAACCAAACAATGCCGTCTTTGACGTGACAACCCAATTACAGTCTCAAAGAAAACTACATCTTTTTCCTGCTTTGCAAACATCATTATCAAGCATTTTTTGAAATTCCGTATTTCATCCCACACATTATTATCAACAGTTCTCGTTGAAGACTCGTGCTGTAGAGGATGAAAGAACATGGATTAGGTAACAATCATTAACAGACAATGCATTTCTATATCAGCAGTGCAAAACTTATAACAGTCTGTAGTGAAAATACAATATTAACAACAATAAGAATGGGAAACTTTTGCTCTTGGAAGTCATGAGCAATGAGCAAAAAATTAACAAAAATGTGGTTAGCATTAAAGAACACACAGCAGCATATTTCAAATTGAGGATGTTTGGTTGACAACTTGTTGAACATCAAGGAACTGACAGGATGTGTTAGATCAGGGATCCAGAAAAAAAATCTCCCAAATTCTTCACCTACAACAAGATCTTGCACATTTAATTTAATTATCAATCCTTAAACAAAGTCTCTCAATGCCTCTCCTAATTCTTTAACCTTTTCAGACAACCTCTGATGTAATTGACTTTCCATAGCTCAAAAAAAGGACTCTGGGAGAGGTTAACACAGGCGAAGTAAAAAGAAGCTCTTTTTTTATAACCTAATTAAAACTCCTACAAAAAACTAGCAAATATTTTAAATGACTGGTAGTTGATTCATGTAGCAAAATCTTCACATAAGTCAAAACCAGAGAAGCTGGGAAACAAAAATACATAAAATAAAAAGATTGAAACACTTCCAAGTTACCTGCAACGTCAAAATGCAACAATGACCTGGGACGACAGGTTGCTGATGAGGCACCGACAAATAGGTAAAGTTTGCAATGGAAATCACTAGATGTTTGGGCCTTGCTGGATTTTCAAAACAAAATTGGCAGCGCTCCTGCTGAGTTAAAATGCGATTTGCCGAATTAGTGATCTCAGATGACTTTCGACTGCTATCCCCTCCTCTCTTTCGAGTCTTTTTCCGAGGACCATCGTCATAGTCATATTCTTCATCGGCTTGATTAGATATGCTGAATCGTTGATTCTGCGTGATTCTCTGAGCTAGATGCAAATCACCATCATCCTCTTTCCTCTTTTGCCTAGCAGATACATCATGCATAATAAACCTAACCAAATATGTAACCAATTAGGATGTAAGAGGCAGATGAAAAGGTTTAAAACCAAACGCCAACAGATTAGGATTCAAGAATGAGGCATAAAATGAAAATTCACCTGCTTGTGGTTCCATCAATTTGTGGTCTACTTGATTCATTACCAGCATCCTGTTTTCCTTTGATATTCTCAGCTTCCTTCTGAATAAGGGGTCAAAAGGTCAGATATCAAAAGGGAGAGGTAAAAGACGATATTGCTAATAAATTGAAAAACAAAAAAGAACATAAAAAAGTTAAACTGTCAAACCAAGCCTCCAAATAGGGGAAAACCATAGAAGGAAAAGAAATGTGGATGCATAGTAAAAGATTCACTTGTTAAGCATTCTACTGATTTCTAATAACAAAACTAATTTATCTCACTACGTGGAGCAAACTACAAGCCAGAGTTTCATAAGTATATTGACATGATTGAGAATACCATATGCTTATCTGAGGACATCGGTAGTAGGAGCAATTAATGAGATACATAATGACCCAAAGAAGAATAAAAAAAAATATTACCATCAGTTTTTCCGCTTCGTCGTGCCTTCCCTTCATACGAAGTTGCAAGGCTTTGGCAGCCAACTGATTTGCACTCATGGGAGGCCCTAACGTTCCAACATCCTCTTTATTTTCTCTAAATGCAAAATCAACTGAAGCAGAAGATTCTGCTCTTGCTTCAAATTTTGAAGAACTGCTCTGATCTACACTTTTCTCCTCCTTATTCATAAATGCGGCCATGAAATTTCCATCATTAGAAAACTTATTTAAATTAGACATAGCAGCAGAGACAAGAGCACTATCTTCGGCTGACATTTTGTTCCTTCCACGCTTTCCCCATGATAAAGAATCATGAACTTTGGGCATTTTCATTTTAGAATGCCGAGGGGTTATGTCCTTTCTGTCAATCTGACAAATATCATTAGACAAAAAAAGTCAGTGTATACAGACCATATCTTTTAGTTCAACAAGACATAATCATTATTTGTGTAGCCTTGAGAAGGAACAAAAAGTTAATGAGTATTATGAGTTCAATCAATCACATAACGATAAAAAGCAATCCACCTGATTTTGTTTGTGATGATTTAATAAACAAAATGGGGGAAATTAGAGTTTCGGGTTAGATTCTTTATTGAAAAAGATGCAATCATGTTTCACTAAAAAAATTTAGTTTAATGATGTAATGAAAAATGGGGAGCTAATACCTTTTCAGCGCTATTGCTTTCTACATCTAGATTCTTTTTGTCTTCTTTCATCAACCCTTTTCTCCTGTGATTTATGGCTTGAAGATGGGCATGAGTTGATGCAACATCACGAGAACCCACAGAAGCTGCAAATTGACCCATAGAACCCCAACGTTCTTCAACAACCTGTAAAAAGTGTAAAAAACTACTGAATTAAAGATTACAGCAAAATGATTGAATAGACAGCCTACTGTCCCAATGTTCATACCTGCTGAAGGTTCCGTCCCTCACGGGCTGCTTGCTCTTTTGATCTTTTCAAAGCTTTAAGCCTCCAGCTAGCACCTCCATCACCAACAACCGTAGTAGATTTCCCAGCCTTACTATCAGACTCTTCAGGATAACCACTCCCATTATCTTTCAGGTATGGATTCAATTCTCTAGGATTATCCTTCTGTATCTTCAGATCACAAAACAGTTCAAATAAAAAATAAAGATGTTCATGAGCTGTAGTTCGAAGACATCAATTATAATCAAAATAACATATGTGGCACAAAAACCTGGAAGGGCCAAGACTTACTATCAGAAATATTTCTTTACTTTGCTAATCATAATATCAACTGAACATAACATTCTTTTATGGTTTCATTTTAGTTCTTGAAGCAAGAGCTGGCATAAGTTAAGGAAGTATACCTCTTCAACTGAAGCTTCTTCTGGCTCAATAAGAGAGGACTTATTAGAGATCTCATCAGAACTATTCTTCGGCCGAAGCATCCATCCCAATCCGGTTTCTTCTCGTAAAAGGTCTGAACTTTGTGATTGAAATCCTTTACTACCAGCTGATATAAAAGGCCAAAGCTTATTTAGAGAGATCACACACATATTCACACACCAAAAAATTAAATCATAAAGATACTGTAAGAATAAATATTAATTTATACGTACTGGTAAGTTTGTTTTCCATTTCGTCACTGTTTATGCCCCATTCTTTTTTGCGCTTCGATTTATTCATTTCCCCTCTATGATGTCCCCTCTCTTCACCTGACCTTTCACTTTCAGAATCACCACTTGATTTATATTCTGATGAATAGTCTCTTCTCCGACTCTTAGCCTTCTTCTTTAACTTACTTCTGTGCTCATTATCAGAGCTCCGTTTATTCTTCTTTTCTCCTTTTCGGTTCTTATGCCTCTTAGGATCATGTCCTTCACTTTGGCTATCACTTTCATCAGAAAATGAAGACAAATCCTCATTTGAATCATACCAAATCTTTTTCTTTCTAGATCCACTCTTTATTCTTTCAGGGCATTCATCATCAGAGCTACCATACCGGGAATGTTTACTTTTCTTTCTAAGCTTCCCATCTTTTTCCTTAAATACAAACCAAGCAAAAAGTTAGGAATATAAAATAAACGACTTTCTTATACATGGTGATGACTGTATACGATAGTACCCAATACATGAGGCAAGCATTGGAATTGCATATCATATGAAGCTGATAAAAGCACAGGAGAGCATAAAAAACAAGTATAGTTAACGAGACTATGGGACATAATTTAAAGCACCCAAGCAGTAAAATAGCACTTTGATGGCACTTACTTCATCAATGTGATCACGTGGTATGAACTTCAATCCAGAAAACATAGTTTCTTCCGAAAATGTGAATTCAGAAAGCTACAGAGAAATAAAGCAAGTTAATTGAGTTAACACGAAAAATTAGTACAGTATATTAGAGTCTTATACGAAACAAGATGAAACAATAATATCAGCTAACACAAGAAATTCACAGCTTCTCTAAGTAAAGAAAGTCGTCGGGTTTTTTTCCTTCGAGAAAAAGACGACAATATAAAAAGCTAACTATAAATTTCTGAACCAATAAGGGACTTGTTAAGCCCTTAACTACGGCCTAGTTGGTGGAGTTGATGAGCTAGTGACTAATAAAATTAAGCTCAATTCCAATAAGTTTACAACTTTGTATCCCCAATTATATTTCTCCAAAAAACTATTAAATATCACACTTTCAAATAGTTAGGTCAAGTTATTAAGCACTGCTGTATTCAAATTTTGTCAAACCGATCTAATTTAACAGAGATAGTAACCAAAATGCAGTCAAATAAATCATAATGTGGTCTCAAATTGTCATCCTCATCAAACTCCATTCCGCCGAAATTAAAACATGGAGTACAAGTATTCCAAAATCGATTGCAAACTAGCAAACCCATTACCCGCCCATATCCGCCCCGCCCAGATGTTATGTCTATTGTATCGAGAGACTTAATATCTACTGTATTGAAAGACTTCATTATTGTTACAATTTCAGAAGAGAGAAGAAGAGAAATTACCTGAAAGACGAACTGCGGCGAAGAAGAAAGAAGAAAATTTGCAGAAGGAGAAAGGGACAAAAAAAAACGTTTTCACGAAGAAGAATAAGTTAGCGGATTGCAAATATTAAATTGGGTTTTTCTTATATGGATTTTGATTACTTTACACTTTCAAAAGGTAATTAGTAAACTATTTTGGTTATTGGTTTTATTTTATTTAAATATTTGTATCACTTAATTAACGTGCCAGATTGAATTTAACTGTATGGGTTGTGTTAAAGATAGAACCATTCTTAAGTGTAGAAACTAGAACTCTACATATTTTATTTATTGGATGAGGAAAAAATGACGGTCAAGATTAAAAATCATACATATTAGACTATGTTTTCACGACATTCCGGACTCAACATGTGAAAAAACTCACATGTTGATGGAAGAATGAATGAAACGAAGAAGAGTCCATGCATGCTTTATTTTTTCACTTCTCTGCATTCACTCATTAATAATAGTTTTGGTTGTAATGGGAAGTTGTTGTGCAAATCAACATCATTGGATTAAAAGATCTAACGACCTTCGTTTGACATTTGTTCTACGTTTAAGAATGGTTCTACGTTTAAGAATGGTTCTATCTTGATCACAATCCTTAACTGTATTCACTTAAATTAAATGATTATACTACTAAACTTAAATAAAACAATTATTAGAATAGCTTATTTGAATCACATAAAATCAAATTAAAAGACGAATAACAAAATTACAACAGTTTTCATTCTGATATCTTTTTTTAGATAGTATTTTTAGTATAATAATTCATTAATTTTTTTTATATCCATGGTTACCTGTTTTGAATTCCAAAATCAAATCGTACTACTAGATTTTTTAAATTTGATTGCAGAATTTTATTTTTAAGTTCGACTGATTTTTATGTGCTTGTTTGTCGATTGCAGAATTTGTTTTCATGCTTAATTGTTTCACTTGATAAAGAGTATTAATTTGTAACAACTCCTTGTTATTTATTTTTATGTGCTTGTTTGTTGATTTGATATTGTGTATTTGTTCGCTATTCTCATTTCTTACAAAAAGTGGAATTCCCACAGATTTTTTCCATTCATGGTAGAGTTTGATTTGAGACCAATGTTGCAAATAGCGGGCTATAGCGCCGATATAGCGCCGCTATAGCTGCTGAAGCAAGCCACCGCGAAGATATCCTCTGTATTGGATATACGGGCGCTAAAATCGCTAAAGCGAGCTATAGCGCCGCTAATGTACGATAGCGTAGCGGTGTCGATAGCTGCGCTATGCTTTTTTTTGTTGCAACAGGCCAAACGTCAAGCCGGATTAAAAAATTGGCCCAAAAGTAGCCCACTACGTGCATGTAACCCTATTTCTTTTGGTTCCCTACTCCCGTATCTCTTTGACTGATCGTATACGACGGCGGCGGCAGCAACGATTACGACGACGGCGACTGCGGCAGCGACCGGTTGGCTACGAACGGCTTGGCCCGTGCCATCGACGCTAGATCCTGCACTAGGACGACGGCGGCGAACACTGCAGTGCCTCGACGAACGTCCGACGATCACGGCAGCGGTAGCAAATGGCTGACGAACATCAATCTCAGAGTGCGCCAGGCACCCAAATGTCCCAAAGCCAATTGCATTGGCTGCTATCATAGTTTATTAGTTAATGGCTCTGAACTAATGTATGTGAACTAATGTGTGAAATTACTCATGTTTTGGCTAAAATTTTGCTTTTTTTTTTGTAAAACGCTATTAGCAATAGCTGCCGCTATAGCTGCACTATAGCCGCTATAGCTTTTTCGGGAGGACTCCGCTAAAATTGATAGCCCGCTATTTGCAACATTGTTTGAGACAATGATATTCAACTCAGTTGATAAGATTCTTTTATCATTCAATCAAGTCTATATTATTAATTATTTTTAAAAAAAGTCACTTTAACTCTTTACTTAGAAATTATACCGCTATAAAAAAGCGAGACATATCGACAATAAATCATAAATGTTTATATAAATATGCCGTTGATAAAACTTACCACGGATAATAAGTGTTGATAACTTGATAAAGATTTGACTGCCAGCTCTAGAGAATCCACGTTGGTTCCGTTGATAAAGATTACGTAATTAAGTTAATTACATAATTCGAGATTAGTGCGCATTTAATATTAATTAACTTCCCAGCTACCCCACTCTATATATTTGCCTAACTTATTATTTTTGAGTATACGTATCAAATATACAGGTTAAAATAGTATAGTATTTAGATTTACGTATCCGTTTCTATTTTATTGACTGTGTATGGTGAAAGTATTTTCATTTTAATTTCCAAGAAATTTGCTTTTTTTGTTTAAATAAGAGACAAAAGGCTCAAACCGCTTAAAGATCGTTAAGCAAAGGAACCAAAGTTTAGAACCAACAAACTAGTTCAAAAAAAAAAGAAAAAAACACCTCAAAACAAAGCAAGCTAAGCAAAGGAAAAACACCCTCCAAGCAGAATAGTGAAACCAAAAACTAAACAAACATCGATCGAAAACACCAAGTAAAAACTGACTAGGAAGTAGGGCGAGCTAAATTGCACCTTTATGTTTATCAGAGTTGCTTCTGTGATTATACTCCGTCCAACTTCTAGCTTTAAGTAAGTCGTCACACATTTGCTAATCGAATGTAGTTAAGAATTGAATCGAACGGAGGATTAATCAAATTGAATTTTATTACTTTAAATTGTACTCCGTATATAATATTATCAATTGTCCGAACATAAAAGTTAATTTTTATGCCCAGAAATGTAGTAAATTCCATAATGTTCTTTTCATAAATAGGAGATTAGTTACGAAACTTATGTTAGATTGTTTGAGGTAATAATAAAGCCTAATGAAACGAAATTGAATTAACAAACTATTACAGAGAAAATTGAATGGCTTACTCATTTGCAAATTGCATTTTAATTAATTTGTAATAATTTATCATTGCTTGTTGTACTAGGTTCAATGATCAAACTTAATGTGCATTTATAGCATTATTTTAAATAAAAATGGCGATTTGCAAATACAAATTTTATCGGAACATTTGTAATATAATGCATAATACAACAAATTATAAATATACAAATCCATATTACAATGAATCAGCTGAAATCCATATAGATATATGGTATTAATATGATTACTATACTTCACGCCTTGTATTATTGTATATATGCACAAAAGGAATTAATTATACAAAAAAAAGAACTTAACAATAAAATAAAATAAACTAATTTTCCTATTCTTTAAATCACCTACTTCAAAGTTTACAAAGCAAAGATCTTCATTTCTGTAGAGTCATTGCTCCAAATGAAGGCGGAGGGGCAGGGGCGCGACGACGAGGCTGCACACCGGCAAAGTGCATTTCCTTGATGGGACATCCGGTGCCACCGCTGCTGCCAGGGATGTAAGTGCAGCTCGAATGGTCGGAGGGAGGGACGGGACCCCTTTCGAGAGAGTTCATAAAAAGACTCATTGGTTTAGGGGTTTTCGATTCATCATGCAATAATAATCTGCTGCTTTTGCCAATCTCAAAACACAAAAGAAAGCTTAGAGCTAAAACTAGTGCAATATTGAAGTTTTTCATTTGTTCAATAATATGCGATGATTTGATGGTAGGGATACGAATATTTATAGGCTTAGAGGAGAAATGGGATTACTAATTTTCTAGTTGTTGATTGGTTTTTACTATTAACAAGAAGAATTTTTGGGCATTGATTGTTTTAAGTAATGAGACTCATTCATCATACTAAAATAGACTACTACTAAGATTTTCAATTTGGAAAAGTTAGGATTTGATTTGAACTTAAGTTCCCCAACTAACATGGTTGGATGATTTAACTCTTCTACTAAATTTTCGTTCATACTCCTTCCGTCCCACAAGAATATGCACTATTTCCTTTTTAGTCCGTCCCACAAGAATATGCACTTTCTAATTTTCGAAATACTTATCTTTCTAATGAGGTGGGGCACATTCTCCACTAACAACAATTTATTTACCTTTTCTCTCTACCTCTCTCTTACTTTATCAATTTTGCATTAAAACTCGTGTCGAACTCAAAGTGCAAATTCTTTGGGGACGGAGGGAGTATTAAGTGATCAAGCACGCATACACAAAATCATTATTTTTAAATTTAAGATTTAGTTAGGGAAATTGGTCCCTAAAACCATAAACTTTATCTGTAATTTGGTATTTGAAATTGATATATAATATCACAAACTTTGCATTTTGTTTGGTATTTGCCATGGCATGTCTATTACTATATTTGACTGACTTACTGAGCTTTTTTATCATACTTGATACAATTAAATCAACATGGTTTTCAACGTAACTTTTTATCTTATATGCTATGAACTTAAAAAGTGATTTAAAATATCATAAAACGTATCACGGTTGCCTACGTAAAATAAGATTTTGATGAATATTTCTTATTTGAGTGAGTTTGGGAAATACCAAACAAAATGCAAAGTTCGTGATATTATAGACCAATTTCAAAGTTCA
The DNA here is from genome assembly GCF_004379255.2 of Salvia splendens. Lineage (NCBI taxonomy): Eukaryota > Viridiplantae > Streptophyta > Magnoliopsida > Lamiales > Lamiaceae > Salvia > Salvia splendens. The sequence continues at coordinate 22,499,363 of NC_056049.1, forward strand.
TGGGAAATACCAAATTTTAGGCAAAGTTCATAGTTTTAGAGACCATTATCCCATTTAGTTATAGAGTTTCTATTTCGAATTAAATAATTAGTTTATAGACTATAGACATACAACCTAATAAACATAGACATATTCACACAATTGATACGTAATTGTTATATTTGCGATAGTTAATAAGCTAGTTGTATGTTTGGTTTTCCAAACTACTTACGTGATTAAATTAAAGGACTTTTTTCGTTGTTATAGTTGAATTAATAATATTATTTCAAAATCGAATACCGTTCAAATTCAAAGTAAACTTGTGTTCCAGGTTTCCACATATGACAAATTAGAATTCAAATGTCATATTGCATCGTGCAAAGTATACAATCTCGCTCAAGCAAAACACAATCTAGCTATAAATCATAAAGAAAAAACAAAGTGTACAAATTAGAGCCTTCATATATTAGGGTGGTCAACCATTTAAATTATGTCATGTGACATATTTACAAGATTTACTATTTTATACAATAAGTGTAAATTAGGGAATCAATTTTTTGATAATCATGGAATAATCGGCAATGTTATGTGTAAATTCATTGCTATAATGTCATAGATATAATATACATAATGAAATTAATTTATTGTTATAATGATGTAGATTTTTTAATATTTAATGATTAGTATGTGTCATTTCAATGACAATGAACAATTCTAAAAACACCTAATTTTTTTTAAATTTTATATAATTTTCTCTTAAAATAATTTTTTCATAAACTATATCTGAAATTGACTTAGGTGTAATGTATATAATGCCAAAAAACGTACTAATATATAAGTGTGTTTTTTAATTGTATTTAACTTGTGGTTTTCACCCTAACTCTTTCTTAAGCGCATGTTTTAACTAAGGGCGTAGGTAAATGCCAAATTGTCTTAATTTATTTATGTCTTCTAATTTTGATTGGGACACCATAAATGAAAACACTTTTTAAAGCGTTAATAGTATATTTAAAAACACAAATTCATATTCTTTTCTGAAGTCGTTTTTAAAGTGGTAGTTCAATTACATTTTCCTTTTAATTAATATTCCTAGCTAGATTGAAGGTTCATATAGCCCAAAGTGCGCGAGCCGTGAGTATATATAATCTCTAAAGATTATAAAGTTTCAACTAAAAACTCCAATTAGTTGTAATAAATTGGAGGTAAAAAAAATGGGAATAGGCCGACAAATGTGAATCTATGCAGGAATAATGAGACCAATTAGGATTTCCTAGTTGGGAAGTCTCTTGGAACTATCATTATAGCAGTATATATTTCTTAATTTATTTTCTTCAACTTTGATAGTCTTAATATTCTTTGAATATATAGAAAGAAAATAATTAGTTTCAAAATATGTGGTAGCACGCAATTTAATACTATTAATTAGTGATACTACTCCTTAACAACCACATTATGCATATACACTTATAAAAAGGAAATATTAATGAAATGTTTGATTATTTATTTAATCTCAATTTTGTAAATTTAAATTTAATATTTTAGGCTTTAAAATATTGATTAATCATAAAAAAGAATAATGAAATACAAATAATATATAATTTTTGCCTTTAAATAATATTGATGAAAAAATAAGGAAAAATAATATTGATGAAAAAATAAGGAAAAATAAATTGACAGTCATAATCTAATTGAGAATTTATGATAGAATGTAAGTATTTAAAAATAATCGAATATTAATTACAATTATGAATTTATTACTTTTGTGACTACAATAACTTTGTGTGTGAAGCCATTATCATGATGGGGCTAGTACTACATAGTTTATTATAAAATATAATACCAGTTTCTCTCTTGTTTTGGTTATAAAATACTCTACATATATAATAAGCCTCGGAAAAAACGTCACTTGTATATTTTGGTATAATTCAATTCAAAGTTGTTGTTTGAAATGATTTAATTTAATATTTTCTTAAATAAGTCAATCTAAAGATGCAACTGACGAGTCCAATACCGTGAGCCATGTTAGAGCATCTCCAACCATTATACAAAACTCAAACTTATTTTAGTGTAAATGTCATTGCTTTTACTCCAACCATTTGCACCAAACTCAAACCCAAAAGAGTATTCCCTATCCACTTACTTTTCATACATTACAATCATATCTATATATTTTATATAAATTACACACTAATCCCATAACACTTTCAATAACTTAAATTAAATTAAATACTAATATTATAGTTAGATTTATTAATTAATATAACTATATATGAAATCAATTATTTTATTAAATAAAAAATACATGATATAAAAAATTTAAAACAAACAATTCTTAATATTGGATTATGTACGTGAATAATATTAATTTACCTATAGTATTAATGTAACTAATCAATTATATTCAAAGCAAAACTGGATTCTTTATTTGGGAACAAAATAAAACCGTTATCGTCTTTTGTTTAATCAAATAATAGATTAACTTTTTTCCAATTATGCTGAATAATATTAACTTATACTCCATATACTAATATGGGCTAGCCCACTAATTAATAAACAACCAAATATTAATAAAACCAAATTAGGTTAATATTTGACATCTTCTCCGTACCTGCCTCTGCTTTCTTCCCTAAGTTTTCTTGTTCCCAATTTTCTCCCAAGCATCCTTCGATTTTTCGATCTTAGATAGTAGCCCTCCAATCACATTGATTGCTCGCAATATTTTGACCTATCTCTTGGAGAACAAGAGGGCAATCCTCTTCTCCAAACACAAGTTGGTGAAGTAGATTCCAACTTTCTGATACGTGCATATCCATTTGAAGATTCTCATATCTTTATTAATTAGTTATTTTGATTTACCGTATCTTTATGATATCTATTTTCTTGCTCATTAAGTTAGTATTAGTATTATAAATAGAGTTATTGTGATTCTCTTCCATGAAGCAATGAAATAATCGTTTATCGTCTTTCTTGTTTTCTTTATCGTTTTTCTGCAAACCCTAGTTGTCGACGGGATTTCGCCTCCCGGGACTCCTAATCTTGTTTGCGGCGTCACGTTAGGGAGTTTTTCCTTAACACTTTCTTATTAGCATGTTGGTCACATTCTTTTCCAATTATGCAACGAAGAAGGCTTAAGAGAATTGCTCGCATATTGTAATCTTGTGAAATTGTGGTCCAAGCACAAGAATCAAAGCGATCAGCAATCAATGGATCTTCATAAAGCTTTTGAGCAAGTGTGGTCTTACCTACTCCACCGATGGGAATGATCTCTATTTGTTCAACTGCAGCAGATCTTCATCAATTCCCACCAAGTACTTGTTCAAGCTCGAGGAAGGTGAACCAGCACTCCATGAACTGATGGCCGACATCTCCTTTACCTCCACCTCCACCTCCACATGCTTCAAAGATTCAAGACGTTGCGTTGTTTGATGCTCATCGGGTGTCAGATCATGCGAGGAAGAAGCACCAGTGCGAGTTAGCATCGCCTTCCCCTCCACAAGCTTCACAACTTGTTCTTTTGCCGAATCAAGCCGTTGTGTTACTTTTTGTAGATATGGCGTGACTAAAGTAAACCTCATGCCTTGAGGGGTGCAAAGCATTTGATGAAACATGCTTGATTCAATAACATCTTCTGCTTGATATGCTGCATCTCTGATTTGGCTCTCCAAACTTCCTATTTTTGTGAGTGAAGACTTTTCAAGAATCTGCTGCAGAAACCTGGCTTTTTCGAGTAAGGATTCGAGTCGTGGTTTGTTGTGATCAACATTCCAACGCTGTTCTTCGGGATTAAGAATTTTTTGTAGGATGGTGATGAGGGATTGAAGATTGTAAGCCATTTTTCTAATCCATCTCTTTACAGTTCGCACTCATTAAAGACTATCATAAGCAGAAGCTCTTACCCAACTCTGCAAAATGAGTGATTGGAAATCACTGACACTTTCTGTTACACCCTTAATCCATTATCTAAAGAATCGAATAAGAGATGTTTGGAATGTTTTTGATTATTACAAAAGACATGATTTTGGAAAAATGGGCTGATTTTTTTGTTCCTCACCCTCAAACTTAGAACAATAATTCGCCCAGATAGATATCATAACTAAGTTTAGCAGCAAAATTAATGTAGTAGATGAAGAACCTAACTTCGGATTCAGAACATTGAGAGAGATTTGAGGTGGAAGGCTGGCGGCGGAGTCGGACAATGGTGGCTCGAAAAACAGAGAGCTGTGAGAATGTGTGACGGGGAGATGGAGATGGACAACCGGTGATGGAAAGGGGAGTTGATTGGGATCGGCGGGGAGAGTGTGAAATGTGAGGCGTTTTTCTACTTCTTCCTCTTAATTTCTGTATTTTTTTTTTCACGTTCATACTCCCCATGCAATCATCCATTCCGCACTAAAAATACTTTATTTACTTTTTTTCTCTATTTCTCTCTTACTTTATCAATTTTATATTAAAACTCGTGTCGACCCCAAAGTGCATATTATATGCTGATCTGTCGCTGTTCGATTTTGGTGATGGTACACTTATTAGTTTTATCTTTTAACAATGATTAAATAAATAGAAAATTTAAATAACTGATATGAATTCGAAACTTTAATGTAAGACGTTACAATTAGATCAATCAGGAACTAGCCAGGAATTCATAAAAAAAGGAACGAAATTATAGAGCATTTTTCATATTATATGAGAAGGGACATTTTGTATAATTTTATACTTATACATATTGCCTTAGCTGAATGCGAACCATCCAACTTGAAATTTTGGTTCCAAATAATAGTATAAGTGAGACTTGGTGAGTATGCATATGCAATATTCACCTGCTTTTCCAAAAAATACAAGCGAGATACCAAAACCAAAACCAAAACTATAGATAAATTGAAGTTAGATAATCCATCCAATGCTGACTAAAGTAAACCAAATATATCGAACTTCAAATTTTTTTCAAGAAAACTAAGAAACCAGAATCACCTTTACAAAATGTTTAATAACAAACATCATCACTCCATATCTAGTCTCCATCCTTCTTGAGGCAAACCACTGCCGGCCCATATATATAAAATTCAGAATCGATTTGATGGTCGAAACACTGCGTATCCATTGACATCAACGGTGAGGTTTTGATAGTCTGCCATGCTGAAAGGACGGCTGTCGTTCTCTGTGGCCTGGGCACTCAGGAAGGACAGATCAGGACCAGCCACTTGCCACTGGTTCGGAATCAAACCATCAATCTGCCCATTATTCGCATATGGTTGAGAGCTAGCTTGAGGAATCATGTGGCCGAGGGTATCATGAGAAGCTCCTCCATAACTAAGGTGTAATATGTTGTCCTGATAGCTTTGCATCCTCTCGAACCTACATGAGCTCGTTGACATGACAGGGTCACCGGGAAAACTAAAATGCCGGTTTAGATAGTGAGATCCATTGCTGAAGCTCTGGTAAGCAGAACCCGAGACAGATAAATTTCCAACTCCATGCTCATCATCAAGCAAGTCATTGATGATGTCTAGGTGTGGAAACTCATCTGTCAATACATGGTTCTGACGACCTGTTGTGCAGGCTGAGATCCCAGATTGAAGATGGTCATGTGATCTGACACGTGATGAACTATATAAATCATAACTCTGCATACCATTAAGCTGCGAAGCATGATGTCCGTGATCGGGTTGCTTCCTGCTGTTTTCACTCTGATAGGAGTCTACCCAGAGAGGTCCGTTCTGTAATCTATCATGGTGACTCATCATTCCAAATGAAAAACTTGGCTTAGATTGATTTGTTTCCATCCAATCAGAGCTACTTGGTGAGAACATGGGAGTAGGTACAAGGGGGGGTGCATGTGAGTACGTAACAGATGCATTTACCACCGAACTTGCAGAATGACTCTGAGTAAAAGCCGGAAAACTTCCAGTAGCAGCGCCACCCACAATTGCATTCCGATATGATTTTGGAACATGGTTTTGAGTTGAAGGAGCGGCAGGTTCAAGCCCCAGGCGACCAGCAGCACTTACTGAACGAGCTAATACAGGTGCTGTCGGGACCACAGAAACAGCAGCGATAGAACCAGGAGTTAGAGGGGCACTCAAGGGTCTTGATATGATCGGCATCGATGTCAGTGAGGTCTTATCAGCTTTAATCATCATGGGCCCTATTGGAGGTTTTTCACTCTCAAGCACTTGATGACTGGTTAGATTTTCAGTGAGCTTCGGTGTTGCAATCTTCTGCGTATCTGAAACCAACATGACTGATCTGTCAGCTTGGTTCAGCCTGTTAGAAGAAGATTTCTTGCCTGCCACATTAACCTTCGAATCCATTTTTTTAGGAGAAATAAATGGTATGCTTTTCGAAGGGCTCCTGCACAGAGAAGCTTCCTTATCCTCAGATGTATCCACATCCACACTTCTGGTGACAAACTTCCTAGAGGAGTCAGATTCTTCGTCCTATGACAAAAATGCAGAAAATTAGTTTGTTACAAGTAGGGTGAAAGTGACAGATTGATCCCTAGACAATTGAGGCTTATTAGAAGTCAAAGAAAGACAGTCAAAAGGATGCACAATTGGTGCAATCAAGAAAAATGCACTATCATCTTGTCAGAAAACCACCTAAATAAATTGATAGGAACAGATAAATAATCCCAAAGCCATGGGATTGACATAACCATAACCAATAGCATGGTGGCAACAAGATATGTTCATACATAACTATCAGCTTCACACATTTCCAACAATATATCAAAAAATCGAAATGAAAAGAAATACCACCTTGGCCATTTGATGGTCAGCCCCAATTGCCACCCTATCAGAATGATGAGCCACCTGAGAAAGAGATTTAACAGCCTTGGAACTTTGAGATCGATTAACTTTAGTCACTGCATCTAGCACAACTTTAGATGGAAGATACACTTCTTCTTTAACCGAACCAGCTTGATTAGACTTTAATTTGCTTTGGTGGTTCCTCCCCCTATAACGTTGAAGCAAGAAGTTGTCACATTTTCTGTAAAATAGGAGTAAATCAGAGTACGTGTAAGGTTATTGATTACCTGCTAGGAGATTTTATATTTTTCTGGTTCTGAGAATTTCCTCTCTGTGGGATACTTATGACAACAGAAGGAACTGAGTCAGATGAACAAGTGGATGAGCTATCATCCACGGCAGATGAACTTCTTCCTTCTGTTCCATTTTGCACACTTGAAAGTCCACTAATCCCACTGCTACTGGCTTCTGTTGGAGGATGCATTTCAGAAGTATCGGTGTCCCAATTGACAGGACTCACATCTCTGTCTTCTAAGTCTGGTGGTAATATTTCAGGTATACATCCCTCAGAATCAGAAATATCCGAAACATCTTCCACAGCATCGGATTTTTCAATTAACGCCTGGGAGTCGGCAGGTAATGAGTCTTTTCTTTTGACAATGTGAATATCTAGCTCAATTTTGTCTTGTATAATACTGAGAGACTTGTTGTCCTTTCCCTTGTCTTTACTTTTGCGATTATTTCGTTTCTGCTTGGCCTGAAATTTTAGTTGTGGACGGCATTATTAAACTTTCTCATGATTCCAGGCTTTCTGAAACAAAAGAGATATTGCAAATAGAAAAGGGATATAAAGCGAGAGGAGCAGGGTAAAAGAATATAAGAATTTAGAGGGCAGACATAGTCATAACACCATCTTCCGTGAAATCTAGAGAAGCAGGTATCAAGGGAAGTGATGCAAAAACTGCTTTGTTGAGAAGATTGCTCTTATCTACTTAATGTATACCAAAAATCTTACATTCTCTTTAATGGCAGTATCAACAAGTTATCACTCTTACTGCAGGTTTCAAAATCAATGAAGCCCCTTTTTGAATCTTAGGAAGCGTATGTTCTCGAAAGATGTACATTAAGCGCAAAAGAGATACACATGCAACATGCACTCGCACCAAGTAAACAGGTGAGGAGAGTGATGATGATAGCTTTTCGAACAAAGTAAACACTTATCACAGACAGAACAGAATGAATTTACACGGTGCCACATGGGATCATATTTGCGAATTATTAGATTACCAAGACTACTTCTTAGCTGTAAGTCGAATTACTTCAACCATAGAAGTCTAAAACTGTATCACCCAATGACAGGAACTACTGAAGACTGCAAGGTAAGAAAGATAATGGAAATAAAACCTGTTTCTTTTTAGACTTCTTTTCCTTATCCACTGCTGCACGCTTTTCTCTGTGCTCAATCTCAGCAATCCAAGCCGCCTCTTCTTCCCGTATGAGCTCTTCTTGCATCTTCAGAGAAACAGCCTCCAGGTATGCAACTTCAATTTTACTGCTAGAGCAGCAAAGAACAGCTAAGAATCGATACAATATGATATTGTTGACAAAATTCAAAACATGTAACATGCATAAACATTAGATATAAACACCATACATTATACATATATGTGTGCGTGTCTGAACAATGCAAGAGAGAAGGTGTGACAGTAAAAATAATCCTTACATTATATGTTTTCAGCATGAAGCTGAAAGAAGCAAAAAATAATTAGAAAAATTAAGTAGGACCCAAAAGCGAATTGCTAATGGCATTTTTAAAGTAAACAAAAGGGTTGATCATGGTTTGCTTGTGTCTCCAAGTTTCAGCGTTTTCCAAAAGATATGTCCAACAAAAAATGTTCCCAACTTAAGTTTCATAATCTTCAATAGCTTATAAGCTCCTCAAAAATAAGTTCCCCAACTCCATCTTATTATTTCATGATATTATAAGCAACAATAATTTGCAAAAATAACTCTAGCAGTATGATTTTTTTAATTTCCGGCACATTCACTTCCAATTTCATTTATGCTCACTTATATCTCTCTAACTTAAAAGTTCAATCATCTAAATTTGACAACTTATGAGCTCTCTTACTACATTACATCTTATAAGCTCTTCAAGCCATCTAATATATTATCTAAAATAAGCTTATCCAAAACACCCGTGAAACGAGGTCCTCACTAAATTCTTTAGGAATTAGTGTTGTTCTTGTCCACCTCAATTAAAATATAAGTCGCCTAAGAATCCGGTGAGGTGTTTCGTCATTCCATGGCCAGATTCTATTAGATGAGGTGGGGGGTTTTATTACAGTGAAAGCGTGAGTTGGGGACATTTTCTGAAAATTGTTGAAAGTTACAGACATAAATTTAATTAACCCTAAAAATCATCAAATTCCCAAAATAACCAATCAGAAAAAAAAGTAGAATTCTAGTGGTTATTATGTGCAAACTATACACAACATGGCTAGAGATTTGAGAATGGACACCTTATCAACTATAATGTATATTTCATAGAAGATCTGCAAGAACAACAAAAGCAGAATACCAAAGACAATGTTAATAATAGGCTACTTCTCTACATTCTTGACAGCCCACCTCTGGAAACAGAAAAATGATCAGCCATTAACATTTAATTAGGCTTACCTGAATACATGGGCTAACATGAATATCTCAATGGTCCGGCGACCCAGTTCAGTAAGTCTCCTTTCATCACGTTCAATTGATTCTTTGTTAAACTCATCCCCCAAAGTCCCATCCTGTAAACATGACTGTTAAAACTAATTTGTGCATAATGTGTCAAGTCAGATGCAGTACGATCCTAAAGCAAATTGAAGAAGAAATAGTATGCATTAATGCATACAGAAAAAAGCTGGATGCATGGAGGACTCTCAATTCTTGTATCCCACATCAAGATCTTTATAATTGAGCTACTTTTCTCTAAAGAGAATTTCACAATTTTGAATGGCACTCTTCTTACAGAAAAATTACTTGCCTCAATAAGACGTAATTTAGTGGTGAATAACTGTCTGCAGTCAAGGCTTCAACTATGCTTCCATGATAAATCACCAAGATTCTCACATAGGCAATACTTATCAAGTCATAATAACTAGGATTACCCAGTAGAGTATAATAAACATTATACTTTACTGCAACACGTAATACCATAAGTGTTGTCTTGCTCTCTCTCTCTCTTACAAGTGAGACATACTCTCTCAATCTACGGAAACGCAAATCTAAACCCTTGCTTCTTCTACTTCCATCCGATCTTTCATCACTGATTTCCTTTCAATAGTCCCTGAATACCACTGCCAACAAGCTCAAGCGATGCAGATACAACTCCTTGATGTTTTTAGTTGGAGCTTCATCAGAGCAATCCTCTGATTTGACACCCTTGATGTGTCAAATAATTCCCGTATTTCTCAACTACCAATAAACACAACGAAGAATAGGAAAAGGGAAAAAAATGGTTTGATATACCAAAAGGGGGGTTGTTAAAAAATCACAAAAGAAGCAATTTATTATGTTCCTTTTCCCTAGTTCTTACTATCTCGTCCTGAAATTGCAATTGTTGGAGGCTCTTCAATCTATGGCTCTAATAATTCCAAGCCACAATCCATTTTCTTGCTTCAATTTTTCTTTTTATGTTTATGTGAGACTTGGTGTTTATTATTACAATTTGGGTTGTTCTTGGGGATGGTAGAGCCGCCTGCACCGATATGGAAGGAGACGAGGAACAAGATTAAAGAGGGAATGGGTTTAAATTTAGAGAGGGAGTTCTTTTTTTGAAAACAACTTTTTAAGAATTTTACATCAAAATGTGGTCATTTTGTTTATTTTGCATGTTGGTAATCCATGTGATTCAATATATCTTTTGGCCATGTATTTCTGTGCCAAAGCTAGCGTGCCACAAATGATTTCAGGTGCTGGAGACTGAACTTCGGGTCAAATTTGTTCAACACATTAAAGGTTGGGTAGTTAAAGTAAGCGTTTAGATGTTGGGAAATTTTCGTTAATAGAACTAAAACATTGAGACCTAACTGATACTTACCCCATAAATATGTGACAAGGTCGGGACTGTATAAAAACATGAGCAGTAAAATTCACAAAATCATGATCCTCACCTTTGTACGATTTTGGGGGCCCTTCTCATCCTTCAGAGGCAGAGGTTCTACAGCAGCCCTCTCAAGAAGTGGTAGCACATCATCCACCAACACAAACATATCTTTTTCTACTCGAACAATAGGAACAGGTAGTTCATCTGCATCCACATACTTACCCTTGTTCTTTTTCCCATTACAGTGGCCCTCGAGTGCTTTCAGACCACTGTACAACGAGTCCATAACAAGGGTAGATGTGACTTCCTTCTCTACAAAGAAATTCTTTACGATGACTTTCAATATTGTCTCAGTTTTTTCTCGGGACATGCGGCGTCTGCAATTTTGGTCCATACCGATCCAGAAAGAGAAGAAGCTGGAAATTCATTACAAGTACATAACTGATATTAGAATGTTATTAATTAATAAAACAAAAGGAACTTCGTCATACAGTTAATGAATCATGCATGCAAAACTCAATCTAAATGTCAAATCAACAAGAGCTTAAAGAAGTCGATTCTAAAGCTCTTCAAAACTAGTTGTATTTCAGAACTAATCTAAATGTCAAATCAACAAGAGCTTAAAGAAGTCGATTCTAAAGCTCTTCAAAACTAGCTGTATTTCAGAACTATTGGAAAGCAGCTGTGCCTGATGATAATCAACTGCAAAATAACCAGCCCAATGTCGATCAAGATATGGATGAGCAATATCCACAAAGCTTTTTACCAAACACCCATGCTGTTATACTTGGCTTTTCATATCATAGACTATCAAAAAGGTTACATTATTTGAGTTAGTACTTACTGAACAATATACACATCAGCAAAGTCAAATGATAGTCAATATGAGACCTCTAGGACACAAGTTTAGCAACTGCCCTACAAGATCATACAAAACTCAAACAATACAAAGCTCCATTATTAGAAAACGTATAGATGCCATGCGTTCGCTAATTAAAAAAATGAAGAAGTTGGCCATTGTGCGCACTATACCTGGACCATCTAGCTTTCTCTTCAATTAGCTTTCCGAGTTTCCCTCGACGCTCTTCCACAAAACGCCGGCAAATTTGTTCTACATTTGTAAAATATACGCGTACAAGTTCCCTCCTGTACTGACGATCAAGACAACGAAACGGTCGTTCCGCCCTCTCTCTGAAACCAGTATAATATTCAGGTTTTATTGAAAAAATTATGGGTATTAACTGAGCAAAGGATGAGCTTTTTCTCTGTTTGAGTGCCAGAAGAATTCTTACTTAATTGTCATCTGCACTCAGAACAATTAGATGAATTTACTCACTATATCTAGCAATAACAGCCAAATGTGCTGCAGTGGTTCTAATTTCTCAGATAAAACCCAAAGAACATAGCAAGGCAATCTATCGATGTGTATTATGTTCTTAGTTTGCATAGATTCTCATTGGTCTTGGGCCCAACCAATACACATGAAGAAATAGTTCACCAATCTAAACTTTATTTCAGAAATCTCTACAAACTTGCATAAGGAAATGCTAGTTGGAAATAGCAGATAAATACATGTAAATACAAAAACCATATAAATTGAAAGATGCCGTTTTGTCAACTTTATTAATTTAGCATTTAGATACCTAAATCACACACACACACACACACACAAGGAAAATAAGCTAAGGGGGTACCTTATAACTTGCACTTGAGCTTTAATTATCAAAGTATCAGCATCAACAAATCCATCCACTACCTTTGACAGCTCCATAAATTTCTTCCATCCCCAGTCATGCTCCTTTTTCCAGAAACGATGTAATGTATCTTCAGGTTTACAGAAGCATGTCAAGATAGGTAGCTAGCTCATGGACTGGGGCGAACTCTAGTTAAAAGATGATAATGGAATCCAATATCATAATGTAAGAATAATTGATCACCTACCAGAGTATTTCGACTTTTTAGGATCTTTGTTCACCACGGCAATAGTGAACTGCGCAAAATGGCTCCAACCTTTCACACAGTCAAAACAAACTTAATAGTAATTACTTCAAGTTATACACACCAGTAAGAATCATGGTTACATGGACAGTCATCATACCTGGAAGAAGCTTGTCATGATTGGCAACACATAGAAACAAAGAGAGGTGATTGCAGACATCACAGCCGTGAGGATAAATTAAAATGTACCTACAAAACAAACCAATAGATGAGTTACACTTGGATCAACAATAACATCAGGTGGTTGGATAGATCATTATCATTGACTTAAATGGGAAATGGATGCAACCTTCAATTGTTACATGGGAATCTGATCATTTATGTATCCATTTGTGTGCCCAATCTTTGAAGATTTAATGATTAATGGAGTTGAAGAATGTAGATATTCATCCTCACAAACATATGTTATTATGTCTTAGAAACTAAACTCTCAGTTTGACCAAAGAAAAACAACCAGCAAACAGCATCTGTACAACAGACGATAGTCAAGCTTTAAGAAATTCTACAGGTACATGAGCATGAGAAACCTCACCTTGTGATGATTGCATTAGCCCATTCCAGAATCTAAAAAATCATGTCTCATAATTATGCAGCATTATAACAGAGCTGCAATATTTTTAAAATGTTTACCAATAGAAAATGCAAAAAAACAAGTCTGAAATCAGATCTTACCATTTGTAGCCTCCAATCTCAAATGCATTGCTCCGAAGTTCCCTTTTGTTAATTTGTGAAAACTTTTCGATTTTCCATGTATGCTTTCCATATAAGTCAGATGGTTTAGGACCTGAAACATTTAACGGACCAAATGATAATAAAAATGTAATGTTCAGTTGTTCACTAGTATTAAGATGAAAATATGAATTAAATAATCATCACAGTATGAAACTTTTAAATTCTGAATGTGGTCTTATAAACAGATTTCTTCATATATGGCTCAATTCAGCTTTTCAATGATAGAATATAAATCCATATAGTATTATTAATGATCATAGGTTTCAACTTTTAAGTTATCCAGCAGGAGCTAATAGCAATTAGCAAATCTACCTTAACAAGGCCACTAAAAAGTTATTCATCATATCAATGATCATATTTGTTTGAATTATTTAATACACTTAATAAAACTCATAAACCATCCGCATTAGTTCCATCAGAGATAAAACTTGAGGCTTAAAATGATATGATGTGAAACGCGACTGCACCAAGCATTCGATAAAATATCGGCATACAAAACAGAACGCGCCATAGGCATAATAAAGTATTAAACGGAATGGAATTCATGCAGATGCTTGATAATACTTACTAGATGCAGTGGCTGTGGATTGTTAATTATGGAATAAAAGTATAGAAACTGAAACTGATAAACGAAAGGGATGAATCCCTAACCAAGAAAGGAACGAGTCCTACCGTCACAGAACTTTCCGGAGACTACTATTATCCCTTCAATACTTCTCTTTAATTGTTTGAGAAGTATTTATAGTGAACTACATAAGACTCCTAATCCTACTTGACAAAGCAAATCAAATCTACTAAACTGACACAGATACATACGAAGGGAAAGAAAGATAAACATAAAAATATCCTAAAGATAAGGATGGAAAAATCACATCGGACATCCCCTAGCTAATGCAAATACGATCGGTATCATAAACACTGATGAACTCATTACAATTCACTTTGACATACTGATGACAAAGTAGAAGCCAGCTTAATTTCCATTGAAGATGAACAAATGCAGTGACTGAATGCATATATCAAAATACCATCTCAGATTAGACCCAAGTGTCAATTTCACACGAAAGAATCAAACAGCTTTATCAATAACATTTAAGGGTCTGGTGAAATAGGCAATCACTAATTATATGAGCATCACCACTTCGTATCCACATGTGATTTTTCTTTTCTTTCTACATTTCAGTTTTTCTTCCACTTTAATTTTCTTCATTTGCTCATGGGTGGGTTGAATGTCTTACCCAATAGCTGACTTTCATCAAACGGTGACTACTAAGATGCAGAATACGTAGATGTAACAAATTAACGAATTTCAAAATGTTCATGGAAGAGCACCACTCTTTTTGAAGGATCCAGAAACTAGTACTTCAGAAACGTATCAGGAGATTGCAGACACCAACTGTTAAGATATCATCAAAACATAAATGGCACACCTCCATCATTGCCGTCATCACTATCCCAATAAGGAGGCGAAGTTGATGGAGTTCCATTCTCAACCTGGCCCAAAGACCTCCATTCTATCAATGCTTCTTCAGACTGACATCTCTGCTGCTCGCTCAAATCTCCTCCAAACGACCTCCCAGCACCAGACTCATCAGTTACAGGCACACTCATATTCTCCGGTCGCCAACTCTCACCACACTACCCCTCTTTCAGTCTGAGCAGAGAAAAGGCAAAACAACATGAGTTATGCACCTATATGCATATAAGATTATGTACTATATACAGTTCCAAAACCACATATACAATAGCTAACCAGAAAACAAAATGGAGTGATCCATAAATTAGATTCATGCATCGAAATGTATTTATGCTCCGTCGGAATCATAATTCCGATTCATAGCTTCAGCAAACTAGATTTCATCAAAGTTCTCGAGTCCAAACTCATATTAGAAAAAGAAAAATACAAGTAAACCCTACTTTCCCAAAGCCACAGACTGATTTTTGATATAAATTAAGAACTCAAAGTAAAACTGCCATCCCTCAGAATAAACACGCATCTAAAGACCCAAAACTCTTTCTACACAATCAGGAAAAGTCAATTTATTACTGAAACTGTAGACCGAAATCACATACAAACCACATAAAATGAATGTCTATATCACAAAACACCGAATTCATCAACCAACAAACAATTAAAAAAAATCAAAATTAAAGGCGCAAAATGAAATTAAGAAGCATCATAAATCAATCAAAAAATAAAGAGAAATAAGAAGGGTGTAATTCAGATCGAAAGGTAGAAGTGAAGCACATACCGAAAAAAGAAGCAGCTTGACGCAGAGAGATTTAGAAGTAGCAGAAGACGAGCAGAGGCGGAGAACATAAATTTACATATATATATATATAGGATTATATATATATATATATATATATATATATATAGAGGTGTGATCAAATACAAACTCTTTAAAATACAAACTATACAAATTCTATCACCGGAGTGTACAAATTCTGTTACCGGAGTGTACAAATTATGTCAACGGACTGTACAAATTCTGTCACCGGGGGTCGATGTCAACAGAATGTACAAATTATGTCACCGGGGGATGTACGGAGTGTACAAATTCTGTCGACGGGGGTGTCCAAATTCTGATTTTTCGATGTCAAAATGTTGACATTAGAAAAATCTCTTATATTAACCGTTGATTAATTGTATTAAGTGGGTATGATTGAAGTTTGTATAGTTTGTATTTTAAAGAGTTTGTATTTTATCACACACCTATATATATATATATATATATAGGGATGTATTCATTTCCTTTTCCTATATTTCCTCCTTTTTCCTTCTTAATATCAGCCATTAGATTTGAGAAATGGACGGTCAAGATCAACATTGGGTAATTAATCCCGTGTTGCATTATTTGTCCTATTTTGTGCATTATGAGGGTACAATAGTAATCTAATAATGGCTGGAAACCGCTACGAATAATGCACCACATGGTCACGAGTAATGCATATAATTGCCTATATAATGCACAATATGTGAACTGCAATGCATACGAACAAGATGTGCTGTGTTATGATGTTTGACACACGTTTCTTGTTTCCCCTAAGGGTTTAATAAACTTAGGGGCTAGGGTATAGTACGTAGACATGTATGTAATCTTCACATGGTAACGAGTAATGGATATAATTGACTATATAATGCACAATTTGTGAACTGCAATGCATACGAATAAGATGTGTTGTGTTATGATGTTTGACACACGTTTCTTATTTCCCCTAAGGCTTTAATAAGCTTAGGGGCTAGGGTATAGTACGTACGCATTAATAACAAATTATAAAACGATACGAATAATTCACCAAATTATCACGAGTAATGGATGTTATTAACTATTTAATGCACAATATGTGAACTGCAATGCATACGAATAAGATGTACCATGTTATGATGTTTGACACACGTTTCTTGTTTCCCCTAAGGGTTTAATAAGCTTAGGGGCTAGGGTATAGTACGTAGACATTACTAAATGCACGTATGTAATCTTCAATCCGTTGATTAACCCATATACACAATACCTCTAATAATGCATAATATACTGAGATAATGACAATTAACAGCTACATAATGCACTACCTAAACCAAATAATGCACATACGTATATTCCAATAACAACAATTTGTTAGTAATGTCTACGTACTATACCCTAGCCCCTAAGCTTATTAAACCCTTAGGGGAAACAAGAAACGTGTGTCAAACATCATAACATGGTACATCTTATTCGTATGCATTGCAGTTCACATATTGTGCATTATATAGTTAATAACATCCATTACTCGTGACAATTTGGTGAATTATTCGTATCGTTTTATAATTTGTTATTAATGCGTACGTACTATACCCTAGCCCCTAAGCTTATTAAACCCTTAGGGGAAACAAGAAACGTGTGTCAAACATCATAACACAGCACATCTTGTTCGTATGCATTGCAGTTCACAAATTGTGCATTATATAGTCAATTATATCCATTACTCGTTACCATGTGAAGATTACATACGTGTCTACGTACTATACCCTAGCCCCTAAGCTTATTAAACTCTTAGGGGAAACAAGAAACGTGTGTCCAAACATCATAACATGGTACATCTTATTCGTATGCATTGCAGTTCACATATTGTGCATTATATAGTCAATTATATGCATTACTCGTGACCATGTGGTGCATTATTCGCAGATACCAAAATGTGGCAGTTACTTTTCCGTCAAATGTCAATAATAACCCTGTAATGCATACAACCACCTTCTATAATGCAACACGGAACCAGTTTTATAGAATCAATCTGATCCGTTGATGCCTTAGATCTAACGCGTAATATTAAGAAGGAAAAAAGATCTAAGATGTGAAAAGGAGAATAACGCTCCCCTATATATATATATATATATATATATATATATATTGCCATAAATACCTTTAATTTATTTTTCCCTATTCAGTGTACTACAAAATTAATTTAAAGTTAATTAAAATTAAGCTATTTATTTTATTATAGATTCCTACTTTGATTTTCTTCTTTCAAAGTTATGGTTATTTTTATTTCATCAAATAATTAGCACTAGAAAAATTATTTTAATTGTTAATTTTAACCAGTGTCCCATATGATGCACAATATATTATATTTTATTTAATAAAATACTTAATCCGTCTCATAGAAATAAGTCGTATTTTATTTTTATAGTCACTTTCATAAAAATGATCCATATCCATTTATGACAATATTTTTCTCATTTTTTTTACTTTATCATTTGTGGGCTCCACCTTTCACAACACCATTTCAACTATTTTTTTCTCCTATCTCTTTACCAATTACACAATAAAATCATACCAGCCTAAAATGACCTATTTCTATATAATATCAAATTATTATGTATCAAAAACTAAAATTTAAATTTTATTTATCAACAAAGTCCATTTCAATAATCGCAATAAATTCATTATACAAAAATTTTAGTACATAATAGGAGTACTAATATATAGAAAAATATATTACTCCACTACATTTCTAAGAATAATTCCAAACAAAATGTTAGGAATCTTAATTTCTAAAGTCAAGTCTCTACGAGTCTACATTTATAGAAATATACTTTATGAGAAATAATTAACAATAATTATAACGTATATCATAATGCAATACAATGGAAGTAACAATTAAATCTCATAGTCTATCTGGATCCCATTAATTATATATCCCATAGACAGGAGAGCCAGAATATTGGGTCTCATACAAATATTTTTATTTTGTTGAAAATATTTTTTGTTGTAATTTTATTTTGTTATATAATTTCACGCATACAAAATACTTCAGGATTTTAGAATTTGAGAGTAACTGACTATCATGTTCTTTTCATTATCTATCCAATATCCAGAACATATTATTCTTTAATCGTTTATGTTCCTAATCAAAGGCGAAGCCATGAATTTATTATTGGGGGGGGGGGGGGGGGGTTAAAATACTGGTAGCAATTGATTTTGTTGGTATCCACATCTTCGAAAGCAATTGTATCATTGGTAGTAGATTTACTAATCTAGTTTGAGCTAATAAGAGTGTAAAAATATCTAATCATAATCCTAAAAGTTTGGATCTCAGGCTAAATCCAGCGGGCTAATCAAGCTTAAAAGTATTATCTAAAATCATAAATATACATGTCTACATGTTTTTTTTTCTCAAACACAATCACGGCGGGTAAGGCTGACCCCAACCTGTATATATAAAAAATCATCAAAAGAACATATATCAACCAAACCCAAAAGTGACTCGGTCCGCACGAGAGATACAAATCACAAGAGCTAACAGAGCTACTATGGTATCCCCACAGACAGTGTACTAACCATCTAACTAACAAGAAAACAAACATAACAAAGCTGTACATCAAATTAATAACAAGGATGATGGCCAGATGTTGGCCAAATCCAAAGGAAAATAAAAAAACCATAAATCAAAACCACGAACCATGTGAAGTAGTCATCCATCTCGATATCTGAATCTGAAGTTCGGATAGCCCAACTGGTCCATCCTCACGAGCGACTTCAAATACCGCGGCGCTGAATCTGCATCAAAGAAGGTGATGGCAGAGGTCTGGACCCCCTACCTGCCCAAAAATCGGCTGCCCGGTTGCCCTCTCGATAGATGTGAGAGAACATGACCTGCAGCTGTGAGATCAAAGTGCGAATGCGAGCCATGTGGTGTCTCACATCCGCCGCTCCTTCGCGTCCTGAAGTGAACACCGCAACCACTGCTGCTGCGAGGAGAACTGCATAGCCAATGTCAACCCGTGAAGAAGAGCTAAAAGCTCCGCCTCGAAGGCCGACCCAGTTACGAGAGGCGTACAAAAGGCCCCCAAGAGAGAACCGTTTGAGCCCCGAACCACTCCCCCACCGCCTGCATGTCCCGTCGAGGTGATAAAGGCCCCATCGGTGTTCAGCTTCACCCAAGGATCGTAGGGTGGATGCCAAAGCACTTGCAGGGACCTCAGAACTCGCCGGCGAGGAGGAGCAAAAGGCATGAAGTCGACAGCCGGGGTGCAACCGCGCCAATGAAGGGGGACAAGTATGCCCGCCGCCACCAACGTCCGCAAATGCCGAACAACCTGCCAAATAACATGGGAAGAACGGAAAGAAATGCCGCGGTGCTTGCAGCTATTCCTCTCCGTCCAGATAAACCAGTATACCAAACAAGGAATAATGAAGCTGATGTGCAAGGCGGTGGCCCTGTGAGAGGACCTCCACCCAAAAACCTAATCTAAGTGCAATATCAGTGCACGTGTGAATGTGTGTGCTAAGGTAAGGGAACCAGCCATCGAAGTAATCCCAAACCGATCTCGCCAGAGGACTCGACACAAACAAATGCTGAAACGACTCGACTGAAAAAGAAGAGACACAACACAGACACTTGGATGCAAGAGAGATACCACGGGCCTGAACATAACACTCAACAGGGAGTCTCTGGAGGAGGAGGCGCCAGATGAAGACAGAGATGGTAGGGGTCAGCCCAGCATTCCAGACCATGCGAAGTCCAAAATGTCTAGGGGACCGTGTCCGGATGAGCTCCCAAGCTGAGGCCGTCGAGAACTCGTCATCGCCAGTGAGGCTCCATCGCATCACATCCCGCCTGCCCACCTCAATCGGAACAGCCCTGATAATATCCAACACATACAAAGAAACACCATACAAAGCCAAAAAATCATGCAGATTTTCAATATGCCAAGTATGATCATGCCAAAATCTACAGACCTCAGCGGCAGGAAGATCAGTCCCGGGCGGACAATAGGTCCTAAGGGGGCGATCCCCGACCCACACGTCGTCCCAGAAACTAATCCGCCCTTCGCCTAGGGACCACCTAATGAGACCATGAACCTGACCCCTAATGTTCGTGAGACGATGCCAGATAGGACTATCATTCACAGAGTAAGGAGAAATGAAAGCACGACCAGCATGGAAACGATACTTGCGCATGGTGAACTGCGCCCATAAAGAATCCTGCGCAAGAAATCTCCACCAGAGCTTGATGCTGAAAGCTTTGACGACCTCGCGGAAACGACGGATGCCGAGGCTTCCCTCATCCAACGGCAAGCAAATCTTCTTCTTCCAGCTAACCAAGTGAATCTTCCTCTACTCCCCAACCGTGCCCCAAAAGAACCGGGCCAAGATCTGCTCCAACTCCCTCATCCAATACTCATACGGCTTGAGGACCTGGAAGATGTGAAGAGGGATGGTGACAAGGGTGCTCTTGATCAGAGCGAGACGCCCTCCAAGAGAAAGATGTCTGTGAGACCAGCTGTGAATCTGATCCACCATCTTCTGTCGGATATCTAAACACAATCAATTTTATAAATAAAATTGTATTTATTCAGAATATAAAATAAAAAATAAAATGGATATAAAAAAATATGAACTTCATAAAAAAACAAGGAAATATTATACTAATTCTTAGTCATTTATTTATATAGAAAAATATGAAAAAGTGTTGACACCAACATGCATGGTGAGCGTGACGTTCCTCTTTTTATGTGCCTAGAATATGTGCAACTCTTATCTTTGGATTGAAATGCTAGCTAGATTTATACTCCCTACCTCTGTCTCATTAGAAATAAAACGTTTTCCTTTCTGGTTTGTCCCATTAAAAATGAACGTTTCTAAAAATAGAAACAACATTCTTTCTACTTTTTCTTCTATTTTACTTTACTCTCTCTTCATTCACTCTAAAAACAACACTACATAAAATCCTGTGCCAAAAAGCAAATGTTGCATATTTAATGGGACGGAGGAAGTATTTGATATTTTTCATTATTTTTTGTTATGGATTAGCTTACTTCTTTCATCTTTATTTTCTTTTGCGTTCACCAAGATGCCCTCCGCTTACTTACGATTCGTACGGATTTTTTTTTACTTTTTCGTTGGTTGTTATTTTATTGTTGTGATAAAATTTTACCGACTAATTTTGACAGTTTAACTTCTTTTACATAAAATTTCTGTGATACAGGAAATAAAATTGGGATTATACTAATTTCATTAGTGGTTGGAAAGTAACTAAAAACTTACAATTTGCAATCGATGTGCAAGTATTTGGTAAATACATCCTCAAACATATCCATGGTAGCCTTAGGCATTGAGGGGCCCAACTCGATTCCTCCTTTTATGTCTTTGCAAACATGAACTGCTTCATAAAAGTCAGTATGAATGCATTCATACTTAACGGCTCTTCCCCATCCAAAATCTGCATCGCATTGGTCAAGTTTTGATGATCCTACAACTCTAATCACCCTCTTCCCCTTCCTTTTTGAAAATATCTGTGCTCGATTCTCGAAGAACTCCGTCACTCTTGTGCTTTTCAAAGCAATCTTAAGAGCAGCTGAAACTATCTCTGCAACAGCTATAAACCCATCATTCCCTTTGAGTCTTCTGTGGGTGGAAACCGCAATGAATTGGATCAAGCAGTTGCCGAAGTAATTCTCTGGAAGGGGCGGATTAAGCCGCTGCCGGCAATTCACCGGAGAGCCAAAGTATTGGGTCTCATCGTCGATTTCCCCGCCGCACTTGTTTAGGCAGCTCCACAGATAAGCGCACGCCACCACGAAAGTGGAGGGTCGGCCTATGGAAGGCTTCCTGATCGCAATCCATCTCTTGAGCTTCTCGATTTGGGCATTACTTAGGTGGAATGTTGCTCGGACTTTATCTGAAGGCAAGGGAAGTGTTAGTGAAACCGTCGTTCATTTGGTTCCATTGGATTATGGTTAGTTTGTTCGAATCTTGAACGGAATCTCGGCCGTAGAAAGGCAGCAGATTTGAGAATTTGTTGGATTTGTTGATGGAAGCCCAGGTGTGGAGGAAGGCGGAGAGAGTGGTGGCGTCGCAAATGGAGTGATGGTGTGTGAAGCCAATGCATATCCCTTGGTTCGGAAACAAGGTCAATTGAATTGAGAAGGCGCTGAATTTGATGTCGTCGGAGGAGTAAACAGCCGCCGGCATTTGTGCGACGAGGTGATGGAAATCGACAGCAGCCTTGGGATGGTTGGACACTACGTGAGAGAATTCATCGTCTGACGTGGCGATTGTGAGGGAGAGTGTTACGGACGTCCTCCGTAACGTGACCGGATGGCGATCTTCTCGGACGGATAGGATGATCAATCCTTCGACAAGCTCGAAGGAAGGCTCACGATTTGCCGGTTCTCGGACGTTCTCCGATGAGCAGCAAATAAGGAACGAAAATTATACTTGATACTCAAGCCAAGTTGGACGAAATACTGATTTCATTAATTGATTGAATGAATAAAGTGATAACAATAACTCCTATTTATAATGCTACTAACTTAATGAACAAGAAAACAAAGATATAGAAAAAGATACCCAAATCCCTAATATATCTAAACTAAATATTCATAGTATAAAACTCGTATCAACTCCCCCACGGTTAAAATTCACCTTGTCCTCAAGGTGGGAACCACGAACCAAGGACGAGAGTTGAAAGCAAAAGCTTTAGCTAGACGTCTCCTCCTGGATCAAACACATATCGAGCAGCTGAATGTCTCCCTTTATCACCTTTGTCAAAAGTCAACAAAGGAGACCCAATGTTGTCGGCAAAATTCCATGCCAAAACGAAAAGCTTGTTCACGCCTCCCAGAATGCTCAAACATGACGTGTCATTGCGCGGAGGGATCAACCTCGCATCGGTGTCGAGCGATGTTGATCGAGGATTCAGACATGTAGCATCCATAACATGCAAATCCCCATAGATAAAGGCAATCTCCTTCAAATGTATTGGAAAGGACGGTGCAACTTTATTTCCAACTAATGCACATAGATAAGCACCACCATTTTCACTAAAACAATTCCCAACAACATCGGGAGATGTCATTCGAGCAGCATCGAGAGATGCGACGACCTTCTTCACTTCCTCCAAGGAATCAACCTCCTCGTCGCCATCTAACAATGTTTCTTCCTCTCCGCTGATATAGGGGCTGCACGGCGGAGAGATCATAGCTGGTGGAGGTAGTACATCTATCAATCCTCTCCTCTCCGCTGTCGTCGTCGGGGCTGCAAGGAGGGTCAATTTCATCAAAGATGGAACTTGTTGGACGTTCTTGAACTTGTTCGGCGCCTTGAGCTTGTCTCTCGGCCTCAAGGATCTCTTCGACACAATCAATTCTTCACTTCGGTCATTCACGCATTGCGTCGTGCTGCTCGGCTGCGTCGTGCTGCTCGGCTCCGGAAGCGCTGCGTCGAGCTGCTCGGCTGTTGTCACCTTCAGCTCGGCATGATGCTCGGCTGTTGTCGCCTCCAGCTCGGCATGCTGCTCGGTTGTTGTCGCCTCCAGCTCGGCACGCTCCAGCTCGGCATGCTCCAGCTCGGCATGATCCAGCTCGGCATGCTCCAGCTCGGCATGCGGCTCCGCTGTTGCGTCAAGTGTCGGGGGTCTCGTATCAACCCCCCCTCCGTTAAAAATCGCCTTGTCCACAAGGCGAACCTCCGGGAACTGCCTACCAATCGCCTCAACCGGCTCCCACGTTGGCGTGAACGCATCATCTTCCCACTGCACCAGGCATTGCTTCTCTGGTCGGCCCTCGCGCCAACTAACGCGTTCTTCCAGCAACGCTACTGGCCGTGCCACCGGCCTATTCCCAACGAACTCCGGAGGGAGTTTCACCCCGTCTACATCACCTTCCCTAGATCCCCAATTCTCACTAGGCAAGCCACGATCCATGAGTTTCTTTGCTACTGCCTCTAATATGGAGTTCTCTGAATCACAAAGCTCTGCATCTAATATGGGGTCCTCTGAATCACACAGCTCCCCGTCGCCGTCTCGTGTTGGCGAATGCGTGTGAGTAATGACCTCTCCATAGTCGAAGGGTTGATAGTGTTCGGGCAGTGGATAACGAGTTTGGTGGAGATGGTACGGCCGGCGCCTATCCGGCTGATACGGAGGCGGCGGTGGGTACCTATCCGACTGGTGGTGTTGTGGCCGCCGGTACGTAGGCTGGGTGTAACGTCGATGCTGCTTGTCCCAATCAGCGCCACCACGCTCAGGAAGACCGTACGGTGGTTCCGGATCAGGCCGTTGTGGCGGTCGAAGCTTCCCTAGTCGCCGGTCGTTCGTGTTCATACGCGACTCCAATATGTCCACCCGTCGATCCATACTGTCGAGGCGTGCATTTAATTTGGCAAACCCTAATGTGATTGGGTCGACCGAAGACTTCCCGGATTGATCTCTTTGGTCCGGTCGATAGTCGCCGGTGTTGGGGTGTCGCGGCGGGCAGATCTGCAGCGCCGGCGTCGCCCCCCTCGTCGGCAGTTCCGACGTATATTGGCCATGGTGTGTTGACGTCATGAGTACGGTGGAGTGGATTAGATGCGGTTGTGATGGTAGTGCTGTGGCTGAATTTTTTTTTTTTTTTTTTTTTTTTTTTTTTTGGGAAATATAGATGAACGAAGATGGAGGATGAGTACGGGAATGAAAGCACCAGTTGTTACGGACGTCCTCCGTAACGTGACCGGATGGCGATCTTCTCGGACGGATAGGATGATCAATCCTTCGACAAGCTCGAAGGAAGGCTCACGATTTGCCGGTTCTCGGACGTTCTCCGATGAGCAGCAAATAAGGAACGAAAATTATACTTGATACTCAAGCCAAGTTGGACGAAATACTGATTTCATTAATTGATTGAATGAATAAAGTGATAACAATAACTCCTATTTATAATGCTACTAACTTAATGAACAAGAAAACAAAGATATAGAAAAAGATACCCAAATCCCTAATATATCTAAACTAAATATTCATAGTATAAGACTCGTATCAGAGAGGTAGTCGCCGGAGGTGTATCGAGAAACGAGCATGGCGGAGGAGGTGAGAGGGAAGATGATTTTGGATGAAAGTGGAAGAAAGTGTTTGAGAGTGAGGTGTAGGGATCAGACTAGATCGGGTTCACTAATTACCAAGACCTCTTTATTCTTGAATAGGGAGCTCAGTTAAACTCCAACCAAGCGACTGATAATACATTCAAGATTACAACCAATCTCAAATACAGATTACAGAAAAGTAAGCTATATATTACACATGTTCACGATAGCTTCCTATCTCCAGCTCCTTCAACCTGTACACTAAGTAAACGAGTCAGTAACACAAGAAAACAGATCTTCTCAGATCTGTCACAAATAGACAAGAGAACTTAAGTACACATGAAAGAAACAACAATCAACGGCTCAGACACCCGCCGATGATACAGCCTATTCTCCAGAACTCAGATCCAAAGGAGTACCGCCGAATCAACCGGTGAATCACCTCACACTCCCGATTCCAGGCCAACACAACCCCTAAACACCAGATCTAACCGTTCAAGAAACAAAACCTCACAGAACACGCTCCAAAACAAAACCCTAGTTCACCAACTACTCAGCAACCGAAGCAGTTGCCTCCCTAGTTACTGTAGCAAGCTCCTCTACACTTTCAACCGTGAGAGAGCATCAGAAATCCGGCGGAGAACCGTCGGAGAAGA
Source organism: Salvia splendens (assembly GCF_004379255.2). Classification (NCBI taxonomy): domain Eukaryota; kingdom Viridiplantae; phylum Streptophyta; class Magnoliopsida; order Lamiales; family Lamiaceae; genus Salvia; species Salvia splendens. Next base: position 22,525,890 of record NC_056049.1, read on the forward strand.
AGAACAGAAGAGAGGGAGCGAGAGAACAGAGAGAGAGCGTCTGAGAGTAGAGAGAGAGTGAGAATATGAGAATCATCGAGAAAGACCAAGGGTCTCACTCTCATAACAAACACAAACCTGGATCCAACGGCTGGAGACAAGGATCCGAGTGAGAGGGGCACGTGGCGGCATCCAGGAGTGAGAGGTGAGTGAATTGGGTCAGGCCCAATTAAGATACACATGGGCTACAAATAAACCAGGCCCAAATGAAGTCCACCAATATTCAACATGAGGGATAATGAGTGTTTGAGATTGACGACAATGGTGTCCAAGAAATGAGATTGGGAGCATTTGAGGGGATATAAATGAAGAGTCTCAGTGAAAATGGTATCGAGCCATACAATGTCCAAATATAAGAGTGGGAGAGTAAGATCGGCAGCGGCGCCGGAAGACGGCGAGACGGAGTAGCTGGTTACAATTTTGATAGCCATTGAGATTTTATGTGAGATATAGCTTGGCTGATTTACAAATACTCTATAAGAAATGATATTTAACCAACTAGCTAGATAAGCACCTGACGGATATTTGAATAAAAAGGTACTATTAATTGAAAGATTTAATATCATAATGATCGGACTCTTTTATGAAAAAATTGCTGAAAATTTTAATAACCAGTTCAACCGGTTGGCGGTTTCCAATCAAACTGGCCGATTCAAAACAGCTTAACCTAACCTTCCGGCGGTTTTATGTGGTGAATTGGACTATAGCTTGAGCACCGGTTTATAGCTGAATCGGCCCGATTTTTAAAACGCTGATTGCAAATAATATGAAAACGATATGATGAAGAAACTAGACACACATACGGGAGATCCTACATGATATCGGGAAAGATATCAAATTTGAAAAATGAAAGCCTGTACGGCAGTACGTAACGATGTGCCTTATCAATTACTCCATTCATTATTTTGTTTCGCATTATGTAATTTGCTTTCGCATGACTTGCATCCCAAATGTAAATTCATAAATATTGTAACTTTTTGAATTTTATTTATAAATTAATTTAGAAGAATAATTGAAAATAATACTGCAAGAAACAAAAAATGCAAAAGTAAGTGACCGTTCGAAAAACTAATGCTCAATTATTGTAGATGAAAATAAATAACTGTAGCACAATGATGTGCCTGCCATTATTTTCTGGAGATGCTTAGGCAATCCACATAGGTTTTCAGAATCACATGCATATATATAAGTGAGTATATACTTTATCCGTCATCCATAAATAAGAGTCACATTTCTTTTTTATACGAGTTTTAAAAAATATTAAGAAAAAATAAATAGAAAAAAGTTAGATATTAGTCTCACTTATATATACTCCCTCTGTCACACTTTAAGTGACACATTTTCCTTTTTTGAGATGTCCCACCCTAAATGACAATTTTTTAAATATGAACACATCACTGTTTACTTTTCTATCTCTTTTACTTTATTCACAATACTACATAAAATTTATTGCCGAACTAGAAATGCACTTAGAGTGGGAAACATGGTTATTACTTTTAAATGAAATTTGAAACCTATTAGTATCTTTTATAATAAAATTAAACCGTGACTCATGTTCGTGACAATGGAAAGAGTATATATGAGTGCATTTTCTATTATTTAAAATTATAGCAAGTATTTTAACAAAAATATAGCTACTCCTATCAACTGCAGCGGGTGATTTAATCAACATAGCTTCCCAAAGAAAGAGTCCAAAAGTTTAAATGTTTAATAGAAAGATATCGATGGAAGAAAGCAGCGCAAATCCGTCGGCGCATATTCTGATAATTCCGATACCACTTCAAGGGCATGTGAACTCTATGCTCAACCTTGCGGAGATCCTCTGCCTCTCCGACCTCCACGTCACCATTCTCCTCTCCGATCACACCCACCACCGCCTCCTCCCCACGCCAGCCTCGCCTCCCGCTTCTCCAGCTACACCGGCTTCCACGTCGCCACCATCTCCGACGGCCTCCCCGACGACCACCCCCGCTCCGGCAGCCGTGCTGTGGATATCGTGCAAAGCCTTGGGGAGGTTGGTGGGCCGCAGTTCCGCCGCCTCATGGTGTCGACTGATACGATGAGTGACGGCGGAGCTTGGCCGCGCGTGAGCTGCCTTATCATGGACGGGATGCTGAGTTTCCCAATTCCGGTCGCTGAAGAAATGGAGATTCCGTTCATGTATTTTCCGACGATCAGCGCCTGCGGCCTTTGGCCCTATTTCTGCATTCAAGAGATCATCAAGGCGGAGAGAGTGGTGGCGTCGCAAATGGAGTGATGGTGTGAATCCAATGCAGATTCCTTGGTTCGGAAACAAGGTGAGTTGAATAGCGAGAGGGGGCTGAATTTGATCTCGTCGGAGGAGTAAACGGCCACGGCATTTGTGCAACCAGGTGATGGTGATAGAAATCCATGGGTTCCATCCTAAAACCAATTGGTGATAGGATGAGAGGCCATGAAACTAATACAGTGGATTAATCGACGTGCGATATTATTATATTCATTTTTATGTTTCAATTGCCATTAGATGGAAATCGACAGCAGGCTTGGGATGGTTGGACACTACGAAAGAGAAGTCATCGTCGGAGGTGGCGATTGTGAGGGAGAGGGAGTCGCCGGCGGTGTATCGGGAAACGGGCATGGAGGCGGAGGAGAGGGGGAAGATGATTTTGGATGATGGTGGAAGGAAATGTTTGAGCGTGAGCAAAAATGAGTGCTTGAGATTTACAATTATAGTGTCCACGAAATGAGAGTGGGAGCATTTGAGGGGGTAGAAGTGGAGTGTCTCAGTGAGAACGAAGTCAAGCCATATCATGTCGAAATATAAGAGTGGAATCGTAGCTCTGCGCCGGCGCCGGAAGAGTAACTCTCAATAATTTTCACAGCCATTCAAATTCGGTCTATGGGATTCGAAGACCTTCCACCGATCACATTATATATTTACATATTTTTTTAACTTGATTTAGGAAGTGAAACTCACATTTTATTAATTTATTCTACTCATAACAATTATAAAATTAATTTATAAAAATTGAATGTATATTTCATTAACTTATTTGATTAATTTTTTTTCATAAAATTAAACAAATTTTTAAAATTTGCAACAATCAAATATGAGACATTTTCAACGAAAATAGAAGAGAATATACCACTAAAATTATTTATTGGATCTTGATACCAACCGTCCGAATTGAACTCAAGGAATCAAGTTAATAATCTTGTGAAATTTGCATTACAGGGGTTAATGGGTCATTTGGGTGGATTTGGTCAATTTTATCTGTAGAAAGTCCGATATGTTAATTAAAGACTCGTGTGTTAATTAAAGCAAAAGAATTTAATTAATCACGCTCAACAACCCAATCGATTAATTACTTCGAATTATTATTCAGCGAAAGCATCACGCTTTCGGAAACAATTATTTAGTCCAGCAATTAATTATAATAGTTTAAAACAGCCCAAACCAACTCCATCTAATTTATTCATGAGGTCCAATACGTTTACTTTTATTTGGCAAGTCTTTCAATCATTAAAGGCCCAAGTCTTATTTTTCAGCCCAAGTTCATTAATATAAAAACCACCTGGCCCAATTAGGAAAAGAAGAACAAACAAGCCCACGTACTCCCTCCCTTCTTTCTCTCTCCCTTGTCTCTAGTTTGATGCAATTACGGTTTCATGTACAATATAGCACACAATCATGTAAAATAGGAGGCTCACACCACCAGTTTTCACTCTACGGCATTAGTAACTTCACTCTACTGCATTGGCAACTTCACTCTATTGCAACTTCACTTTACTGGACGTGAACTTCACTCTACTTGACTTGAACAACACCACATCCTAATCTCCACATAACCGAATCAAACCTCGGAAATATCCGATACAATCGGAGAAGAAAAAAAAATAGATCGACTGAAATCAAACGCCGAAGAGAGAAAGATTGAACTGATTCAAAAATGAGAAGAAATATATCGTGAACACGAAGATTCACTTCCGAAACAAATCGTGAACACAGAGATTCACTTGAGAAAAGCTGAAATAGATCGTGAATACAGAGAGTCACTTGAGAAAAACTATGAGAAAGCCGAATTCAATCGGCGATAGAGAAAAAACAACCGAATTCAATCGGTGATTTGAGAAGATAAGAACCGAATTCAATCGGTGAGAAAAACAAAAAAAAGTGAGAAGAAATTGCGGATCCAAAAAAATTTTGAAGAACTCCGTCGAAGTCGGATGCGGCGGAGATGAAGCACGCAGCGGAAGATTTTTGCTCTGATACCATGTCAAGTTTTATCAAACCGATCATGGTGAAAATCAGAGGTGAAATGTGAAGAAATGATATATCTCCATTGATGGAGAATGAAGGAAAAATGCAGAGGAAAAGTGATGAAGAAGAAAGAGAACAAAGGAGAGTAATTTTCATTAATGGACTACATTGTGAAAGTTGTTTTCAAACTACACCAAGCTATGCCTTATATAGGCTTACATCTAACTAACTAAGAGCATCTCCAATGCACGGATGTCCCACTCGGACATCCACTAGGACTTTCCAAAAACACCTCTTGCCACGTCACTAGGACTTCCCATCCCACTGTCACGTCACTAGGACTTCCCCTGCACAATCCGCCCTTCCCATCGCCCTTCCCACTAGGACTTCCCGCAATAAAAAAAATTACAAATTCACAAATAAAGCAATTTACGTTTACGGAAATAAAATTTCAACACGCATACGAACGGGAAAAATTAACTAACTTCATTAAAAAAAAAAACATACATGATTCGAAAAAAAAATTACATAGTAATAAAATAAAAAAAGTAATAACATCAACGTCAACCCCTCCGCGTCCAAACCTCTTCGATAATATCGTGCTGAAGTCGAACATGGGCATCTGTTTGCCGCATGTCGGCAAATGCACGCATCCGCTCGACCTCTCCATGAGGTACCCCCATATTCACATTCGCGGTGGCCACGCCGTGACTTGGACCTGCACCCGTATCATCTTCATTGGTCCACTGAGTCAGTTCCGCAGCTTCATTTTCGACAATCATGTTGTGCATTATGATACATGCGTACATGACATCGCCGATGTTGGGAGGTACTCGTCGAACATGTCGGCCGCACCTCCGTACGCCAGTTGTCTGATTGCGACAGTGCACTTCTGTAAGGGCGTGAGTCCGGGTTTGCCAACTGCATCCTCCCTAATCCTAAAATACAGGTATCTTCTCTCTAAAGCACCCACGATATGCATAAACAGCGGACGATGCATCCTAAAATGTCGCCGAAATAAGGCATCCCCAAAACGCGGCTGCGGAGCGAAGTTGTCCTGATACAACCGAATATGTGCAGCAAGGTGGTCACGGGGTATTGTAGTTCGACGACGGATCGGCCGATGTACCGCCGCCTGCTGCCGCCGCTGCTCCCTCTGGTGTAGCAGCCTATCTATCGCACCTTCCACAACGACCTCCAATTCATCCTCGCTATCACTATCATTAGCCATTCTAGATATACTTGAAAATAGAGATGTAGAGAGAGAAACTTATTAACACAAGTGGTGCGAATGAAATGAAGTTCAACGAGCCGTATATATAGAGTTTTAAAATAAATAAATAAATAAATAAATAAATACCGGACGTCCGACCCGGACGTCCGCCCGCCCGTCGCCCGCACGTCCGAGGACATCCGACGTCCTTACGGGACGTTCGTATTCGAGTTGCCACGCCACAATGGCGGACGTCCCGATCGCCCGTCGCGGATGTCCGACCGGACGTCCGCCTTTGGAGATGCTCTACATAACTCCTCTAACTAACTAACTAACTCTAATAAGATCACATCGCTTCCCCATCTTTTTAATTTGGCAAGGTCTGTTATTTAATGGGCCAAGTTTCGCATTAGTTTGGGCCGGACTTTATTAAGGTTATGGGCCTAATAATTAGGTAGTTGAATGTGCTCTTAGTTTTAATTTTTGTACGTGTTGGATTTAATCTATGTTTGGATTTTGTTTTGAATTGGTATTGGGATCTTCAATTAAATTGTTTGGTGCAACCAGTCAATGCTTAGTAGCTTCGTTAATAAAATTTACGTATTATTCATTTAAAAAGCAAAAATTGTTGTAATATTATAGTCCCTCTGTCCGTGAAAAAATATCTTATTATGCTATTTTGGGATGTCCAAAATCTTATTGTTTTTTTTCCATTTTAGATAAGTAGACCATTCAGTTAACTCATCACTTTCATATTCTATTATAAAACCAATATATAAAAGTTTAGTCTACTTTTCACTAACTCATTTTTCTATTTTTCTTCACAAAGTCAAACAATTTCTTAAAATCAGTGTCAAGTCAAAATGAAACTATAAATGGCGGACGGAGGAAGTCCAAATCAAAAACATTGTAGAAACTCCATTCGTCGTATTAAAAATGACTGACTTACCTTTTTTATTTGCCCAACCAAGATACTCATTACTAAAATTAAAAATCACCATGCTTTGTTAAATTTATCTTTAAATGTTGATTGATATATATTCTTCTTTTTTGTCATTTTTAAGGTTGTGCGGCCAAAATAGCCTCAACATTGCTAATTAAACTAATCCCCTACTCCAACCAAATTATCCCATCTCTGAATGATCAAATGTTCTCTTATTTGTTCCCTACTCTGCAAATCATCCCTATGTAAACATTAAACCCCAATTTTATTAAACATCCAATCAATTTCTCCACAACAATGGCAACAATCTCTCTCCACTCCTCCTACAACCTAAGAGCCACCAAAACGGCTCTCAACACATGCACCGTGCAGCAGCCCCGCGCCGCCCTCAGCCGCCTCCACATGCTCCTCCACGCCTCCGTCCAGGTCCTCCCGTGGGGCCTCATCGCCCTCGCCGAGCTCATCTTCGCCGCCGTGTGGACCCTCTCGAAGGCCTTCCGCCTCCGTCCGGTGGCGCGCGCGGCGGCGCCGGAGAATCTCCCCGGCGACGGCAGCCTCCCCGGCGTCGACGTGTTCGTGTGCACGGCGGACCCGAAGAAGGAGCCCGTGGCAGAGGTGATGAACACGGTGGTGTCGGCGAAGGCGATGGACTACGCAGCGGAGAAGCTGGCTGTGTACTTGTCGGACGACGGAGGCGCCGCGGCGACGCGGTATGCGATCAAGGAGGCCTGCCGTTTTGCGGAGAGTTGGTGCCGTTTTGTAGGGTGTATGGGATCAAGACGAGGTGCCCTGAGGCGTTTTTCTCGTCTCTTGGTGAAGACGAGAGGGAAGCTTTGGAGAGCGATGAGTTTAATGCTAAATTGGATCAAATCGAGGTAAATTCACAAAAGGTATTTGTAAAATTGTATAATTGTTTGATATATATAGGCCTAGGGAATATTATACATGGTAAGATTTTCTTAATCAAATCTCCCTAATTAATCGGCTAAATATCACGTTCAATCTTTTCCTGATTTAACGCAATCTCCTTTATTTTGCGAGATATTCTCTGATCTCCAACACTCCCCCTCAAGTTAAGTGACAGGATCCCCAAAACTTAATTTGCCCAAAACTTAACTTGCCCAAAACTTCGTGAAAGTTCTTTGCAGACACGACCTTGGTCAAGATGTCTGCTAGTTGATCTTCGGACTTCACATATGGAATTTCTACAATATTCTCTTCAAGGTTCTCCTTTATGAAATGTCGATCAATCTCGACGTGTTTGGTTCTATCATGTTGCACTGGATTTTCTGAAATACTAATTGCTGCCTTATTGTCACAGAGTAGTTTGCAAGCCTTTTGTGATTCGAGGTTTAGTTCTTTCATTACCCTTCTTAGCCAAAGAATTTCAGTGAGTCCACTTTTGATGCCTCGGAATTCGGCTTCTGCACTTGACAGGGCCACTACTTTCTGCTTCTTACTCCTCCAAGTGACCAAATTGCCGCCCACAAAAGTGAAGTAACCTCATGTCGACCGCCTATCAACCGGGTTCCCTGCCCAGTCTGCATCAGTGTATCCATGAATATCAAGATGTCCATTTTTTCGGAACAGTACTCCATGTCCGGTTGTTCCCTTCAGATAGCACACAACTCTAAGTGCTGCCTCCCAGTGCTCGTCCTGTGGGTTATGCATAAACTGACTAAGCACTCCAACTGCATATGCAATATCTGCCCGAGTGTGGGATAGATAGATGAGTTTTCTTACCAGCCTTTGGTAGCTGCCTCGATCAGTTGACGCTGCTCCTTTGATTATTTGAAGGCCATGGTTCTGCACCATTGGAGTATCTGCTGGTTTACACTCTAGCATCCCTATTTCCGTCAAAAGGTCAAGAACATATTTCCGTTGACTAATGAAGATTCCTTTTCCAGATCTGAGCACTTCGATCCCAAGGAAATATTTGAGGTCTTCTAGATTCATCATCTCAAACTCTGTAGCCAAATGCCCCTTGAGATCTTTCATTTCCTCTACATCATCCCCTGTAATGATCATATCATCCACATAAATTATCAGGCAGGTGATCTTCTCTCCTCTCCGCTTGATGAAAAGGGTGTGGTTAGAGTTACTCTGCCGATAGCCGTATCGTTTTATAACTTCTGTGAATCTCCCGAACCAGGCTCTCGGGGATTGTTTCAACCCATATAGAGTTTTCTTTAACTTGCACACCTTGCCTTGTCCAAATTCTTCCGTGAAGCCTGGTGGGGCCTCCATATAGATAGGATCCTTCAATTCTCCATGAAGAAATGCATTGGTGACGTCATATTGATGAAGTGGCCAGTCCTTGTTTGCTGCAATGGACAGTAACACTCTTACAGTGTTCATTTTTGCGATTGGGAAAAAGTCTCTGAGTAATCAATTCCCTGAGTCTGATATACCCCTTTGCGACTAATCGAGCTTTGTATCGCTCAATACTCCCATCTGCTCTTCGTTTGATCGTGAAGACCCATCTATAGCCAACTATATGTTTCCCATCGGGCAATGGGCTGACCTCCCAAGTACCGTTTCGTTTCAGTGCTTTCATTTCGACGAGCATTGCCTCCCTCCAGTGCTTGACTTTGAAGGCTTCTTCAAAGGTTCTAGGAATCTCCTCTTCACATACTGCTGTATGGAATGCCCTTGCCATTTTGGATATGTTGGCTTCAGCAAAGTTAGCCACCGAGTATCTGCTTTTCCTCCCTATTCGTTCAGGGGAGTATCTCTTGGGCGGAATCCATCTCGTACTTCTTGGAGGAAGCACGTACTGCCCTGTATCCTGGTCAATAGTAGTATCTTCTCTCTCTTCTTCTTCTGTATTAGGTGAGTCGGGAACAATATATGAACTGTCATGATTCGGACTAGATATTACCTCGGATTCCATTACGGTAGGATCAGAGGAACGCGGCGGAAGCGTTGTCGGGATTGTCTCTGCAAACGGGATCGGCTCATGAACAGTGCCAGCTTGCTCTGTTGGATCCGAATCAAAGTTACTTGGCACATACCACCGAAGGGAGTCATTTTCTTGGGTCTCCCCCTGTCTCACACTCTCCCCCTGAGTCCCAAGGTGGTAGAAGAATTCGGTCTCAAGGAAGTTGCAGTTCATGGTGGTAATTACTCGTTTAGTCTTGGGGTCATAACATCTATAGCCCTTCTGATTAATCCCATATCCCATAAAAACGCACTTAATTGCACACGGGGAGAATTTATTTCTTTCATGCTTGGGAACGTGTACATAAACGGCGCAGCCAAAGGTTTTAGGTAGTAAGGATAAGGCTGAGGGAATTTTGGTTAAGGTGGAAAGGTGATCTAGAGGTGTTTTTCTGTTTAGTGTTTTAGTGGGAAGTCGATTTAGGAGGTAAACCGAGGTGGCTATGGCTTTAGGCCAAAAAAATGGGGGTACCTTTGAATCAAATAGGAGGGCTCTGGTCATTTCGAGGATGATTCGATTTTTCCGTTCTGCTACCCCATTCTGTTATGGTGTGTGGGAACAAGAAGTTTGGTGTACTAACCCATTTTCTCCAAAATATTTTGTCATGGAACTTTTTAAAAATTCCCCCCCATTATCAGATCGTAGGATTTTGACGGACGTCTGGAATTGAGTTTGAATCATTTTATAAAAGAGCAAAAATTTGTCATATACTTCAGATTTATGTTTCATGAAATAAACCCAAGTAGCTCTACTGCAATCATCCACGAATATCACAAAGTACTTAAAACCAGAACTAGTTCCTATATGCGCTGGGCCCCACACATCAGAATGTATCATGGAAAAAACAGTGTCAACACGGGTATCATTTGGTTTAAAAGAGTTTCGGTGGCTCTTGGCCAAAACACATGCTTCACAAGAGAAGTTTCTAGGAACAAAAAGTTTAAGAAATAAGGATTTCAAATAACCCGGAGAGGTATGGCCCATCCGACGGTGCCAAAGCCAAGTATCTTGATTAGTGGATCCGTGAGCAAGCATTGCCGCACCATCTTGTCGAGCAATCTCATCCAAAAAGTAGAGCCCATGACGCTCAGTGCCACGTCCAATAATCTTCCCCGTCCGGATATCCTGTAACATACAGAAGTTTGGGTGCATCAGCAAAGTACAATTTAAATCCTTAGTCACATGACTAATTGACATTAACTTCTGAGACAATTTAGGAACATAAAGGCAGTTGGGAATATGAACATTCGGAAAGATTTCTATAGTTCCTGCCCCTTCGACTGGTGTTATTCCTCCGTTTGCAGTTTTTATATGAGACTTAGGAGTCTTATGAATTTCCAAAAATCACGTCTGTCGTGTGACATAGTGTCGGTGGCCCCACAATAAAAAATCCATCCCGTGTCATTAACAATATCACAATCTCGAGCCTCAAATGCATATGATAAATTTTCTAAGCATGCAAAGGAATTTTTGCATAAAATGGGGTTAGTTCTGCAATTATCAATGAGCTGGGGGTATTTTCTACTATAATTATCGGAACGGGGGCGTTTGTCAGAATACTTAAAAAGTGGGGACTTATTAGCAAGTAGGGTTTTATTAGGGTTAGGGTTCTCAACCCCTAACCCTCTACCTCCAATTTCGCCGCCTCCATCCAATCTGAGAGAGGCGATCATCGCCTCTGCCGTCTTTCCCCCACCACCGCTGTTCTCGCCGCACCCGCTACCGCCGGTTGGGAGGCCGCCGGTATCTGGTCTCTTCTCCTGGTGTCCCGTCGTCTCTTGGCTTCCCTCTGTCGGGTTCCTTCCTTCACCGTTGGTTCCGATGGCGATTTTGGCCTTTCCGGCCTTCTCTTCTTCCCACCACTCTGGATACCCCACCAATTGGAAACACGTTTCATTTGTATGCTTGTGCATTCCACAATGAGAGCACCAGAGTCTTGATATGTCCGGTTTGTTGTTTCCCCGGCGGTTGGCGGCGGAGCGTTGCATCGGTGGCAGTTGTCCTCTGTTCTGTGGCTGTGATGGACGGTACTCTCGAGCTCCAAACCCGAATCCGACCCCGATGATGTCTCATTTCCGACGGTGATGGAGGTTGCATCGGATGCCAGCGACATGATCTTGAGTCGAGCCGCCTCCCATTTCACCCACCCATATGCTACGTCGGCTGAGGGGTAGGGATCCTCCTTGAGGATCTCGCGTCGGATCCAGTCGTACTTCTCGTTCAATCCGGTGAGAAATTTAAATAGTCGTAATTCAGATTTGATGTCCCGGTATTGTGTTACTCCTTTGTCACATCAATTCACCGTTTTTTGTGGGCATCGATCGATGTCGATCCAAATCCCATGAAGCCTGCTCCAGTAGGCTTCCAATGTTGAATCTCCTTGCATAATTCTGTTTGCCTTGTCTCGCAGATCATATATGAGATATGAGTCTGCCGAACTTGCGAAAGTAACGGCGAGAGTATCCCACAGTGCCTTCGCCGTTTGGTGATGTGCGAAATCGGCGATGAGGTTGGTTTCCATGTTGTCAATGATCCAGGAGAAGACTATTAGGTCTATCTCCTCCCAATCGGTATATCCCTTCTCCGTTGGTAGTGGCGGAGGTGGGGCTCCTGATATATGGCGGTAGACTCCTCGGCCGCCTATGGACACTTTCATCAATCGTGCCCATAATGGATAGTTTGAGCCGTTCAACTTGAAGACTATGGTAACACTCTTACTCGACCTGATCTTCTCGGCAACAGGTTCGATTTCTGGTTTCTCGTCTGCCATTTTTCTGGCTGGATTGGTCTTCTCGCCGTTTCGATCGAGAGAGGTATGTTTTTGGGGCTATGATGATAGTTTTCTGAGCCTAACCTGCTCGGATGCCATGTAAAATTGTATAATTGTTTGATGTATTATTCACAATGAGGTTATACATCATATATAGGCCTAGGGAATATTATACATGGTAAGATTTTCTCAATCAAATCTCCCTAATTAATCGGCTAAATATCACGTTCAATCTTTTCCTGATTTAACGCAATCTTCTTTATTTTGCGAGATATTCTCTGATCTCCAACAGTATTGACTGTCCTAGATCAAATTTGGAGAGCGATGAGTTTAATACCCCATTTTGGCTAAGATCAAATTTGAAAGTTTTCCATATATCAACTGTGACGCCCCACATTTCGAACCCTAATTTCCGAACCCTAAGACGATTGCATTTATTTTCTTTTATTGTCACGAATTAAATGACGAATTGTTATGTGTTTGCTTTGGTGACCTAATTTTGATTTGACCAAGTCAAATTCATTGATTTTATGACGTGGCTTTAATTAATTAATGCGGAATGATATATATTGCGGTAAATTATATTTTATGGGGAGTGAGATTTAATTAGGATCATAAATAATTACCTTGCCCTTTTATTGAGGAAAATTCGACCACTACTAATTATTGGAGAGGGATTCTGTTTTTCTTGGATTTAATTATTTGTCTTGTGATAATTATCCAAATTAAATCCAAAGCCTAATTATCCTATTTCTTCATGAGGAAAAATCGATCCCTATGATTTTTCTAAGGGGGATTTCGAAATCTCCCAATTTTTGGGTTCATTGTTTATTTTGATCCCTTATTTATTTCTTTCCATGATTTAATTGGAATATCCTAGCAAATCTTACCTTTCCTTAATTTATTAAAGATTTGGAAATTATTCCTTGTGGGAGAAATAAATCAAACGCCCACTACCATATAATCTGAGAGGATTTTTATTAATTTTCTGCTCCGTATTATTTTATTCTGCTCCGTGAAAATACCAAATTAAATCAAAGGCTAATTAAATAGCCAAGATTTTCGAAAATTCCTCCTTATTTCCCCCCTCAAATTCACGCCAATCATCTCCCTCAAATCCCCTCAAATCTTTATTTAATTTATTCTCCCAAATCTTCAAATTAATTGTGGGATATTTTATTTTCAACTCTATAAATAGAGACTAAACTAAAACCTAAACCCTTGCCACCCAATCCCACATGCCTACACTCTCTCTCACACGCCCATTCTCTCTTCCCCACTCTCCCCACACTTGTTCTTCTACTCTACTCAAGATCCTTTCGATTCGCCAAGAGTTTGTTGAAGAATCAAGAGTTATATTCGTTTCTACTGATTGTTTCGTTCAAGAAAGGTACAATCAAACCTCTATTCTTCATTCCTCTCCATCTAAACATTCTTTTGACTCCCTCATGCATATAGTGAGTGTAAGGATTTCAAATCTAAGGATTTAATCGGTGGGAATTTGTATTTGTATGTGTGTATGCGTTTTGAATGAAATTGTATGAAGATTTAATGAATCATTGGTGAATAATGTATGATTATATGAAAACATGAGTGTGAGGACTCTTTTAAGCATGTTTGTGTGTTAAAACCATGAAAAGGTTGTGTTTGAATGAATGGGGATAAAACCCTAATTCGAATTTTTAAGCATTGAAAACTGTGGATTCGGACAGCAGATTCCGACACGTTTTTGACCGACCAAATGAACTCATTTTTATTAGATTCTTTTTTCTGAGTAAACTTTATGATGTCTTCTGTGTTGTGTGTGAATTTCAACTCATTTGGACAAAATATGAATGTTTGGTGAATTTTTGAAGTTGACTGCGCAATTCTGCCGGAAAATGTTTTCTCAAATAGTAGGTTACGTTTTCGATTTGACTGACCTAAAAAGGTTATTTTGACATGAAATTTTAACTGGAAGTTATTTGATGAGTCTACTGCATTGTGGTAAAATTTTAGCCCCAACAGAAGTCGGGTGAGTTTTTATTAATTTTTATAAAATGGTTGCGCAGTGCTGCCAGATTTCTATCTTTACAAAAACAACTATGTTGTTATAAGTGATATACATGATTTATATATGTGATGACGTGAAGTGTTATTCAAAGATGGGGAAAAAGGGGAACGTTAGGGACATGCATAATATTAAGTCGATGTTTGTGACTGATTGATAATATATATTATCTAAAGGTGATAACTCGTGCGCAAAGCGTGATAGCAAAGGGAAAGCAGTACTTGAAATCTAAACGGTCGAGGTGGACTCTCTTTTAAATAAGGACGATGTCCTAAATGCTTTATTGATGAAAAATTTCTATGATTATCATGCCGTGATTTGTTTTAACGTGCCTATCTGATGTGGCTTTTGCCACTGTTATATAAATCGAATTCGGGTCCTCGTAGGGCCGCAAACCCTACGTGGATTAGTGTACACCTATGATAGACTGTGTGCTAGCGTACGGGCTGGCCGGTCTAGTGGCTTGGTTTGTGGCCACATTCCAAGTCATGTATTGGCAGATATGGTTGACGTCTATGGGAAAATGACTGCGCAGTCGCTATTCTGAACAATGGAAAATATTTTGGGTGCCTAAGGCCTTTCTAAAGCTCAAACCCCGATGGTTACTTACGTATGGTATGATAACATATACTCTTATTTAAAATGTTTTCGGCATGAGCCACTGAGTATTTTTTTATAGTACTCAGCCCTGCATGTGTTTTCCCTATGTGCAGGATGAGCGGCGACGAGCGGTTGGTGGTGTTGAGCAGAATTAATAATATACTATGGTTGTTTTGAAACTCCGAGTGTCGTTGTGTCTTTACACATGACTTCACTCTTCTCTTGGATGCTTCCGCTGTGATATTTTCTTTACTATATTTTTTATTTAACTATGAAACTGTTTGTTGGTATGTTTGAAAACTTATTATCTTTTGAATAAATGCTAAACCTTTAGTTTTTATTTATTTATTAAACTTAAATTCTTGGTCAGACTTTTATTGAAACCCTAGTCTTCTATGTCTGTTCATTAAGTCCTTTTAATCACGATCGCCCGCTTTTATTAACCCTAAAGGGTGGTCATGACATCAACTGTCCTAGATCATTATGAATAAGGATGTTCCTCCATATATCAAAAAGGATGTTTTTCAGACCAAGTGTTGTGAGTACTTCTTATTTCCTTGAGAGGGGAGTCTATAAAAAATGTATTCCGTTTTATTTTCATAATTAATAAATTTAAAAGTTAAAATATTATTATACCTCTCTTATTGCTTCTATTTAACCTGATGAATCCCTCCCGGAGCCCGAACACAACTTCGGGGTCTCTGGAAAGTTCATCGATTCAGTAAAAGCACTCGACACTAAATACGAAAATTTCCCAAAACATGTCAACACAAAGGTAAATATAACCCAAACCCAAACCCTAGCCCTAAAAACTTAATTCTTGATGATAAAACAGATTGGTTATTAATGTAGAAAATGGAAGTACATGGAGCTGCAAGTGGACATGCACGTACCTGAGCATGGCTAATATGGAATGCATAAACACGTAAGAAGCTTCTGGAGCTGATGAGTTGGAATGCTGACGTGGAGTTAGTTAGATGTTGGTTAGTTAGATTTTTTGGAGCTATGTAGTATAAATAGATAGCTCATGCTTTGTATGAGTTGAGACATTGTATTCTCTTTTATCTCTATCAATAAAATTTCAGTTTTCTTCCATTGATGGAGCTTAGATGCTCAGTTCGATATTTCCTACATGGTATCAGTGAACATTCATGTTTTCCTCTTTGATCTAGATCTCTCTCTGTTTTGATCTGCCTTCATTTTCTCTCCTTGATCAAAATGAATGGCCGCCGGGGTAATGCAAACAACAACGGCAACAACACCAATGCAGGCAACAACAATGGAGCTAATCCTCACTTTGAAGACACTAGCAGTGCCTATTATATGCATCCGAGCGATAATCCAGCTCTCACTTTGGTTTCTCAGCCTTTGGTCGGTTCGAACTACATCAATTGGAGTCGATCAATGACTACTGCGTTAATTGCGAAAAACAAGCTGGAATTTGTTAATGGAGCTCTTCTTCGTCCAGATAGTGAAGATCTACTCTATCATTCATGGATTAGGTGCAATAGTATGGTTGTTTCCTGGATCAGGAATTCGATTTCCTCTCAGATCTGCTCCAGCATTATGTATTTGGATGATGCTCGGGATATATGGTTGGATCTACGTGATCGTTTCTCAGTTTGTGATTCAGCTCACATATATCAGTTGGGGCAGAAATTGATGTCATTATCTCAAGGATCTGATGATATCAACACTTACTTCACCAATCTACGAATTGTTTGGGATGAATATAAGAACACTCAACCGATTTCATGGTGTATATGTACTACCTGTAGATGCCGTAGTACAACCAGATGGCACAACCATCAGGAAGAAGAATGTATGATGCAATTTTTGGTTGGTTTGAACTCATCATACTCTCAGATTAGATCTCACATCCTGTCCATGGTTCCTCTGCCGACTTTATCGAAGGCCTTCTCTCTAGTGTTGCAAGAGGAAAGACAGCGTTCTATTGAAGGAAATGTTCCTCCATATAATCCTCCTACATTGAGTGAACAACCTTACTCTGCAAATACTGCTCCTTATTCTGCAAATGCTGCATCTTCTTCCTTCAATCGAAGGTTATGTTCTCACTGTGGAAAGACAAATCACACTGTGGATAGGTGCTTTGTTTTGCATGGATTTCCTCCAGGATTTGGAAAAGGAAAGTATAAACCAGGATCTAAGGATTTTGGACCAAGTAAATCAGTAAATTTTGTTGAAGAATTTTCTACTGATCTGATGGATAAACCTATGCAATCTCAGTCTTCTGCAACATCTGTTATGCCAACATATGATCAATATCAGCAATTGATTTCTCTCTTGCAGAGTCAACTTGCCACCAACTCTTCCACAACTCCTTCAGCCGCACTCAATACCTCACAAACCTCTCAGTCTTCTCCTTTTTCAGGTACTACTCTTTACATTCCTTTTACAGCAAGTGCTAATGTTCCTAATGCTGTATGGCTCCTTGATACCGGAGCAACACATCATGTTTGCTGCAATCTATCATTGTTTGTTTCCTCTAACCCTGTGAATAATGCCTCGGTGAACTTACCAAATGGTTCTACAGCCTCCATTTCTCACATAGGAACAGTGTGTTTAACACCTACAATAACACTAGAATCTGTTATCTATGTTCCTTCCTTCAGCTTTAATCTCATTTCTGTAAGCTCACTGACTAGTTCTCTATCTTGCTCCATAATCTTCACTCCCAACTCTCTTGTGATTCAGGAAGCTTCTCGGGAAGTTGTGATTGGGAGGGGTAATCGATTGGGTAACTTATACATGCTTCAAGTGGATTCTGCCTCAGAAAACTCACCTTCTGCCCAATTTTCTAATTCTTCTGTCAATTCTGTTGTTTCTATGGATGTTTGGCACAAAAGACTTGGCCATTTATCTTTTACCAAGTTGAAATCTATGTCTGAGATACTTTCATTCAGAAATAAATCTCATTCTCTGTGTGAAATTTGTCCTATAGCCAAGCAACAACACTTACCTTTTTCAAAATCTGATTATGTTGCTTCTTGTATCTTTGACCTCATTCATTGTGATGTTTGGGGACCCTTCAATCCACCAACTCATCAAGGATACAAGTATTTCCTTACTATAGTTGATGATTGTTCAAGATTTGTTTGGACTTTTTTGATGCAAAACAAATCTGATGTTTCCACTATACTTAAACAATTTTTCAACATCATTCTCACCCAATTCTCCAAAAAATCAAGGCTATTCGTTCAGATAATGCTCCTGAGTTTAACTTAACTCATCTATATAGCCTCTTTGGGACAGTGGTACAACACTCATGTGTTGAAACTCTGCAACAAAATGCTCGTGTTGAAAGAAAACACAAACATCTATTGAATGTGGCTAGAAGTTTGATGTTTCAGTCACACTTGCCTATTCAATATTGGGGTGATTGTATCTTGAATGCCTCATATCTGATAAACAGGACTCCATCTTCTGTCCTCAGTGACAACATGACTCCTTTTCAAGCCCTTTTCCTTAAACCACCATCATATACTCATCTTAGAACCATAGGATGCCTCTGCTATGCTTCCACCTTGGACAGAGGCAGAACCAAATTTTCTCCAAGAGCCACAAAGTGTGTTTTATTGGGATATCCTGCTGATTATGAAGGATACAAATTGCTTGAGCTTGACACTATGCAAGAAATAATCACAAGGAATGTTGTTTTTCATGAGGATGTTCTTCCTCTCTCACATCTGTCACCATCTGAATTTCCCACTGAAATTCAGAATAATTCTTCTTCTCCTCACATGTCATCATCTGGATTCCCCACTGGAGTTCAGAATCCTTCTTCTTCCTCAAACCTGCACAGCAATACTCCAGATCCTACCACCACAAGAACGGGCAGACTCACAAAGCAACCTACTCATCTCACAGATTACATATGTAATTCTGTTTCTTCTTGCTCCTATCCCATTTCTGCTCACTTCTCTCTTTCCAAACTGAGCCCAGAATATCTGAAATATGTCATTCTCATGTCCTCCATATATGAGCCAGCTACCTATAAACAAGCCTCAACCATTAAAGAGTGGAAGTTGGCAATGCAAGAAGAGCTTTCAGCCTTCATAAGAACAGATACTTGGTACATAACTGTTCTTCCTCCAGGGAAAGTTCCCATTGATTGCAAATGGGTGTATAAAGTGAAATACAATGCAGATGCCTCTGTTGAAAGATATAAGGCTCGATTAGTAGCAAAAGGCTTTACACAACTTGAGGGTGTAGATTTTCTTGACACCTTTTCTCCAGTGGCTAAACTTACAACTGTGAAGATAATGCTAGCCTTAGCAGCCATTAAGGGATGGTCTCTGACTCACTTGGACATAAACAATGCTTTTCTATATGGAGATTTAGAGGAAGATATATATATGACACTTCCACCAGGTCTTGAAGTAGATAGGCTGTCTGTTGAGGGGGCAACTCCAGAATCTACACTAGTATGCAAGTTAAAGAAATCCCTTTATGGCTTAAAACAAGCTTCGAGGCAGTGGTACTTGAAGCTATCAGAAGTTCTTAAGGGATTTGGTTTGCATCAGTCAGCCTCAGATCATTCTTTTTTCTTCAAATCTGATGGTGAGAAATTCTTTGGGATAGTTGTGTATGTTGATGACATCCTAGTTGCCACATCTGATCCAGATATGACCAATGATTTCAAGAATTTCCTCACAAAGCATTTCAAGTTTAAAGATCTTGGAGTTCCTAAATATTTCCTTGGACTTGAAATTGCTAGAAATAAGAAGGGAATTCAAATATCACAAAGAAAATATGTTATGGACTTATTGAAAGAAACTGGTTTTCTTGGCTGCAAACCAGCTGCAACCCCCATGGATCCCATGAAGAAACTGCAGTTGGAGGCAGGAACAACTCTAGATGAATCTTCAAAGTATAGAAGATTAATTGGGAGGCTTCTATACTTATGCATCACACGGCCAGATATCACCTTTGCTGTTCACAAATTAAGTCAATATGTATCAAAGCCATGCGTAGAACATTGGCAAGCAGCAGAAAGGATCTTGAGATATCTTAAGAAAACCCCAGGTCATGGGCTGTTCTACTCCAGCAGCTCAAAGCCAACACTTAGCATATTTTCTGATGCAGATTGGGCTTCATGCCCGGATACAAGGAAGTCTATGACTGGTTATTGTCTCTTTCTTGGTAACTCCATTGTTTCTTGGAAGGCAAAGAAGCAAAATACCATCTCCAGGTCTTCTGCTGAAGCAGAATATAGGGCCATGGCTCAAGCCACATGTGAAGTTGTATGGGCAGTGGCTATATTTATTGGAAGACTTTGGGATAAAGACTGAGAAAGCAGTACCATTGTATTGTGACAACCAATCTGCAATATACATCTGTTCTAACCCGGTTTTCCATGAGAGAACCAAGCACATTGAGATTGATTGTCACACAGTCAGAGAAAGGTATCTAAAGGGCATCATCAAGCCTCTACACATAAGAAATAACCTTCAATTAGCTGATATATTCACAAAACCTCTAGGAGATGGTGCTTTCAACTCTATTTTGGACAAGATGAACTTTCATAGCATATATAGTCCATCTTGAGGGGGTGTGTAGAAAATGGAAGTACATGGAGCTGCAAGTGGACATGCACGTACCTGAGCATGACTAATATGGAATGCATAAACACGTAAGAAGCTTCTGGAGCTGATGAGTTGGAATGCTGACGTGGAGTTAGTTAGATGTTGGTTAGTTAGATTTTTTGGAGCTATGTAGTATAAATAGATAGCTCATGCTTTGTATGAGTTGAGACATTGTATTCTCTTTTATCTCTATCAATAAAATTTCAGTTTTCTTCCATTGATGGAGCTTAGATGCTCAGTTCGATATTTCCTACAATTAATATGATTGTTTGCTGCAGAGCACATTCACCGGGTATCTGATGCACAGCCGGGGGTGGAAGTCGGTTTACCGCTACCCGGACCGGTCATGCTTCCTGGGATGCACCACGATCGACATGAAGGACGCCCTGGTGCAGCTCATGAAATGGGCTTCCGGTTTGGTACAAGTCGGCCTCTCGAAATACAGCCCTCTCACCTATGGCGTCTCGAGGATGCCTCTCCCTCAAGCCTTGTGCTACGGATTCTTCGCCTTTTCCCACTTCATATCCGTTGCTTGTTTCTTGTACGGCACGGTTTCCCCCCTATGCTTCTTCTACGGAATCGATCTTGTCCAAGTATAAAGGTAGATTGGCTTCAGAAACCTCCTCTTGAGTCCGCTGTTCCCCTCTTTCCCAAGGTATAACTTCAAACATCAATTAACTAGAAAAAGTAATTGCTAGATATTCTTGTCACCATCTAATAATACGCAACGGAAATTATAGACAAGAATGTGACCAGGGTTCGTAATTTAATTTGCATCATTCACATTCAATTTTACAATAGAAATAATACTTACTCGTTGTGTAATTTATTTTTCTTAATCCATTAGTTGAATCAATTACTTTCGGTATCCACGTGCCTATCTATCTGATTCAGTAGCAATTTTTGGTACATCTCTTAGATAGAGGTGTGGGTATTTTGTTCACAAAATAATTCAATTCATTAGTTAACAAGCAAATTTTAATTAACTCCAATATCTCAATCTATTCCATATATATGCAACTTTCAAATCAACATTTACAAAACCAAGCCCTAACTCAAAACCCTAATTTTGGCAGGTCACAAGCCCGTGGTTCGCAGTTTTCGCAGGCGCATACGCTTCCTCAGCCGAAGTGAAGTCAAGTGGAGGCACGGTGCGGACAATGTGGAACGAGCAGAGGATCTGGATAATCCGGGCGGTGACGGCCTGCTTGTTCGGATGCGTTGATGTCTTGATGAAATACGCAGGCGTGGCGAAGGCCAACTTCAGGCTGACAAACAAGGTAGTGGATCAAGAGAAGCTAGACAAGTACCAGAAAGGGAAGTTCGATTTCCAGGGAGCCAAGATGTTCATGGTGCCGCTGACGCTGCTCGTCTTGATCAACTTGGGCTGCTTCGTTGGCGGCGCGAAGGGGCTCGTTGCCCGAGGGAACGTGGCAGAGATGTTCGGACAGGGGATGTTGTCTATGTATGTTCTTCTCCTTAGCTTTCCCATTCTTCAAGGCCTTGTTCCAAGGCTAGGGAAATGAGTAGTCATTTTATTTTCTACTTGTCTTTGTGATTTTTAAGTTTGTTGTGCGTTTGCTTAATTCATAGATTTAAATTAAATAATGGATTATTTGTGTAATTATATATATGCAGCATTATTCACAGAAATTGTTGATGGTTAATTTATGTTAAGAAATCATTACAGAGGTAATCATGAATATAAATGATTTAATATGACACTTGTAACTGTCCGAATAAATATATTATTGTGACACTCTTGCAATACTGACAGTTGGTGCACGTTTTATTAGCAAGCGTAACAATAGGTAATGTGTAATAGTAATTCACCGTGTAATAATAGAGACTCTATGAGGTGATATCAACCTAGAAATTTCAGTACACATTTTCGGATATAATTTTCGTGAGATCAGATTGGATTTAAATATGTATTGTAAGAAAGTGGTCTTAAAGATAGGTTGGACTCAAAATATTGTATGGAAATAAGGTTAGACTCAAATAGACATTTCCATAAAAATAGGTTGGGATTTGATGTAAATGAATGGAGATGCTATAAATGGTTCTGTGGCCAACTGTCAAATTTTTTTAAAGCTTTTAATAACTTTTTCTTCTTAATTTTCATTTAAAAGTGGTTTATTATTAATTAAAAATTACTACTTCCTCTATCTTAAGCAAAATGACCTCTTTCTTGGATGACACAAAATTTTATACAGTTTTAATTTATGTGTTAAGTGGAAATAATAAAGTAAGAGAAACAATAAATTAGAGATAAATAGATTTTAGTTTTAGTAATAAGTCATTTTGGATGAAATATGCTAAAAAGAAAAGTGAATCATCTTGTGATAGGACGGAGAGAATACTATTTACGGTATTGTAACAATTCTAAAAACTTTTGCTATGACACAATTTAGTTCTTCTCACGTCTGGAACTTTTGCTACGGCCCATCTATCCCCATGGTTGGGCCCAGGAAGAAAAAAACACATTGGGCCACGAAAAGGACATCACAATAAAAATTGTACTACTGATAGGATCATTGTTAGTTGGGATATAATGATTGTTAGTTGGGATATAATGATTCAAAAATCACAAGTATTGGCGCACCTACTCTAGAACAAATGTTATAAATATCGACAAGTCGATTATATAATTATGCGAAAATGAAGATATAAATGAACACTATAAGACCTTTGCTGAAATGTCATGATCATACGTTCTAAAATAAATGAAGCTGCACATAGAATTCAATTGACAAAGGCAATACCTATTGTATTATTGTTTTTGCTTCATGATTGACAGAAAATACACAGAACCAGAGTGAGAGGACACAGAGGCAGGGCCCCACACATCCATGTGCAGATATTCAAAAATATTTTGACTGACATTTGTAGGCACAAGGGTAGAAAAAGTAACTCTGCTGTTTACCTAACACACAAGTGTCACAGAAAGGCAAATTACCATGAACATCAGATTCAGACAAGATATCATGTTTTTTCAGAATATTCAGTCCTTTTTTACTCATGTGACCTAGCCTATTATGCCATAACATCAATTTATCAGTTTTAACAACATTGGCACATGATTTATCACAGGTAAGAGGCACAGCTGTACAGACATATAAACCACATTTCCTTTTAGCCTTGAACACACACATGGAACCCTTACAGATTTTCATGTACCCTTCCCCCCATTTTCCACCCATGCCAGATTTTTCTAATGCAGTGCATGACATCAAATTATAGTATAAATCTGGAACATATCTCACATCCTTCAGGTTCAACGCATAGTCATTTTCAAACTTCAAACACACAGTGCCAATACCAAGAATTTCACACTTCTTGTCATCAGCCATTGACACATAAGTATTAGTTACAAGCTTAATCTCAGTGAATACTTCCTTGAAGGGGCTAACATGATAAGTACAACCAGAATCACACAGCCAATCATTTGATGTAAAAGGACACATAGGGGAAGCATTTATATACAACAAATCATGCAGCATAAACACAGATTCATTGTCAGCATCAAACTTTGTAATATTTGCAACATTTTCAATCTGAGAGTTACCATTATTATTATTAGGAGGCCTATTCTTTTTAGGTTTATTACAGTCTCTTTTATAATGCACAGTTTCTCCACAGTTATAACATTTTCTGAAAGATCTATAGACCTTGATATGGGACCTGGACCTAAATTTTTTCTTGAAATTTGAGTTTGAATTAAAAACACCATTTGATTCATTACCCCCTCTTGATTTAAATCTTCCTCTAGCATTTAAAGCCTTATTAAAAGCATTTTTGTCAGGAACCCTTTCCCTTAATTTAAGTTCCTTAGCTAATAATGACAGCTAATAAGTCAAGAGGAGCAGAGTCTCTGCCATATTTAATGACAGCTTTTACATCACTATAAGAATCAGGTATAGCATTCATCAAAGCAATACTAGTGTATTCATCAATTGTTTTATCACCAGATCTTTTAATATCTTGCACAAGCTTCTGTAATCTATCCACATTGTCATCAGTATCTTTTGACAAATCAAGCTTAAATTTAAAAAAAAAAATCAAGCAAGTACATCTTTGAAGACATAGAAGTTTCAGTAAACAGTGTATCAATGTGTTTCCACATTTCAGAAGCAGATTCAATATGATCAACTTTCCTAATCACAGAATCAGACAGATTAAGAATAATAGTAGCCCTAGCCAACTCATTCATTTCATCCAGTTTTTCTTGAGAAACATCATCAGGCAGAGAGCCATCAACAGATTTGAAAACCTTTTGTTGAATCAAAATACACTTCAATTTTTGTTTCTAAATCACAAAATTATTTTTACCATTGAAAGGAACCAAACCAACAGGTTGAGCCATTTTAGAAGCAATTTTAACAAGAACACAAGGAGCAAGATAAGAACACACAATTTTGCAAGCAATCAAGCACAGAGACATGCACTCACTGACAGAACACAAGCTCACAAAATTTTCACACAAGTCAGACCTCAAATCCCTGACTGTCATGAGCAAGACTGGCTAAGGCTATCCTAGTTCGCAATCACTCACTTCTGGAGGGCGCAGGGGGTCACTTAGGCAACACAGAATGCTTGGTGGTCAGGTAAAAAGAGATCAAAGATCAGAGAGTACGAAGAAACCACGGAAACAAAGAACACAAAGTGAAAATACAGAGAAAACCCTAAGTCTTGCCAAGACTCTCTACCAGCAACAAAATCTCAATCCTATGTGACTCTAAACAGAAAAAGAAAACCAGAGAGTATAAGCCAATTTACCAGAGCGAACCCCCACTCGAGGGAGGGTTCCACTTTCCCACCTCCTTAATGCGACTCGGGGTGCCGGACTAGTCCCTCCGTGGCTCTGATACCACTCTAGGGATCAGACTATCCGGATTCACTAATTACCGAGACTTCTTTGGTCTTGTACAAGATAGCTCAGTCAAACTATCACCCACGCGACTGATTTACACAGGTACAAATACTAGCTATTACAATGGTAACTAGCTAATGATCTCGGACCATGCAATCATCAACCGAATGCATCCACAAGTCTTCGAGAACCATGCACACTTGAAAACCCTAGTTAGTAGACAAGGAGAGATCCTCTCGGATCTAAACAAAACATGCAGAAATAAGAGAGAACACAACGAATTTGAATAGATCTCGTAGCTATGACTCAGCCACCCGCTAATAGTACAGATCTATTCACCAGAAACCAAGATCTAAGGGAGCACAGCCGGTTCCTCAAGTGATTAACCTCACACACCGGATACCAACCCCAAAACACTCCTCAACACCGGATCTAAACCCTCACCGAACACAAACTCAAGAAAACCTCTCAAAATAGAAACCCTAGTTTCTCCAGAACACAAGCAACCGAACCAGTTGCTTTCTCCCACACTCATACAACATCAATCACTATAATAACCGTGATAGATCATTGTAAACAACTAGAGATTCATCGGAGAAGAAGAAAGAAGCAAAGGAATCACAACAGACTCGAGAGAGCAGAGAGAGAAATGAGAGAATGTCGAATGAATACAGCGAAGGTGAGAGGAGTGGGGGTATATCAGCAGCCAATTGGGATACACATCACTCGAGCCAATTAATTCCCAGACCCAAATAATAGTCCACCACATAACAGCTTAATATAACCAACATAAACTTGAATATCAAGTTAGAATCTTTCTGCCAATAATTTGCAACTGAAATATCTCCATACGCTTTATAATAATTTATTGGAGGTAAACTGCAAGTTCGACACTTCAACCAACAACGGTAAACGTTTTAAAATTGATATATAAAGGTCTCTTTTCCAAATTAAATTAGAAATTTTAATTTTTTATAAATTTCAAATTACTTTAAAATAAATACTTACTTTCTCCTAATCAAATTAAAGTTGGGACAATCTTAAATTCAAGACAATTGTTAGAATAGAACTGTACAAAATCTATTCCTTTATACTATCCAGATTGTGAACGAGAAAATTTATGTGGAAATCAAATTGCATGATGTATTCCTCAAGAAAATTCGATATATGATTTCAAATTTTGAAAAACACTAGAATAAAGAATCCTGAAATTTCTATCTATGGATACCACACAGCTCATGTGTTCTCTTTTTCATCGTCATCCACGTTAGTGGTTACCCAAAGATGAGTTTTTAAAATATAGTATGATTGTTTTTCGCTTATAAATGTTTGACCGTGACTATATATATAAACTATAAATAATGAGACAAAGCAAACTAACGATGACAATTGATTAAGCGTTTTCTTTTTAGCTTTAACATATGTGTTTCGAGATCCCCTTTGACATAATTAGATTAATTCTACTCGACTGGATTTGCAAATTATGGTCAAAAGTCTCCCCCGTGAATAATAGGATTTGACCTTAAGATTATCAGAACTCCACGCCGACAATTATGCTAAAATCAATAGGATGAAGATTTGAGTAATCCGGCGCACGTTTATTTAAAACAATCATTGTATAATAACTGTAATAATAAATTTTTAGATATATACTTAAAGAACCTCACATCTTTTATTGTCAACAATTCCCATCAACCAAATGGTGGAACCAAATTTTTGCGCTTATGGTCCAAAAAGAATTTAAAACAACATTAAATCTAAATAAGAATAAAAATTAATTTACAATGTTCAATAAATAAAAGTTAAATACAATTCATTTACCTAATGAAATAAAATTTACTTATAATCTCAACTCTAGGAAAATGGGTATTTGTTTTTAGACACTTATTGTATGTAGTGTTATTTTATGAGATACGTATATAGAGAATAAAATAAGAAATATAATAAAGTTGAGATGGTGTTGTTTCCACTTTAAGAAATAGTATGTCATTTCTAGTGTGACAACCCAAACACATAAACATTTCATTTTTAATGGGACAAATGTAATATACTATTTCTGTCCCAATAAATATGAAACACTTGGATTTCGGTACAGAATTCTATGCAATGTTGTTTTGTAGTTAATAATGAGATAATAAAGTAAGAGGAATGTAAAAGTGGAGATAATGATATTTCTATTTAAAAAATATTTTATTTTTTTTAATAAATCATCTAAAAATAAGAACGTTACATTTTTAATGGGACAGATGAGATAATGTATTAATTAAAATAATCGCATCGATGGACGGCAGTATGCTTGGATTTCTCCTTTCTTCTTATTTATCTATATTAATATTTTTCAATTAATTATTAAATAAGTGAAAAAACAAAAAAAAACCCTCAAATTTTTTCTTTTTAAATTGTTGAGGACCTATGTTTGTATATAAATAGAGGGTACTACTTGTTCACTTACAAACAAAAACGAAAAGAAAAAAAAAGATATCGAAGGGAATGGAAAAATCGTCACTCCCTCTAAACGAATGGCAATCCATGAAAATTCAGAGAGCAATAAACCGTCTCCACTCCTTCATCCATGGCGCCGCTCTCTCAGCCTTATTCTACTACAGAATCACTTCCATCGCCGCCATACCCAAAACCAGCCGCCCTATTCTGATTCTTCCCCACCTTCTCATCTTCACAGCCGAGCTGACTCTCTCATTCATCTGGCTCCTCAGCCAGGCCTCGCTCTGGAATCCCGTGGCTCGAACCGTGTATCCCGAGAGGCTGCCCGGGGACGATCAGCTTCCCTCCGTGGACGTGTTCGTGTGCACTGCTGATCCCGCGAAGGAGCCGAGTTTGGAGGTGATGAACACCGTTATATCGGCCATGGCGCTCGATTATCCTCCCGATAAGCTTCACCTCTATCTCTCAGACGACGGGGGATCCCCTGTCACACTCCGCGCCCTAAGACGGGCGCGGGAGTTCGCGAAGGTGTGGATCCCGTTTTGTAGGAAGTATAGGGTGAAGGAGAGGTGCCCTGAGGTTTATTTCATGAGAGAAGAGATTGGTGGGAGTGATGGTCACTTCTTTGTTGAGAAGAATGCTATTGAGGTTTGTCCTTTTTTAATCCTTGCCAAAACATATTATCGATAAAAATATGAAATCGGGTCGAATTCTGATTATGTCTCGCTACATGTTTGAAAATTATGTCTTGCCAGAACATATTATCGATAAAAGTATAATAGTATATTATAGGTGCATATATAAGTAGTAGAATTAAATTTTGATAGGGACATGATCATGGTGATTCAATGTATAATACTATATTATAGGTGCATATATAAGTACAAGTAGTATTAAATTTTGATAGGTACACCATCATGGTGATTCGAGTACAAGGCCATCCGCAACGCTATCTCTTATCCGTTTCTTAACCATCTCATCTCTTAACTATTCATGGGCCTCACTGTACTTTTCACTCCATCTCTTAACTCAGAGATAGCACCTGCAACCCTCCATTTTCTTATCCGTTTCTTAACCATCTCATCCCTTAACTATTCATTCAATTTCATTTTTTTATTTTTATTACCAACAAATTCAATTAATAAAAACACACTTCATTAAATAAAATAAAATTACAACTCCTAAAAAAATACATAATTAAATTCGTGGCAAAATAAATAAAAAAGACATAATTTAAAATACAAATTTATAGAAATTATAAAAACTACTCTGCCGGCGAATCATCCTCCGAAGGCGGTGGCGGTGCACCGAATGTAGACGGAATACCAAGTTGTCCTGCCAGATACGCAATGCCGGCATGATGGGCTTGATATTGGGCGGGCGTCATCCGGGAAGTGTCCGCCATCGTGGCGGTGAAGTACATGGACATTAGGGATGAGGGCGGCCCTTGGGAACCCGCCTGGCTTGATTCGCCTCGGCCCCTCCTCCTCTAGCCGCCTTCGCCGCCTTGGTCCCTTGCGGCCGATGGCACCCACGGGAGGACCCCCCTGCATCGTCTGTCGTGCCCCCAACCTCCTGCGAGGTAACCTCTTGTGCGGCGCTGCCTGAACCGCCCCCACTAGAAGAGTATTGGCCACCCGCCGTGTGCTTCGTGCGTTTCGAGGTCTAGCCCGTGCTGGACTGGACACCACCGGCCCACCTTTCGACTTCTTTGACGGCCTCCCAAACATCAACATGTTTGAATTCTTTATCATTGTCGTCGCGCAAAGACGATATCAGAATGT
The DNA here is from genome assembly GCF_004379255.2 of Salvia splendens. NCBI lineage: Eukaryota > Viridiplantae > Streptophyta > Magnoliopsida > Lamiales > Lamiaceae > Salvia > Salvia splendens. The sequence continues at coordinate 22,555,394 of NC_056049.1, forward strand.
CGGCTCTAGTGGTTCCGCTTTGGTAATGAGCCGCTTCATTCTTGTAGATGCCGCAGAATTTTTTGACCTCTCTGTCGACTCGGTCAAAATGACTTCGGAGCATCTTCAATGTGCGGCGGCGGGACCCCTTCGGCTTAATCTCATTGTAGGCCTCGGTGACCTTTTCCCTAAAGCACTTCCGGGATTGTTGATTCCCGACGATGGGATCGTACGAGACGCTGATCCAGGCATTGTACAGAGTCACCGTGTCCTTGCGGCTGTACGGATGGCGGCCTACATCCTCCTCTTCCTCGGCCGCCTCCTCCTCTTCCTCCACGGCGTCGAATGCCCTGGAGCTTCCATCGCCTCGTCCTCCTTCCGGATTGGGTTCATCTGGATAATCCTCCCTAATTTGGGATAATCCCTGCGAATACCTCGCGGCGGAGGGACGATCGTATGCATATACATCAAAATGGGGTGGTTGGTACCCTGCCGGCGTCGACGAGCCTTGGGTGCCCGGCGTCGACGAACCGGAACCGGAACCACCCAAGACATTGTACATGCCCCCCAGTCGCCAAACGCATTGATGTCAAACCCACCGGAGCTGCCAGAGTTTTCGTCGCCGGACATTTTGTGATGAAAATTGGAAAGGAAATGGAGATGATTTAGGAAGAATAGATGTGTGTTTGTGTGTATAATGAGGATGAAATATGAGTATTTATAGAGTAAAAAAAAGAAAATAATAATAAAAAAACTGTCGAAAAAACGGTAACATTACCGTTTGAATTTATTAAATTCGAATTTTTAAAAAAAAAATGATTTATTGCGTCAGCGTGACGAAGCTCACTCGCGGGCCGGCGAGTGGACATCACGCCTAGCGCCAGCCGTCTCGATGGGACGGGCGTCTCGGCGAGACCGGGACTAGACGGGACGCTGCAACGCGTCTCGCTGTCGTCTCGTCTCGGAGGGACAAGATACGAGACACCCACGCAATGCGTTGCGGGTGCACCAATACTCCTATATCACTGTTGCTAAGATTATTGGAAAAATTTTTATGGTGCAGAAAGCCTATGAGGATTTCAAGAATTCTTTGGGCAAGATTATTGCTGAAGCACACGTTAAGGCCAGCAGGGACCATTCACCAACAATCGAGGTATCGGAAATTACTTAATCTGGATGGATGGTAAATAAGATGGTAAATAAATTAATAGAGAATAAAGTAAGAAAAATGTTATTTTTGTCAAAAACTGAAATGAGTTATTTATTTTTAAAATTAAAAAACAACTTAATTAATAAGAAACAGAGGGAATGGTAGTTTTGTGAATTAGAAGTCAATAGAAATTAATACTCATTAATACAGTGATACAGAAATTTCAGTGTTAACGACTGACAAAGGATATAAGGCCTGCAGATTTCACGTGACTCCATTAGTAAAATATAAAGTAAATTTAATTAACCTGAAGTAGAAAATTTTGGAATAGTCGCAGTAGTACGATTTTTCACTTGGAATCCCCTGTTCGATATTTTGGTGTCACCCAGTGATTTAATCACTTTTTCATAATTTTATTTATTTTATTTGTTTTAATTTAATTATTAATTACATATCAATTATAGTAAAATTTAAGAAAATCATTTGAAAATGGGGATAATTAAACCCTTATACCAACCCTACCTATCCACCCATTTTTTCTACCAAAACATGGGTAATAAAGTAATTAATTAGTAAAAATATTAAAACGATAGTACTAATATTAGGTCAAGGTAACAGATTCCATAATGTAGAGTTCAAACAAATTAATAAGTTGAAATGTGTATACCCACTAATCTACTAGAGTGTGACATGCCTGCTTATGACTTCTTTTATGTAGGCTCATTGTTTTATCCGAAAAGGTAAATCATTTATTATTGGAATAATGTATAATTAATAGTAATAAACTACTCAGTCCTATAATGAATTATCACATAAAATTTGTTTTAAGTAAATGTTCATAACAAATTAATAGGTTTAATCAACATTTAAATATTTTAACTTACCACTTTCACCGATTTTTAAATTTTAATACTATAAATTATGACTATTAAATTTATGTTCTCTCATTTTCCCACTCGGAATTATTTAGGGACAAAACTAAATCTTATTTGAATATCATTTAAATTTTAAATGATATGATAAAATTCATTTCCATAATTATATATAATCAATTATATTATAGAATAAAATTAAATTTATTTCTACGTAATTGAAATAATCTTATTACAATATTAACTCAGGGATAATTACACAACAAATGGGTAATTTAACAATTAATGAAATACTATTTTGGTAAAAATATTAAAACGAGTGCAGATTTCTTACTATCTAGAGCGACATGCCAGATTATGACTTTTTTTTTATTCAGCCTTATGGTTTTATCCTAAAAGTTAAATCATTAATTATTGGAATGTATAATAAAATAAAACTATTATGTCATATAATGACTTGTCATGCAAAGTTATTTAAGTATATACTGTATATACTATTTATAAAAATAATCATTTTATAAATATTTAAATATGTTCACATATGTACTTACCATTTTCACCGATTATAAATAGTGACTATGACTATTAATTTATTTTTTCTAAATGTTCCCATCAAAATTACATAGAGGTATTATTTTATCGTTCCATTTTACTAATTTAACAATAATTTAAAATCTAGAATACTCCCTCCATCCCCTAAAAATAAAAACTTTTGAAACTGCACGAGTTTTAATGAAAATTTGTTAAAATAATAGAGAGATAGAAAGACTAGTATCTTTGAAGCTAGTTTTAGCCATATTCCAGCCCTTGAAAGCACCTAATTTATTGATCGAATGTGACATGATAATGGAACAATAGTTGAAAAAAACAAATAAGAAGACACTATCAATCACATGATTAATTAATTTCCACGAATTGATAGTATCTCTTTTTAAGTCAGGTCAGGTCTATCACACATTTATCTATTACATTCATACTTATAGGTGATCAGCGATAGAAACTCCAATGTTACGGATTCGAGCAACGATGATGGGATACCGCTTGTCGTCTACGTCGCTCGCGAGAAAAGGCCGTCTCATCCCCACAATTTCAAAGCCGGAGCCCTCAACGTTCTTGTAATTAAATTCTCAAATATCTGAATTTTTTGAGTAATTCACTAGGAATTTAAGTTGATCTCTTTTTGTGTATAGCTCCGAGTATCGGGTATGATTAGCAACTCGCCCTACATTCTATCGTTGGATTGTGACATGTACTGTAACGATCCGACGTCGGCCCGTCAAGCAATGTGCTTCCATCTCGACACTAAACTCTCCCAGAATCTTGCATTTGTTCAGTTCCCTCAGATATTTCACAACATCAGACGCAACCACGATATCTACGATGCTGCCTTGAGATTTATTTGGGTAACAATACATTTTTTTTATTCATGTCACATCCACTAGTTATGGATAATTTTAATTTCATCATTGATATATTTCAGACGAAATGGGACGGCTTGAATGGGCTTAATGGGCCGGGCTTGACAGGGACGGCCTTTTATATAAAGAGAGAAGCACTATGTGGAATTCGGAAACTTCAACCAAGTAATGTCATTTTAAATCAATAGTACTCCTACAATTTTATAGCCAAGACGTTTACTATCATAATTTAATTGATATAATTCAAACATCGAATAATTAGTACACTACTATACGATCTTCGTGAATAAATTATTCTAGAAATAAGAAAGTTGGTAGCCAAATTTTGCATGCGACATTTCCACTTCGTATAAACTTAATAATGTTAAATATATTAATTTCACACGTTATAAAATTTATGTAGAGTGAAATGTCACCTATATAATACGGCCTGCTTTTAACTTAAAAATTAATTGGTGATAAGTAGAATATCTCATGAGATTTAGATAATGGTGGGCCCCAATTGAACGAGCCATCTATTGAACAGGACAAAATTTGAAGCTATAGATTCCCTCCGTCTGCAAATATATGTTTCTTTTTTACTAGATTTGAGTTTTGTAAAATGTAGAAGGATGTAAATATAAAAACGTAATATGGGTTCCGCAAATACAATATGAGTGTAATAAGTTCGTGAAATGTATATAGTAAAGTCAAAATAAATAGGCCATGCAATGATGGAATGACCGAAAAGAAAAAATATGGACAAATATTTGCGGTTGGAGTGAGTAGTTATTATATTATTGGGATAGTTACTTTTTTTGTTACGGTCCAAATATATTGTTGAGTCGGTTAAAGTTTTAGCCAATATATGTCGCTCACTTTGATCTTATGATAGAAGCCTATCACATCCAGCTTAAAATTAATTAGTGATGAGTAAAGAGTAAAGTAGCTGGCTCAGTTCTCTTTATATACTGATGTATCAAGAAATTTATTTGTTTCATTTGCAACAAATTCTCTGATGTATGTCATAATTTTCAAGTATATTTTGGCCTCTTTTTTCACACATAATTTGTGTACATTTTTGTTTCTCCCTTGTTGTGTAGATGCTAAGCATAACCTGCTCAAGGAGTATTATGGTTCGTCCAATGATTTCATCAAATCGATTTCCAAAATTTATAGACCAAATTACCCAACCAATGCACTTCTCACCGATGTGGCATTGCAAAAAGAGGTGCAATTGCTAGCTTCTTGTAGCTACGACATTGGCACAAAATGGGGGCAAGAGGCAAGTATTCCTATTTCAAATCATACTAAATATAACATCCATTTATCACTTCTTGCAACAACATTGATGATATAAATCAAAATGTAGGTGGGATATAGATATTTTGCAGTAGTTGAAGATTATTTCACAGGGTTCAATCTGCATTGCGAGGGATGGGTTTCAGTGTATTTGAATCCTTCAAGGCCATGTTTCTTAGGTTCATCTCCGATGAGCCTCGGGGATACTCTTGTCCAAAACACGCGGTGGTTCCTCGGACTCAGCCAGGTCGCTCTATCCAAGTATTCCCCCTTATTCTATGGGGCGCTGCGAATGTCGGTTCTGCAAAGCATGGTCTATGCAGAACTGGCATACTACGCTATTTACTTCCTCCCTGTTTACATCCTCGCCCTCGTCCCCCAGCTCTGCCTCCTTGCCGGCATCCCTCTGTATCCCGAGGTTCGTTTTAAATTTATCATAACAAAATTAGGGATGAGGAAATATGAGAAACAGAGGAAAATGTTATCGCCCTTATCTCTTCAATAATATTTTTCTAACAAAATTGTTTATGTTTGAACTTATTTGTATACTTATATAGACTGGGGTGTCATAAATTATTAACTTTCTTAAGTTGTTAACTCTGCTAACTCATCAGTGCAAAGTATTAAAAATATCAACACGATAACATTAATATGTCAACAAATAATTTTGTTGACATTTCAACATATTGTATTGTGTTGATATTCAAATGTCATCATGTTGACATTTTTAATACAATGCATTGATGAGTTAGCAGATTTAGCTACTTAAAAAGTTAGCAATATAACGCACTATAGACTTGTTGACATTTACTAAAGAATGTTTTACAATGTGTTTTTTTTATCATATTCACTAAACATTAACGGTTCGATTGGTGTTTAGACCGGTCCGACTGATTAAAATATGAACTAAATATCTTCGTCAATTCCCTTACCGGTCTGATTTTTAAATAACGTCACGATCTCTATTTGTGGTCACAGGTTTCAAGTCCATTTTTTGCGGTGTTTGTGTTTATCTTCGTCTCATCGCAACTCAAGCATGCGCAAGAGGTGATGGCATCTGGGAATTCGCTCACGAGTTGGGTGAACGAGCAAAGGGTGTGGGCGATGAAGTCATTGACATCTTACTTCTTGGCTTCCGTGAACGCGATCTTGGAGAAAATTGGCTTGACCAAAGCTAGCTTTGTGCCAACGAGCAAAATCATGGATAATGAAGTTTCCAAGCTTTACCAAATGGGGAAATTTGATTTTCAAGCCCCATCCCTTTTCATGGTGATATTGTGCACCCTTTATATGCTAAATCTTGCTTCCTTCGTCGTCGGATTCGGGAAGGTTTTGCAGAACGGGAGGATGAATGAGATGGTGATGCAGGCTTTTCTACCATTGTTTGGTGCAGTTTTGCATTACCCTTTGATGGAGGGAATGGTGTTGAGGAAGGATGTGGGAAGGGTTTCTCCATCGGTTTCGATTCTTTCTGTTGCAATTTCCTCTACAGTTTCAGCTTATGCAGCCCTAATTGCTCGTTAGTTAGTATAGAGTGATGGTAATGTTACTAATGGTGTCTCAATAAACGTATATCTCATGTTTTAAATAAGTTACGATGAAAGATTTGGTATCCACGTGCACTCTAGGTCGATGCATGAACTATTCTGCAGTACAATTGTCTACTAAAAAAGCAAAAAAATCTCAATAGATATTCAGACATGCAGTCCAGAATCTTTATGGGTTAAGCAAAAAGGGTAGCCCATTAGGATTGACGTGTTAAGCGGGTTGGCCCGACGGGTTGTATTTTTAATTAAAAATACTAAATTTTAGAGTTTTTCTTATATTTTTGGATTTCATGTGTCATATTTCATTCCACACCTTTCTATATAGTTCCACACTACCAACTTCTAAGTCCCACATCAACCCATTATTCCATCATACCGTCATCCGTCATCGTTGTTAATTTACCATTGCCAAAGCCAATCAAAACAAAATAGAGAATTAACTCATCAAAATTCCAATACATTTATCGGTATAACAATGATAGTTATAACAATGATAATGAACAATGCCAAAATAATGACATAAATACAAACTTTAATTCAAATTGATTGCTCTAATTTTAATTTATCTTTATTTATATTCTATGAGATCAAGATGAAAGACTCATCTCCAACTATTATTGATGAAAGTCATCAAAATTTGAAGGTACTATGTGATTCTAAAACTAAGTATAAAAAATATCAAAAATCTTGAATTAATACAGAGGGAAATTTGATTACATGAGTTTGTTTTTCAAAGCTTTTTGGTCCAAATAATCCGATGGGCTAGCTCGAACCCAATGCATTAGGGTTAGAGTTGAAAATTTATAACCCCAAAAATTCATAACCCGAATAGCCCGCACCTAAATAGTCCGATAACTTAAGTGGGTTGGTCCGAATCCAAATGGGTTAGCCTTAAATGACATCTCTAATGTACATCCCCTACATTTAACACCCAATCCAGATACGAGCAGCGGCGGCGTCAATAAGAAAAAGAGAAGGAGAAAAACGGCTGAATGATATTAGAGTGAGGGAGTTGGGCTGTCTAATGGTTCAAACTTAATTGGGCTAGGGAATTCTTTTTGTTACTAGTGAGTATTAATTAAGCATTGGGCTGTTTTTCTTCTAAAGATGGCCGACTGACTTTTATCAACCGATGCTGGGTCGAATATTTAATTTAGGGATTTTCTTGCTCTCTCCGATATACTCCTTCCGTCCACTAGTAAGTGTTCCATTTTACTATTTTCGGGAAATGGATCTTTTGTTGTGGGTGGGAATACGGTAAGGGTTGTTGTACCTAGAAACGACGTAGTTTTTATTCATTTGCTACAATACTTTTTTAATTAAGCTTTCACTTGTAGACTTGGGTTGCTGTGCGCGGAACGACGAAGTTTTTTCTCACTTTTGCAAACTTTAGGAGTCTCATTTGAGTTCGATACGGATTTTAACAAATGTAAATGAAAGTTAGTGTAAAAATATAGTGGAATGTGGATCCTACTTTTATGTATGAGTAGAAAAAGGTTAGTGGAGTGTAGAGCGTATTACTATTTCTGGAATATTTCAATCAGCACTCCTAAAGTGGGACACCCAAAAATGTAAACCAGGATTGCTAAAGTGGGGCGGAGGGAGTATTTCTTTTCCAACATAATTCCATATTAAATACTCCCTCTGTCCCAACTAAGTTGAATAATATTTATTTTTGGGACGTTCCAACAAAATTAAGTCATTTCTTCTTTCGATAAAAAAATAAAACATACACACCCCTGTCCCATAAAAATATGTGTACTCTTTCCATTTCCTTCTGTCCATAAAACTTCGGGATTGCAATTTATGGAAAAATTGTCTCCAACTCATTACCCATATACATCAATTTATTTACAATTTATTCATTATGGCCCACCATTACAATTCTTTAAACACTAATAATATTGTGGTCCTTTTACACTACTTTAACAATTTTTCTTCTCATCTCTCTTACTTTACCAATTGTGAATTAATTCTCTTGCCATTTCAATTTCTTATATATTTTTATGGGACGGGGGAGTATAATCATTCTTACTTTATTTCATCACATATTTTACTCTCGTTTATCTCTCCTACTTTTTCTCTTCTATTTTATTTTATTATCATTTAATTCATTTAACACAATTTTTTTATCTTCATGTCTAAAATATTTGACCCAATTTAGTTAAGACGGAAGGAGTACTATTATACTTTTCGACCTTTGGTGGGTAAGTATAGTTTTACAAGTTTGTTAAATAATTTAGTATACAAATTATGGTTGACAAAAACACCACACAATCCCTCTCTACTGCCGAGTCAACTGTTTAATTCACAATGGTGACCTATCTCCGGAGCTCATCTCAGAGCGTATCCTCATTTTATTCTGCCACGTCAGCAGGCCCATCTCAGAGCCTATCTCCCTGCAATGAGAGCCCATCCCGGAGCCTATCTCAGAGCCCATCTCATTTCCACATCATCATTATTTTTACATATTTCACTTGTAATTGTTGACTTAAATTAAGGACAACGTAATATACGACAAAAAAGAAATTCATTGAAAAAAAGAAAAAAAGATAAAGATAGAAAGCATAATAAAAAACAACGGAAGTAGAAATCGTGAAATTTAGCACACTCATACACCAGGCTCGTCCTCCCCGACACGACCCATTAATCTTATGAATTTGGGGCAATCCTTCAGTTGCAGATATATTTCCAAGTACTTGAACTCACTCACATTGCCATAGTAGAATTCGTGAATTTTAGCACTGTGACCCCCCGACTTTTCCTATTTCTTTTAAGTTAGTTTTTGGATGACTGTCAAACTTTTAGTCGAATATCATTTATTTATTTTGAGAGTTTATGGAATTATTTTAGAGCTCGTGTTTTCGTTAAGCCTTACTTGATTAGAGTGTAGAGAATTTTAAGTAGCAATGGAAGTGGAATTTTGTGAATGCTCGAAAATTATTGGAGATTCGTGTTGCATAAGAAATTGAGGAATGTTACACTATTTTTGAGGAAAAAATAGAATTTAAATTTATGTTTAGCCAAAGAATAAAAGTTTAGAGCCTATAATGTATTTTTTTATGCACCCAGCCCAATTTTCTTTCTATGAAACTATTTTTGGAGAATCCAATATGAGACCAACCGTAGATATGCTCAAATCTGCCCAAATCTTCCATTCAAATCTCTTCCCTGAGAATTAGGAGGCATTGAGTAACAATTTCACCTGTGTATATCTATATATAAAACCATCCCCACACGTCTCCCACTTTTCATAAATCCGAAAGAGAATTTCCAGAGGAACCGCCTTTCAGGTAAAATCTTCACCTTCACCGCTGAGACATTTGTCCATATTGCCGAACATATGCATTAGTACACACACAAACCCAACACGTTTTTCGTAGGAGTATAACTTTCTTTAGCAATAGTCAATCGATAATCAAGACTGTCCTCTTCCTTTAGTTTAACCCAATAGCAATTAAGAAAATAGGGAAGGGAATTTTGGTTAAAGATCCCACCTTTGAGTTGGGAGGTAGACCGGGATGGCGGCGGTAGCTCCGCGGTGAAATCGGCGCTGAAACTGCAGTGTATCCGGCGAAGCGGGAAACGACGGTGGCGCCTGGGGCTTCCACGGCGACAGCAGGTTGAGGCGGCTGGAGAGAGCGCGATCTAGGGAGAAGAGTTTAGAATTTCCAGTTTGGGTTGGGGAATTAACTTCTGTTTTATGAGAATGTTGTTTGGGACTTAACGAGAGAGAGAAGGCGAGAAGAGTATGAAATTGTGGACATCTCAAACTTTGGGACGTGTCGGAAGAAGAAGGTGAGGTGCAGGAGAGTATATATGAGAGCATCCGCAATGGCGGACGTCAACGCGGAATTCCCACGGACGTGCCGGAATTCCGTGGCTGACATCCGCCATTGTGCATACCGGGCGCGGATACGAATTTCCGAGGAGGACGTCGCAGGTCCGCAGAGTTTAGCGAAATTCCGCGCGGAATTCCGTCTTGACGTCCGCCATTGCGTGGACTGTCACGGAATACCACACGAAATTCCCGTGTATTGCATTAAATGTTTTTTTCTATAAATACATCCCGTTAAACTTCATTTCATTCACACCACTTGTTTTAACGAGTATCTCTCTCTCTAAATACATTTGTTTCGAATCATCAATGGAGCACCACGATAGTGATTCTTCTCCCGCCTCGAGCGATTCACCGGTGCCGCATTTTCCCATCGGCAAGAGTACGAAATTTTCCCAGTCGATGTCCCAAATTCCGGGGATGCTGCCCCAATCTCAAATGCCATCGGGCATGATGCCGGGGTACTACAACATGTACCCACAGTGGTATGGGATGATACCCCAGATGCCGAGGATGATGCCCCAGATGCCGGGGATGATGATGCCCGGGATGATGCAAGGATCGCCTGGCGCTTCGGGTGGGAGTAGGTCGGGGGTCTCCCAATCGCCGGTGGACAACGTCTATCGGCCCTTTATGGACTTACTGTCGACGGACAACCCGGTGAGTTCTCCTCTCGAGACTCAGTTCACTGGCATCGACACGTTCTCATTCGAGGAGTTGGGGCTTTCTCTGATTCGGGAGAATCCGCCGGCGATAGAGAGGAGGAGGAGGAGGACAGGGCGAGGGAGGGGCAAGGGACGGGGCTTCCCGGTGTACGCTGCTGACGTGGGGGGGGATCCAGCGGGTCCAAGAGGACCATCTGGAGCTCGGACGAGTGCGTCGCGCTGGCGAAGGCGTGGATCAGTGTGGTTGAGGATCCATACGTCGGGGCGAACCAGCACATCAACCGGATGTGGTGGCGCATTAGCCAGAGCTACCTCCAGTTCAAACCGCCAACGGGGAAGGCCCACAACTCGAATCAATGCTGGAAAAGTGGGATCGGTTGAAGAAGCCGCTCAGCCGATTTGCCGGCATTTACACAAACAACCTCCACTCGGCAACCAGCGACATGTCCGCCGAGGATGTGAAGTTGCAGTCTCACCAGCAGTTCCCTGACTCCGAAAAGGGCTTCGGGGAATTCAAATATTGGGAGGTGTATCTCGCAGTGCAGGATTCGCTCAAGTTCACTGCGGGTGTGGAATCCGGCAGGCCGAAGCGGACGAGGATCAGTGCATCCGGAGAGTACAGCAGCAATGCTGGTTCCGCTGAACTCCCCCCCGCTGATGCAGAGTTCCCCACTCCCACATCTTCGGTCCGCCGCCGTCGCCTGATTGGGCAAAGGTCTGCGGCGCGTTTGTCGAGGGGAAGTCCCAGCAGATCCACCGAGGCCTAATCGGCAGCACCCACCGAAAACGATCTGGATCCCGAGAACCCCTCCTATGCCCGCATCGCCGCACATGACGCATCGTTACGTGGGATGTAGGAATGACGCCAAGCGACCGACCCCCACTACAAGCGGAAGCTTAGACCCCTCAACAACAGTATGCGCCGCGACTTGGGGTTCGACGCGATGTCGGATAGCGACGGTGAGGGGGGCGGCGGCGGGGACGGCAAGAGGGGCGGTGGCGGGCACGGCGAGGGAACCGACGACGGGGAATCCGAGGAGTGAGGAGCCAGTTTTTATTTAAAAAATAATGTATTTTTTTTTAATCAATTATATTTTTTTAAATAAAGTGGTTGAATTTTCTCCGTATTCGTGTCGAAATTTTTAATTCTGTACATTGTTTAATTTCGGAAAGTGTTTAATTTGTTAATTTGTGAATTTTGTTTGTTGTGGGAATTCCGTCGGGAATTCCGCAGGAAATTCCACCACTGTGCAGTGGGAATTCCATATGACGTGGCAGAGCAGTGAGAAGTCCTTATGACGTGGGAGGAGGTGTTTTTGGGAATTCCGCGGGAAATTCCGCCGGGACATCCACACCACTACGGATGCCCTGAAGAAGACGTAATGGATGATTGGGATTTGGGAGTATTTTTGAATTTAGTTGGGGGTTTCCTTTTTCAGTGGTTTAATTTTTGCAAGTTCCACTTTTAGTTTTAGGACTTTTGGGCCACTTGAATTTATAGAATACGTTGGGCCGGTTGGTGGTGGTTTAGTAATGGGTTTTGAGTATGTTGTTTTGTGGGCTTTGTTAATTAAGTAATTTTTGAGCTGAGGTTGGACGGAGCTTTAAGTATACGATAATCTAGAAATTTCTTTAAGAATGAGCGAGGAAATAAACGAGCACTCAAGTTCACGTAGGATGCATTCATTCTAATTTAAATAGATGTGTATGAGTTTTTTATGAGTTTGTTATTTTATTTCAAAGGGGTTTTCTTTCACAAGCGAGTTAAGGAAGAGTGAAAATTTTCAAGTTAAGAATTGTAAGAGAACGAGGTGGGCTTTCTATCCTACATTATTGTGTAGGCTTACTTTTAAATTTACGCAATATCTTTCAAGTATGAGTTATGAGCTTAAATTCCAAATATATTGTGTATTGCCGTATTTTATTTTTGAGGATGTGCCTATCTGATCGCCCTAGTTGGGGGTGAGTCCCTACTAGAAGTTATGAGTTTAATCGAATTCGGGTTTGTCTAGGGAGTGAGTCTCTATTCAAGCTAGTGTACACAGAGGGGATCGTGCGCTATTTTTCGAGTTGGCCGGTCCAGTGATCGAGAATGTGGCCACGTTCTCGTTTCACATATGAGGTTCAGATATGGTACGAGGAGAGAGAAAAATGGGCTGCAGCCATACTTTTGAGCGAGAAAATGTTTTGGTGACTTGGTCTTTTATAAAAACCTCGAGTTCACTTTTAAATACTGACACAATATTTTATGAAAATTATTTTGGCATGTGTCCACTGAGTGCATCAAGTACTCAGCCCTGCATTTCTTTTTAAAAATGTGCGGGTTGAGCGTGACGGGTGCGGTGGGTGTTGAGTAAGACCGTTGAAGAAATTTAAGTGTTTAGAATGTGTATCTTTTCCGTATCTTTTCGTGACATGCCCCCAGAAACTGTCCTCTACAATCGGGTCTTCAGAGATCTCTGTCCAACAATGAGCAAGAGCAATCGACTCCTCTATGGAGTATGTAACATCCCGAATTATAGGCACCAATAAAAGGTTTGGATATGTGGTGAGGAATAGTAGTTAAGTTAAACCGTAAGGTATAAATTTGATACGAAATGCCGATTAGTCAATTTTCGGCAATTTCTTTTGTCCGTGTAAAATCATAAATCGAAGCTAAGGGGTAATAATTTTATAAATTACAAATTATGGCCTAGAATAATTGTTGATAATGTGAGGAATTGTTTTGGGCCATTTGAAGGTAATTAAAAAAAATTTCTATCGCCGATAATTTCAGTTTTTAACGAAAACGATCGGCGAAACTTTTGAAGATATAGACAGGAATAATTTTGCCTTAAACTAGAATTTAAATGCTAAATGATGATATAAAGAGTTCCTAAATGTGATATCATATGATAGGGCAATAAAATGTTACAAGATAATTAATTTATTTAAAAACTAACTAAATAATTAAATAATGATTAGAATTCTCTAGAGAATTCTTTTGTCTATCATCAACTCCAAACCCCCCCTCATTTCAGCCACAAGCACGTCCTCCCCCTCTCCATGGAAGACCAAAAGCTTAAGCTTTTTAATTTCCAAATATTTGTCATTTAATCGGTAAATCGATCGGGTAATCTTGTATCCGCCAGCAAATCGAGGTAGCCCTTTCTTCCTATTCTATTTTTATACCTTGAACTTGAGTATATGTTGATGTTGAAGGGCTGAAATTTCATTCACTCGGGGGTAGGAAAACTAACCGATTAAATTTCGATATATTGACGTTTACGCGATCATAGGCTTTCATTTGTCGTTGTTTGATATTTGAATTAGAAGTTTGATTACATGGATGTGAATTTGGATGAATATTGAACAGGGGGGGAGCTGAATTGATGATATTTGATGTGGAATGGTTGGGTTTGAGATAAAAGCTTGAGAAGAATCAAACTCTCTAATCTGCCGCCTCCTAGTTTGAATTATTAAGCATTTTAAGAAAGGTTAAAACTTTTGTTTAACAATTTTAAAAATAACTATATTTAGTCTTGAGGTCCCCTGAATTTTATGGAGAATTTAGGAGTTCAGTTACTGCATGTATAAATTGTTAAGACAATACCGCCGGAAACTGTCAAAATTGTGGTAAACTGCCATATTTTAGTATGTTCTATCCGAATTATTCAGGGCATTTAAGGTCAATGAAAACTTGATTTCATAATTTCTAAATTAACTATAAGGTGTCTCGTTGTTCTCTGAATTTTTTGACTAATTAAAGAGTACAAATACTATTTATAAAAATTGTGTAGAAAATGTTGCCAGAAACTATTCGATTTTGTTAGTCTCTGGTAAAAGTAGAATATCTCTCAAACCATTAGAAATTTTTGAATGAATCTTGTTGGATTATAAACTATACTTCTTTGGGCATTTAAAAATATTAGGTCAAGCCTCTAAATCCTTCCGAATGAATATAGAATTTTTATGACGAATCAGTCCAGTGCAGTTGTATAGTTAGATGATTTAAGTTAATATAGCAAATTAATTTATTTAGATGATTTAATGATGAAAACATGATCATGGGTTTATTAATTGGTACGCTATTTATATTATGCATAAAGCGAAGGAGCATATAGTGCGTTTTGATCACAAAGGAGTGGATTTAGAGGGTAGAGAAGTATCAAGGTGAAATAGGCTTATGTTCATAAGCCTGCGAGGTAGCGTATCCTCTCTATGGTTTTCGATTCTTTAGATTGAGATGATGTGTGCTATAATGTGATTATATGTGAGATGTTTAAATAATGTGCTTAAATATGCTTATAATTTAATATGTGGATTATTATGATTCTTATTAATTTTAATATGAATGATCTGTGGAAAAAAAAAATGGTACGAATATGAATAAAGACAATGGATATGATATGCAATGAAGTGTAATAAATTATGAAGATCTGAATAATGTGAAATATGTCTGAATAGATTATGAAAAAAAATATCTGAATATATATGAAAAAGAGTGTCTGTGAATTCGATAAGAATGATTATCTGAAGTGATATTTGGAAATGGAATAAATGTGAAAAAGAGATTTGAAAGAAGAATATGAAATAAAACGTCCTGTTTGCTTGGTCATATGTGTTGGGTACAATTGGCATGCCATAGGACAGCAGCGCTGCATTATCTGTGATCACTCGTCTTCTGGATAACCGAAGCGAGGATCGTCTGTTATCTGATGGGCCCCTATCTGATCTGTCTGATCTGCACCCTAATGGGTGGTCTAATTATCTGTCCGCACCCTAACGGGTGGTCTAATTATCTGTCCGCACCCTCATGGGTGGTCTGATTATATGTCTGCACCCTCATGGGTGGTCTGATTATCTGTCTGCACCCTATGGGTGGTCTGTGCGGAGTCCTCTCGAGGACAAAATCCGCGTCTGCATCTGATTCTGTTTCTGATCTGGTCCGTGTACCCTGCCTGAAACCAAGTAGATATTGGGGCTATAAGATAAAATAATATCTGATGATTTCTGAATAAAGGATCTGTAATCTGTAATCTGTGATATATGATAATATAAGATAAAATAATATCTGATGATTTCTGAATAAAGGATCTGTAATCTGTAATATGTGATATATGATAATATAAGATAAAATAATATCTGATGATTTCTGAATAAATGATCTGTAATATATGATAAGATAAGAAAAAATTAATATCTGATGACTTGTGAATAAAGGATCTGTAATATGTGATATGTGATATGTGATTTGTGAAATATGATATATGATATGATTGTTGATCAGTCCTCACGGAGGAAATGATATTTTATGTTGAACGGTCCCCGCTCGGGGTAATTAACACGGAAGAATAGTATACGAAAATAAATGGTAAAATGAGAAAAATGTGATACGAAATGATATATGATGATATGCGAAATCTGGAGAAACCAAAGCTATAAGATACAATGAAAATGTTGTAGTATAGAAATAAATATATGAATATGTTATCAAGAGACCATAAGAGAAATATGACGAGGATGATATGATGAATATATATGGGTATCTGAACAGGTATGCTTTGGTGTGAAAATTCTGAGAATTTGGAATATATATATTGTAATAATAAGTCAAGATAATAAGGAAATGGCATTAAGAATGAAATCTCTGAAGAGACATGAGTAAGAATATATGGAAAAGTTGTATGACGATAATACAAATAAGTTTGATATAATGTGATTGTAAGTAATTTTGGAAATCTGTGAAATTGAAATGAAAACAAGCAAAAGATTAAAAAGGAAATAATGTAGTTATTATAGTTACTATTGTCTTAGCTGAGAGGGTTGGATTCTGTAGTTTGGATATTGCTACTGGGCTTTCGAGCTCACTCCCCCTCTTTCCCCCCTGCAGGTTAGAGTCGACATTATGTCAGTGGTGTTGCGCAGCTTTGCATCTTTGGCGAGTCACTGGTGGTCAACTTGGTTTAGTAGTCGTGGCATGTTATGTAATAGTTTAATCTTTAACCTTCCGCTGGATAAATGTTAAGTTTTTAAATGTAATAGATTTTAATTATGCTTTTAAGCTAAAAAGAAAAAGGAAAAATTTCAGCACGGGTTTTCGATACTGAAACGTGACATCACTTATTCGGTGGGTTACCTACCGGGTAAGGGGTGTTACAGAGTAGGTACTCATCGTCCGCCCAGCTTCAGACGCCTCCCCGACTGTCTCCTTCTTCTTCCCCATCATGTCGGGAACCTTGTTGCTGAAGTTCATATCACCATTGAGAGAAGTAATAAAATTGAAATTGAGATTGAAAAGGGATGAATGTGAATTGAAGGAGAATGGGTTTTAAAAAAAATTGGATATCGGCTCCGTCATCGGCCCGAGCCCCCGCAATGGAGGCCCATCGCATGCCGATGCGGAGCCGATGGTGCCATCGGCTGAGGCCATTGATCGGCGCGAGGCCAGAGGCGAGGGGGAGGGAGAATCGGCCCTTCCTCCGCAATGATGACCGGTCGGAGGCCGGGGGGAGGGGGGCAATCAATTGGCCTTGGTGATCGCACCCCCCCCCCCTAGTAAAATCTATGGATATTACTAAACTGTCCCAATCGGTAAATCCAGAAAGTAAAAAGAATAGGAAATTTAAGAATCATTAGTTGAGAAAATAGTTCAATTGTACCTTTCAAATTTTTGTTGTGTGAAAACTCGCCTCATGGGAGAAGATTTTTGTTGTGTGAAAACTCGTCTCATGGGAGAAGTTGGAAATAATAAATAATTATATTGTTTTCAGCTCTAATTAGTATGAAATCTTTTAGAAGAAATTCAAAATTAAATTTGTGCTGAATTTGGAAGAAAATGGATATATTCGATCCATCAAGGGTCATAACAATTGCAATTTAATTACACTAATTAGTACTACTATTAAACCAAACTTTTCAGCGCTAATTTTGAATGCGATCCACACATCATCAGTCTTCTCTTTTTTCTGACACATGTCATAATTCTCACAATGGACGCTCTCTTTCCCACGTTCATTGCCAAGCCAAAACATTTCACTTACACTATTCAATTTTTTAGTTCTAAAATTGAAATATGCACCAATATTTTGCACGAAAGTAATTCATTTAAAATTAAAAATACTTAATCAAATTTAAAAATATATTTACACATGAAATATTCATTGGTTAAGGAATTCCATAATTTTTTATTATTTATAAAAATTAATTAAAAACTACAAACCATTTTTTATTAATTAAGGAATTAATTAAAAACTACTACTATGAGTTAAAAATACAATTTTCAAAATAAAAAAATTAACTAAGGAAATGCATAAATAAACGTTGCTATCACCCTTTTTGTGATAAACTCATGTGACGAGTTAAAATTTTGACCGTTTTAATTTACTGGAACACCTACTAGAGTGAATGACTATAAGATTTGAAGTATTTATTTAGATAAATGGTATTGTTTCTAATTTGGGAAGTAAAAGAGGGTCATTCAGTAGTCTGCAAAGCTTTTGAAACTTAGTAGAAAATCAATTTCCAATTGGGGGATTGTGATGATGCCATTCGACACCTGGACGTTGTCGGGAACATGCAAACTATCATGTTTTGGGTAAGGCCCCACTATATTTAATTAACTCCATTGCTTAGAATCATTTGATGACACCATATTGTAAAAATACTCTCTCATTCCCATTCAAGATGACCATCTTTCATTTTATATCCCTCTCATTCAATCCCATTCAAGATGACCATCTTTCATTTTATATTTGTTCCAATCAAGATGGTCAGTTTTCAATTTTAGAAATAACATTTTCTCTCCTATCTTCTTATTAAAATATTCAACTACCTTTTTTCCTCTCTACTTTATTCTACCTAACCACACTTCCTAAAATCTCGTGTCACTCAAGAATGTGTTCATCTTGAGTGGGACAGAGGGAGTAATGTTCATGCTAGATTGCTACTAATTATGTTTGTCAGGTGTGACTTTGTGTGTATTGTTTGTACACTATAACAGGGATCTCTGATACCTATGTAAGCGTATGATGTTATGCACTTTTGTTAGTACTTGTTCCTTCCGTTTCAAAAGAATATGCACTTTGAATTTGTTACGAGTTTTAATGTAAAATTGATAAGTTAAATAGAGGTAGAGAGAAAAAGTAATTAAAATACTGTTAGCGGAGTATGTGTCCCACCTCAATATTAGATATAATTAAAAGAGTTTCCAAAAAAAAAACGCATATTTTTATGGAACAGACTAAAAGGAAAGAGTGCATATTATTTTGGGATGGGGGAGTATTATCAAATTATAATCAAACAGATCTAGATTCATTTCTTATAATGCGTGTGGAGTAAGTATTTGTTTCTATCATTTGTTCGAATTCTGCATATGAATTAATTACTTTCTGTATGAATGTGTATGTCAATTTGATTTAGAAATAATTTTTAATACACAGTTCAATCAAAGAAAACTAAAAAGTTGTTGATTAAAATGTGAGTTGAAACAATTAGAGCAATGTAGGTTCTATTTATATAATTTATAAAGTACTAATAAAATTTGCGTGGAATGAGCTTGAGCTATAAGTATTTTAGTTAATTTACGGGAATAAATTTGAATGATTGTATTGTTTTTTATTCATTTACATACATATTTAGTTAGGACATTGAGAATAATAATAAAAATATTCTTGATACAGTAATTACTTGCGAGGGTCCACAAAGGATCTAATGATTTGAGAGAACCAATTTGCCCGTAGGGGCGTAGCGCAGTTGGCAACGGAGGAGCAGATCTTGCTGCAATGAGCCTGGGTTCGAATCTTGCTGCAATGAGCCTGGGTTCGAATCTCACTGCTGGCATGTAGTTGCTTCCATCTCTCAGGCACAAGTGTGAGGCCTTGGGAGATGGGCTTCTGGCAGCCAGTGGGTTGGGTTAGGGCCTCCCCCTTAACGGGCTACTGCGAACCCTGATTGAACCCCCTCACATGATGTCGGGCCGGAGTGTGGGGGCCGCCAAGGCGACGAAATCGCCTTTTTTGCTGCAATTTGAGAGAACAATTTGAATAGGCTACAGCCGTGCCTCATTGAATGCTATTGTTTAAACTTGCAAAAGAATGGAATCAAGAACACATAATTAATCTAGTCAATCCACCAAAAGATGCCAATATCTAACTATAATAAACATGTATACTAAATTTAATGAGTATGTATGTGTAAGTTTACGTAGAGAAATCTCAAATTGCTATTAAAATAGTACTAATTTGCAATATTTGCACTTCAATGAATGAGAGTATACTTAGACCAGTAAAATTTAACAAAAATACATCTGAGCCTCAGAATTTAATAAAAATTTTGTTTTATTCATAATCACCGAATAGATTCAGAAAGAAACAATTATAAGAATAAAAACGAATATCAAGTGTTTCTCTCAATCTCCATCTCTCTCCGAAGACAAATTAAATACATCTATGCAAATCGCTCCTCACCAATCATCATATTTGTCTCATTTTATTGCAGCCTAAGAAAATCAGGAAAATGATACTTCAAACTATATAATTCGAAAACTAACATAATATAGAGAACAAATAAATATATAATACATGACCACTGAAAACCTAATATATATGAAAGTACAACATAGAATAAGAGGAAAAAAAGGCACATAATATAAAAAGTGATTAAAATTTTCATCATTAATTCTCAATAATATATTATCCTTAAAATCTAAGTGTATCCAAGTCGAAGTTCCAAATCAAGCTCCTCCTTACTAGATGGACTAATCAGCCCAATCTCCAAATCCAACCTCACAAACCCCGGCTTCTTAATCTCCGACGACCCGAGAAACCCTCTCGCCGCCCTCACCTTCATGAAATCCGCGGTCACGGGCGTGGTCGGGGGCAATTTGGAAGTGAAATGGGGGAATTTCATCAAATTAGGGTTTGGGTGAAAACTAGGGTTTGGGTCAAGATTTAGGTTTAACGGAGAAAATTGACCGCCGTTACCTCCACCGTCTCTCGGCGGAGACTGGCGCAGCCTAGCCCGGTCCCTCCGGTGGACGTTCATGTGGCCCCCAAGCGCCTGAGCCGACCGGAACTCCCTCTTGCAGAAGCTGCACACGTAGCTCCTAGGCGGCCACGAGAACCCGGCCGCCACCAAATCTCCGTCTACCGAGCTAGGGTTGCTGTTGTTGCGGTCGCTCGCGAAGTCGAACGACGGAACTTTGAACTTGAAATGATGCATTTGCTTCATGTTGCTGGCCTTTTCCATTGTTGAGAGAAAGGGGAGATGGAGAGGGAAGAATTGGTGATTGTGGTGGTGATATAGAGGTGAGGGAGAGGGTTAATTAGTGTGTGAGAGAGAAAGCGGAATTGGGTGGAATTAAGTGTGAGTTCTGATGAGTCGGCGAATTTTCGATGATGATGAATGCTCGTAAAAATAAATTACGACACAGAGAATTTTACGTGGTTCGATTTACTGAGGTAAATCTACGTCCACGGGGAGAAATGGGGGCAGGTTTGTATTGCTTGATCTGGAATTACAGCTTACAACACAGACTTGCTATATGGTATTTTTCTCTAAAGAACTTCTAACCCCCCTCTATCAGATCTAAGTTCTATTTATATAATGAATTCAGATCATGGCTTGCATCACCACCCTAAGTCGTGGATGTCGTGTAGGTTATGGCCTAAGATCGTGGGTGAAGCGTAGGTCATGGCCTACGATCGTGGCCTGAACTGACATCACGTGGTAGTGGGTGTGTTGGACATCCTGTATGGGTCCACTAACTCCTTGTTCGGCCGAATACTGAGACCGAACTGCTTTGGTTGCCGATCTGAGAGTAGAGCTTGATGCCGACCTGAGAGCAGAGCTTGATTGGTTGGCTTTTACCGAGCTGTAGGCTGAGGCCGAACTCTTTGGTAATGCCGAACTCATCCGAACTCTTTGGTCATGCCGAACTCATACTCTTCCTTGGGCTTCGGGCTGATGGGCCGTCATTGCTGTTGGCCGTCATTGCTGTTGGGCTTGTTTAGTCCGTACCCCATCACTACCCCCCCCGAAAGACGAAGTGAATCACTTCGGCGAAGCGAGTCACTTCGGCATTCTGGATAAAGGTACGGGGGAGGCTGACGTCAGGGGACGTGCCTTGCATGTGACTGCATTAAATGCGACAGTAAAATCCGGCCGTTGAATCCTGAAAAGGTGGGATTCGAAACGGTGCGACGATTTTGAAATCTTCGCCGAATCTGATAAATATGCTCTTTCTTCCTCATTTGAACACCTTTGCTGTTGCGTCTTCTATACTCTCTCTTTCTCGAGAAATTTTCTTCCGCTTTCAAGAGCTTCTTCAGACTTTCTTCACTTTCGAAAAGTAAGAAAAATGTCTTCTTCTTCTTCTTCGGTGTCGGGTAGCGGTAGGAAAGGGGATAAGGGGTCTTCTAGCCGGAAAGAATCCGGGGAGAAGACCGTAGAGTATTTTCACAGTATCTTGAGTAAGGATACTGTGATATCCCTTCACGAGAAATATTTTTTACCTGGGGGGAAGGCGGTGGTTCCCGACGATGATCATAGGGCTAACGACCCGCCGGAGGGTTATGCCACCGTTTACGAAGCCTGCTTAGAATGCGGGCTTCGTTTTCCTCTTCCCCCACCTTTTGTAGAGCTTCTTGATTTTTTTCAACTCCCTTTAGGTCAGGTGACTCCGAACTCTTGGAGGCACTTATCGGCTTTTGCTGCCGAACTGCGTAGGCTAAATAAGGATCTGTCTCTGAGGGCAATCCTTAATTTTTTCCAGTTTAAAAGGAAAGGATCTTGGTTTTACTTGATCCCCTTACAGCCTTTTAGGGCCTTCTGCAAAACCAAGTGGCCGAAATGGCAAAACCGTTTCTTTTTTTATAATAGGACTTCGGCTCCGGGCTTTCCTTGGAGAAGGCCGAAGTCCGTGATTCCCCACCCTCGGTTAGAACCGTTGGCCGAGCTCGAGGGCGAGCTCAATAAGATTCCTATGATTAGGAAACAGTATTCGGAAACTGAGCTCGTCAAGGGCGACCTCGTGTTCAATATCTCGTCTTCGGACGAAGAGGCCGAGGGTGAGGATTTCTCTTTATCTTTATGCTCTACTGCTTTAACGAAGAAAACTAACCTTGTTTTCTTGCTTTTTGGCAGTGTTCATGCTGAATAAGGCTATCCGAAAGTCCTCCGAGCTTGAGGAGCCGGAGAAAGAGAAGGCTACCAGCTCGGCGCCTGATGCCGAGAAGAATCCGAAGAGGCAAAAGACCTCTTCGGGTCCAAAGAAGCCGGAGTCGACTTCGGCAAGTAGGAAGGGGAGGACCCAGAAGCCCCCGAGAGCGCCAGAGAAAGACGTGGTCTTGGCGCCTCCTTCGGAGCATATCTGTGAGCCATTTTTATGGCCCACGGACTTCGCCGAGGTGAATTGTCTTCTTGATTCTTTGGCCTGGCTTCTGTCCTGTATTTTTGGTGCCCTCTGTTGACTTTTTTCCTTATCCATTTTCAGAGGAACGATATGCTCTCCAAGCTCGTCGCCGTCGAACTCTCCAAAGCGTCCAATGACTATGCCGAGATGCAGAGGAAGTTGGCGGCTGCTTGTCATCGGGCCGAACAGGCTGAGGCTAAATTTGAGAAGGCCAGAGCTGCTAGGATTTCGGCCCAGGATGAAGCTCAGTTTGCCAAAAACCAGCTCGTCATCCAGCGAGAGCAGGCGAAGCGGAGCGATGCTGCTGCCGTGGTTGCCCAAGGGGAGGCTCTCCGTGTTTACACGGAGAAACTCTTTTTGAGCAGCCAGTTCTCGGCCTTTGTCGGTAGCCTGGTAAGGCTAATTGCCGATAAGGGCGAGCAGGGGGCCGATGTCGTGCTGCCTCTGTACAGCCGAGAGATAGCAGCTCGGCTTCAGAATCTGCCGCTCCTTGAGGAGCTCGCTTCATCTTCGGTCCTGCTTTCTGCAGACCGAGTCCGGAGTTGTCGAGCTGATCGGGACGAGAACCTGGAGGCTATCTTTGCCTCCGTGGGACCCGTTTCACCCGCTTCGACTTACAACGGAGAGGGTGAGGCCGAGCCGCTGGAGCGGGAGGCCGAAGTCGAGCGAGCCGGGCATCCGGAGAAGGAAGCCGATCAGGAGGCGCAGCAGATCGGCTACGGTGGCGCCGAGCAGGCTGGGGAGAGCAAGGAGGCAGAGGCTGAAGCTGAAGCAGATAAGGAGAAGGAAACTGAACCTCACCGAGAAGGCGGAGACGAAGCTAGCGAAGTATGATTTCGTCTCCCTTCTCTTAGTTTAGTTTCTTCCTTTATGTAAAATGGCCTTGAAGCCCTCTTTGTATAGAAAAATTTTTTTTCTTATGAATGAAAAAATTCTTCTTTCTGCTCTTGTGTCTTCGTTTAGCCTTTCGTACTCTCTTACTCCTGTTGTGGTTTACTACCTGCTCGGTAAGCTGAAATGCCGAACTGACGTAGCTGCTTTGTATTCTTAACTCTCAAGGAGCTGGAGATACTTCACTGGAAACGGCTGTACTCTTCGGCTTTAGACGAAGCTGAGAAAAGAGCTATAGCCGATCAGACGAAGAATGACGAGCTTCTGGCTCGTTTGGTGAAGCTGGATGCCGATAATAAGGACTTAGAGTCCGATAAGAATGATCTGGAGGCCGAGCTGAATACGACCATTGCTGAGAGGACTGCGTACGAGGATTACATCCGTGTGCGCGGGGGGAATGACCATATCAGATGTTCAGAGTCGAGTTGACGAATTGTGGGAGGAATATAATGTACTCCGGAGGAACAATGCGCTGGAGAGCTCGGCTTGCCAACAAGTCGTGACATCATTGCGGCGCTGGGCTTCTCGGTACAACATTGTTCTTTCTCGGCGCCCCTCCATAGAAAGATTCCTTCGGCATATCGTGCCAACAGATGCTCGCACTCCAGATCAAACCTTTGATTTACTTGCTCAAAACCGTACTCCAAGTCAGCAACGAACTCTGGAACAGCCGGAAACGTCAAGACGAGAACAGGCTGAAGTTCGTAGAGAAGCTGTGATTATGAGTGAGCAAGATCAACAACTGCTTCGTGAAGAGACTCTTCGCCGCCGAGGTGCTAGGGCTTCCCGGGCTCAGAGAAGAGGTGGCAGGTCGATTAGAGCATCTCGTCGACCTGCTTATTCTGCAGCTGCCTGGAACGCCCGAACTCAGCTTCACGAGGATTTTGTGAATAGATGGCTCAACTTTAGCAACCCTGGACAGTAGAATAGTCCTTTGTAATAGCGTAACGCCATCTTGTAGGGTAGCGGAGTTGTGTGCCGAACAAGATTTGAAAATGAAATTTTGTTTTTGTTTTCGCTTCTAACACTGTGTATTTACAGCTTAGCGAAAAAATTTCATCGTACTTGTCCTCGGTCTTATGAAGTAAACTTCTTTGACCGGACTTGTCTTTGGTCTGATGAAATAAACATCTTTGACCGGACTCGTCTTTGGTCTGATGAAATAAACATCTTTGACCGGACTCGTCTTTGGTCTGATGAAATAAACATCTTTGACCGGACTCGTCTTTGGTCTGATGAAATAAACATCTTTGACCGGACTCGTCTTTGGTCTGATGAAATAAACATCTTTGACCGGACTCGTCTTTGGTCTGATGAAATAAACATCTTTGACCGGACTCGTCTTTGTGTTCTAATTTGGCGATTTTCGTCGCCGGGATCGAACTTTCCCTTGTCCTAATTCGGCGAGTTTTATCGCGTGGATCGGACTTTCCCAGTTAACCGAAGTGGTCTTATGCAGTAAACCTCTTTGACTAGACATGGTCGTCCTCGGTCTTATGAGGTAAACTGCTTTGACCGAACTTGGTCGTCCTAATTCGGCGAGTTTTATCGCGTGGATTGGACTTTCCCTTGTCCTAATTCAGGCAAGTTTTATCGCGAGAATCGGACTTTTGTTGCAGTTCGTTTCAGACGAAGTGCTTGATTCTTAAGCAGAATTGTGGTCTTGTATCTTTAGAAGCTTTGACACACAATCGTGGGCTTGTTGCAGCTCGTTTCAGACGAACTGCTTGTTTAAGCTGAATTGTGGTCTTGTATCCTCTTTAGAAGCTTTGACACACAATCGTGGGCTTGTTGCAGCTCGTTTCAGACGAACTGCTTGTTTAAGCTGAATTGTGGTCTTGTATCCTCTTTAGAAGCTTTGACGCACAATCGTTGGCTTGTATGTTCTAAAAAGGGGATCAGCCTTTGAAGAACGAGATACCTCAGTTTTATTTGTAAGAGACGACACTCACATAGACAGACACAACGCACGTAGAGACAAGAACAAGTAAAAAACAAAGAAAACACATAAGACTGACTGACCGGACTGTCTCTTACAAATGGAACTTCTTGAGGTTGGAAACGTACCATGTTCGGGGTACTTGTGCTCCTGACGCGTGAGTCAATTTTTAAGACCCTTTGCCGAGGACTTCTGACACCCGATATGGACCTTCCTATGTGGGCTCGAGTTCGCCCAGCTTTTCTGCTCGGCTTACTTCGTTGTTTCTCAAGACGAGATCTCCCACTTGAAATTGCAGCTTCTTCACCCTTTGGTTGTAATACCGGGCTACTTGCTCCTTGTACTTGGCTGCTTTTAGGCAGGCCAATTCTCTTCTTTCTTCGGCAAGATCTAGTTCGGCTCTCAGTCCATCACCATTCATTTCTGAGGAGAAATTGAGTTCGGGGACTGGATATGCCGATCTCAACCGAATCACGGCTTCAGTGCCGTACACCATCGAGTTCGGCTCCGGTGTGACTTCGGCCATTTCGCCGGCCTCTGATTCCGGCTGCTGTGATTGCTATGCTTGATGGTGCCGAACTGATTGCTCGGCACTTTTAAGCGCAATCTGCGAACACACTTGCTCTTTTTCGATCACCTCGGATGACCGCTATCTCTCCTTTAGTGGAGAAGGTGTTCGGCGAGGATGCCTCTGATCGCTATGACCGGGCTTCTTTTTGTCTTCTCTGGATGAGCTGTCTAAAGACCGTTTTCGACGGTCTGCCTCATCGGCACGAGAAAACTTGTCCGCAATGTCCCACATCTCTTGAGCTGTTTGCGGACCGCACTCCACGAGCTTTCTGTAGAGAGCTCCGGGCAGGATTCCATTTTGGAATGCCGAAAAGACAAGTAGATCATTGAGATTATCTACTTGTAGGCATTCCTTGTGGAATCTCGTCATAAAATCGCTGATCTTTTCGTCGCGACCTTGACGTATAGAAAGCAGCTGAGCCGAAGTGATCCGGGCTTCCGCTTTCTGAAAGAACCTCCTGTGGAAAGCATCCATCAGATCTCGGTAGGATCTAATGCTGCCTTGAGGAAGGCTGTCGAACCACCTTCTGGCGTTCCCGATGAGCAGCTCGGGGAACAGCTTGCACATATGGACCTCATTGAGACCTTGGTTCGCCATATTATACTGATAGCGTCCCAGGAAGTCATGAGGATCCACGAGTCCGTCATAGGTTATCGACGGAGTTCGGTAGTTCTGTGGAAGGGGAGTTCGGGTAATATCGTCCGAGAACGGAGTCCTCAATACTCCGTACATGGCGAACCCGACATTTCTTCGGTATGGAGGAGATGGAGTTCTCCTGTGATTCCGGTACCGAGGATTCTTTCTTCTGGAAGACATGACACTACTGCGGTAGTGACTGTCTCGTATGGAGGGAGAGGGAGAATCCGCCGTTTTTGTCCCCGGCTGCTTTTGGCTTTTTTGCAGGAAGGTTAAGAATTCCTCCTGCTTTTCCGCCAAAAACAGCTTGACAGCCTCGTTCAAATCGGGCTGCTGGGAAGACTCGGTGTGACGGCTTTTGGAGCGGCTTGTTCCTCCGCCATGAGAACGGGTGGTAGATTTATCCCTAGGCTGTTTTCCCGACCTATGGGATGGATTGGCTTCCTCCTGGTTCTCCCGGGCAGGAATACGGGTATTCTGCGATCTGGTATGCATTTTTTGGGTGGAGAAAATGGATCAAAAATTCGCTTTATCACAAATTTTGTTCTCTGTTTCCCACAGACGGCGCCAGTGATGAGTCGGCGAATTTTCGATGATGATGAATGCTCGTAAAAATAAATTACGACACAGAGAATTTTACGTGGTTCGATTTACTGAGGTAAATCTACGTCCACGGGGAGAAATGGGGGCAGGTTTGTATTGCTTGATCTGGAATTACAGCTTACAACACAGACTTGCTATATGGTATTTTTCTCTAAAGAACTTCTAACCCCCCTCTATCAGATCTAAGTTCTATTTATATAATGAATTCAGATCATGGCTTGCATCACCACCCTAAGTCGTGGATGTCGTGTAGGTTATGGCCTAAGATCGTGGGTGAAGCGTAGGTCATGGCCTACGATCGTGGCCTGAACTGACATCACGTGGTAGTGGGTGTGTTGGACATCCTGTATGGGTCCACTAACTCCTTGTTCGGCCGAATACTGAGACCGAACTGCTTTGGTTGCCGATCTGAGAGTAGAGCTTGATGCCGACCTGAGAGCAGAGCTTGATTGGTTGGCTTTTACCGAGCTGTAGGCTGAGGCCGAACTCTTTGGTAATGCCGAACTCATCCGAACTCTTTGGTCATGCCGAACTCATACTCTTCCTTGGGCTTCGGGCTGATGGGCCGTCATTGCTGTTGGCCGTCATTGCTGTTGGGCTTGTTTAGTCCGTACCCCATCAAGTTCCACTTCCCTATGTTAGGTCATTGTTTACTAATTGTGGAACCTCGTCCTGCCAATCAATGCCATTCTAGGAAAGTCATCTACTGGATCTTCTTTATTCCTCCTCACATTTTTGTGTCACACATTTTTGCAATTCAAGAAAAAAAATTTAATGTGTGCACTGCGTTTGGTGAATGTGTGTGTTATGCATATTCAATTTAGTTTAGGGGGCCACATGTGATTGCAACTTGGATGATGATTATAACTATTGAAGCTAGATTGCTCTTTATAGGGATGTTCACAGCTACAAATTGGAACTCGTTTGCTTGCTACCAAAATACGTTATCATGATTGTCATCAAAAAATTAAAAAATATATTTAAATGGTAGTATGATAGAATATATGATCTCAATAATATTCCGAAGTGGGGATCTATTTAACTCTTTTAGAGTTAGAAAGTTTGATTTAATTTTTGTAGACGAGGATATAGAGGATTGATATTCCTACTAGTCACTGAACTACAATATGCTCGGATCTAAAATTTCACTTATTGGGTGTCATGACTAGTGGAATGATCTTTTTATTAATTAGATATAAATGGTGTAAAAGAGGTTATGTGAAATAGGGATCGACAAACTTGCTTGGTACTCGTAATATTTGGGTTAAGCCAATAATAATGATGATAAAAAAAATTAAAAACTTTGTTAGTCTTCAAATACATTATTTTATGTACATGATTAAGCATGTTGAAACTTTGGCAAATTAAAGGTATGATGAGTAATTCAGGAACTAATGAATACTTTGATTTTGACTTCAAAAATCAGAAAATTAGTCTCCTAAACCCTCAAACAAAAAGTAGAATAGTCACACGAATTGTAAATTGCACAACCCTTTTTTGAGAAAAAAAATTTACCATCCTCTACGCAGATAAAATGAAAATTATAATTTTCAAGAATATTATTAAATGTGGAAATACGTAGAACACTATTAATATCTAACGCCTGTTTAATGAAAAATGGACCATAATTTTGGGAGCACCAAAAATAAAAGAAGCTCTATACTTTGTAGTATGAGAGAAGTTTCAAGTAAAGAACTTCCTAAATGTGAATGTGAGAATCGATTGTATTGAATGTATAAAATGCATTGTGATAGAAATAAGATGTATTATAATGCTACTCCATTTAGTAGATACATTCAATGCAAGTGAGTTATTAATTTAATAGCAAAGTCACTCATACGTGCACTAAAATACTCCTATGTTTTTATTTGAATCCAACTCAAGTAGTAGTATGTTTTTAATTTTTATATGAGTGCATAAACAATAGTTTCGTTATTGTTAGACAAACTTGAATTTTGATACACCTCATCTATCCTCATTTATTTCGTTTGGTGATTAAAGAAAAAGGTAAGCATTATTTATTACTACTACCTTTCTTTCTTCATTATTTGATTCTAGTTTGTGCTTAGATCAGAAAGCACTAAAATGAATAGCAATGATTACTAATAAGGTACGTAGCCATTCACGTTGTTTCATGCCAGCCAAAATTTCATTAAAATTTCTTCACATTTTGAAGAAGAGTACAAACCCCCTTAGATATCCTAGAAAACTGTATCTGAGTCCCAAGATTTTCTTTCCATTTTCCTCTCTATAAAATATGGCAAGTTTTTTCAGATTCCAAAAACATGCAAAAGATTGTGCTTCATTTAGCTCAGATTTTATGAATGACTGGTGGCCAATAGTATCATCCCTACCCTTTCTACTTTTAGTTTATAATATTGTTCCATTTTTTTAATAAAAAAAAATTCTACTTATATATATTTCCAAATTATTTTTGATGCAGTGAATTTGCATTGTCTATGCACTGCTCATGTCATTTCGTACGCAGAAACACTATTATAATAAGAAGATATCCAATTGGTGATTAATTATGATATTTATTAATTGTATATTTTTGTTTAGGGTTTAAATATTTTGGTGGTTTCCTATCATAAGAGATCTATTTAATTTGTAAATATACTCTTAGTAAAATTTTGTCTTTCTTTTATTTTCCTACTCCAAATTTAGATTTTTAAATAATATTCGAATTTACGAATGTAGTAAAAAAATTTAATAAGTAGCAGCATAATTAATTTATGAATGTCAATATACTCTTAATAAATTTGTCTTTCTTTTTTATCCTATTTTAGATTTGTAAAAAATAAAAATCATAAGGATCAAGAACTAGCTAGGCTAGTGGTGGTTGATGCTAGGGTTACTATTTGTGTATATGACAGAAAGAGATAATTGGTGAAAGTATAATTATGCATTTGCTAAAAGCTTTTTATAGGCTGAAAAACGAGGATTTATTCTGGCCCCCTTTCAATAAGCACGCAATGAAAGATTCACTTTAGCCTTAAGGTTTGCTGTCTTTTCTGTAAAGCATAATTCCATCAATCTTGTTGTCTCTTTGTCTCTGTCAAGATTTTATGTTTTTTTTAGTCTACGTCGAAATTGAATGAAAGGGGTTGAAGAGAACAGTAAACTACATAGGAACCATCAAATATTTGTCATCTATGTGTGTGTAATAATTTGTGTAGAAAGTGGCAAGGAATCATCTACCCAACTATGCATAAATGCATTGTTTCCCAACTTACCCTTAATCATGTAATTGGTGGGAGATATAAATGCAAACTCATATCACCATTTTTTTTTTCAAGTTCAAGCCAAGTGTATGTTAGATTTTACGGGGCTAGGTATCATTTCATTCATTTAAACGTACTTGATGATAGAAAAAATTACTACTCCCTCCGTCTCAAGATATTAGACTCATTTCTTTTAGCACAAGAATTTAGGAGGTGTTGTTTAGTGGTGTAAGTGAGGTTGGTAATAAAGTAGATTTTTACCATAAATAGAAATGACTCAAGTATGTTGGGACACCCCAAAGTGGTATACGAGTCTAATATTTTGGGACGGAGGGAGTACTAATTAGGCGTAGGTAAAGTGTACCTGGTGATAGGAGGAGGGATTAACTTGACTTATCATTAATCGTAGGTAAAAGCGTATATATAGCGATATAAGAAATGACTTACTAGGTATAAATATTTAAGTTGACCTTTTTAATTTTACATTTTTTTGGTGACAACTCACATGTGAGTTATATGGTTTTGGGATGAAATTCACATGTGAATTATACACGAAGGAGACTAGAAAATACCAAACCCTGAGATGTTATTTCAAAATCAACTAGTGACATAAAGAGTGACAACTAGGTATTTATGTTATTCTATTTTTACTACATATTTTTTATTTAAGTAGAACAAGTCATATATACATGTATCAACAATGTATATTCGATTCTACTTGTATTCTTCTAATAATAATTATTTTTTCTAAGTTATATTTTGCATGCCCAAGGAATGACAACGTGCTTTATAGCGTGGTCTTTTAGATAAGCATTCCATTTCTCAAATTAGAAGTTTTATATTATTATGTTCTACGTCATCAAATGGTTAATTTAAAAAATATTTGGAATGAGGTCACTTTCTAAGAATTCTTATGAGCTTAATTCGAAGTTTGAGAAAAAAAGATTTATTTATACTGACGCTTCCACTTTATGAAATTCTAATAGAGATTTCATGCATTGTGCAACAAGCCTCATGTCTTGTTCAACAAGCAGCCTCATGGCTTATTGATTTAGCATATCTTTTATTTTCATTAGTTATTTTTATTCCTTCTTTATCTTTATTGAGTCTAGTTAAAACTCTATAAATTAGAGGTATATGTAATCTTTTATTCATTGAGAAATAAATTTAATTATTTATTGCCATCCTCGGTTCTGGCGAAAATCGCTCCTTAGAAAGGTTTATCTTCTTTTCTCAATACAAATCATTGGTGGTCTAATCCGATAAATCAAGGGACTATCAACCGGTGCTTCATTGAGTTACTCTTCCTTCACCACAAACAATATCTCCAAAGCTCTCTCAAATCTCTCAAAAAAAACACTACGGCATGCCGGTCTCAAATTTTGTCAAACAAAAACTCACGCCCCTAGCTAGATTAGTGAATGGGTGATGAAGATTTGAGAGAAAGTGCGGTGATCGAATGGGTTTTGGTTTTTTTTTTTAAGATTTTGAGACAAAAATGTGACGTGACTTATCTGAGAGATTTTGAGAGAGCATTGGAGGAGATGCTTTGTCGCAGTAGAAGAGTAACTCAATGAAAATACCAATTGATAGACCCTTGATTTATCATTGTAGATCACAATCGTTTCTAATGAGAAGAAGAACAAGATAAATGAAAATACCAATTGATAGACCCTTGATTTATCATTGTAGATCACAAACGTTTCTAATGAGAAGAAGAATACTTTATTTCTCAATGAATCAAAATACTGTAAAATTCTATTATATATAGAATTTTAAACCCTAAAAAGTATCTTGCTAATCAAGCAAGATAAATAAAAAACTTACAAAAGATATGAAAATTAAATAAAGATAACTAAATAAAATAAAAGATATGCTAAATCATATAAAATGAAGAAAGATATATTGGAGATATCTTTGGTGAAATTTGCTAAATCATGGACCCCTATCAAATTCCTATAGTTATAGTATTTTGCTTATGTGCAAGTGCAAGTAAATCTGTAGCAAAAACTAAGAGCATGCTTAAATGCATAGGACGTCTATAAAGCTCTACTCCATAAACTTTAGTTGTGTCTAGTGACGAGGTAGTTAATTCTCACACACATGTACTTTATTTATTTATAATTAATTGAATTTTAATTAAATTAATTTATGAATTCTAATTAAAATTTAATGACTCCTGGTATAGATTACTAGACTTTTAATCGTACTTAATTAAACCCTGGATTAGGTGTTTGCACCAAAGTTGGGTTGAAGGAGAAAAATGGTGTTGGGCTCATTTATTTAGATTTGGGCTACTTTAGTCAAATTAGTAATGGGCTACTGATTTAATTCATTAAGCTTTTGATATGGTTAAAGGGCTGTATCGTAGCATGCTGAAAAAATAAAAATAAAAATAAAAATAAAAATAAAACTAATAGCAAACGCTCGTTGTTGAAATAAATGGCAAAAGAAGAACAAAGGTTATTTCAAAAGTTGTTTAAAATTAAAAGTTGGTGATAAAACTTAACTTTTGTAATTAACTAATTAAGCCTTTGTTCCTGGCAGTGCTTCATCCAAACCCCATAGTTGAAACCTGAAAATGTATATATATGTTGCAATTTTTTTGTCCTTTCACTAATGTCTCATTTTCCTTTTAATATGACATAACAGAAATGGCATCATACCCTTTATTTTGAAAAAAGTCAACTACATTATTAATATATTTAACTACTCCCATTATTATGTTTTTCTCTGTTAATACACACTTCTCTATATAAATACACTAAACAATATTCATAAAATCTCGTGTTACTTGATAAGTGTGATATGTTAATCGGGACGCAGGAGAACCATATTGATTTATTTCCGACTGCAAAATACTCCATTTGTATACCATTAAATGTTTCATTTTGACCTTCTAAGATATTTAACATTACATATTTCATTTTATTTTTATTATATTCATTAATTGCTTACAATCACATTTTATTACAAAATTAATACTCCACTAAATTAAGGGTTTTTTTTATCTATATTCCTTCGCATTTCTTAAAATTGGTGTCGATCTTGTGCGAAAACAATTAATGACAGACTAATAGTTATCAGTATATAGTATAAATGCCAGCATTGGTGCCGTACGTGCTATATAATATATAATGCATTGTTTCGATCAAGTCCAATTGTATTAAGACTAAAATTAATTAATACTCTGTTAATTAATTAATTAATTATGCTTTGGGATGATATAGCTGCACTCGAAGCAACGCGGAAGCTACGTACACTAATGTTGTTTCCCCTCATGCTTTAATTTGTCCGAACCAAAAGAAAAATAAAAAAATTTAAATTTTTAAATGAAGAATGTTGTTAATTAATCTTATTAAATTAACAAATTAATTTCTAGAACGTTTGCCGACTGCAAGTACAGCGATGACTTTAGTCGTCTCTTTCGTTTGTCACACTGCAGGGAACCAGCTATAAATAATTTTTAATTAAAAGCATAACCAGACATAAGTTACTTCTGAGATGTGATACTTAAAATTGCTAATCTATTAGTAGTACTTTTATTCTTTTCATATTTTTCTTAGACTCAACTGAGACTCCATATAATCAAACAAAACGTTTTGTATCACGGCTTCATGTACGAGATTATAACAATTGGAAATAGTGTGGATGGTATAACATAAATCTTAGAAAAATATAACATATTAATTATGGATCTCAAATTTTTGTTTTCTATTCATCTCTTATTCTAATTTATCCACTACGTATTATAATTAAATTACGTATTAATTAATAGCCTAGAAAAAATTTACCTAATTAAAGTTCTTAAAAATGGATAGAAATTTGGTAAGTAACTGATATATTAGAATATAGTGTAGAAAATATTGAACGAAAAAAAAAATTCACTGTCTTAACTTAATAATAGTAGAGTGAACTACAAAAATGGTCTTTGGACATAGTTCCTGGACTTTAAAAATATCGCCAGACATTCTTGGACTAATGGTTTATCTCAAATTTGATCCTTTTGCCATTTTTTTATACGAAAATACTATTTTAAGCATTTGGACAATTTGGTCTTTTTACACTTTTGAAAATCTGATATTATTTCAGCGATGTACTAAATATGCTATTATTTCTAAATCATCATTCTTCTTCCCTTTTGTCATCCTTCACTTTGTTTCTTTATTTCAATATTAGATTTAATTTTATAAAATCTAAACCCAAAATTTTAAATTTTGATTTTTAAATATCAATAAATTGTATTAATTATTAAAATTAATAAATAACAAAAATAATAGTTTTAATCAATATTTTATAGTGTCTAATATTTAATCAAGGTATGCCAACGCCAACTTAGTTTAAAACAATATTTAATAGTTTTAATCATAAATAGATCATATAACACGATTTATTCTGAAATAAATATGCATCTAATGTAAAACTAATATAATTTTCGTTTATTTATTTGAAAACAATCAAAATTAACTAGAAAATTTCAACAAAAATACTCTTATATAAAATCTTTAGTAGTATTAAATTTTTAGTCAACTTCATAATATTTAATCACAAGCAACTATAACAACCGAACGAAGGCTAAATCGAATAGCTCTTATTTTTCCACCATGATTAATAGTATTATTTTTCTGTACTTCTTCATTTCAGCTGAATATTATATTAAATAACAAAAATTAATAGTTATAATCAATATTTATAGTGTCCATGAATTAATAGTTTTAATTAAAAAAATTATTGACATTTAAAAATTTTAATTTAAAATTTAATTTTATAAAATTAAATCTAATATTAAAAAAGAAACAAAGTGAAGGATGACAAAAGGAAGAAGAATGATAATTTTGAAATAATATCAGATTAGTACATCACTGAAATAATATCAGATTTAAAATATTAAAAGTGTAAAATGAACAAATTGCCCAAATGCTCAAAAAAGTATTTTCGTATAAAAAAATGGCAAAATAACCAAATTTGAGATAAACCCTTTCGTCCAGGGATGTCTGGTGATATTTTTAAAGTCCAGAGACAATGGGCGAGATAACCCATCGTCCAGAAACCATTTTTGTAGTTTACTCTAGTAGTAAAAACTTAAAACACGTATAGTACTACAAAAGAAGCCCACTCGCAGTGTGATTACATTGGCTGAGAGAAGAGTAGGGGTGAGCCACTGCATAACTCCCATCCCCCAAACCCCCCTCCCCCGCAATGCAACCCGTCCCATCGACCCCTACATCTTATTAAAAGAAATAATAGTGCTCCAATCATCTCGCAATAAGAGTCATATTTGGTTATGGCATGAGAAATATAAAAAAAAGGTGGGTTGAATAAGTTAGTGAAATATAAGTCTCGCTTATATATAGTACTCCCTCCGTCCCATCTCATGTGATGGATTTCTGTTCGCCACGGTAATTAAGAAAATGATATGTATTGAGTTAAAGTGGAGAGAGTAAGTATGAGAGAGGAAAAAGTAAGAGAGATAAAGAGAGAATAAAATAAGAATAAGAGAATAAAGTAAGAGAGAATGAATAAAATAAGAGATGGTTGAAGTTTTGTTTTTAGCTAAAAAAGGAAATCAATCACTTGAGATGTGACAACCCAAAATGGAAAGTTGATCACTTGAGATGGGACGGAGGGAGTATTAGTTTTTTAATAAAAATGTGAGTGGAATAAGTTTGTGGAATGTGAGGCCTACTTACCGTTTATCGTAAAAGTGAAATAGGACTTTTATTGTGGGATGAATCGAAATGTCAAAACATGACTCTTATTATGGGACAGAAGGAGTACTAATTTTTATGAATAAATTAAAATTAAAGAGAAAGCGTATACTTCCATTGTCTCAGTAGTCTTCTTTCAAGAAATCAAGTAAGACTATTTTGAAGAAAGACTTTAATCCGTCTTAATCCTCAAACCTGCCGTAACAAGCGAAGATAATAATGATATCTTCCCTGTCTCAGTCGTCTTTCTTTCAACCATGTAGATGAAGCCAAACTATATAATTTGAAGATTCTATTTCCATTAAATTTAATCCAAGATTTATATTTATATACAGGGAGGCAATCCAGGAGACATCCAACATTAAAAATCAAAAGAAATATTCACAACCCTTGCCGGCCAAAATAAATAAAACAAAAAAAAAACACAACTGTATACAAAAACCAACAATCTTAAATTCACTACTAGTTTCCTTCCATCCCTTTCCCTATCTCAATCCAAAGAAGAAGAAGAAGAATATCTTGCTCTAGTAATTCCCAATGAAATCCGATCAAGACATGGATGACATAGAAAAA
Organism: Salvia splendens; assembly: GCF_004379255.2. Classification (NCBI taxonomy): domain Eukaryota; kingdom Viridiplantae; phylum Streptophyta; class Magnoliopsida; order Lamiales; family Lamiaceae; genus Salvia; species Salvia splendens. Next base: position 22,592,680 of record NC_056049.1, read on the forward strand.
CATGGAGAAAATTCCGATGCACCAAAGCTTGATGAGGCTAAAGCAAAGGACGAGAACGAGGACGAGGACGCGGGCGTGGGGAGGTCGTACGATTGCAGCTTCTGCAAGCGCGGCTTCACCAACGCTCAAGCCCTCGGCGGCCACATGAACATCCACCGGAAGGACAAGGCCAAGACCAAGCAGAAGAACGAAACCTCGAATAAGTCCAAAGAGAATCCGAGGTTTAAGCAGCAGCAGGTATCATCACCCCCTCATCATCATCATCACTACCAGCAGATGAATTATCAAGTCTACTTGCCCTCATCAAACCCTAGTTCTCGAGCCGGGAATAGCTATTCGCCTCTTTCAAGGCCGGAAGAGGCGGATTTGTGGCTGAGGGTGGGAGCGTCGCCGCCTGCTGCTGGTGGAGGCAGCAATGTGGAGGAGACTGAAGTGGATTTGGAGCTTCGCCTTGGCCACGACAAGTGACCGACCGATCATCAAGTTTTCGACGATGATCTTGATAAGTCATGGTGTTTTATACTGTCTGTTTGTGCTTAATTTGTAAGAGGATTTTTATTGTAGAGAAATTAAGTTCAATAAAAGGGGATAAGCATAACTGCTTCTCCTCAGTGTTGTTCATTTAAAGTCATTTCATTTTATTAATTTCATGGTCAAATTATTGATTTCTTACCTTTGTTTCTTCAATCCTTTTGCAGTATACTATCTTTTGCTTACTTTCTCTTACTTTCCATACTCATAAAATTTAATTTGTGTGACTCAACTAATTGCAGGTGTAGGTACATGAAGTGTTTAATTTGTTTAGCTAAACATTAGTAAATAATTTTTAGGAATATACTTGTTGTCCGAAAACCAGAATCTCTCTCTCTCTAATTACAAGCACACAAACACAGTTTAGTTGATGCATATTTGAGGTTGCAATGAAATGTTCTTGCAGAGGACATCGAGAAGCAATGTTTTATTTACTTCCTTTGAATTGTCATGTATATGTGATAGTGAGGGTTTGTCGATGCACACTTGAACTTCACATTAGTGTATGATATTATCCTCTTTAATTTGGCTAAGCTCTCACGATTTTACTCTTGTGATACACCCCAAATGATTTTCATACAAATGAGTAGCAGTTGCACTTATATATTGCTTGCTCATTTTCTAATTCTCCGATGTGTGATGCTTTGAACCCCGACATGATATAGAAGATCACTAATTATCAATTTAATTACTTGGAGTTTGGGGGAGGAGATGATTAGGGCTTTAACTGGAGTCCTATCTCTTTCAACTTAAAAGAGGTACACCTTTACCGATGTGAATCAAATATTCATCTTTTTTGGCTTTTTTTATCATGCATTTTTATGTGTTTTTAGAATTACAAGTATGTTATTTTTCTTCTTAGCTAGGTCATGGATCGGATTAGAATTGGAGATGAGACAAAGTTTGAAGCATGCCAACGAAAGGCGATCCGATTACAATGCACGGACCTACCTTCCACACAGACCGTGCCTTTGTGCCCAGCCTTCGCACGGAATGTTGTGAAGAAACATGAAAACGCAGAGAAAGGTGGAGAAGAAACAAAGACAGCGGAGAAGATGAAGAAGGATAGCAACGGGCCATTATCTTCAACCCCGAAACACCATGAATATTCTGGTTTTCCTTACATTTGGTGTTATTGTGTTTACAATGCTGAGCTAGAAATCTAAGTGTTGCTCTTGGCATGTAACTAAAGGGATGTTCGAATAATTTACTACACGAATAATTTTCTCTCCCTCTTCTATATTGCATTTAATTTTACCTCACTTCACTTTTCCTCTTCTACATTTTCTTTCCTCCAACCATTTTTCTTCTTATTCTCTAAAGCTTAATGCAATAATGGAAGGGACCGTCGCAAGTTTGATGCAAGGCTTAATGCAATAGTTGAAAATTGAAATGATGGGACGACAAAGTCTTGATATTAAAAATGAATTAATCATGAATTGACTACTTCTACTTTTTCTTGTTGATGAAATTGGCAGACTTTCCTCTTTAAAAATTGTTATAATCTATCTCATCATCCTCGAAAAAATCTATGCTGTAAATATTTAAATTAAATGTACATTACTTATGTGATCAAGTTATGTTTGGTTGATTGGATATTTAAAAAATATTTAATCTAGGCTCTAGTTTTTAATAGTGTTATTACAATTTTTTTATCAAATTAAAATGATGGGGATAACAATAGAAATTGATAACAATAATTATTTAATTCATTGGAATTATCAAGGAGTATCGACAAGTTAAATTTTTTATTTACATGAGACATACGAGGAGAATATTAATTAGGTTCAGAGAATAAGAAGAAAAATGACGAAGAAGATGACATATAGAAGAAAGTAGAGAAAAAGTGAAGACGGAGAGAGAAAAAAAAATAAATGTAAATTTGAAGAGCATTAAATACAAGAGAAAATTGAAATTTAGTCTCTATACTTTGTGATCTTTATATTTGTAGATGAAAACACTGAATAACGAATGAGTAATGCTACTATAACGCATGTAAACATTATAAAATTATATAAATCACATTTTGTTTAAATATGAATAGCTAATTATGTTATACATGATTTACTAGTTTTGGAGACAAAAACAAAACTCAATTAAAATGTTGGTTAAGAATTTGTTGGAAGAGAAATTGAAATTTGATACAGATTATTGTGACATCACTCGCGTGTATTGAGGTAGAAATTCATTACTACTTTGGAAAAGAACAAGTAGAAGAGATTTGAGAGGAAAGTGAAACTAGTTAGAAAAAGTAAAGAAAGAAAAACCTCTTAAACTATCAATTGAAGTTATAAATTCATTTTGGTGTCCAAAATTTATTCTTTCAAATTTATTTTGGGGGAGATGAAACAAAATTCATTTTGGTCACCCTGTGGTCAATTGTGATCTTCATAACGTCAAGAGAATTTGAAAGCTACTACAATACACAATATTTGCAGTATTAAATAATTAAAATAAGATTAAAAAAATATAATGAATATAGAATTATAATTTAATCCTAGAAAAGGGCAAAAAATGACTCACATTGTGTTCCATCTAAGTGAAAAAATATACTGAATTCGGTGAATAAATTGTGTCTAAAAATTTAAATTGTAGGAAATAAAGTTTTTATTGCCCTTATTAGGGTTTTGGAGGCAGATTTAAAAATAAGAATCAATATTAATATTTTTCAATTTTTAAATAGAGAAAATTATATTTTTAGTTCTGGTCATTGCACTAATTATAGCTGTGGTCAATATTTTTTAAAAATATCACGTATGAACATTGAAAATTTCCTGAACCAAAACATCCCAAGCTATATCTTGTTCATGAGAAAGAGAACCACCAATTCCATAACACTGAATTCATTTATTTAGTTGTATTCTTCCAACAGAAATAATCGAAGTATGTGGAAAATAATTCCCTCATCACAACAAAGAATTGAATTTTGACGAAATTATCAGTCCTTCTCCTTCTCACGCAAAACATATAAATAACCTTATAATTTGGAGGGTATTTTGATAAAATAAAAATATAAAAAGTCCTTTTGGTTATTACAATTTTAGTTTATCTCACATTTCCATTTTTAAAAAAAGTTACTCACATATTAATATAAAAATTATATTTTCTATCTCCATTTAATACAAAAACAAAACCTCATAAAATTTTATATCGTCCCACAAATATGACATCTTTAATGGGACGGAGGGAGTATTCAATAAGTTCTCATGATATTTTTATAGAATATGGACTACGAACAAAAAATATAATTTTCTTTTATACATATTTATAACTATTTTATAATTTTGGTCTAAAATTGAATCGCGTGATTTAATACTATGAATCAAACACAGTGCAAATTAAATTTAATTGAGTAAGGTATGGGTCCCACCTACCCTCTACGATTCTCTCTCTCTCCTCTCTCTACAAATATAAATAGGAAGTATTTCCACTCTCTTTCTCTTCTTTTCCGTTTCTCTTCGCCACCTGTTTTTGCTCCGCCCACCGGAAGGAACGCCGGCGCCCCTCTCGCTCTTCCCCGCAACTCGCACAACACTTCTCTTTTACAAATTTCCGCATACAAAGAGAAAAGAAGGAACAAAATGATAGCTAACTTTTTCCAAAAATCTCGGTGAGCTTCCTGCCGAATCGACTACGTACGGATTCACATGCGTCTACAGGAGCTTAATCGTGTTTTTGTTTTTGCAAAATTTCTTTTCCAGCAGATCGGTTAGAAAATTTTGAAATGAACCAGCATTTTGGTAGATTCCATATCAAAATTCAGATACTAACAGCTAGCTAATTTTTTCACTAAATTTCGTCGAGACCTCTCTTTCAGTGATTTTTCTCAATTGGCTTTGTGATTTGATTCCTTGAGCAGCAATTTAAGCTTTGTTGGCAACACAGATGAATGTCTAAAATCCTTTGTTTTTCTGTTTGAATGCAGAAATAAGATCTAAAGAGTATGATTTTTCAGTTACGAGTTCTTATTTGCTTTGCCGTAAGAAATTTCCTTATGTGATTAGTTCAATTACAATTGTAAAAGGCAGAAATTGAATATTATAGTCGTCCTTTTTGGAAGTTATTGACTGGTTGAATATTATATGTGAACTTGTATTTTAATATTATGAATTCATAGGGTTTCACTTATTTATGTGTTTTGATTAGATCGAATATTTTCCAACAGGGAATGAGTGCCTGCGGTTCTGTTGTGGGATTGTGATTGGAGTGGTCCATTTTTCATCTCAACTGTGTATCTAGAAGCATAACATACGTTGGATGGCAATGTTGAAGGCATTAGTATATCCATGGCTGTTGTTGTTGATGTTGTTGCTGTTGTCGTTGTTTGTATCCATGTCGACTGCATACAATGCTTTCGGCTGTGGCTGTGATGAGGAAGGGTATTGGAGCGTTGAGAATATCTTGGATTGGCAAAAGGCCTGTGATTTCTTGATTGCAATTGCTTACTTCTCGATCCCGCTTGAACTCATTTACTTCGTTAGCTGCTCCACCTTTCCATTTAAATGGGTGCTGGTTCAGTTCATCTTGTTCATTGTCCTGTGTGGCATGACTCATTTGCTGAATGGTTGGACCTATGGACCTCACACCTTTCAACTCATGCTGTCTCTCACCATTTTCAAGTTTCTCACTGCCCTTGTCTCATTTGCAACGGCTATAACCCTTTTCACCCTCATCCCACAGCTGCTCAAGGTGAAGGTGAGGGAGATCATGCTGAGGAAGAAGACAGGGGATCTTGATCGGGAAGTTTTGACTATCAAGAAGCAGAAGGAAGCTGGCATGCGTGTTAGGATGCTGACACGTGAGATACGCAAGTATCTTGATCGCCATACTATTTTTTACACGACTCTGGTTGAGCTGTCAAAGGTTTTGGATTTGGAAAACTGTGTTGTTTGGATGCCAAACTCAGGTAGAACGGAGATTAACCTAACGCATGATTTGAGAGAGAAAAGCCTCCCAAATACATATAATTCGGTTATCCCTACTAGTGAGCCTGATGTGAGAAGGGTCAAGGGAAGTGAACGGGTGAAAATACTTGATCCTGATTCCCCACTTTCTCTTGCAAGCAGTAGGGAAGTTGGTGAACCGGGATGTGTGGCTGCGATCAGGATGCCAATATTGAGGGTTTCCCATTTCAAAAACGGCACTCCCAAGATGGTTAAAGCCTGTTATGCTATTCTCGTCTTGGTCCTTCCCAGTGGACAGGGTAGAACATGGAGTAAGCAAGAACTCGAGATGGTGGAGGTGGTTGCTGATCAAGTTGCTGTGGCTCTCTCACATGCAGCTGTTGTTGAAGAAGCCTTATCCTTGACAGAAACGCTCGAGGAAAAAAAACGTGCACTGCAGCAGGCCAGCCGGAACGCAATGATGGCAAGTCAAGCGCGCTGTGAATTTAAAAAGGTGATGAGTAACGGATTAAGAAGGCCGATGCACTCGATTCTTGGCCTGCTATCAATGCTACAGGATGAACCGCTGAGTGACGAGCAACTTCTTCTCGTTGGCACGACGTTCAAGGCTGGTAATGTTCTTTCGAGACTGATAAACGATGTCATGGATACTGCAGGAAAGGATTATAGCAGATTCCCTTTGCATATGAGGCCCTTCGAACTTCACTCTATGATAAAAGAAGCTGCATGCCTCTTTAAATGCATGTGTGCTCTTAGGGGTTACAAATTTTCTATTGAAGTGGATAACTCAATGCCAAAATATGTGATAGGTGATGAGACAAGAGTGTTTCAGGTGATTCTGCATATGATTGGTAATCTGTTAAATGCAAGCAGAGGAGGTGGATTTCTTTTGTTACGAGTGCATTCTGCGAGTGGGAGTCAGGTGTGGAATGACCAGAGACGAGTCCGATGGAGGTTGAATTCATCGGATAGATATGCTTATGTTAGGCTTGAAGCCGGTATCCGTCATACCAATTCTGATTCCCAGTCAGGCAACAGTTCTGTGATTCAATACAGTGGCCAGAGATGTTCGGGTGGAGGCAAGGAAATCATGAGTTTTGACATGTGTAAAAAAATCGTTCAGGTTTTCACTCAGCCTCAATACTTTATGAGTACATACTGTTCGTTTACTGATGTTGCTAGAGTCCTGCAAGTCAGATCCTCTATTGCATCTTCCAATGAGTGTCATATTTTGTCAATGGAGATTAACAAAAATGGTAACATTTTGCATGTATAGACGGTTATTGATACACAGCCCTAAACCATACTATCAATAGAAATGTTGCACGATGATGTCATAAAGGATCGAACCCTCTATATCATATTGCACAACATCTGCTATTACATTCTGCATGTATAGACATTTATTAAGTGTTTTTTCATACGCAGAATTTAGCAGATATCTTGACACGTGGCCCTAATCCATACGTGCAGTATGAAATGTTAAACGGTGATGCAATAAAGGATTAGATCCCCTATGGAAGATCATTACGCAATGTCTGTTATTGCATTCGTGAATGATTGTCATTTTTGTTTATGGAAATTCATGAAAATGGAGACGTTTTGCATGTATAGACGGTTATTAAGTGTTTTCATACGTAGGATTCGTTAGATACCTTGACACGTTGCCCTAATCAATACATACAGTATGAAATGTTGCACGTTGCCCTAATCAATACATACTGCACCATGAATGATTGTCAATTTTTGTTTATGGAAATTCACAAAAATAGACACCTTTTGTTCAAGTGTTTTCATACACAGAATGTGGTAGGTATCTTGACACGTGGCCCTAATCGGTAGATGTAGATACACGGTGATGTAGTAAAGGATCGGATCCTATATGGCATCATTGTGCAAAGTTTGTTATTTCATTCATGAATAATTGTCATTAAGTGTTTTCATATGCAAAATTTGATAGATATCTTGACATGTGGCCCTAATCCGTACGTACAATAGGAAATGTTGCAGGGTGATGCCATAAAGGATAGGATCATCTATGGCATCATTGCTCAACATCTGCTATTGCCTTCATGAATGATTGTTCTTTTTGTTTATGGAAATTCTTGAAAATAGTGACATTTTCTGCATGTGTAAACGGTTATTAAGTGTTTTCATACCCAAAATTTGGTAGATATCTTGACACGTTGCCCTAATTCCTTCATACAGTATGAAATGTTGCACGGTGATGCAATAAAGGTTCGGATCCTCTGTGGCATCACTGCGCAACATATGTTATTGCATTCATGAATGATTGTCATTGTGTTTATGGAAATTAACAAAAATGGAGACGTTTTGCAAGTATAGACTATTATCAAGTGTTTTCATATGCAAAATTTGGTCGATATCTTGACACGTGGCCCTAATCCGTAAATACAATAGAAAATGTTGCACGTGATGCAATAAAGGATCGGATCCTCTATGGCATCATTGTGCAACGTCTGATATTGCATTCACGAAGATTGTCATTTTTTTGTTTATGGAAATTCACTCAAATCCTGGCATGATCTGTTGCATGATCAATCTAATATTTCCCTTAAATCTAATTATCTGAGACAGATAATGCAAGGAGACATCTGGATGGTACCGAATCCGGAGGGATTCCATCAAAGCATGGTGCTCGTCTTGCAGTTCCAGGCGCGGGCATCCTTTGCAGTAGACATATTAGAACAGGAGCAATATATTAAGCGTGTGCAATCCAACTCTGTTTTCAAAGGTCTGCAAATTCTCCTAGCCGATGCTGATGCTGGGAACAGAGCCGTGACGAGGAGGTTGCTGGAGAAGCTGGGGTGCATAGTGACTGCAGTCTCATCTGGATCCGAATGCCTCAGAGCTGTTGGTCCATCCGTGCCCCCGTTCCAAGTCGTGCTTCTGGACATTCACCTCCCCGACTTGGATGGCTTCGAAGTTGCTGAGGAGTTGCGCAAGGATAAAAGCCGGGACTGGCTGCTGATCGTCGCCTTTACTGCGAGCGACGATGAAGAGACTAGGGCGAAGTGCTTGGAGGTTGGAATGGATGGTGTTTTGGCGAAACCAGGTTCGTCTCGTGATCTTGCGCGTGAGCTCGAGTGTATTTTGCTGCGGCCAAGTCGACTATATACCTAGATAGAGTGTTAGTTGATTGAATGAACTAACCTAATTCTGCCTTTTAGAATAAACGCAAAGGCACATGTGTTGTGTAGCGGATATTATCGACGGATTCACAGTATATAATACAATCAGATAGAAAAACTATCTGGTTTACAAATATTTTCTTCTTTCGTTTTGCACCATTATGTTTTATAATTAATATCGTCCCTCTTAAGTTCATGCACTAATTAGAACTGAGAGCCGTCGAAACTCAAATTTAATTGACGGATTTTGAAGGAAATTATCTCTGTTGTTAGTATCGTCAATTTCGTATATAGACAGACGTCTGAAATTTGGTTTGGTTTAGATTTTCGTCACAGAAAAAAAGTGATTGAGTGTGTTAATGATAGTTTTTTTTTTAATGAGAAAAGTGACATCTTTGTAGGAAAAATTTGTGATTTTACTCTATATAAAATGAGTAAAAGTTTAGGAGGTACAAATCTATCTATCTATGCATATATAAAATGAGAGTTTTGGGACGTTTTGAATAATAATTTTGTGCAAGGGAAGTAAATGCAATTAAGAAAAGTTGAGGCGTTACTTAACAAAAATGCCATTGTGGTTAATTTAAATGCATATTATAACTTTTAATCACAATTAAGTTATAGCTAATAGGGTGGGTTACAAAGAAATGGAAAGCCAAAAGACTCAACGATCCCATAAACTATAATAATTGGAGGATTTGGCACTCTCCATACGCATTTGCAAAATCATAATGAACCAAATTATAGGACGAGCCAAATGAAATGCATGCATTATTATTTAAGATATTAAAGCCACTACAACTTTTCATTTGCACCAATCCAAATTGCTTTGGTTCTATATAAACCATCTGCATATATCGTATTCCTTCCCCAATTCTCTTCCTTCAATGTCTAAGAAACTGTAGAGCTTTTGGAAGGCGCATGGAAGGACTTGAAATGAGATCGATCGAGCAGCTTAAAAGACACATAGAAGGAGGTGGTTGGAGGGAATTAATTTTTGGGAAGAAACATAGAAGTAAACGGCGATTTTTTTTAGATTTAGGATTTCATCTCTAACTGTAAATTGAACTTCATATTTTGGGCTAAATAATTACTAGCGAGAAGGGCGATATTTATGAAATAATAGTGGTTTAATTTTTTCTACACATTTGATTTTAACTAATATCTACATTATTGTAAACTAAGAATAAATTTTTATATCTTTTATCTTCAATTTTTTGTGATTATCCAAGATCTTAAAAGAACAATAAAACTATATAATAATGTTAGCTATTTTATAGTATTAGTATTGTGGTATATGTTATGTAATCTTTAAATGTTAATAATATATTTAATGTATTTTATTTTAAAGTTAGTGAAATTTGTATTCAATTTTTAGTATATTTAATATATAAATACAATTAATAAACAAATTGTATTAAATTATTTAATTTATAAAGTTGTTGTAGTTGGATATATATCATGGGCTTGAAAGAATTATTAAGGAGTTAGCTTAGCCGCTTAACATAAATATGATATTTAAAAATTGTTATAAAATTAGATGCACAAAATTAATGAAATTAATAGGTGAATAGTTGATTGATTGACAATTAATAATATGAATGAGTGCAGTTCATTTTTAATTTATGAAATTGATGTTTAGGAAAAAAAAATAGAATGTCATCATGTTTTTTTAATTAATATTGCATTTTCTTGATATAAGCATATAAACAGATTTACAGCTAAGATTTAGGTAAAAAAACCTCTTCTATCGGTAAGGATTCCGACCCAGTGTAAGATATCGAATACAAATCTAAAACCCTCAAATAGAATAAGTGATCAATAAAGTAAAATTGAACTGGGGCGGAGGGAGAATTTTATTGATATTTGGCTCATTTGTTGGTCATGATGAGTATATTTTAAAGTTAAGGGTTTAGGATTTAGGTTTCAAGGTTTGGGTTTTTAGTGTATAGGGTCACTATATTGCAATGAAATGAAGCTCGACTAGGAAGTGTCTCACCAGTGCAATCTTAAATTATTGCAACGTAAACTTGCTCCTGCAATTATAACTCAACAGTTAATTCATATTTTCATAGAATTAAAATGCTTTTTAATTTTAAGTCATTTGAGGAGATTATGCATATTGGTAATGTATGTGATGAAATGATTGCAACATACATACTTTCATACATTTGTACAATAATATAAGAAAATAGGTTAGATTTTTGCATTTTTAGATGATTATCACAATGTTAATAAATAATAATAATAATAAGGTTTTATTTAGTTTTGTGATAATTATGAGAAGTAGAAATGAAAAGGTTTTTTAAAATAAATTAAATTGAGAGGTGGAAGTATAAAGTTTTTTTGAAGATATATTGATTACCTATTTAAAAATTTGAAGTTAAATAGTAGTACTCCACTACTAATCAAACCTCTATAATATTAATTTTTTTATTATTATTGTAATCTTTGGGGAAGTAGAAATGAAAAGGTTTTGGAGGTGAAAAGATTTTTTGGGTTCGCTTAGTAACGGAGAGAAGAGAAGTGAAAAGGTTTTAGAAGAGGTGATGAATTGAAAAGATTTTAAATAGCTAATGGTATTTAAATAATTAAATGCATAATCAATAATGTTGTTACAAGAAAATTGAATTTCCATGTTTTATTTGAGTAGTAAAAGTAAACTAAATGTTGGTTGACTTGCAACTTTTGTGGCTTAATCTCTTACATTGTTCTACTACGTTTCTACTTAGTTAATTGTACATTATAAGTTAAATGCACATATTAAATTATATGAATAAAATACAAATAATTTAATTTAATTTGTGGTCATATTTATTAAAAATATGGAAATGTACATTGATTTTATTTTTCAAACTTACTCTATCCATATATTTTTTTCTATATTTATGTACAGTTTTCAATATTATCATTATATAATAAAATTTTCTTATCTTAAATTTGTGACACAAATTATTATAAACTCATCATTTGTATATCACAACTTTATTTTAATAAAATTCACTACTTTAATCAAATGTATTATTTATATTTTTTATTAAATACATTATAATTTTAGACGGGTGTGATACTAGTTTGTTATAAATGGGAAGGTTGTGAGATTATTACAATAGTATTAAAATTAGTTTTCATATGAAAACATCCTTAAAATTTGTGATTTAATTTGCAGGTAACCCTATCGTAAGGCAATATAACTATGAAAATGGAGACGCATACTTGTGTAGTTGTGTGTATAATATTATTATATGACGTGTGTGCGTGGACAATCATGTGAGAGACAGGTTGAGAAGTTAGTTGAAAATTGAAATCGAGATTTTTATTTTTATTTTTATGTGAAATTTTAAATTATCATAAACAATCATGAACTTTATTCAGCACTAATTCAACTCTGGGCCCATTCTTTATATCTCTTGTTTTGTTTGTTTCGAGTTGCAATTTTATTCACGGTTTTCAAGAAGGAGAGAATCGCACTTTTGTCAACTGAATCAACTTGTTGTACTTGTAATTGCAGATTGAATCCAAATCTAGTTTCAGAAAAAGTAACTATAAAGTATTGATACATTGGCAAAGTGTTCTACAATATTTACAGTTTGGAGAAATTCATTTTGTGAAAACAAGTTATAGTTTGAAGTGAATAACCATAAAATTTCGATGGATTCTAAAAGAAAATTAGTTTTTTTTGGCGGTCTGGAATATTTTGCCTAAAGTAATATTTGCCTAAAACTTGAGGATGAATCCTATATTTGCCTAAAGTAATATTTTGAACATTTGTGGAATTGGAAAAACAAAAAAAGGAGAAAAACTCTGCAATTAGCAATAAATTGAAGAGTAATTAGTTGAAATAGTTTAGATAAGAATGCAGAATGATAGTAGTTGTTGGGTTGAATACTCAAATAAAGGTTGAAGATTGGAAATGTCTTCAAAATTTAACCATTAAAATTCCTTTCCATAATCAGCTGTCAATCTCTTATTGCTTGTTACATGAGACTGGTCGGTGGTTTATCTACTTTTGTTCCATTTTCATGAGGTTGGGAAGCTCTTGCATCATTTGCCCACTTAATTAACATCACTATATTAACAATTTATTTTAGGGGTATTTGGTACTTATTAATTAAATTGTATGATTATAATTAGAACTGAATTTGAAGTTTAAATATTTTAAAATTTTAAATAATTTTGTTTAGTAAAATTAAGTAGTTAATACAAAATTATGTTTAATTTGAAAATTTTGTTTGGTAAACTAAAAAATTAAACAAAATAATTATACATAGAAATCAAATGCATTCGCCAAATTTTGACTAGCTACATCTGCGTCCCTCTTCCTCTTAGTACGATCATCGTCTAAACTCTTCGTAAGATATTCCTCGAATTCTATGTCCCTATCATACCATCCAATCATTAAAGGCTTATTCCACTGTCTCCTCATCGGTCTAGGCTTTTGCTTTGGCACACTAGGTTCGGTTTCTTCAATCTCTTCAATGATGACTCCTGGGGGTTTAGCCGCCCTGAATATGAGAAGCTCTTGCGCTTCATCCTTCATTTTCTTCAATAGAGCGTCAGCTCGGGTTATCTCCACAACATAGATGTGAACTAACTTTGTTGTCGTAGACGCCACCTTGAGGAAATCCGTCAGATGTGTATCCTCAACAATGGGAAACAACGAACCGCCTGATGATCGCTCAACAATGTGTATCCTCAACAATGGTCGCCAGTGTGGTGGCGATGGCGGGGGTGTGGGTTCCCTGTTACGGCGAGACGATTTCCGGGACGACGAACCGCCTGATGATCCGGTGCGCTTCCGTTTAGGCGCCATTCGTGCAAAATAGTTTTTTCACAGAGGGGGCAGAGAGAGAGATTAGATTGAAGAGTGAGTACAATGTTTTGCAATTTTTTGGTGGAATGGGAGAGATAACTCCTTTCGCAAAACTTTTAGGCGGGGTGGGAGTGAAGGCCGAAACTAAGGCTTGTGAAATTTTTGAAAATTATTTTATAAATCACACCCAGAGTCCTGAGTACGTGGCGTGTGCGTGTGGTCCATCACGTTACCATCATGACTTGATGGCTGACACCCGCACATCAAATCACGCTAGAGTATGGTGGCCGCCACTGCAGGTCAGATGTGGTCTGACCATAATGCCCTTTTAGAGCTGAAGGGTATTTTCGGACAAAAATACCTGATATGTGATTATGTTAAACGCCAGAAACCTGTGGCAATATTTTTAAATGTCAGGGGTCTGGAGTGAAACAAATGTAAATGTCAGGGACGTTTTTATATAATTCACTCTTTTATACATCCACCCTTGTGTGTCTAATGTTGCATGTTGCATGTTGTATGGTGTGTCTGTATTGAGTATGAAAGTCTGTTCACTTTTAGGAGGTGTCTGAATTGGCCTTTATTATTTCAAAGAAAAGAAAAATATACTATTAAAACAAAGTTAATTTTTATTTTTCCTATCTGGATATGGTGTTTAAATCGATACGGAACTATTAGAGACTGAATTAAGTAGTTCAAAAAATTCAAATTTTGTTTTTTATGTAATAAAAATAAATCGCATTAAAATCTTTCCTTTTATGTCAAAACTAGTGTAACAACCGTGCTATGCACGGAGATTAATTACTTACTAATTTGAACTAAAAAAATAAAATAATATAAATAAATATGTATACAACCATTTAACCTTGTAAACAATAATATAATAACAAATGAAGTAAATTCGCAAATAATATATTATCAATTATTGAAAGTTTAGAATTATTATAAAACATTTATATATATATATATACATATATATATATATGTAAAAGTGAGTTTATAAATATAATGAGAAAAAATTCTTAAATCATAAACAGACGATACTCTAACTATTACAATCGAAGAAAAAAAACAATTAGTGGAGTGAAAATTACAATGAAAATAATAAATTAAACCAAACTATAAGTCGACTTGAGGAAAGCTTTCTTTCCGCAAGACAAATTACGATGCGGCTAGTGTTCTCGAATTGACGTATTGTCCACATAAATAAAACTACTTTCCCATAGCACGTAGAAGCATATCAAACCCGCTAGACATCAATGAAGTTGATGGAGCTCCGAGAATCGAGCAATATAACTATCCTAAAACACACTCTAAAATATAGAAAGCTTGCGAGAAAATTGAGAATGCTTTTGTTGGTGTGTAATTCATTTACAGCTTCCTGCCTTTTATAACAACAAAAATGAGAATGTGGGAGGTTCCCATGATCTCCTTCCACAACTCTCGCGCCATTAATCCCACCCAATAGACTTCTTTAAAAAAAATTCTTAATTTTTTCGCACGCTTTGTTAGATTAGATAGTTTAGTATGGAAACATATGCATGATTATAATGTAATGTTAGTAATGGATCATAGTATCGAAACATTTCCAATCATAAATCAAACACAACAATATTCAAGAAAATACATAAAAGAAAATTAAACACCACATATTATTAAATTAATTGAAACCATCATTTTCCAACAATACTACTAAATAGATTGATTTTTCTTACAGTGTATAATGTACATAACTTGTTTTATATAAATAAAAGCTTTTCATTTTTCTAATTATTACACAAATGCATAAAAACATTTTCATTTCTCTAATTACTACATAAATAATGGCGTAAGTTGTGGAAGGAGATCATGGGAACCTTTTCATTTCTCTAATTACTACACAAATAAATAAAAATCTTTTCATTTTCCTAATTTTATAAAAAAAATTCATAATGTCAATCTTGTTATTTTCCCCAAAACTCCCCTTTTATATATGTATAGATTAAAGCTCCTTAATTTGTTTTGAAATTAAATTAATGCAATGGGGTGGATAATACTCCTTCCTTCTCATTATAAAGCTTCTTAATTTTTTGGGCTGCCTCATTATAATACTCCCGGAGTGTAGTATATTTTTTTGAAATCATATGAATTCTATTTATGTATGTGTTTTGAAGTGATGAGCCTGGCTTTTATTTTAAATATATTAATTTAACTAATTTTTAGTTGGGCCAAATTTCATAAGACTTCTAAAATTTAACACGTTCATGCAAAAATAAAAAAACTTCTAAAATTAAATTACTGGGCCTTGTAAAGTATATGGGCCGAAACGATTTGTTTGAAGCCCAAATAGCATATAGTATGAATTTCAAGACTTATTTGATAATTTATTAATCTTAATCTAGATTAAGATTTTGTTGATCTATATTTTGACAGTGGTCATATGTTCTAAATTTTAAATTCGGAATTTTAAGATTAACTTTCCTACATTTTCTTATGATTTCTATACAATGATTCATTTTGACAGAACAAATTTTAAGTTATTTTTTTTGTAGGAATAAATCCTAACTTATTAGTACTAAATGACCTAATCATCTCATTTTCAGACATACAACGTTAGCCTAATTATTTCATTTTCAGATACAACGTTAGCCACATCCATTTTCAGTACTTCTTCAGCCACTGAAAATATCAGATAAAGATCTCAGCAAAAATAGATAGTTGAACTACTTCCTTAAAAATGAAAGAAACGTTACAACTACATTCTCTTTTACTTTTAAATTACAAAATTGACAGATTAATTATAGGATCATAGTAAATTCAAGAACATTTAAATTGGTCAATTTATATGTTACAATAGTAAATTCATCAATGTGTGACACAATCAACACAACCCTCAAAAGTTGTTTTCACAATAGGGATATTTTTTAGTCACAATGGTAGTAGTGTTATCACCTACATTTTATCATACATCTGCAGATGGTAATAAAGCTACCATAATCATAAATAAAATAAAAACTGCAATAAAAAAAACCAAGAGCAAAATAAAAATCAAGAAAATGAACTACTCCTGACTTGTGATTGCCACTCCATGCACTCTTCGAAATCAAAACTACTCGAACAGTCCAGCAACGCGTTCTGTTGCTGTTCGTACCGACAGATATAGTTCAGACCAACGAGCAGCTCGCTCAAAACGGCCTCTGTCTTCTCCCGATCAGCAAAATATATGGTCTGAATCAGAAGAACGTTTTTATTCGTCACAATCTGCTGCTGCTCAAAGTTGCGCTCGCTCTGCCACCTCATCATGTTATGCGCGAGAGGAGCAAGCCATTTGAGCAGCAGGTCGAGCCTCTCCCTCCAAGCGTGGGCGAGAGGAGCGTCATAGATAGCCAAGTCTTTTACGTAAGACTTCAAACTAGACTTCAGAGTCATTCTCAGACTCGTCGGGAGCATCTGATACAGATCGTCCCTAGCCTCGTCCCCTACAAGATGAGGGTAACGGAGAAGCTTCTCCAACACGATGATAACGTTAGCATAGTGCAAGGCTAACGCAGAGGCTCCGACACTATTAGGAGGTCCATGAGCAAGGAGCCTACTCTTTCTCCCAAACTTTAAACTGCTCAACAAACTTCCTTTCGTCTCGGTTTCATCTCCACTATGGATGGCATGAATTGTTCTATTCAAATCAGTTGCAGCAGTGATAGATTCCGAAACTTGATCAATCCCATCATCATAAACGACACGCTCATCGTCATCATCCACTTTGGAAGCAGAACTACTCAAACTTAAACACTCCATCAACAGCCTCCCCCGCCCTATGCAGCAGGCAGCGTTGTAAACCTCTGCACGAAACAAGCCTCCTTGGTTTCCTCGGATCCCAAGTTTACCTCCTAAACTCGGGCTTTTCTTCTCCACCCTCTCATCTCCAACTTGTCTTGAAATGGCCGAATGAGAACAGCCATCACTCTTATTTGTTGTGGAAATATCAACATTCCCCCTCCTCGAACACACATCTCCAAAAACGAAACACAGCCGAGCAAAGACTGTACACACGGTCCTCGCCAAAAGCTCAACCACCTTATCATAAGTCAAGTTCCAAAGAGAGACATCTCTCAAATGCCTCACATCCTGCTTCTGCCACGCCAATTTCTGCTCATAAGCCCTCCTCGTCTCCTCGTGCTGAAACTTCTTCACGGCCGCCTCCATCTCATTCATCACCTCCATCTCCGCGTAAAGAGCAGCCGTGCTGTTCACATACCTCTCCATCCTCCTCACCATACCCTCCATATCCCTCACAAGAAAACTCACCTCCCTAAAATCCACAGCCCCACAAACAATATCCCCATAAACGTGCTCGAAACCCTGCAGCGCCGGGATCGTGCATTTCTTCCCTAATCTACACACCACACCAGCAACCTTGTTCAGATCATCCAGCTTCTCCTCCACAACCAATTCCAACAGACGCTTCTCATCGCCACAAACAAGACTCCTAACACCCTCAGACTTCAAAACCTCATTCCTGAGCTTAAAAACCTCGTTTTCAGTGAGGGAATTGTGCAAGTGGATGATCTTAGACATGGCATTAGCTACTTCAAACGACAGTATACCTATAATCTGCTTATTATCACTAGGCCCCTGTTTTGCGCTGGGCGATTTTGTCAAATTCTCGAGATACAAAGCATGCTTTAAATTGTGGCTCACCTGATTCCCCATCTTGAGCAACCAAGGCTCCGCCACCATCTCCGCCGCGAAGATCCGAATTCGGCGGCGTCCCAATTCAGATCCGGCCCGCCATGGGAGATTCTCAATTGGAGAAATTCAGCGGCCAAGATTGAAACTTTTGCTGCAAATTGGGGGAGTGATGTGCTAGAAAAGGTTGAGAGAGGCGTGAATTGTGCGTGCGCGTGGGTGAGGTACTGAGCAAGCGTGAAGAAAGGGGAATGAGAGGTTTTGGAAGAGGGAGTGGAGCTGCAATTGATTGATGAGCACAAGCAAAAGAAGAATGGAGGGAAAAGGGAGGAAGGAGTGTGGTGTTTTGATTGGGAATTTAAGGCTGCTTTTGCGAATGCTGTGGAGATGGATTTTGTAATGATGAAATTGGAAAAGGAAGAGAGCGGTTTGAAGAAGGCGATGATGATGGTCCTATGCTTATGAGGACTTGGAATATGAACATTTCTTGCTTTTTCTTTTAAAAAAGACAACTTTAAATTTCCGATGACTGAACTCTCGACTAGAATGGAGTTGATGTGTCTTACCTATTTCATATAAATCAAGTTTTTATCGCGTAAATTGGACTCGATTGTGTGATATCATATTTTAATCTATATCTTTATAGTCATACGACTCATACCAACCTATATAACATCATGTCGTATGCAGATTGTGTTCGGATTTGAAGGGAGCAAGTCAGGTTGGTTTTGGGTTGAGAATTTTCTTAACATGTTGGGTTAGGTCTGATTGAGTTGAGACATTATCATATTGACATATAACGACTCAACATGCACGATTTGCCTACATTAAATTCAAATGCTTGAAATTAATTTTGTCACAAACCAAAACTACTTTACATAACATTATTTTTAGATGATGTACCAGTTCTGGTGTTCGGTTTTCCAATATAAAATAATATCAAGATACAATCTAGGATTGAGTTGTGAGATTATTTTAGTCATACGAGGTTAGCTATTATTAATTATTCCATGATTATCCATCTAGGATTGAGTTGTTGGATTAAATCTCATGAATCAAACACACTACATATTTAATCCCGAAATACAATCTTGCAAACCGAACACCCCCATTGTGTATTACAAGTGTTTAGATGAATATGTAGGAGTTGGTATTGTACTTGGTCAAAATAACTAATCAAATGATCTCTCATTATTTTTTACACAAGGCTTATTTCTCGTTAAGTTTTAATGGTGTACATAATTTATTTCATTAAATCAAATTTGATATTGAAATGATATTTAACTTAACGGTCAGTATAATTAAAAATCACTGATATCAAATTCAATCTATTTATTATGTAAATGCATCAATGCTATCTTGACATTGATTTGTTTTAGGTTTTGAAAATTTAAGATTTATGGCCAATAACACTTTTGTCACACCGTCAGTTACTGTTAGAGATTTTGATATTGAATCCTAAATAGGGAAAATAAAATGGTGATAATGAATTTAGATTCAATAGTTTCTCTTTAATCAGGCATTGTCTGCTTTATTTACCAAAAATAATCTAATAGTAGTAATTCAAACATGCATGGGTTGAATTTATACACAAATTTCATTGTCACGATTCAGTGAGACTAGCGTACACAATCGATTTAACACAATATTTGTGAATTTTTCAAATATTCACATGACTTTTATGGATTAAGGATGGAAGCAACACAAAAAGAGGTAAAGAATCATCATCTCATGGTAACATCCCTTTCACAACTCAACTAATACTAGATAATAAAATGGGTGTACATGGATTGGATTAGATGATGACTTAGTGGCTTATTACAAGAAAAAAGACAACTTTTTGGATGGAAAGCTAGTCTAAATAATGGATTAATATTGTACAAAAGTATAAGCAATTGTTGGAGTTGGTGACTTTAGTTGTCATAACAAAATAATGTTCCCATGGAAACATGGGACAAAAGAGATCCCAAGACAAACAACAAATGACCAAAATAAAATACCTACAACACCTCACACATATATACTTTTAAACTTTTGATAACAATATAGTACTATTATTATTGTGGATTTGGCTCAACAACTGTCTTTCACTACTCACCATGTTCAAAACTTGATGCAATCTAGCATGTTATCATATTAGGGCACCCACTATAGTGGGTTTTTTGACTCAAAAATTTAAGAACTGGGTTTTTGTAAGAGTGAATTGTTGGTTATTGCCTATTGGGATAGAGTGTTTTCTCTTAGCTAGTAGCAAATGTGATATACGGTTTTTTTTCTGACCTCCTTGTAGCAAATAGAGTTATCATATATGAAGTTCATAGAATAGTATATTTGAGGTTTTATTCTAATAAAAGAAATGGAGAATTTTTTAAAATTGAGTTTGTTAATTTCAATTTTGGTGGATTCTCATATGGTTTCTCTTTTGTGGAACGGATCATGTGGTACATTTCATATATTCTATACATGACTGAATAATATATTATATATATTACTATTGTTGATTAAAATTCAGGACAAGAAGTGACCACATATATCAATTATGTGTGGTGTTTAATACTTGTAATATTGTTTATAATTATTTTGTTGTCCGAATTACGTGTGATTCTACAATTTCTTGACGATCTTTCCCCCTATTTCTAGACATAATTTATAACTGCAGTTTTCTTTTTCTGTTACATATCAAATCAAATATCCAAATTCGAAAAGTATCCCCATTTTTCAAGTTACTTCTATTTCTTCATATTAATCTCACTCTTGAGTAGTGATAGACTGATAGACTTCTATTCTTTTATTGCAATTACTTGTGATTGTTAAAGTATGTCCAACAACATGGCCAATACTAGCATTTTAGATTATATTTGTATAAAACAAAATGAATATAAATTGACATCTACTGAATTCACCCTTCTAGCACTTGAATTTGGTTTCCAACAAATTTTATTTGTTAGAAAATAATTCGCTGGTATTTAAAATTTCACCATAAGAAAGTCCATGTCTTCCTATTCTATTGTAATTCGATAGTCATATTTAAGATCTCTATGGATATATAAAATAAAATGGTGTAACGCCTATGTATGTATGTATGCCTGAAATAGTGATGCATATGCATATCAAATAGTTTCCCAAATATTAAAATTGTTGGTTTGAAACGAGCCCAATACCTCAAAAATACATCAAGCCCAATAGAAATGAAGTCATTGTCATAATACAGCCCAACAACGACCTTTTTCATTGTGCTCAGCTTCATGAGTTCTGTTTCTTGGATCTACACTCACATTTACGTGTATACATGTATCACATTTAATTATTCCAATGCTCAAATGCATATTATAACAAAGATTGATTCATAACAATACCCTTGCTAATTATTAAAAAAAAATCAACATAACGAAATTAGCTTAAGATATGTTATTAATTCTATTGGGAGGCCCCAATCATAATTCTTCAATAAATTTTAATTACCGTCATATAATTCGTTTGACATAATTAAAATCATACGACCAAGCAAATTTTTTTAAACAATACTCCAATTTTAAATCTTCAAATTCAAAACCTATGAAATGGACTTGAATTTTATTGACCCTCTCTCGAAGCTTCGAGTCTTTTCTCGTGCCTTCGTGACACAGATCGCATTTCAATGCTTTCACAGTTTCACTTGCATTTTCAGATTCCATACTTATCTCAATTATAAATGTTGTTCGATTCCTAAATTATATTTACCATAATTTCACATGAATAATTAACATCCAAAATACAATTAATTGTAAAAAACAAAAAATTAATCAGGTAATGAAAAAAATTAAAAAGATATATAGAAATTATCCTAATCTTTCAGAAACTCCAATCTGTACAAAAGGCATAAACGGCGCCGGCTCATAGCCGAACGGCGCAGCTGGATGCTGCCACTTTTTCATAACCACCACCGGCTTCTCAGCCACCGCCGCGGCGGACGTCTCAGTACCACTATTAGAACAAGATCTGACCTCCAACGCCGCATCATCGGAGGTCGGCGATTGAATCAATGGCGACAGAAGCGGTATCGCCGCCTTCCACTCCGGCGCAGGACCGATCTGCAACGACGCCGGCGCTCTCCTCTGCAACCTGTTCGATTGCCGCCGCGCCGATGATTTCCTATTGCCTGAATCCGCCATAATACTAGCTGAATTAATTAAAATTTTCGAAGAATGGAAGCAATTTTAGAAATTTATTCTCTTTTTGCTGAAGCTTTTTTTGGGAGTGAGTGAAGAATTGGTGATGGAGAAATGGAATTGGGGGGTGAGGGTTATATATAGGGGGCACGTGGTTCGCACGCTTCATGATTTCGGTCAAAGGTTGTTAATGTTCCTTTGACTTGAATGGCCAATGAGCCGTTGCTGAACTGGCTAGGAATATTTACTTTTGGTAATTAGTGGAATTACTTTTCTTTTTTAGAAGTACAGTATAATTTAATTATTAATGAAGATTGTTGCAATTATTTTGATATTTGAAATGTTAGGAGTGGTATAATAAATTTTCAGAAATTTGATTTGAGTGCTCAATTAGGCAATGTTTAAAAACTGGACTATAAAGCGAATCAGTGAAGGTTCAACTGAGTTTATCGATGGTTAAGTCAAAATTTAGTAAATACTACTATAAACAAAAAAAAAAGATAATTATAGTACAACACAAGCCTTGAATTTCAATAAACATAAATTCTAATAAATCTACTAAATAAAAATAAGTTCAAATTAATTAAAAAATATTTTATCGTAATCTTATATTAGTATAAAATATTTAATGTTATAAACCCGAATCATATACTCCTAGTATTTAGTTCTCATTTCTTGAATGTTAATGTTTCTCAAATCATGGTTAGAAGTTAGAACTACATAACTACAAATTTAAAATTATAAAATGATTCAATTGATCGATCCAGATAGGACCAGCTAATTTTTAGATACTTAACGGTCCGACTGGTGAACAATTTATATGTCCAAACCAATCTGGACAATGCATCAATCCCGGTTAAACCAGCCAATCTCATCTAATTTTTAAACCTAGAATACTACTCTTCTATACATTACAACACTTGTTAACTTCAAAATATTGTTTAAACAACTTAAAATATACCATATGATAATTCATTTATAATATTGTTAATGTGTAATGGAGTAGTATTTAGATCAAGATCTTAACAAGATCTTCTAAAATTCTGTATATCAATATATAACTCTTTTTTATCTCAGGAGTAGAATATAATTAACCTTTTTTCCCTGTCCTTGTTGTTTCATTAACTCATTTCCTCAATATTAAATGAAATCATTAATCCTTCAAATGATTCGATTTTACAAAATGAAAAAGGTTCACGTGCGTGTCATTAATTGAAAGAAAAGGATAATTAATAATAGGATGAAAGCGCCACGCCAACCAATTGGACCAAAGCTTCAACTACTTTCCAACAGAATTGATAAAGTTTCTTTGACCATCCATTTAATTTGTCCAAAGTTTAATTTAGTATTTAACCTTTTGTACATGCAATCTCAATTGCAAATTGCAATAATATCATAAATTTTGGTCATTTTTTAGTTAATTTCATCTTTTGAAATTAATTAGTATATAATAATTTTAATACTATATTTTTAATTATAGTTATTTAAAATTATACAATTTGGTCAAATCTTAGTAAATCTCATAATTTTAAATGGGAATATTTATTAAATTACGACATTTTAATTTTTCTCAATTTTCTCATTAAGACACAAAATGTCGTCTTGTGATGAGGTGCGAAACGGCGTGTTTCACCAAAAGACGTCGATTTGTAAAGGAATTGGATAAATGAGAAAATTGAAATTAGGTGATTTAATAGTTCAGTTTCAAAGATTATAAAACTGACTAAAATTTGAGCAAAGACTATTATTCATTTTTTTAATTGCACTCTGAATTGGATTCTATGCATACTTCTAATATATACTATATCACTCATGAAACTCATGGATTTAAGTTTGAAAAACGTAGAATATAATAAGATTAGGTTAATGTATTTTGGCTTCCACATCAAAAATAATTTTCCTCAAATCTAAAACAATGGGTAGATGGAGAAAATTTTTAAGGTTATATAATCATTTTTTTTAATTGTGAGATTAGCCATAAATTGACAAAATTTAATGTTTCTTCATGACAATATGCCTTAATCCTAGTATCATGCGTATTAAAAGTTACTATGTCCCGTCCTTTACCAGTAGTTTAGTAATAGCTGACACAAGTTTTAATAAAAATATTTATATATAAAAAAGTTATTGGAGTATTTGTAATTAATTGTGGATTAATTTTTCAGTATGGCTAAAGTCACAATCATATCAATCACAATTAGGTACCACTATCTAATATATATATATATACTCAATGTGAGACTAGTACAATTTTAATACGTCCCTTGACATATAACTATAGAAGTGAGTATGATCATTGACGGTTCATCCACTTGATCCTAATATATCCTTAATAGTATGTTTTACCAGAAAACAGTGTTATTCAACTTATATTTACTCTTTACTAAATTGAGGTAATTAAGACAAACAAAATTTGAATGATGCAAATAGCTCGATGTATCATGTACTAATACTCTTTGGTGTGGTAGAAATTTTTTGAAGTTTAAAAAATTCGTCTAATAAACAATTTATAAAATGCATATTGCTATTTCTTACTATATTATTTGTTATTTGGATTCATTATTTTGAATTATTAGCAAATTTATCTTGTTTATTAGATGCGTTGTTCTTATATTATTCGTTATTCGGATCCATTATTTTAAAATATTAATACCAAATTTATTTTGTTTATTAGATGCGTCAAGCTACTTCTTATATATTTTCTTATAAACAATTTATAATATGTATTGCTATTTTTTAGTATATTATTTGGTATTCGGATTCATTATTTTAAAATATTACCAAATTTATCATGTTTATTAGATGCGTCAAGCTACAATGAATTGGTTGATTAATTAGGTACGCAAATTTTACTAACGATTTATAATATTGATAATAAAGGATTGAAATGTGACATATAGTGAAAGATATGAGGATATAATCAATTAAAATGAAAGAATACTAAGTCTTGAAATTTCCTTTTTCATGTATATTAAAGAAGACTAATAATATATAGTTCTTCATATATTCTGGTAATGATTCGAACCTTCAACTTATTGAATTAAAAAAAATCTTATCAATTGATTTGCACTCTATCCTCATAATATAAGTTTATAATTTATTTACTGAGATTAGAGGTGAAATGACTAGGTAATAACGGCGTTGCTATATAAAAAATCATATTGGCACGTTATGGTATGGGACCTCTATAAAATAAAGGTGGGAAATTAATGCATGTTAGGTCGATATTTGTTACATATCACCATTGTCAAGTTGTGGCTATTGCAATTTGCACATGCACCCATAACAAGTCAAAAAATTTGAGATAAGACTGTTTAATTCAGGAAATTGGGTTAGTGTAGTGTAACTATCTGATTACTACTCCATCCATATTTATGGCAATTTAATTTCCTCAATCGAAAAGGACGTATACTTATGAAATTGTTCAAATAGCACTCAAATAATTTTCAGATTAAGCCATAAACAGACGGTAAAATCAATATTGGTTTAGCCCTATACGTTTTACTTAGCTCACCATTTTAGTTCAAATGTTAATTAAGCACTATTTAAACTCTATACAATACATTAATCATATTTTTAGCTCATTTTTAATGCATAATTGGAAAAGCAAGAGACGGATAAAAAAGAATAAGTTTTTTAAAAATATTATTAGTGGAGAATGAGTCTTACCTTATTAGAGAGAAGAAAGTTTCTAAAATTGAAAAGTTCATACTTTATAGGGACGGACTAAAAATGAAATTGTTTATATTTTTCAGGGATGGAAGAAGCATGCCTTTTTATATTATTAAACCTATAGCATTTTTTTTTTTGAATTGCTTGTCAAGCAAAGAATACCAGTACCATAAGACATTATACCCTCCAAATCATACAAAAATAAATATACTTTCTAAGTAACATTGATACCTCGAGATCTAACATCAAGTAAACCAGCAATTTTGTTATCAGTAATCAATTTATAAAACTTTTAATTACAATTTTGGGTTATAATTGATATATAGGAGTAATAGGATTTTGGGTAGGATTTTGGGTAGAAAGGAGTTGGGATTGGGAGTAAGAGTTGGTTAAAAGATTTGGGCTTTTTATCAATCAACTATTTGTTTTTTGCAAGGAGGAAATGAAAATTGTTGGTCATATTATCTTTAGGTTAAGACTATCTAGCAACTTGTGGTATTGTTTCTCAGTTTTAACAAGTAGATTTTAGACATCTCTCTTGTATCATTTTCAGAAAAGAAGGCATTGTACTATAAGTGAGTCTATCAAATCATGGGTAAATATGATGGTAGCAACCGCTACAAAGCTAGACTGGTTGTCAAAGGATATGAGCAACGATACGATATTGATTAAACTCATAGATCTACTCTTGTTATAAAACAAACTATTATTCATTTGGTGTTAAGTATGATAGCTGCAGAAAATTTATTATTAAATCAGATGAATGATGACATTCTTTCATGAGAATTTGGAGCTCATGATGAATTACATAACATAGCCCGAAGGATTTGTTGTAGTGAAGGAAAATAGTGTATGCAAGTTGAAGAATAACTTGTATGGATTGAAGCAAGATCAAGTAGTGGAACAAGAAGCTTGATTTTCATGCGGGAAATTGGCTATAAGAGATGTCATGATGACCATTGTTAACTGAATTTTTTTTATCTATCTATGTTATAGAGTATGTTGATTACAAAAGCTGATGAAAAAGTGATCCATAAGTTGAAAATAATAATTGGTCAAACAATTATCCATAAAGGATCTTGAAAGGCTAATCAGCTTTTGGGCATGAGAATCACGCGATGATTAAGAAGTATTACCAAAAAAAATATTTTTAATGGTCAGAATGTTGAGCTAAAAGGATTATATTGATAATAGAGATTTAACAAACAATAATCTACAAGCGTGCATGTATTAATTGCCTAGAATATATATCAAATATTCACATATCTTCGCTTCACAAAAATCTAGTAAGGTTACTTTTAAAAATATCTATAAAACTAAATCTGAGATTAAAAAAAAACTGAATGAATATCTATGAGCTTGTATTACTTCATCCGTCCATAAAAAATAGGATACATTGTGAATGACCTGAGTTTTAATAAAGAATTGGTAAAGCAAGAGAGAAGAAAAAAAAAGTAAGAAATAAATAGTGTTAGGGGAATGTGGGATCCATATTATTATAAGAGTGGAGGGAAAAAAGTATGTAGTATTAATGAAATGTGTGAAATGTGGGGTCCGTATTATAGTAAGAGAGAGAAAAAATGTGAGAGAGAAGCTGTTGAAAATGTGCTCTATCAAATGAGTTATATTTTTCATGGAGAGATGGATTATTATATTTTCTTAACGTTCTTAATTTTATGTTGAAAAAAAAGCTTGTCAATAAAGATGGACATAAAATATAAAGATCATCCACGAATGATAAAAATTTGCGCAACATCAACAATTTTCGCTAATCTAGAAAATCCGTAGACCAAAACATTTGCCTCAATCATATTGGCACCCAAATCCTTCTAACTAATTCTACTTGAAGGTTTGAAACTCTGATTAAATTGAATTAAGCTCCGAATTTTTTACTAATTCGTGTTTTCAGAATATATTGGTGGCGCAGATTCGTCGTTTAGCTGGAGATATTTAGAGAAGGTGGAGGCCCCATATCAGAATATGTGGCAGCAGATTTACGTGATCAAATTCACAATTGTTGGAACACAAGCAACGCAAATGCAAAGTATATTCCTTTTCCTATTCAATCGTCCTACTATTTGATCAATTCCGATCCCGCTTTCAAAAAATCCACCAATTATTGCGTGATCGTGTTTGAATCTGCTATTCTGGACACGAATTGAGCGGTGGATTAATGGCGCGATTTATCGCCGGCGATCGTCTGAAACCCTTCGTCGCGGGAAACGGGTTGTCGGTGGGGTTCGACGCATTTCACCGCCGCTGTAGAGTTAAGTATTTCGGCAGCGGAGGGTTCAGCTGCTCGCTTTCCGGAGATCGCAGGCGCAAGCTCTGCGTTTCTACGGCGCACGCCTCCAGATCGTCGCCGCCGGCGAAGAGCGACGGTGGTGGAGTGTTTGATGAAGTGTTGGAGGATGATGCAGAGTTAGAGATCGATGAGCTCTCTGGATTTAGAGGCTTAGTATTGGACATTTCTTACAGGTATGCCTGCAATTTTCAAAATCAACACACAGATTACGCATTGTGAATCGCTGATTTTTGAGTTGTTGATTTGTATTAAGTGGCTTTGTTTAGGTTAATTATTTGCTTTAGTTTTGAAGCCTGTGAAATTAGGGGTAAAATGCATATTCCAAAGAAGCCTCTCAAGTAGCTAAATAGGGTATTTGTTGGAATGTTGTTGATCAATAAGCAGGCTTGAATGGTTTTACACTGCAAAAGGTCTCAAGTTGCTTGAATTGATAAGGAGTTCTCTGACATTAAATCACATTATTATGAAAACTTTGGCATGGATCTGCCACAATCTGAGTAGAGAACTATCAGGAACACACTGGCTTTTAGATATTGTGAACTCATTAAAATGCCACTCTGATATTTCATCCTATTAAAGCTAAGTTAATCATATCTAATTCAGAAGTCATTTGTTTATAAGTACTACACGTTATCTATCTTTCTGTTTCTATTGCAGGTTTTTCCTTGTCATGTTCATTTATCTGTTCCATGGCCACCCATTTATCATGTTGGCTGAAAAATAGTTTAGGCCTGGGTTAACTTGACAAGCATTATGAAATTACTTCGAAAACTATTTGAATGATTATTTTGGTTATGCCAGGCCTGTTAATGTTGTCTGCTGGAAACGCGCCATATGTTTGGAGTTCATGGATAAGGTCGGGCCTCTTCCTGGTTTCTTACAGTGGCTAATTTCCATTACTTCAAGAGCATATTTTGAAAGCTTCAAATATTTTGTTGGACCCTTTATCAAAAGAAAATACCGCTATAAATATTTTGGTAGCTAGGAATTTAGCTATGAAACTTTGACTTTAACTGTAGTGCGAAATTTTAAATTTGGTTTTGATTTGTAGTTCATTGCATTAGTAAATTGATTTTTTATCACTGAATTGTAACCATTTGATTTCATTCTTTTCCTCCTAAATTGCAGGCTGATGTTTTAGAATATTATGACCAAACTATAAACTCTCCTAGTGGTTCCTTCTATATTCCTGCTGTGTTGAGGGTATGAGCCACTGATTAAGTGTCGTAATAACGATTTTTCATGTTGCTTTTCCAATTCTATCTATCATATAAGAATAATTACCTCTCATTTGAAAGAGCTAAGTTACCCAAAAATTCCCCCCTCCCTCTTCCAAATACAATTACGGATTGGGGGGAGGATATCGTTGGTGATTTAACTATTTCAGGTGGCAGCACATTTTCCTTTTGCAATGTTTAGTTCCCTTTTTTACTTTTTGTGATAATTGTGCATTACTCTCTCAGGTTCCACATTTACTGCAAATAGTCAAAAGAAGAAAGGTGAAAAGAGGCCTAAGTCGAAAAAATATTTTTCAACGTGATAACTACACTTGTCAGTGAGTTCTAAACACATATCTCATTTTTTCTCTTATGCTCTGGTTTTTGTATTCCATTTGTTTCAAATCACATTGTTGCAGAAATTCTCCGCATTAAGTTTTTCCTTTTTTTCTAAAAAAAAGAAACCATGGTCTTTCTCAAGTTCATTTTAGTAGTTGCAGTAGCTAAGATCTTATTTAACATTTTAAGAGAAAATACACTGAATTCCCTCTTCAAACTGCCTCTTCAACTGGAAAAATATTACTCCTATTTGGGTTGAAGTTGGACTACATACTACTGACTAAACATCTATGACAGACTCGCGTAACAATAATCTTCTCTGTAATCTTTTGATTGTATGTTCTTATTCATTTTATAACTGAATAACGCTTGTGGCCAACTTCTCTTGTTAACATTTAGCACTAAGTGAGTCCCGTAACTTGACTCGTTATCTCCCCACTTGACAGATATTGTTCTTCTACTGAGAACCTGACCATTGATCATGTTTTCCCTATTGCAAGAGGGGGGAAGTGGACATGGGAAAATCTGGTAAGATAACATTTGAAGGATATAGAATTTTCATTATTTCATTCCATGCTTGATAATTACTTCTTTCACCTATATTACTGAGAATTATTCAAAAAATTGTAAATGTTTTCAAGTATATTATAGGCCCCAGCGTTAGGCCTTCTTCCAAAATATATTACAGCATCAGAATCAAAGTTTGTGCAAGGCTCAATTATAAATTTAATTAGTATGCTAGAATTAAGCAGTATTAGTAGAGAAGTAGAGATTATCAGAAATAGCAGATAGATTAGGTGTTTCTTACGTTCGTTAGTTTGTAATCGGGCTCTGCCCGCTTTTTTTACCAAAAAAATAAAGAAACAGCAGCCTGGCAGATTTTCTCTCTCTTTTTCCACAGTAAAAGTTACAGTTTTTAGCCATAGTTTTTGTACCATAAGTTCACTTATGTTTGAAACAGGTAGCTGCGTGTGCGAGATGTAACTCGAGGAAAGGTCAGAAAACATTGGAGGAATCTAGTATGAAATTGCTGAAGGTCCCTAAGGTACGGTACGTATGTTGTCTAGGAACTGAACTTCCAGAAAGAGCAGAGACGAAAGTGTAATTAATTTAGGCGTCTCAGAACTGAAATTGCCGGAAAGCTTTAGTTAACCTCTTTCTCTCTCTCAATATTGGCAGGCCCCCAAGGACTATGAGCTACTGGCCATACCCCTAACACACTATGCAATAAAGATGATGAAACGAAAGGGATTGCCGGAGGAGTGGAAGCAGTACCTCTCGAAGCCGTACGCTGCCCCATGATACTGAGAAAGATGAGATGATGGAACATTGCCTGAAATCTGTTAATGAATGTAAATGGCCAACTAGTTGTGCCCTTAATCTGTAGCGTGTATATATAATTAAGGTAAATATTAATCAAAGACTTATAACTTATAAATGTCTCAGGAATAAATGGGGATAATTATACTTAAATTTATAGTCACCCTTTTGTCAAAATCTAAAATACTCACTTGTTTCCAATTAACAATGGATAATTGATGATGATACTAACATTAAATTCGATAGATAGATGCTATACAAAACATGCTAGAGAAATTGTGTACCCTCTACAAAATCACATGTTTCCCTCAAATATCCAGAACTAACTTAATGGAGGAACTACAGGGATACACAAATATGACTAAACTAAATCTATCTAAAGAGCATCTTAAGTTCCTCAATCCTGGCTGATCGGACTTCTTCATCGGTCAGTGCTCCGGCAATCATCCGTTGCTTTCTTGCTTGAACTTGCTGCAATCTCTGCTCCACAGTGTCCTGTCAAAATAAAAATTCAGCTAAGTTTACATTTATCAGTTACAAACTGAATATTTCATCAGTATCTGTTTTTGTTCCATTGTTTCTGATAATCTCTATCAAAGAAACAGATTTCAATGAGACATAAAAAGTGCTATGTTACCTTGACGATGAATCTTCTAACACGAACAGTCAGCTTTTGGCCAATCCGGTGAATTCGCATGATTGCTTGCTCCTCTACTGCGGGATTCCACCATGGATCCTGCATCATGCCAAGATTCAGCCTCAAACAAACCCAAAAAATGGGACATAAAAGTTTCAACAAAGATGCATACCATTAGGAATACATTAGAAGCTGCGGTCAGATTCAGACCCACACCACCTGCTTTAAGCGACATCAACAGTACCTAAAACATCAAAGAATTGATGTTTATAATCGACAAACCAACTGTTTTCATAGAGTTAGTTGAACTAGAGGATAAAGAGTGCTTACTGTTTTTTCAGCAGTCTCAGCAAACTCATGGGAGGACCTTTGCTCGTTGTTTCTGCGCCAACTTGCCATCAGACCTCAAGAATCTGATATTCTTCCTCTTGAATGGGATTTCCAAGAGATCCAAGAACGAAGTCCTCTGGCTGAATACTATGCTCTTTTCACCAGAACCCGAGCTGCGTATAGAAGCATATGCAGACTTGAACAAACTGACAAGGAGGTTCCTCCAGTCGCAGTCTGATGGAGGCTCTGGAACTGGTCCTTCTCGTGCTTATGTTGAAGAAAAGGCAATATTAAGGAGATTGATGATCACCTTCCATGTTTATCCTTAGACTCCTTTGTTGCTTACACCAATTGCAATCCTCTCATATCACCATTATCATAAGGCTTCTGAATCAGCTTGTTCCACCTACAAGA
Organism: Salvia splendens; assembly: GCF_004379255.2. NCBI lineage: Eukaryota > Viridiplantae > Streptophyta > Magnoliopsida > Lamiales > Lamiaceae > Salvia > Salvia splendens. The sequence continues at coordinate 22,625,127 of NC_056049.1, forward strand.
GTTAGAAATTAGATCGAGGGTGCTGTAAGCCCATTATATCTTTGATATCATGAAGAATCAAGAATTCACCTAAAGTCTGCATAGTGCATCATCGATTTTTAAGAGATGTGTTATTGCAGTTCTAGGTGATTTATGCAAGGGATAAATGTAATTTAACTACTTTTGAGCATTCATCCCAGTTGCACCATGATTCGACATGCAAGAAGCACAATAGGATGAACAAGTCTTCCAGATTGTTCTGCACCAATATTAACACACATCAATCCAGTGAAAAAGATAGAATGTGCTAGCATTTAGCAAAAACGCAAAGATGAGCAAGAGTTGAATAAAGTTATATACTTGAAGTAAATCTAAATTAAACAAACTGAAATCAGTAGCATAGTAATTTTCAATTCAAAATTACTCAATTTACAGGGGAAAAGAATATATAGTTATGCAGATAGCTACGAAGTGATACCTGAAGTGGAGTGCCAGTAAGACACCAGCGGCAATATGAGGTCAATGCAAATGCAGCCTTAGCAGCTATAGTCTTTGATGATTTGATTGTATGTGCCTCATCTAGAACCACACGGTGCCATTCTACTCTGTGGTAAATGCTGTTCGTGTTTTCCTGTGTCATGAAATAAAAGGCATTGTTCAAGAAAAGAGCAAAACTTAGTACAGAACCAACTGAGACATAAACAATTAGATGAAATTCAAAACTTATATAAGCATTGCTTACACTACTATAAAACTTAGGTGCACATGCAACGTACATCTAATTGTAGTAAGCGCTTTCTGGAGTCAAGTTCTTCTGGCGTGAACTGTGCCTGCTGAGGGAAAAAAACAAGTGTATATCAAATCAGGGAAGACAAAAAAATGCTTGGTACTTGATTAAGTGCCATCTTTTTACATGTAGCTGGTACCTTTTGAAATGGCCTGACTTTTAGAAGTTGAAACAACTTCAAGAGGGGATAAATGGTGGTGTCAATGTTTGTAGCCTCAAGCTTCCACGATTTATCAACTTCCAAAAAGACGGATTCATGAATATAAAAGCTGAGAGACAAAAAAGGAATTACTTGGTCATATGGACAAGATAGACAAGTATAGTAAAAAAACATGCAAAGATTAAAGTTTTACCTCACATACAACATTATCGCTTGCATCATGCAAAGATTAACTGGAGCAGCAACGCAACGGTCAAGAACTTTCACCTTTGATGAATTTACAAGTGGAATAAGGCACTTTGCCCATTCCATTGGCAAACGACCAATCTGATCATACAAGCAAAAACAGAAGAATCACACTGAATTGTCACTCCACATATATCAAAATGTTCAAGTAATGAGGCTAACTTACAATGCAGCATAAATTTCATGATTATTTCCACACCAACAAGCAAATTCATAAATCAGAAGAAGATATGTATCTTATGCACTTATATGTACCTCTCCATATCTCTTTGTCGAGAAACGAACATTGCTGGAGACGGCATGAGCAGCCTTTGAACTCAAAAAATGGGTGCTAAGCTTATTTTTTGTGGTAGGTCCAGGAAACATAAAATGCACAATCTCATTATTCTCCAATTTCCTGCCCTTTGTCGTTGACAGCCCAGTGATCACCGTCCTCCCAACCAGCAACCACCCCAGCTCCTCCGGAAAATCACCATCCTCAATCACCACAGAACTCAATGCATTCTCCTGCGTCCTCGCCTTTATAGCCGTGTGGCCATCACATCCCGGCTGCATCTTTCTATATTCGTCATCGGACAATTTTCTCGCACTAAGCGGCTGAAGACTGACCAACTGCTTCACTTCTCACTCCGGTCTCAACCGGCTCGTTACAGTTACTTCCGACTCTGCCTCCGCCTCCTCCTTCACTCTAATCGCAGCCATCACCGAACTTGGCTCGTGTCTAGCCTCTTCTTCAACTTTCGCCACCAAAACCAGTGATTTTTCATCACAGCCTTGACCTTTCTTCTCGTCTCCGAAACCCATATATGGTTCTTCCTTCACTTTCAAAACCTTCATCGCCCCAACACCTGCATCACATTTTCTCAAAACATCTATGGCCACGTTAGGCCATCCACAACGCTGTCTCTATACCGTCTCTTAAACCGTCTCTTAACTACTATTTGAGCACTATTTGAGGGCCCCACTGTCCTTTTTTCCTCCATCTCTTAACTAAGAGACGGAACCTGCAACGCTCCGTCTCTTAACCGTCTCTATACCGTCTCTTAATTACTATTCATTCAATTTAATTTATAATTTTTTTTAAAACCCAGTTCAATTTAAACAAACACACTTTATTAAAATTAAAACAATATTACAACTTAACATTAAAAAAAACGAAGACATAATTAAAATTCTAAAAAAATAACAATGACATAATTTAATCTTCTCCGCCAAAGTTTTCCCAAATGTGCTCAATTAGATCCTCTTGGAGTTGGATGTGGGCGCTAGAGTCGCGTGTCCTTGCCCGAATAGCCAACCGTTCTTGTATAGATGGATGCGCTCCACTTCGCGGCGGACTACTTGCGGTTGAGCTTCCGGGGGATTCGGGGTCGAACCAATTTCCGGCATCGGGTCCTTCGTCTCGGACAATCATGTTGTGCAAGATTATGCACGTATACATGATGTCGACCATGCTCTCCATGAACCACGAACGAGCCGGGGCTTTGATGATGTTGAAGCGCGCTTGGAGAACCCCGAACTCCCTCTCCACATCCTTGCGCGCAGCCTCCTGCTTCTGCGCAAAAAGAGCCTGCTTTGGGTTCGCTGGCCTGCCGCACGTCTTCACGAAGGTCGGCCACTTCGGGTAGATGCCGTCGGCGAGATAGTACCCCATTTTATACCGCCGGTTGTTGGCGACGAAGTTGATGGCCGGCGCTTTACCATCCAAAACTTCGGTAAATAGGTCGGACTGTTAGAGCACGTTTACGTCGTTGTTCGAGCCAGGGACCCCGAAGTACGCGTGCCAGATCCAAAGTCGGTAGTCGGCAACGGCCTCGAGTACAACGGTTGGGTGGGTGCCTTTGTGGCCGCTCGTGTAGGAACCCCTCCAAGCCACCGGGCAATTCTTCCATTGCCAGTGCATGCAATCGACACTGCCAAGCATCCCGGGGAATCCGTGCACTTGTTCGTGCAGGTTGAGGAGGAACTTACAATCCTCCGTGGTTGGCCTCCGGAGAAATTCGTCACTGAAGGCTGCCCGGACGCCTCTGCAGAAGTTGAGCAAGCACAAGCGCCCAGTGCTGTCTCCGATGTGCAGGTATTCGTCGAATATGTCGGCCATTTGTCCAGTCGCAAGCTGCCGGATGGCTGCAGTACATTTCTGCAGCGTCGTGTGGCTGGGACGACCGACCGCGTCGAACCCTTCTCGGAAGAACTCCTCCCTGGCCGCCAAAGTATTCGCTATGTGGAGAAATAGCGGTTTCCGCATGCGGAAACGGCGACGGAAATAGGTATCTCCCCAAATCGGATTATCGCAGAAGTAGTCGCGTACTAACCGTGCGGCGGCTTCCTCCCGGTTCCGATTGATGTACTTCCGGGAGCGTCGTGGGGGTGGTGCGGCTTCCTCCGCCTCTCGTCGTCGATCTTCTTCGAGTGATTGTTCCATTAATTGGCGTATTTGCTCAAAAGGATCCATTTGTTTGAGTTGATTGAAGATGGAAATTGGAGTGATAGAGAGGATTTGAGAGGAATAGATGTGTGTTTGTGTTTGAAATGAGTATGGAATAGAATTATTTATAGAGTAAAAAAGTTAAAAAATGAAAATAAATATTTAACGGTAATATTACTGTTTGAAAAAAAAAAAAATTTTTTATTAAAAATCGATTTTTTTTTAAAAAAATGAATTATTGCGTCATCAGTGACGACGCCCACTCGCGGGCCAGCGAGTGGGCGTCACACACGCATGGGGACGTGCCACGTGTCCCTGGCGCGTGGCGAGACATCTCGTCTCGTGTCTCGCCGAGACGAGCTACGCCACGAGACGGGCGCGAGCTGGAGACGAGATGGGCGCTGCAATGCGTCTCGCGGGGGTCTCGTCTCTCCGAGACGAGACGCGAGCCCGGCGCGAGATGCGTTGTGGATGGTCTTAGGCTCCTCTTTAACCCTAATTTCAGCCACAGCCCCATTCCCAATCTCCTCCCTTTTCTCATCACTCAAATCCCTCTTTTCCTCTGCAACCCCCACACCAATTTCCTCTTTCACCCTCACAATACCATCATCACATTTTTCAACAACGCCACAATCCCTCTTTTCCACATTCAAACCATTCACAGACACTCCTTCCCCGAAACCCCGCGATGAATTTACCTGAACTCTTCTCCCACCGGTGGAAGTGAGCGTTTCCCGCGCTGCTAAATGCGGATGCAGCGAATCGAGAATGACATCGCCGGCTTCGCGCGCGTTGTTGTTGGAGAGCGACAGGGCTTTGAGGACGTCGGTTTCCGACACATCAGAGCCGACCATCGATTTCACCATCTTTACCTTCGCCTCCATGGGCTCTGGCCCCGTCAATGCTGTGTCCATGGCTGCTTCTCTCAAAAGCGAAAGAAAAATGACGCAGCAAATGTAAAGATTGGATTTTTTTTGTATGAATTGAAAAGGGAAAAAGAGTGTTAATGAGTGAAAGCAAAAAGCTGCTGAGAATTAAATAATGGGAAGAAGCAAAACTGGGTATATATTGGAGGAAGTGGGGCTCGGTAGACTGTAGTGTAAAAAATGGCGGCAAGCATTTGAAGGTGAAAAAAGTTTCGCTGTTTAATTTTTTTTACCTCCATTTTTATCCATTTTTGGCGGGTTGTGAGTTTAAACTATGTAATTATCCGCGGTTAATCCTTTCCTAGCTAACGACGTCGTTTCGTGTATGAGGGAATTTTGGGCCTTAAACTGTCGATGTAGGAACGGGCTGGGCCCATGATCATATAAGGCTTGCTTGTTAGTATTGCTAAATTAAAAGATCCACTCGTATCAAAAAATCATGTTAATTTAGGCTCAACCTGTCTTACCAAAATAGGGTAATTTGTTCAGTTTAAAATTGGGACAAATTTTGGAAATTATACGCAAAATAAAAACCAACATATTAATAGTTCACACCAATAAACATAAGTAAATAAACCTAAGATTGGTTTGTTATAATTAATAATATTAAATGATGGGCTTATATTTATGTAGAGTTATTTAGGTTATGATTTGTAGAATTAATTGCAAATTGAATCTTTACATTACTGAATTTGGCAACTTTATTCGGGACTCTGATCTAATGCAGCCCTATAAATCATCTATGAAATTAATACTAGAAATTGATTTTTAATCGAAACAAATAAGAACTACAAATTCTTTTTACCTACATCTTTATCTATGCAAAAACGTAAAAACAAATTTTAAAAGTAGAAGACTGAAATCTATAGAACGTATAGTCATTTTCCCATTCAAACATCATTTTCAGTAACATGTCACATCTATTTCTCAAAAAATATTTCACATCTACTCATAAAATTACACTAATAATATGTCATTTAATTGAAATCTTCTTTCCAATCTTTGGATTTCTCTGCACTGTTATCATCCCCATGACACAAAAATGACGGAGCTCCAACCTACAAGGAAAATTAAGAAGACAGGTAACTTATCACTTCAAATAAAAGAAACAAACAGTTTCTATTTTTCATTTTTTTCATGATGACGGAAAACCGCAGCTGCTATGGAGGTGAGTGCTGGATAACCAAGCGCGTAACAGAAATTATGTGTCGCTGCGAGAAGAAGCCTAAGAGTGAAACTATTTTCTATTGATCATCAACGTGATTCAAACTTCAAACTACAGGCTTGAAGCCGATAGACACAACTTGCAGCTTCTGGAAAGATGGTAATGAATTTGACAAGAAATTGAATGGCAATTTGGAACTTTAACAAACACTAGTAACATCACATAAAACAATAAGAAAAGTGTGGTATAGCTTCTTCTTACCTAGGAGTTTATGTAACACATTGTTTGTGCTTGAAGAAAATACGAGTCCCTGTACTTTCTGCCACTACCAAGATAAATCCCATTTCTGATCCAGTCATCGCGACTTATCCATGCATCGCGTGTAAAATCAAGTATGCCCAGTATCTGCAGTAAGATTTGTAAGAAACTAAAGAATACTAATCCTTGAGAGTCCATAAACACAACGAAGCTAGCGCGTAGTCTTGAATTGATGACATCAGCATTGAAAATGTGGTCAAAGTTTAGCCAACATGGAATGTTGCTAATCTGCATTTCGAGCAAGTCTCTTAGAATTTCTTTTATCCTGTTATCCACATTCCACATATAAAAGAAGCAGAAAAGCAAGAGACCAGAAAACATGAGACATCAACCCATTCAAATTTCTCACTTGATAATCATCCCACCACTATAGTGCATTTTATCTTTTCATGTAATATATTATCTTCAATCTGCAAGGGGTGTAAAGACACTACTCTCCTCTCTAGAGAATAGAAAATTTTTAAAAGAAGTAGCGTCATATAGAAAATACTTACAGCTCCACCTCTCCATGGTACAGAAGCGGGACTTGTTCTGGATTGCAAGACCTGTAAGGTTAGACAAAATAAGTGACACCTAGAGGAGATCCAGTATCAATCACTTGCATTCCTCTCATCATACCCATGGCAGTACATAATGACAAGTAAACAATCACCATCAAAATACATGGAAATTTGTTCGATTTTAGAGGCGATGGAGCCAGTGAGATAACACATAGTGCATCAACATGACAGGAACATTTAGCCCAACAAAAACACATAGCAGTGAGAATCAACCAAAAATGGCCAACAATGTAGCAGCGAGAATAAGATCGTAAACTTGAAGAACAGCATGGCACAGAGTATAACAATAAAGTAGACAGAATAAGTAATTGAGAGTAATGTTGAGAATAGAGATGGGAGCCTTTCAGATTACTTTAAAATCCAGACCACAAACCAGTTTTGGTAACTGAGAAGAAATCGCCTTGAGTACAAAATTGCCAATAAAAACTTAGAGAAGCCTTTCCTTTCCATATTCCCTTAGGTGATACAGCCATTGAAATGTAAATAAATTGTTAACTTTTTAGGTGCTTGTTTTGCACCTTTCATAGTGCAAATTTGATGTAGAAGAGTAGCGTACAATACACATTATTAGTGGCAGAAAGAAACAGCTACCAACCAATCTACATTTGTTTATTATTATAAGAAACTCCAGACTTTCAAGGAGATCTTGAAGGTGTTATCTCTAAAGAACATTGCGAGCATGATTATAATATATAGTCAGGCAGTTCACAATTTTGTAAACAGAAAAGACGCTTGCTATAAAGTTACATGAAGTGAATCTGACCTCCACTGTATCTATGGCCTCGTGAGAAGGAATTGCGTGCAATACTCTGCAATAGAGGAGGAAAAGTCAAATTCATGGAACTCAACTGGTTTGGTTATGGAATATTGCCTTGCACTGCATAAAAATGCACATTCTCTAGGATGAGCTCTTAAAATCCATAGGCCAGGGGAACTGAAATCGATTAAATAATACTTGCAGTTTTTTTGTTTTATGCATACTCATTTAAATATTCATGGAAAATACTATATCCAAGATATTAAGTAACAAACCTCTCTTCCACTGCAGAAACCAAACCCTCAGTCAAAGCCCCTCCACCTATCTGAAGAACAGAGTGGTGTAAACTCCGACTGGTAGAAAAGAGCTAATCACAATTACTAAGGTGGAAATTGAACTCACCAGTTGCATACTACAGAACAACTTTCTCTGAAGGTCTATACGGTCTGAAAAAAATATAAAGATAAGGCAGAAGCAAATCCATTGTGTACAGTACTATCATATTAGCAGGATGATATAATGTATACCTGTAGAAAGAATACTTTTAGTAATCGCATTGGCAAGACCAATGGTGTCCTGTTTCTTTGGTTTCGATTGAAACACAGGGTAATTTTCCCACATAGGATAATATCCACCACTACCAGGGAAGTAACCATCTGACATGTCTGGTCTCCTGGGGAAGTCCCAAGTATCTTCCAGCATATCCTCATTGTCACTGAACCTGTGGGTGCATACTTATTTCATTAATAGGACAAGAATATATTAAAGGGCAAACTGCCTTAAAAGTCATGAACGTTTGCCAAATTCCGGTTTTTCCCACGAACTAAAAAATTGCCGTATAATGTCACGAACTTTACCGGGTTGCTAGTATTTCCCTTTTGACCCGACCTTGTAGTTTTCCGGTTGAAATCTTGAGTACGTGGCAAGCTTGAAATGACGTGGAGAACGCCGTAAATTCATGGATGTCATTTTCCATAGTCAAAACGACGTTGTTTCAAGAAATATCCATAGACGTCTCTGATGACGAGTTGCACTCTCTGTTGGAAGCTCCTTCTCCGTCGACGGCACAAAGGAGGAGGAGGAGGTGGAGGTCGACGGTGCGGAGGAGGAGGAGGTTGACTATTCAGAGGGTTTGGTGATGAAATTGAAGGGATTCTTCCGCAGAATGGCGACGAAGGAATTCTGGATCTTGATGACCTCGCTGAAGAAGGAGCTCGAGCTATTCCAGTCGGAGTTGCCGAAATCCCTCTCCGGCTGCTTGGATCCTGCGAATCGTGCTGGAGGCGACCTTTGAGGTATTCCCGGTGGCGAGCAGCGCGAGCAATAGCTATGATTTGGGGTGGGCGTGCGTGCTGTCGATCTCTTTCTCTGGCGACGGCGCGGAGGTCGACAATGCCGAGGGTTTGCTGATGAAATTGAGGGGATTCTGCCACAGAATGGCGGTGAAGGAATTCTGGATCTTCGTGACCTCGCAGAAGGAGCTCAAGCGTTTCCGGTCGGAGTTGCCGAGCTCGAGCTGTTCCTGTCGGAGTTGCCGAAAGTTCTCTCCAGCTGCGTCGATCCTGCGATGTATGCATGTTGCTGGAGTAGCTAATGCGTGCATTCTGTGCAGTCGGGGCCAGGATTGGAGTGCTGGGCGTTGGTGGTGGCGGCGGCGGATGTGAGGAAAAGGAGGAAGATAGTAAGGAGGAGTGGTGGTGGAGGCATGATAAAGACATGTTAGCTTAATTTGTGATCCACGTCATCCAGTCAACACACACTCGGCAGCCACGTCAGCTGGTTTCGTAGCCGGAAAACCCACCATGGGAAAACGGCGACTGATTACAAACAACAAAGTTTGTGACATAATACGCCAATTTTTTTGTTCATGGGAAAAAATGGAATTTGACAAAAGTTCATGACTTTTAAGGCAGTTTACCCTATATTAAATGATCTAGCAATACCAAACACGTAAAACTAAAAAAAATCTACAAACCAATTCCTAGGTGGTGGAGGGTAAACATCTGGAACCAGAAGCATAGGATAGAACAAACCCATTGGAGGAACCTGCTTCCACCAAAAAAAAACAATCAAATTTATAGAACTAATGTCTCATTAAGGATAAGTAAATTGTTCTGAATCAAAGTTACTCCTAATAAGCATATTCACAGAGTGAACCAACATTTGGAAGCAATTAGCGACTTAATTACATAAGCACTCATTATGCATGATGTTGGTAACAAAACTTAATAAATACTGCCAAAAATGATAGCATTAACATAAAAGTACCATCAGAAACGCAATCTATAATTACTGTAACCAAAATTGCAACTATTCAAATACAATCTATAATGACAACCAAAATTTTAATGTTCAGGAGAGGTACTCTATAGTTTATTCAAATAGGCACGATAATTGATTAAAGCAATGCTCAATAGTCATCAAAACCCATAAAACATAAGTTTTGGCTCGCATACATTCAGAGCAGTCAGTCTTGTCTTGTGAGAACCAGGTGGTCCCCCTTCTTCATATGAGTGAACTACAGCAACAGCTTCAACTTCTCCTTCCTGAAGACAGAACATGACAAATTATTTGCTTCAATAAACAGAAGATAACTTCCATTGCTTAACTACCAAGAAGGCATAATCTATTATATTAGGCATATTAGCAACATGACGAACAAGTAAAATAACTAGCATGGTCGGGGAAGATGTTTAAAGCATTAGGAAGGTTCCGCTTGAACAAAGCTGTGTAGAGCATTACATAAGAGCTTAGTGGCCAGTAGTGCATTGGAAAAGCAAATTTACATGGATGATGAGCTATGAGTCCCAAATGAGGCCAAATGGCAGATGGTTTTTCTTACTTGGGTACTTTTTAAATAACAGTATTACACTGAGTTATCAAATAAATCTCTTTCTTTCCAAAACTTGATTAGCTTTTGGAAGTTTATATGACCAAGAGACAAGGTGCACTTTAATAACAACAAAAACAACGTTAATAAATAACTTCAATTTAATTATATTAAACTGTACCTGTTAACATCAAATTAATGGTCACGAAAAACATCATAATTGATAAACTTACTCTAATCTGGCAGCGAGACTCTTTAAGCCTATTCAGCATTAACAAGTCTATGGGTTTCGTCAGAGCATCAGTACGGATAGGAGGCCATGTTTGATGATGTCGTTGAGTCCAAAGAAGACACCTTGACACATCCTGCAAGAGTTGCAAACATTGCGAGCTTAAAACGGAGAGGAGGAAGACAAAACTTAAGACATCTAATCAATCAGGGTACTAGTATCTAGGTTGAATCGTCAAGAAGTTTCTAGAATATGGAACCTCAAGACCAAGGGAAGAGATAGACAGAACAGGAAACAAAATAAAGCAACCAAGAATGATGTGCCTACTGATTAGTAAGTTGGCATCTATTCGAGAAATCATGCACATTCATGACGTAACAGTTTAATCAATTCTGAGTATGATGGATATGCATTCCCGTCTTTCCATTCATTAAGTGAGATTCTACATTCCTCACCTCTCCACCGTATCGCAAAGAAATCTGAGTGGTTGGTAGAGCAACTCCATCCTAACATCAAGTGAAGGTAATCAGGACTCAAGAGAAGTTATATAGAATGTAACATTGTATCAGACAGTTTCGAACATGCATGCCCTGAGTCTTCATAGGCAATACAGAAGAAAATTGTGGACAATAATTAATAGAAAATCTTAAGAGAGAAATAAAAGACCAACATAAGTTATTCTTTCACGTGCAGGAAAGGGACATATTTTACAGCCGACTACACACATGAGGGTCGTGGCTTAGAGGGAGCACATGTTGCACAACTGAATAATAACTGCTTGTGTGTATAAATAATAAAGTCTATCTGCACATCAGTATTAATTAGGCAGGCAGTATTAAACTGCAGAACTGATAATAAAGAAACAACACCTCAATGCAAATAACTGAAGTCACTTGAGCACCAATGTTCACAACACATGCTGTTGACAAGCCATTTCCAAAAACTGCAGCAAGACCTTCCTGTAATGCATCAAAAGGGGAGGAAGTTTCTTAAGTAGAATCCATGTAAGAAAACAAAAAAAACGTAAAGCAAATACCAACTCGGCTTTGTGAGCTCATGCGATATCTAATAGGCTCTATACACAAAGCGAAGAGTCAATAGCATTTTTATGTGGTGGTTGCTAGAGAGGCAAGCTCCTTTGTGAAATCGGTAAAGTCAACATTATCCAAAATATTACTCTATATAGGTTTTGATTAAGGTGGTGAGGGAAAGAAATACCTGGTGGACTACTGCTGTACTAAAACACAAGTCTTGAAGTACAATGGATAGAAGTTCTTTTATTTCTACAAAAAATCACAAAATGAAAAAATTGTCAAGTTCATATATTGTGAAATTATTGCTCACAGCAGTGACCACAGAAAAAAGGACTGCAAAGCTGAAGGAATAGTCACAAGGTCAACCATATTAATCATTTGATCTCAACACATTTTACCTAGTATATAGATTAGATATGGGACATTGTTGTTTGTACATATAGTCATATAAGCATATCAAGTTTCTGGTATTGAAGATGTCAAACATCATCAACACAAATAAGACGAAAGAAAGAGCTCCTTGGATGAAACAAAACAAAAGCAACTACCAAACTTAAAAATATTCAGAAACAAAGAAGCCCCTTCAAATTCTGAATAACAATATGAACTGAGCTTGTTCCCGGCTCATTTAGACAGAAATGGCCTTTTTCTTTGATATTCATTCAACTACTTTTTTGTTCCAAGGGAGACAGTTCATGAAATATAATCAATGAGGCTGAAGTATTGATGTAAAAATGCAAGTAGCCAATCTAGAACAATATATAGTGTATAAGAATAAGAAATTTAAAAAATCTGCTAAGGGATTATTTTGTATCTATGACAAATATAGCATCACCTATGGGATTAAGGGCTCTCCTTAGATAAGGGCATACCAATAGGGTTCCTTGCTGCTCTAATTGGTGATTCAAGCCTATGTCATATTCCAAAAACTGAGGTCAACTCACCTACTTCAATAATGACAAGAAGCAAACTTTTAGGAGCATATAACTAGACATCCCTGCACTCTGGCACAGGAGATGTATCATGATGTATCTTAAGTACTTTGTACAACAGAAAATGGACTAAAAGCTTTGGAACTTAATGGAGGGGTGTGCTCACACATATCGGAATAAATGCAATAACTAGAGGAAGGCAAATTCTATCAGTTATGCCCATAAGTATGTCTAAATATCCCATGTATGGACTTAGCGAATGGCAAAGTGGATTAAGCTGTGAAAGCTATTGCAGTAATCAAAAGTCTCAGGTAAGACAAAAACAGAAGAAGACATTCCTTACGGATTTGGAAAACTGTAAAAGCTATTATACCGCGATTATCAAAAGTCTCTGGTAAGACAAGAACAGCGGAATACATATGCCTTTCACTGCGAGGGATGTGTAGTTTTTCAATCAAAGCCCACTCCCAAATAGCATGGATGTCTTCTATCACCTGAAACAAAATAATAATGATAATATGTACTAAAATTATTAGGGACTATAAAATCTACTAGTAAATTATAAACAACTCATTCAATGCTATGCCCAAAATTATATCATCTTTATAACTATTCTTAAGCATGACTATGGAAACTTATTTTTCGAAGGGCTAAAACTGCAAGTCAAAAGTATAAGGGAGCTTGAATATCTGGCAACACTTGCTGAGATAAGATAGTTCCTAGATCCCAAAAGACGTTTGTAAATGCAGATGTAACGTATATCAAGCAAAATCAGGACAATAAAATGGTAAACAGTACCTGCTGCATAGGATAATACAAAGAAATATTGAGGTGACCTCTCCGAATAGGCCGGCGCACGCTATATGGTTCAGTTGCTGATATTCTGAGAGCTTCATCGCCACATATGTACTCCTTATACCTACGTTCAACTGAACTCGGTTCCTCATTGTTATTACCTTCCTTCACGGTTGAAGGCTCTTCAGATCTCTGTGAACGTCCTGTAACAACACGGTCAAATGAACTGGGAGATATATAAACACATAAAATGAATGACCAGAACTGGTGCACAACTCCGGACAGAAGCACACATGTAGAGAACAAAATAAACAAGCTTAGCTCTAGACATTTAACTTTCTTTAATCAAACGAGATAAAAAGAACAACTAACGATTATGCTGCAGAATAAGGAATGAAGTCAATGAACTAAGCTTCCTGGGAAGAGAACTACACACATGCAAAGACTCATACTAAACCATGATAAGCTAGAAACTAAAATCCTACATAGGAGAAAAAACAAATTATGCTTAGAAATTCGTGATATATTTGATTATTTGTAGAAAAAGGAGTAAATGAATCTGGATTGGTATCCTTTGATACCAAAATAAGTTACTCAAAAATAACTATTGACACACAGACCAACACTATCTGAGGCAGTAGCACAGTACACTAAAGCACTTCACAGGTAGGTACAGACAGATAAAGCTGCTGCCAATCTTAGGAGTAAAGATGCACCATGAAATGTGATTGATTACTATTGGACAAACATAAAAATGTGAATGGAGAGCCCTAAAATTGCAAATACCATGTTCTGAAGATGAAGGTGAAGGCGAAGATGATGTTTGTTTCTCGAATACATCTGTCCATGGAATAACTGTCTCCTTTTTATTATTGTTTTGAGGAGGTAATGCATCCACACGACCCATCTAAAAAAAGGAAAAATAAATATTTCCACAATCAAGTTGTGAACAGAAGAATCTTCATGAATGCTAGACTATGGATGATATTTCCAATTCCACTACAGTCCTCCACTCACAACCCAAAACATACCTTTTGTGAAAATTGATTGTTTGTCACCTCCTCATCTAAAAATCGTATTTTCAACAGCGAAGCAATCTGATTTCCAACATATACATAAATCACAAATGATTAGGTCCAGACGCTAACATAGCATGCACTATGCATTCGATGTTCAAACAAATACAGTATAAATCAGCTTCCTAAGTTCAAATAAACTAAACTAACAATGTCATAAGCCCTTTCTCGCTCCATGTGCTGCGCTGTCGTCACCTGAGAATTAAGCAACTGCAGAACAAATTGCAATGATAAGCTCAAAGACCTCGAACTCAATTCAAATGAAAACCAAAACCACACAGTTAAGAAACTCCACTCAACATGAAAAAAGCCTTAACCTGATCCTGAACATTCCTTTTCGGCACTTGCGACGTGCGTCGAGCAATGCAATGCGGAACAGTAATTGGGGCATCCTGCTGCGCTAGTCCTATTCTTAAATTTGCTGACCCTAAATTAACCCCCAAAAAAATACGAATTTTATGAACCAAAACTTAAATTGAGAAGAAAAAAGAAGGAACTGACTCTGCGTGTAATTAAAAACCTGGATTGAAGATAACGAGGTTGGTGCCGCGCTCGGCGAGGAGTTGAGAGGGGACTACTGTTTTAAGGTAATCCTGCGTGAATCAAATTACAAACCGAAATTAAGGAGCTTGATGGATAATTTTGTTAGGGGATAAAATACATTGGTGTACATTAGTGCGTGTTGTGTGTGAAAAAAATGTGCTCACCATGGCTAACAGAGCTGGAAAAGCTCAGAGAAGCAGCTGTTGAGAGTATTTAGAGAGAAGATGAATTTGTTCCTTGTAGTATTCTCGTCGTGCTTTTGGGACTGTAAATCGTGGACGCCTTTTAACACGATTTCCTTAGTTTCATTTCAAATTGCATAAAACGGCTATCTTCAACTCGCGATTTTATCTTTGGAAGACAATTTAGTTATTAACACAGTTTCTTCTTCAACTAATATAATTGGGGTTCGACTCATTATTTTTATTAAAGATCTAAACTTAGCAATGATATATTTTTGTAATTTTGCATTAAAAATGTTTGCTCACAAAAATGTCAAATGTATGTCAAACAATTGAACTCCCAATATTAATACTAACTTTTATAATTTTGCATCGAAAATGGTTATTCTTAAATTATAATCTTCGTTCGCTATATAGACAACAATTTTAAAGGTCATATCACGATAGATTTGAACAACATAGAACAACAAATGACAATCGAGAATACCATATTATTATACTAGAATGACTAAAATAAAAAAGATCCAAACGTACAAATGAGCAGGAACAAATCAGATTGCTCAGCGACAAAAATCATCTAAACACCTCCAAAAAGTTGCAATCCAAAAATTAACTTAAAAGGAAACATAATACAGCACCAAATGTTGGCTTATCAAATAGGAGCTGACATTGAATAGTTTATCGAATCTGCCTAATTTAAATCCTATCTCTTTGAATCCAACCTCCTCTAAATAATTTCCCAGGGCCTCCACTCGTTGAACTTAAGCAGCCTTCGATTTGATGATCTTTTTCTTGGGTTGCTTCCTTGTAATCGAGTTCTTCATTCCAAGGAAGAACAGCAGTGCACCAACAAGTGCCACACACTGACAGGAAATTCATGACAAATGTTACACACAGGCTGAACTTTACATGCAGCGTTGAGATTTTATTTCCCGTGTTGGTTTTACCTGAAGGAAACCGGACAGAACTCTGAAAAACTCTGGCCTCCCGGCTTCGTAGTGGTAGAAGTCATACATCAAAGGAGTTGTCAATATCAAGTAATACATCTGTGGCAAGGAAATGAGCAGGGAAGATGAGCTTTTGTGTTGTTTTGCTTTTAAGAGATCGAATGAGTGGCAAATATTAGTGAAGACACGATAGGGTTTCTCACCAGAAGATAAGCGCCAAAACTGCTGCCAAGGACAAATAGAAGTCCACCGAACCCATTCAGGAAGATGGATGCAGCCACGAAAGTCCTGGCCTGTAAGTTTGTCAATTGGACATCATGTAGCATCAGAACACCCCGTGATTCAGAGTACGAAGAAATTAGAAAAATACAAATTTCATTGGAGGCTTACATCAATGTGGAAATTGTTTTTCCCAATTATTCCATCAATATGCTTCTTGACAAGAGCCAATTTGGGAGCCCACATTTCCACTGCAGGTCCACCATTGTCTCCAAATTCATTGTACCTTAAAAAGGCAAGTAATATGTCAGGAAAATGACTATGATCCCCAAAATAACTGGGGATGGTCTAGCATATCTGCTGACAAGTTTAATTCAATATGAAATGTTAAGGAAAACTTCCGAACTTCCACCAAAGAGCTATGTCGCACGTATGTGGTATGCAGCAAAAAATATTAATCTGCTCAGAAAGACAATTACAGAATAGGACTTGAGAGGATGACATTAGGTCTCTCAAGTCAAACCCCCTCATGCTGATGGGGTGCAGGCAAAATCTACTGATTTTATTTACATAATGGCGACCAACATCTCTAGTACAGAAAACATATCAGGCAATTAAACCAAGTATAGATGCTAAACGAAATAAAGGAAAAAGTGGCTAAAGAACTAGGCAGTTGAGGACACTACAACCAAGGCCTAGCAAATATCCAAGTAGGCCATCTACTACCCAGAGGCCACACATGAAGAGCCAAAAACAAGTCAATTCAAAAGTCACAAGTATGTTTCCATGTGATGTGATATATAAGTATCTTGGCACACATGGCACTAAAACCCCCAACCCAACCACCTCCGTGTGTCTACACTGTACAGAATAGCAGCTTAGTATCAACTCTCACACAACCCTAGAAGTAGGATCAAATTTCAGAGATCAGGCATGGTTAATTGGTACTCCCTCTGTTCCACGGTAGTTGAGTCATTTCATTTTCTGTTCTCGTTTTGGAAAAATGAAACTCCCTCCGTCCCAAGAAAGTTGAGTCGTATTCCTTTTTAGTCCGTACCAACAAAGTTGAGTCATTTCCTTTTTTAACAAAAGACAAAACATCTAATCACTCTTACTTTATTCCATCATTTACTTTACTCTCTTATCTTTCCTACTTTTTCATCTCTTCTATTTATTTAATATAAATTCTTAATCTTCATGCCCAAAAGTTTTGTCTCAACTTTCTTGAGACGGAGGGAGTAATAAATAGTTAAAATAGAGAGAAAGTAAAGTAAGTGACATAATAAGGTATATAAAAGTCTTATCTACATTATTGTCTCTTTTCCTTTACTTTTTATCCACTTTAACTATTTATTATTATATTATTTTTATAAAACGAGTGCAGAAAATGAAATGACTCAACTACCGCGGAACGGAGGGAGTAACAACATTAATTCTATAATCATTTGCATATCTGTCTACCGATCTCAAAAGCACAGCAGATTAAGTAATTTTCTTGCATATCTATCTTCCAATCTCATCAATGTAAACAACAAAATCCAGGAGGCACTGCAGATTAAGTAATTTTCTAATTAACCTTTTACAGAAATTCATCTCAGAACAAAATCCATTCCTATAATCTTTCTAGTTGTCTCAAGGAAAATATAAAGCAAGTAATTCTTCCAACGTGAATGGAAAGCAAGCCAAAATTGACCACGTCACCACCCACTGAACAAGCGCAGGATTCAATAATTGCTAGAACATATATATGTTTCAGTATGTTGGACTTGACCATCACTCACTCATACAATCTAAATAGAGCTACCAATGCTTGCATAAAAGTGAAATCTCCTCTAAAAAAGTCAATCAGTACAGTAAAAATTGAATCCATATTAATCAGTCTGAAGGATTTTATAACCATTTTTGTCATTTGAAAAGCCCTCAACCAATAATTCGAGATGAAAAGCATAGCCAGAAGTCAAATTTCCAGGAGCAAAATGATTAATTACGCGCCGAAAGAGCAAAATTAATAAGATCCAGCAAACAAAACATAGAATCGCAGTGAACCGAGGAAAATTAAAAATTAAACACGCTAATTAGAATATCATATGAAACCACTTCAGCGCAGATCAAAACACCAGATACATAAACAAAAACAACGCATTCAAATAAAACAACAAATTCAGCCTCTTCCAGATCACACGAGAACAGAAAATTCAAAATCCGAGTAAAGAAAAGGCGCATCCAGATCTAAGAAATAATCCGCGCAATCAAAACATTTCCGCAAGCAAAAGCTAATAGAAAAACAGATCTGACGAAAAAACAGACGCAACGAGCAATAATGAGAGAGTGTTTGTGGATTGATTACATTTGCCATGCAGAGAGGATGAAGATGGAAGCGAAGAGCACACGTCCAAGGAAAGAAAAGAAACCCATTTTCTCCGGCACTTCGCCTTTCGGTGTGTGTAATGCGTGTTTCTTCTCGCTCTGCGGAGAATGGACTAAATGGGGAGAACGGATGAACGAAATTCAAGTTGGGTGGGCTTTGATTTGAAGCAGTAGTTATTAATTAATCATTAAATAATGGTTTTCCACATTTTCATTCATTGATTTGGTTGAATTAATGTTTATGGATGTTTATTTTAATTGATGTTGCCTCTACAGTTGTTGGATATTCTTTACTAATTGTGCCAATTATTAAATATTTCTAGACTAAAATTTATTAAATATAATGTCATTTTATGATTTTGTGCATTAGTCCATTTTTACACAACACTATCTTCGTCCCAAAGAAGACATTGATACAAGATTTTAAGATATACGTGTATTAAGTAGAATGATAAATTGCGGTTGACTATATTAATGAAAAGAAAAAAAATTGGTGAAATGTATTAATAGTCATTTACTTTTTAAAAATTGTGATGTTTTTGATGGTCAAATTAAAAAATTAAAGAGTGACATCTTTTCTGAAATAAATAATTAAATACTAAAACATTAGACTAGCGCTCCTTTTTATCATAAATATATGATCATTTTATTATTTTTGCCACGTTGAATTTCATGACTGAGCATATGGCATTTCGAAGATTGGATAATGGAATTTAGAACCCCTATATTTCACATGCTTCTCGTCGATATCTGCCAAAACATGAGCTAAAATGGTCACGCATCGTGAATGGAAACTTGACATCGTAAAAATTTATTAGTTCTGTCATATCTTGGCAAAATTTGAACAAAATCATAAGATGTTTAGAACTCAATTTTTTCCTATATGATTCAATTTGATGTTTAATGTTGATCACTTCAATTTGATTGTTTGCATCTTGTTTGTCCCTTTCTAATGAGTGTTTTACTCTTGTGTACTTTGATTAATTTTCTTGCGACAAAGAATTGTTTGATATATTTTTAAATATTAAGCATATGAAAAGACGTTATTTAAATTGATCATTTGAAAAGAAATTTGTTGGTTATTACCATGTGCACGAGGTATTGAGTCTTTGGGAGTAGTATTTAATTTGGGCTTGATCACCACTCTTGTTTAGTTCACCAAATCTATTTGGTTTGAGATGTTTATTCCAAAGAGAAACATCCCAATGAAACGAGGTTATTTTTATTATGGTGAGAATGTGTCTATAATTTGCAATTTAGCTCTATCTAAGCGCATAATCAACTTGTGATTTACTTATTTGCTGTGACACTGTGTACCTAGGCATTTAACAACATGCTCAATATTATTTGATTGAGTAGTTGACTCATTTTTTTTGTAATTTATGATTATACTGATACTGATGCTAGTAACAATATTGATTGTGATCTCGATATAGAGCTAGAACTACATCTTGAAAATGCAAGTATATTCATCGATATTTTTTGCTAATGCATATAAATAAATAAAATTGATTCTTTCATATATTAGATCATCGAAACAAACATAGGTAGCTAGGAAATAATGGATCTCTATGTGCGGCTCACTTTATTAATGAACTATATAGGTAGCTATTAATATTTGCTTTATAAAAAGGTCACATTTAGGTCGTAGTAGGCCGACATTTATTTCATTAAATATTGAATTAACAATTACTAGTAAATTTAAGACAATTGGTATCCAATTAGAACGTGCATCTTGATTGCATACATTCATTGTCACGTATACTAAATTATTGAGACCGTATGAAAATCTATGATCTGTCTCATTACCTCTACGGTCACATGGCTTTGTTCACATTCTTTACTTCAAACTTGTTATAATTATAGTGGATCGTGGCAATTTATCGCTTAATCATTGCGTCGAGTTGCCAAAACTTGCAAAAATGTATAATCTCGCGATGGTAGATTTTGCATGCGGGTTGGATCGTTATCGAAAACCTGATAAGGATTTAATCCAATGCGACCTAATCTAAATGCGACATGTTAAGAAAACTTTCAATATAAACACAAACTTGATTTGTTATCTTATGTTCGAATCGTACTTAGTCAAATATTTTTTGAGTAATAATAAATGTTACAAGACATTTAATTTTGTGAAATTAAATGCAATAGCGTCGATCTACGTTCCGAATAGATGACCGTAGTATATTCATTTTCTCAAATCCGATTCCCGGTGAGTGAGAAATATTATATTAAAGTTGGTCACAATAAAGCTAGAAATGAGCTATGTGAAAAGACTAATGGATTAATTAACTAGGTGTCAATTATCCCACATTGGGGGTGATAAACTTCTTTGATGAAGTATTTAATCAGATGAATTATCATGTGTAATAATTATCGTGGAGTAAGACGGGTGACAGAGCCCACACGCGCGCACACGCGCGTCGCCGCCGCCCGCCCGCCCGCGAGCCGCGCACCGTATTTTTAACTATATTTGCACAAACATAAAGAATAAATATAAAGGCATTTTTTAAATATAAAAAATAAGTAACATAATAATATTAATTTTTAATTAGTTACTCGAATTAAACTTTAAATTATACAAAATTTGAACAAATCGATCTGATAAGAATATTAACCCAGCAAAGCTTGATATAAATCAGTTAATTTTGTTCGGATTCATATTAGATTTTATTTTATCATATCAAAAATTAAAACCCCCAATTTCTAAGTAGCGGCAGCAAATATGGTGTGACTCAACGATATCGTAAAAATAAATTTTTTAATCATTTAATAAATTACTTGTAATTTTATATTTTGCACTTATATGTCAAACGGGTCACTTTTATCTAGATACAATACAATGTGACATAGTACTATTAACTACTCATTAGACTAAATATCTAACACAAAGTGACGTATTAATTTCATTTAGTATTGTGTATTTAACGTAAAATACAAAGAGATATTTGTATACAAATGCAATAAGATTACGACTAATTCCAAGTCACATTTTATTTTATTTCATGCGTTGGCTCATTGGCTGAATACTTAAGTGCATGGCTACTCACCAGGTGGAAATGAGCCATCCACTTTCATTGACTAATAATTTAAAAATAAGATGATATTATAAAAAATGTTCATTCCGTTTTTGTTTACTCTACATTAGTAGTAGTATATATTTTATCAGAGTTGGTCGTGGTGAAATGGAAAGCTTATAATATAACAATAAAATAGGCCATCCATCTACCATTGTAAAGATGCAATAACAAAGTGTTATTCAGTAAATGAAAACTTATGGCTCTCCATCTACCGTAGTAAGATCCAAACTGAAAATATTAAAGTAAATGAAAACTTATGGCTCGCCAACTTCCTCACGGAAAATGAGCCGCCTGCGCCAAGCGACCAAGAGACTAGGCTCGAAGTCATAGCGGACTATGAAGCTTGGAGAAAAGGGGATTATCTATGTAAAAATTTTATTTTAAGTGCATTATATGATAGCCTCTACAATGTATACTCTAATGTAACCACATCTAAACAAATGTGGGAAAACCTAGAAAAGAAGTATAGCATAGATAATGTTGCAGGGACTGAACAAGTTGTAGCTTCCAAATTTATGGACTACAAGATGGTCGATTCTCGACCTGTCATGGAGCAAGTCCAAGAGCTCCAAATGATTATCCACGCACTAGTGGCCCGATAAATTCCTAAGGTGCACGATCATTGACAAGCTTCCTCCCAGTTGGAAGGACTTCAAGAGCTATCTCAAGCACAAGCGAAAGCAGATGACCCTTGAAGACTTGATCGTGAAGTTGCGCATTGAGGCTGATGTGCGCAAAAGCGACCAAATGGCTAAGAGCTTCACCCCAAATGAAGCCAAAGCCAATCTGTTGGAGCGGGGCGGTCCCTCCAACAAACGCCCTCACCCAAACCGTCCAAATGACAAAGGGAAGGGAAAGCAGCCTTCAAAGAAGTTTGAAGGCGATTGCTACAAATGTGGCAAACCATACCACTTTGCAAAGGACTGCCGCAGCAAGAAAAAGAAGCCGGCTGCCCACGTCGTTGAGAAGGAGTTCAAGGACTGGGACGAGAACGACCTCATTGCTGTGGTTACTGAAGAGGTTAACCTTGTTGATAACAAGTGTGACTGGTACATCGACACCGGCGCTACTGCTCATGTCTGCTCAGATAGGAGCAAGTTTGCCTCCTACACCGCGGTTGAAGGAGGAAGATCAACATGGGGAATCAAGCATCCTCCGAAGTCCTTGGCATCGGAAATGTGATCCTCATGATGACGTCTGGCGTCACAATAACGTTGAAGGATGTGCTGCATGTCCCGGACATCCGCAAGAACCTAGTGTCAGGATCAATACTAGTTAATAAGGGGTTTAAACTTGTATTTGAGTCTGATAGGTTTGCTTTGTATAAGTTTGGAAAATCCCTCGGAAAAGGTTATGTAACCGATGGGCTTTTCAAGCTTAGTGTGGCAACTCGCAGTGTTGCAAAGCCATTGGCTAATAATAATAAAGCATCTACTTCCTCTTATTTGACCGAGTCTTCAAATTTATGGCATTGTAGATTGGGACATGTAAATTCAAAAGCCATTAAAAGATTAGTGAATTTAGATTTACTAAAGGCTAATGAAGTGGATACTCAAGATAAATGTGAAATTTGTCTTGAAGCAAAAATAACTAAGTTGCCGTTTCACTCAGTTGAACGAAGCACAAAACCCCTTGAATTAATTCACACGGATGTATGTGATTTAAAGATGGTGCAAACTAGAGGTGGTAAAAAGTACTTTATCACTTTCATAGATGATTGCACAAGTTATTGCTACATTTACCTTTTAAGAAGTAAAGATGAAGCAATAGAAGCGTTCAAAAATTATAAGAACGAAGTTGAGAATCAACTTGGTTGTAAAATCAAAACGATTCGAAGCGATAGATGAGGCGAATATGTAGCCCCGGTTGAGGAGTTATGCAACGCAAGTGGTATAATTCATCAAACAACTGCTCCATATTCACCACAATCTAACGGTGTTGCAGAACGCAAAAAATCGAACTCTAAAAGAGATGATGAATGCACTGCTTCTGACTTCAGGATTACCACATAACATGTGAGGGGAAGCTGTTTTGACAGCCAACTATATCTTGAATAAAATCCCTCTCAAAGGAAAAGATGTTACTCCTTATGAGTTGTGGAAGGGAAGGAAGCCATCCTACAATACCTCAAAATGTGAGGGTGTTTGACAAAGGTGATGGTTCCTCCGCCCAAAGAAGTTACAATCGGACCTAAAACGGTTGATTGCATCTTCATTGGATATGCACTTAACAGTAGTGCATATCGATTTGTTGTTCACAAGTCTGAAATATCGACTATCACAGTATGAAAATACACTTAACAATTGAGTCGAGGAATGCTGTATTTCTCGAAAATACATTTCCTTGCAAAGACAAGGAAAAAGTCTCAACCAATTCTGAGACAAGAATTAAAGAAGCCACTAGTTCTAAACCAGTGGAAGAAGAAGCCACTAGTTCTAAATCAGAGGATGAGGAACCTGAATCGCGCAAGCGTGCAAGGCCCGATCCAAAGGATACAGTACTAAGACGTGGTAATAGAGTCAGAACACCAAAAACATTTGGTCCTGACTACATTGCTTTTATGTTAGATGAAGAACCAACATCTATAAAAGTAGTCTTCGATGGCCCAGACGGGTTGCATTGGAAAGAAACTGTTCAAAGCGAAATAGATTCAATTTTGCTAAACCACACTTGGGTATTGGTAGATCTACCTGAAGGTGCGAAACCTCTAGGTTGCAAATGGGTGCTTAAAAGGAAATTTAAGGCTGATGGAACAGTGGATAAGTATAAAGCCCGATTAGTAGTAAAGGGTTTTAAACAAAATGAAGGACATGACTTCTTCGATACCTATTCACCTGTAACAAGGATTACATCTATCCGAGTGCTTCTCGCTATTGCTGCATTGCACAATCTTGAGATTCATCAAATGGATGTAAAGACCGCGTTTCTAAATGGTGAACTAGAAGATGAAATATATATGGAACAACCCGAAGGGTTTGTAGTACCTGGACAAGAGAAAAAGGTATGCAAGCTCGTAAAGTCCTTATATGGATTAAAACAAGCGCCATTGCAATGACACTTGAAGTTTGATAATGTGATGTTATCAAATGGGTTTAAAATCAACGAGTGCGACAAATGTGTCTACATCAAGAGCACTAATAACGGCCATGTTATATTGTGTCTATACGTTGACGATATGTTAATCTTGGGTAGCAACACTCAAGTAATTAACGATACAAAGGTCATGTTAAAGAGAAACTTTGACATGAAAGACATGGGTCTAGCCGATGTAATTCTTGGAATGAAGATTCTAAGAACGTCTGATGGAATCATCTTAACACAATCACATTATGTTGAGAAGATATTGAATAAATTCAAAGCCTATGATGGCGCGCCGGTTAAGACTCCAATTGAACTCGACGTTCACTTGAGCAAAAACAAAGGCGAGCCCGTTGCACAAGAAGAGTATGCACGGGTCATCGGGTGCATTATGTACTTGACTAATTGCACTCGACCTGACATTGCTTGTGCCGTGAACAAGTTGAGTCGTTACACGAGCAATCCAAGCAAAGAGCATTGGAGAGCTCTTGTGAGGGCTTTGAGATATTTAAAACATACTCAAAATCATGGGATACACTTCTCGAGATACCCCCGGTACTTGAAGGGTACTGTGATGCGAACTGGATATCCGATAATAGAGACTCACTTTCAACAAGTGGATACGTCTTTACTATTGGGGGAGGTGCTGTATCGTGGAAATCCACAAAACAGACATGTATAGCCCGATCAACAATGGAATCGGAGTTCATTGACTTAGATAAGGCTGGTGAGGAAGCAGAGTGGCTTAAGAACTTCCTTGAAGATATTCCATGTTGGTCTAAGCCAGTGCCACCAGTGCTGATCCACTGCGATAGCCAAACGGCTATTGGAAGGGCAAACAATGGTTTCTATAACGGTAAGTCTCGACATATACGTCGACAACATAACACCGTGAGACATTTGATCACAACAGGGGTGATTACAATTGACTATGTGAAGTCAATAGATAATCTAGCGGATCCGCTAACCAAAGGGTTAAACCGTGATCAAATGAATAAGTTGTTAGAGGGAATGAGTTTGAAATCCACAAACTAAAGAATTATCATAGTGGTAACCCAACCATGATGACTGGAGATCCCAAGAACTTGGTTCAAAGGGACAACTAAGCTATGAGAGTTCATGAGAAACACTCAACTATATTTATTCCCTAGAGAGCAATAGAGTGTTGGAGAACTTGCCTAGTGGTAAAGGCTAAGTCTATGACTTTAATGGTTCTTAAGGATCTCAAAGAGATGGAGTTCTCAAAGAGACCAAGTATGGCAAGGTACTTGACTAAGAATCACCTATGTAAGTGCGAAGTGTGGTCGCTTCATAAAACGCACTTATGAATCCAAAGTGGTGTCCAAGACCGCAATGGACACAAAACGTGAGAACGAATGAGGTTGAGGTGTTTAAGCGTTAACACCATTGTCTTGGTGCACGTCGTGTGGGATTAGTTCAAAGCATCGCGATACTAAGCCGCCTGTGTATCCGATGGTGTCGACTATGGAGGGTTCAAAGCCAACAACTACTTATCCTTATGTTTATATACCTCTCGAGGGTTGAGCTTGTGTCTGCATGCATATGCATTCGGCTATTTCCACTCATGTGAGGGATTGTAAAAATCATGGATTAAATATGCCCGGTCAATGGATTTTGACCAAATAATAAAAGTGACGAAACATTAAATTTTGTGAAATTAAATGATATAGCGTCGATCTACATTTTACGTAGATAAATGTAGTATATTCATATTCTCAAATCCGATTTCCGGTGAGTGAGAAATAGTGGATTAAAGTTGGGCATAATTAGCATTTAACTAAAGCTTGGAGTTGGAGCTTATGGAATAATTAACTAGTGTTAATTATCCCACATAGGAGAAGTAACACATATTTTAATGTGTTTAAATTAAGTGACTTTATGTTACTTAATAATTATAGTGGACCAAGATGGGTGAAAGAGCCCACACGCGCGCGCCGCCGCCCGCCCGCCCGAGCCCGAGCACGTGCCCGTGGTCGCGGCCGCGGCCGCGGTCCCGGTCCCAGTCCCGATCTCGATCTCGATCTTGGATCTTGGATCTTGGTGCTTGGTACTTGGGCTTGGTGCTTGGGCTTGTCCCTAGCCCAAACTTAATCTTTTTAGACCACCACAGAGTCAGCAATCCAAGTGGCTTGACACGTCGTCAAGCGTGGCACAGTCAGAGCTGCCACGTGAGAAGGGCTTGGTGCTTGGGCTTTTCCCTAGCCCAAACATAATCTTTTTAGACCACCACAGAGTCAGCAATCCAAGTGGCTTGACACGTCGTCAAGCGTGGCACAGTCAAAGCTGCCACGTGAGAAAAGCACACGCTCCGCACGCGAAAGGCACACTCCTGCCACACGCTCGTAACCGTCGGCGGTTACGAATCTGCCATGATGAGCCTTCATGGCTTGGTTGACCCTGCATGATGGCTTGGCCTATAAATAGGCTAGCCATTCCACTGCATTAGACACACATTACACAAGCATAAGCTCTCTCCCTCTCTCTGCATTGTCTTTCTGTCGAAGCTCTGCCCTCTCCTCCATCCAGTTCGCCGGAGCTCTGTTGATTGCGGTGCTGCATCACCAGAGACGTAGCCGTTTTACCTTTAGGGACTACACTCCAAACCGAGAGCACTACCGGAGCGTATCTCGTCTTGCGGGATGAGGCCTCCTCGACTCGGCTAAACTTATTCACGGTTACTGTTTCAATTTCAGTTGTAATTTTTAGTTCAGTTTCTCCTTTTGTATTCCTTCTTTTGGGTTTGTATTACGCACGGCTTTTTATCTCTTGTAATCCCAGAAACCAACACCCTCTTCATTGGTCTCCGGTGCAGCCCCTGAGAAGAAGAGGTTTTTCAGCGCGTCGCTCTTTAATTACGCCCCTCCGATCCATTTCAAGTTTGTCAATCAGCCACTAGAAGTGGGGGGTCGTAGAGAGAGAGGCAAATAGGCGATGAGGATGAGGGAATGAAATATTTGTTGTATTCATTTTTGTTTATAAACTTTCCCAAATGTAAGTATTCTTCTAGATACATTCCGTTCTGCCTAACATATCGAAAAAGGATTGTAATGGTGATCAGGTGACGCAGAGATTTCAAGGTAATATGTGGATAATGATGTTGTTAGGAAAAGAGTTCTCCTAACGCAGAAAATCCGAGTCGAACGTCGCGGGAACGATTGCTCGTCGATCACTCTGACTTCAAGATTAGGGTTTGTTGCGTTTTTAGCCAGAAAAGAAAACTTGCGAGAAAATATTTTATTTCTTGGGTGGGGAAATAAAATACACACGTATTTATATCCATGGACCCCAGGATTATTTCGACCTACGATCCGGGAAAGAATCAACAAAGAAAATCCAGAAAGGAGCTTGTCACCCCAGCGATCAGGAGGACGAGTCTGCCTTTGCGAGCTTCCCCTCGTCGCCGCTTGCTGCTGTGGCTGGTTTCCGTGATCGACGGTGTCGAAGTCTTCCTTCACTTCCAGCGACGTCTCTGCCTCTCTTGGTCTCACTGGAGATTGTGCCGTAACAGATGTAATGGTTTAGCCCCTATTGTAGTCGACTATGGTCGGGGGCGGATCTACTAGGAGGGGATAAGGGCATCCACAATATGAATAACCCAACAATAGCCCAGTCATAGCCTAGCCACAAACTCCTCCTGCCACATCATCAGCACTAAAAATCCTCATGTCACATCATCAAGGCAAGCAAATAGCACAGCCATAGCCTAACCACATCACTCAAAATTATATAAAACAAATAATTAACAATCACACAACATGCGAAATTAAATTTACGACACAAATACGATAAAATTTAATAATACTATTAAAATTTTAAAAGTACAATAATTAAAATAAATTACATTAGTTTTAAAAAAAATTACATTAATTAAAAACAAATTAAAAACCTCCGCCTCACACCTCGTCTCCGTCGCCACCATCGCCGCCGCCTCTGTTGCCACCGTCGCCGCCGCCTCTGTTGCCACCGTCGCCGCCGCCTCCGTTGCCACCGTCGCCGTCGCCGCCGGTACCACCCCGTGCCGCGTTGGCAATCAAATCGTCACGCATGCTCACGAGCAATGTGTGAAGAAAACTCTTCTCCTCAGGGTCCTCTGCCGCCTTCCAATCGGCGAGAGTCTTGACCATCTGAGCGCGCGTTTGTTGACGCGCGAAGAATTTAAGATCCTCTGTCGACTGGCCAAGGGGGGATGTTGACTGGACCTTATGGGACCCCCCTGACGCCCCCCGACTTCGTTGCGCCCGCCTTTGACCAATCAGGCGAGTTCGGCGAGCGAACGATGGAGGGGACGGTAGCTCCTGAGCACCCTCGGGGAGGTCATGGGAATTGCCGCTGCTGACGATGTAATCACCGGTATAGTTCACTTGTTGCTTCTTCGGACAACCAACGTCGACACCTGACCGGAACTTCTCGGAGTCGTTCAGCACCTCATAGATGTTCCAGTAGGTGAACTCCTTATAAAACCCGACCTGGGGTAAGGCTTTTTCCACTATCTTCATGCAGTCATCTTCCGGCACTCCTCCCCGGTGCGCGGCCTCCCGTCCGGGCAAAATGCCTTGCAGACTGCTGCTATTTTGGCCCACAAGTTGACGATCCTCTGATTGTTCGAAGTGAGGGGATCATCGTAGACACTCACCCACGCCTTGGACAGCGCGACGTTCTCCGCGTCCGTCCACTTCCTCCGTACCGGACCCACCTCCTCACCCGGCTGCGACGACTCGCCGACCCTCTTCCCCTTGCCTTTCTTCTTTAGGGGGCCCTGACCCCACCCTACTCCACCCGTTTGAACGGGAGTTTCTGGAACCCCGATAAAATCAAACCCCAACTCTTCTAAAGAGAAAGTCTCAAATTGCGTGAACTGCGCCTCCGTTGGGGTCGATGTGTGCGAAGAAGCAGTCGAAAAATAAAAATGGGGCGATAGACGTTCCCTCCGGCGTCCTCTGCATCGCCGGTACCCCCCTTCTGCATCATCTGCATCCCGGGTGCCCACCCCGGCATCATCTGCATCCCGGGTGCCCACCCCGGCATCGCCGGAACCCCCACGGCGTACTCCCCCCGGCTGCCATCCCGGGCATCATATGCTGCCACGGGTACATGTTGTAGTACCCGGGCATCGGACCCCATCCACCCCCACGGCTACCGGGGGAGTTTGAGACACGCTCGTCACTGGAGTACCTTCGTTGTTGTTCTCCATTTCGCGTTGTTGATCTTGTACAGAAATTAAGATAGAGAGAGTACTCGTTAAAACAAGTGGTACGAATGAAAATGACGTGCAAATCGCGTATATATAATGTTTCGAAAATAAAAAAAAAATATTCGCTGGCCGATCGCTCGCCGATCCCGGGCCTGCAATGGCTGCGAGCGGACAAGCGAGCGCATCGGCAAGCTCTCGCCGATTTTTTCGCCGTTTTGCCACTCGCCGGCTGCAATGGTTCGGCGAGCAAACCGGCGAGCGCCGCGGATCGGCTAGCCGGTCTGCTCACCGCCATTGTGGATGCTCCAAGGGTCATTTGCCCCTCAATATATTTTATCAATATATTTCATGTAGTATTATTTCATGGAGTAATTTTTTTTATTTCCTTTGTAAATGTTCCACCTCATACTTTTAAAATTTCTTCTTAGATATATTTTTGCTTCCGTCGAATTGAAATCTTGGCTCCGCCTATGACTATGGTGTTTCCTCAATTTTAATTTCTGTAGAAGCTGAGGGAGGGTTGACGGCTTGGGTCGGGGCTGAAGGAGTTGTGTGTTGGAGAAGGAGATGGTGTGGTGCAGTGGTGTGTTTTTTTATTAAAAACAATTTTAGTTTAGTTATCAATTTTTTCACTTTAATCGTGTTTTCGGTTAATAATCAGTATTACCTGCCTATTTTATTTAATCAGTATTACCTGCCCACTTTATTTAATTAAGAGCATCCCCATTTTATTTAATCAATATTACCTGCCCACTTTATTTAATTAAGATCATCCTCATTTTATTTAATCAGTATTACCTGCCCACTTTATTTAATTAAGAGCATCCCCATTTTATTTAATCAGTATTACCTGCCCACTTTATTTAGTTAACAACATCCTCATTTTATTTAATCAGTATTACCTGCCCACTTTATTTAATAAGTATTACCTGCCCACTTTATTTAAGTAAGAGCATCCCCATTTTATTTAATCAGTATTACCTGCCCACTTTATGTAATTAAGAGCATCCCCGTTCATGCTCTTGTCAAAGACTATGAATGTGGGCCCGGACCCACATTTATTAATATTTTACTCTCTGCTCCATGCTCTTCCGCAAGGAGATGCTCAACGGTCTCACCATTCTATTATTCAATTTAAATAAAAACATTTCCACAATATTAAAATACATTAAAAATATCCAAAATACTAATACTACTTACTAAAAAATTAAAAATTAATTAAAAGCCTAAAAATTAAAAATTTCATAATTAAAGTCTAAAAAAATTACATAATTTAAAATTAAAATCCACATCAAAATTTTATACTTCCATTATAGTTTCAAATTCACATCAAAATTTTATAACTCTATGTACATATATGTGGTAGTACAATTTTACTAGTAGATTTAAGTACTATCATTTTTTAATTTTGCATCTCGTGAATTTGAAGTATCACTCTGGACATGGATATCATTCTTCTCTCGTTTCAATCTCAGTAGTGTTTACTCCACAATGCATCTTTATAATTCTAATAATCCTGGTTATTCTAATTTCAAATATATGTACTCCTACAACTTTTTTTTTGTCAAGAATAATACTCCATCCGTCTCATAAAAATATAAATAACGGATATAGTACGGGAATTAAGACAAAATTGGTAAAGTAAGAGAGATGAGGAGAATGGTAGTTAAAGTAGAGTTAGTGGATAATGAGATCTACATTATTTAATGATATAACTTTCTAAAAATGAAATACATGTATTTTTTATGAAAAGGGCGAAAATGAAAATCGCACATATTCTTATGGGACGGAGGGGGAGTAATTCGAGTACGTTGAATGTTCAACTGGACAATTATGAATGTATGATAAAATAACCATATAATTACCGCTTATCTTGACTAAACACACCCATAATTCATGATAAAATAACCATATAATCACCGCCTTATCTCGACTAAACACACCCATAATCCATGATAAAATAACCATATAATTACCGTCTTATCTTGACTAAACACACCCATGATTCATGATAAAATAACCATATAATCACCGCCTTATGTTGACTAAACACACCCATAATTCATGATAAAATAACCATATAATCACCGCATTATCTCGACTAAACACACCCAAAATTCATGATAAAATAACCATATAATTACCGTCTTATCTCGACTAAACACACCCATGATTCATGATAAAATAACCATATAATCACCGCCTTATGTTGACTAAACACACCCATAATTCATGATAAAATAACCATATAATCACCGTTGACTAAACACACCCACAACAATAATCATAGTAAATTCAAATTCTATCCCCATAGCCATAGGTATCAATTTCCAATCAAATATGGCGAGCTCAATCTACAACACCAGGGAAACTGAAGTAAAAGCCTTCGATGAAACCAAAACCGGCGTTAAAGGTTTAATCGATAGCGGCATAACACAAGTTCCTAGAATCTTCATCAACCCCCAAATTGATCCAAACCAGGCTCTGATCAGCTCAGTCAACGCGCAATTGGAGTTCCCATTGCTCGACCTAGAAGGC
This sequence comes from Salvia splendens, assembly GCF_004379255.2. NCBI lineage: Eukaryota > Viridiplantae > Streptophyta > Magnoliopsida > Lamiales > Lamiaceae > Salvia > Salvia splendens. Next base: position 22,657,515 of record NC_056049.1, read on the forward strand.
GTCGGCGATGATCCGATCAAGCGCAAGGCCGTCGTCGACGCCGTTCTCGAAGCTTCCGAGACTTGGGGATTCTTCCAAGTGATCAACCACGGGATTCCGGAGGCCGTATTGGAGGATATGATCGATGGAGTGCGCCGTTTCTTCGGTCAAGATGATGAAGAGAGGAAGAAGTGGTATACTAGGGATTTGAAAAAATCAAGGGTTGCTTACAACAGCAATTTTGATTTGTATACCGCGCCGTCGGCTAATTGGAGAGACACTGTTTTCTGTAAAATGGCTCCGAATCTTCCTCAACCCGACCAATTGCCCGCGGTTTGCAGGTAACATTTTCTATAATTAGTTTAATTAATATGAAATTTAGTATTGTTTTCTAGCCTATGAATTCAAATCTAAACTTTTGATGTGAATTTGAAACTATAGTAGTAGTATGAGATTTAATGAATTGGAAATTCGTATACTCTGTATTGTGTTTTCTATGAATATGTTATAAGGATTAGTTGGGAATTAGAAGAGAGTCTTATGGTAGAGACAGTGGATTTTTGCAGTGATATAATGATTGAATACACAAAACAAGTTTTGAAGCTTGGAAGAAGTCTGTTTCAACTATTATCCGAGGCACTCGGTCTCAAGGCCGATCACCTCGTGGACATGAAATGCGCGGATGGGGTGGCTATGTTGATGCATTACTACCCTGAATGCCCTCAGCCGGAGCTAACTCTAGGCGCGAGCAAGCACGCTGACAGCGACTTCCTAACGGTGCTGCTGACCGACCAAGTACGAGGCCTGCAAGTCCTGTACCAGAACCAGTGGGTTGATGTGCCCCTTGTGGCAGGAGCTCTGGTGGTAAATATTGGTGATCTTCTTCAGGTAGACAATTAAATTAACCATACTTTCTTCTCCACAATGTTATATGGAAATAATTAATTTTGTGTTGGTGTGCAGCTTGTAACAAATGACAGGTTTGTTAGTGCTGAGCACAGAGTGTTAGTGAATAGCTCGTGCCCGAGGGTTTCAGTCGCGTGTTTCTTCAGAGACAATAGTATTAGGTCAACGGAGCTCTACAGGCCGATTGAAGAGCTCGTATCGGAAGATAACCCGGCGAGGTATATGGCAACTACTTTGGCAGAGTATATCACCCACGTACACTCCAAGGGGCTGGATGGAACTTCTGCTTTGTCACATTTTCGAGTTTGAACTTGATTATTCACTTCATCTTTATTGGGTTGGAGAAGGTGGAAATGTGGTGAAAATGAGGTAGAGTTGATGTTAATCTATGGTGTGGATAGGCTTGCTTGCTTGCTTGGACAAAATATCTGATTACCACAAAAAGCAGAAAATCTTGGGTGAGGTTGTAATAGTTGGTTCAAAACCATGTTTTGGAATGTTTGTAATTTTAAATATGTATATACATGTAATTTATTGGTATTCGAATAGGGATACTGGTCTGTAAAATCATGAACTTTGTCTAAAATTTGGTATTTCCCATGAACTTTGATATTGGTCTATAATATCACAAACTTTGCATTTTGTTTCGTATTTCCTAAACTCACCCAAATAAGATAATTTCATCAAATCTTACTTTACGTAGGCAACCTTGATATATTTTATGATATTTTAAACCACTTTTTAAGTTCATAACATGTAGGATAAAAAGTCTCGTTGAAAAGCACGTTGATTTGTATGATAAAAAAGCCTCGTAAGTTAGTCAAATATACTAATAGACCTGCCGTGGGAAATACCAAACAAAGTGCAAAGTTTAAAATATTATATACCAATTTTAAAGTTCGTGGGAAACACCAAGTTTTAGGCAAAGTTTATAGTTTTAGGGACCAATTTCCCATTCGAATATATGTGTTGTCGCTGAACATGGACATGATTCCGTTGATTGTGGCTCTTACTCTTAGATTTATATTTTGTTGTCCGAGCTACCTTTTCAGGATTAATTTGTCCAGTGAAATTGAACCTTCAATCCTGAATGGTTTAGAATTCAATGGAATGTTTCAGCTGTCAGGATCATAGAAAGGACAAATTAGCTAGTAAACTTTTCGTATCTTGAACAAATTTTTAGAACCAGGATAGCAACCTGTATTCTGATTATGTGTATGAACTCAGATAATGAACAAATTGATGATCAGACTCCTCTATAAATCACTGAATAACCACCACCTTACAACACCCCTTTCAAAGGAGCGAGTGACTCATTTCTAAATTCTAACCGAAGATAGGATCTGGCTTCGTCGGACAGTCCAAGCAAGGATGCAACTGCGAAAGACGACAACTTTCGTGTAGAAGAGGACCATCTCCAATTATTCGTCGGCATCAGCATCAGCAGCATCAGCATCTCCATTCATTCTAATAAGCGCTTGCACTTCATCCTCGATATTACCAATGTCTTATCACAATCCTACTACGGACTACCACAGCTTCCTTCTTCACCTAAATAAATTCAAATCCTATCCCCATAGATGCATCAATTTCCAATCAAATATGGCAAGCTCAATCTGCAACACCAGGGAAACTCAAGTAAAAGCCTTCGATGCTACCAAAACCGGCGTTCAAGGATTAGTCAAAAGCTGTCACGCCTACCTTTTCTAAGGATAGAAAACACGGTTGATCGTGACTAGGGGAGGATTAAAGAAGCGGGGAAGAAAGAAGAAAACAACACAACGCTCGATCATAGCTCGAAGCAAATGGGAATAGCTTGAATAAAATTCAGAGTATCATCTCAACAATTGACAACATCAAAGGGATTATATCTCAACAATACATAAACTCAAAAGAAACAACATTCAGCGGAAGCATTCGAGAGAAGAATAATATTATGTATGAAGACACACTATATTCGGAACATTTAAAAGCAAACACAAATCTTCACCAGCTCTGCTCAACACCCACCGCGCTCGTCACAACTCAACCTGCACATTTTTAAAAGAAATACATGGCTGAGTACTTGATGCACTCAGTGGGCTCATGCTGAAAACATTTTCAATAAAAAATATTTATCATGCCATTAACGAGTGACCTTAGGGTTTTAACTTTAAAAGAGCCCGAGTCACTAAAACATTTCACTAACATCATCATCGCCATCATCCTCAACATCATCAACCTCACCATACCATATCTGAACATACATGACAAGGAATGTGACCACATTCCAAGCCACTAGACCGGCCAACTCAAAAAGATAGCGCACGATCGACGGGATGTACACTAGCCTGAGTAGAGACTCACTCCGTAGTCAGACCCGAATTCGATTAACCATACATGACAAAATCCACTTCAAATAGGTCATATAGCAACACAAAAATATGGCATGACAAACATATTTCCCATCATTTGAAAAATAAATATACTTAGGACATAGTCCTTATTTAAAAAGAAAGCCAACCTCATCGGCTTATCTCCTCAAATCAACTTCCTGTTCCGACCTCAAAAGACATGCACAAATTTCACGCTTTTCAAAAGAACATGATATGCTAAAAATTAGACTTTACTAAAAGAAAACATATTTAAAATTATACTATATGGTGTTCATTTTATCCTCGCTCTTCCTTAGCATAAATTTACAAAGCTCTCTTATCTTAACTAAAACGGAAAATTTGTTTAATTTCGTTAAGCAGCCCAACGATCAAACAATCTGCCCAACTCACTTTAAGAACTAAGCTCGCTGTCCCAAAAGCTAAACTAGATCATCAATATATATATTAAATCCTTAGCCCAATAAAACTATACCAGCTCAACACTTTAATTAAAAATAGACTAACAAAATAGATATTCTCAAAAAAAAAAAATAGATATTCTCATCAAACTGGCTCAAAATCTAAAAGAGAACTCACGTACAGCTTGCTGCTTCTTTCTCCTCCGTCTCGGCACTCCTTCCATCGCTCTCCCTCTCCACTCTAATTCTACCAGACTCCTTCCATCGCTCTCCCTCTCCACTCTAATTCTATCTCAAAACTCCTCTCCGGGCAAAACTCGGCCCCGCCGCTGCCACCCGTTCTTCGCTAATTCCAACGTGAACTCCTGTCCGCTCTCTCCATCTTTATCTCAAATTGAAACCCCAACATGAAACAGTCAAACAACTCTAGCAATTTTTTTCCCTTTCTCTTCTCCTTTTCACGGCGGAGATTTAACGCCGTCTACAAATTCTCGAACTCATCTCTGCCTTCATTCTCTCTGCACATTGCAGCGCCACCGTGAGTCATGGCTGCTGTTGCCGACAGCCCGTCGCCACTGCTGGGATTGCCGCCGCTGCTGCTGCTGTACATCTCCCGAGCAGCCGTTGCTCGGCTTCTCCAGCCTCGGCTGTTCACGGCAAGCGCCGCTGCTGTTCGGATCGCGATGCAAAACTGCAGCCGCCGCCGTCGTTGTCCCGAACCGCCGCAGCCAGATCAGCCCAAAATAATCCTCTTATCTTTTTCATCATCCGTCAATGTCCATCTCAATTCAAGTCATTGCACATATCAGCCAGATTTGAAGAGGAGTACAGCTTTAGTGTCCAATAGAAGTAGACAAAGTGATACGTCTCATGAGTTACATAGGAAACCGAAATTCTTGCCAACAATGCAATGCCAAGTTGGGCCGTATTTTTTGTCGAATGTCTTCTTTATGTGCTCTGCCACATCCTTCTCTACACTAAACTTCTCAAACGCGCCAATTGCAATATCAATAGCTTCTTTCTGGATGTCCTCCTTCATGTCTGCGCTCTTAATGATGACTTTCTTGCTAGGATTCGATCCGATTGAGGACTTCCGATCCTCGACGGAGGGCGACGCCGCTCCAGTGCCGTGTCTTCGCTCATTTTTGCAGTGTGACTTCACTCCCTCTCCTCAATTGATGATGAAAAATTCAATCTTTAATTTCAATCGTCAGAGAGAAAGTGTGTGGTGTCTGATTTGTAGAAAGCTGGATTTCTCAATCGGGTTGACGAGGATTTCTTGAAACTGAAAGAACGTGGAGAGAGGTCATGTGATTGAGGAAGATATGTATATCATATACAATCTGGATTATGTTCCATATATTTAGAGGGTGCAGATTTTGTGTAAGCGGATTTGTGAAACAAACTCATGACAAAATTAGGGAATTACTTGGGCTGATTTGCAAAAAAAAAATAATGAAGTTGAATTAGGGCCAAAAGAACAAATGAGCTTCCTCAAGAAAAATTAGTTGCACTTGTAAAAGAATAAATTTAATAGGTCAAAATATGTATATTTTTTCCCAATAAGGAAACAAAGGTGAAAATTTATCACGTGTACAAACGACGTCCTTTCAAGAATAAATAAAAAGGTAGAAAAAGTCGGGTATTACAAAAGCAGCATAACTCAAGTTCCTAAAATCTTCAAACCCCCCAATTGATCCACAACAAACACTCAACACCTCAGCCAACGCGCAATTGGAGATCCCATTGCTCGACCTAGAAGGTGTCGGCGACGATCCGATCAAGCGCAATGCCGTCGTAGTTAACCTTAACTCAAAGCCTAATATAAAAGGCCCCTCCCCAATCTTATCAAAATTACAACTTCAACCATGTTTATGTAACCCACCAATTTGTCAAGTTAAGGCATGTTATTTAATATACTATATAAATTTAGATAATTTCTTTTCTATCAAACAACAACGAAAAAAAATCATATTTTTGCTTATCTTGACATGAAGCACGTATTTCTTATCTTGTTTTACATATCTTCTCATATCCCATCTTTTTTATCAAAGAGTCTAAGAATTGGAAGAGGGCTTTATGGTAGAAATGAAAATAGTGAAGTGAGACTATGAATATTTGAGGGGAAGCATAATATAATAAAACCATATATGATCATGTATTGTGTTTAATAGTTGCGTGTGGATTTCTGTAGTGATATAATGATTGAATACACAAAACAAGTTATGAAGCTAGGAAGAAGTTTGTTTCAAATATTATCCGAGGCACTCGGTCTCGAGGCCAATCATCTCGTAGACACGAAATGCGCGGATGGGGTAGGTATGTTGTTGCATTACTACCCGGAATGCCCTCAAACAGAGCTAACTCTAGGTGTGAGCAAGCACGCTGACAACGACTTCCTAACAGTGCGGCTGACTGACCAAGTACGAGGCCAGCAAGTCCTGTACCAGAACCAGTGGGTTGATGTGCCCTTTGTGCCGGGAGCTCTGGTGGTAATTATTGGTGATCTTCTTCAGGTAATTAAGTTAGCCATTTTTTCTTCTCCACAATGCTTGTATGTTGGAGTTATTTATATTTTGTTGGTTGGTGCAGCTTGTAACAAATGACAGGTTTGTTAGTACTGAGCACAGAGTAGTAGTGAATAGCTCGTGCTCGAGAGTTTCAGCCGCGTGTTTCTTAAGATACAATGCTATTAGGTCCACGCAGCTGTGCACGCCGATTGAAGGGCTGGTGTCTGAAGATAATCCACCTAGATATAGAGCAACTACTCTAGAGGAGTATGTTACCCACTACAACTCCAAGGGACTATATGGAACTTCTGCTTTGTCACATTTTCGTCTTTGAACTTGATTTATTGTATGAGTGACTCTTAGGTATCGTTCAATTGCTATGATATATTATCATATGATTATATGTTTACGAATAAGTTGTGAGATTATTTTAGTTGGGAGGAAGTGACTATGACTCAGTATCATATAATTATGAGATCCAATCTCATGAACCAAACATAATACATGTTCAATAATGAGATATATTTTCTTCTCCATAATGTATGGAAGTAATATGTAATGGTGCATCGTATTATTTTTGTTGGTTGTTGCAGCTTGTATCAAATGACAGGTTTGTTAGTGCTGAGCATAGAGTATTAGTGAATAGCTGGAGCTCGAGAGTTTCAATCGCGTGTTTCTTTAGAGATGGAACTATTAGGTCCACGAAGCTCTACTGTCCGATTGAAGAGCTAGTATCGGAAGGTAACCCGACGAGATATAGGGCAACTACTTTGGAAGAGTATATCACCCATGAACACTCCATATAATTCGATGAATTTGGATGTTCAATTGGATAATTATGAACACAGGTCAATATTCGATGACTATAACGTGAACGAGATGGAACCAATCGTCGAGATGCAATAAACCCCTCATCGAAAGGGCGGGAAAGATTTCTTCCACTCAGAAGGAAGGTAACAAGAAGTATTAATTGGAGGAAACGATGTTATTGGCGCACATTTTTGTGGACGTAGCAAGAAACTTGCTTATTAGCAATGAACAAAGGGGATCTAGAATAGAATCTAAGAAATATATGACAAACTAAAATGGAATACGACTAAATTACCTTGGAAGGAAGGAGTATATATCACTATAATAGCCAATGTTAGTATTCTAAATCACCAAAAAATATGCTCATTCCGTCCCAAGATAGTTAGGGCATTTCTTTTGGATACATTTGGGACAATCTAAAAAGAAATACTACTTAACTATCTCAGAACGGATGAAGTATTTTTGAGTAACATTTTGAAAATCTAGCTCTTACTCACATTTATTTCTCATCCTCCCTTGACATGGGCCACATAGCTGCCAAGATGAAGACGAAAGAGATTGCTTCGCCGGTCAAGCAATATTGCTGTAATCATCCAATGCTAATTACCACATAATCACCCCTTTATCTTGACTAAATACACTCACAATTCAACTACCATAGCTTCTTCACCTAAATAAATTCAAATGCTACCATCCCCCCATATCCCGAGGAATCAATTTCCAATCAAACATGGCCACCCCAAACCTCTACAGCAGGGAAACCGAAGTAAAAGCCTTCGATGATACCAAAACCGGCGTTAAAGGTTTAGTCCAAAGCGGCATTACTCAAGTTCCTAAATTCTTCATAAACCTCCAAATTGATCCACAACAATCACTCATCAACTCACACAACGCCCAATTCGAGTTCCCATTGATTGACCTAGAAGGCGTCGGCGACGATCCGATCAAGCGCGAGGCCGTCGTCGACGCCGTTCGCGAAGCTTCCGGGACTTGGGGATTCTTCCAAGTGATCAACCACGGGATTTCGGAGGCTGTATTGGAGGATATGATCGATGGAGTGCGCCGTTTCTTCGGTCAAGACGATGAAGAGAAGAAGAAGTGGTATACTAGGGATTTGAAATCAAGGGTTGTTTACAACAGCAATTTCGATTTGTATAGCGCGCCGTCGGCTAATTGGAGAGACACTGTTTACTGTGAAATGGCTCTGGATCTTCCTCAACCCGAGGAATTGCCCGCTGTTTGCAGGTAATTTGGCCATTGATAGTTGCAGACTTTCTATAATTTGTTTAATTTAACGGTGGTGGTGATGATTGTTGATGAAATTCAGTGTTATTTGTAGTCTATTTTGAGAATAATTTATGGTGTTAGGATGGCTTTTTGGTGTTTCAATTGTATAGTTTTGATGTGAATCTGAAACAATGACATATTTTTAGGGAAATGAATTGGAAATTTATATCAAGCTAGATATTGTGTTGAATAGTTTTGTGTGGATTTCTGCAGTGATATAATGATTGAATACACAAAACAAGTTCTGAAGCTAGGAAGAAGTATGTTTCAACTACTATCTGAGGCACTCGGTCTCAAGGCCGATCACCTCGTTGACATGAAATGTGCAGATGGGATCGCTATGTTGCTGCATTACTATCCGGAATGCCCTCAGCCGGAGCTAACTCTAGGCACGAGCAAGCATGCTGACAGCGACTTCCTAACGGTGATGCTGACTGACCAAGTAGGAGGCCTGCAAGTCCTGTACCAGAACCAGTGGGTTGATGTACCCTTTGTGGTAGGAGCTCTTGTGGTAAATATTGGTGATCTTCTTCAGGTAATTAGGTTAACCATTTTTTCTTCTCCACAATGCTTATATGTAGAGTTATTTATATTTTGTTGGTTGGTGCAGCTTGTATCAAATGATAGGTTTGTTAGTGCTGAGCACAGAGTATTAGTAAATAGCTCGAGCTCGAGAGTTTCAGTCGCGTGTTTCTTCAGAGACCCTATCTGGTCCATGGAGCTCTACAGGCCGATTGAAGAGCTCGTATCGGAAGATAACCCGACGAGGTATAGGGCAACTACTTTGGCAGAGTATATCACCCACGTACACTCCAAGGGGCTGGATGGAACTTCTGCTTTGTCACATTTTCAAGTTTGAGAAGGTAGAAATATGATGAAGATGATGTAGAGTTCATTTTTATCCATGGTTTGGATAGGCTGGATTGCTTGGACAAAAAAGCAGAAACTCTTGGGTGATGCCAATTTAAGATAATGGGTTTACTTTGAGAATCCATCGCCGACCACCAGCACAATGTCTATGCCTTGGCCCTCGGCAATACCACGATGAAGCCTCCCAATTCGGTTGGGCTAGAGTGGTCAATGGTTGAATCGTTTTGTGTTGTTATCGTGTGGTTGTCATGCCGGGTTTGCATCGTTATATCGTGTCATTGTTATGTCTTGTCAAGTCTGTATCTTTATCGTGTTGTATCTACTCAAATAGAATCGTATAGTAAACAAATTTGTATCATGTTTGTGTTTGAATTTTGCAGGCCAAGTTCGTGTTCGAGTTGAGAGTTTTCTTAACATATCGTAACCGGGCTTGACATTAATGACTTATATCGGTCCGATAATAGTTCGACTTGACGAGTTGTCAATTGAAAAAAAAAAACTAAGAGCATCCACAACCATAATCCTTAAATCATTCCTTCACTGCACTATTCATTCCCATGACACTTTTTACCTCATTTCTAACTCAAGAAACAACACTCACAATCCATCACTCCGTCCACTTAACTATTCATGGGTTTTACTATTTTTTTCAATTTCTAATATTTGTACCAAAATTCACATTTTCATCTATAAATACCCCCACTTCCACACCAAATATTTCACACCACATACACAATTCTCATCTAAATTCTCTCATCTTCTCTTATCAATTCTCAATCTTTCACTCTTACTTACAAAAAAAAATGTCCGGCTCCGGCGATCACCCCTCTGACTCCCGCGGTTGGAACCACGAATGGTTCGGTTCACAACCATTTCCTAGTCCGAAAACGCAATTTTCGGCCCCTCTTCAAACCCAAGGTTCTCAAGTTCCGGGTGGCTACCGGCCTTACCCGGTGGATGACCAAGATGCCCGCGATGGAAAGATATCATTGTCCACCCCGTATGTCCGGCTGTGGCTGACAACCACCGTCCATTACCGGTCGGTACACGTCTTCATCAGCAAATGCTCCTGCCCTGTCTGAATCTGGTTGGTGAACTACAGATTCAGACTCAGTTGCAGGTTCATCGGCACTTGGACCAATCGGAATGAAATGGTCCACATATGAAGGTCTAGCTACATCCAGCAATACACAAAATCACAAATGAGGGACTACATCACAAATGAGGGACTAAATCACAAATGAGATACACCAAATGTACACATATGAGATACACAAAATGTATACAAAATCACAAATGCGGTACTAAATCAATTGTGTAAATCACAACTCATTACCTCTGGTACGTGTGCATGGGAGTCTCCACCTCCAACTTCTCCAAAACATCCTCCTCCAACTTCTATTGTACATTCAACGTCGGGTGCTGCTACTGATCCTTCTCCAATCTCAGAGACCGGGGCTTCGGTTGGTACTGATTCGGATGATACCGCTTCAAATGCATTCACCAAATTTTGACTAGCTACCTCTGTGTCCCTCTTCCTCTTAGCACGATCATCGTCTAAACTCTTCGTAAGATATTCCTCGAACTCTATATCCCTATCATACCAGCCAATCATTAAAGGCTTATTCCGGTGCCCTTGAAACTGACCCCGCTGCCTCCTCATCGGTCTAGGCTTTTGCTTTGGCACAGTCGGTTCGGTTTCTTCAATCTCTTCAATAATGACTTCTGGGGGTTTAGACACCCTGAATCTGAGAAGCTCTTGCGCTTCATCCTTCATTTTCATCAATATAGCGTCAGCCCGGGTTATCTCCACAACATAGATGTGAACTAACTTTGTCGTAGTAGACGCCACTTTGAGGAAATCATTCAGATGTGTATCCTCAACAATGGGCAACAACGAGCCGCCGATTAAAACCTCCGCGCACTCATGATTGTACTTTGGATCACAATAATAGAACTCACATATCATTTCCTATCATACTTCAACTTTAACACCATGCTCGATAGGTCTATGAGCACGAAATGGTTTATGTTACAAAAGTCGAAGTATGTCAAATACCCACCAACATACTTTTTCTCATCATTGGTATTGAAGAATGAACCGCCATGATGGAAAGCAACTGAAAACTTTCCAGGTGCATCCCCTGTTAAGGAGAGCAATAATCGGACCGTTAAAAATCAAACCAAAACAGTCAAGAAAATTCACAACCAAAAATCAATTTCTGGCGCCCTGAATCACAAACTGAGGATTAAAAATCAATTTTCGGAGAAACAAAAATATATTCACAAAAAAAATCAATTCCGTAAACCCTAAATCACAAACCGAGGATTATAACTTACTGTATTCATCTTCTGGGACGAAAAAATCAAGATCAGGATCACGGATATCCCATGTTTCTTCTTCCACATCTATGACCACCGGTGCATGTCTCGGTGGTGGTCGCCAGTGTGGTGGCGATGGCGGGGGTGTGGGTTCCCTGTTACGGCGAGACGAATTCCGTGACGACGAACCGCCTGATGATCCAGCGCGCTTCCGTTTAGGCGCCATTCATGCAAGATAGTTTTTCACAGAGGGGGCAGAGAGAATGAAGAGTGAGCACAATGTTTTGCGATTTTTAGGCGGGGTGGGAGAGTGAACTCCTTTTTTGCAAAAATTTTAGGCGGGGTGGGAATGAAGGCCGAAACTAAGGCTTGTGAAATTTTTGAAACTTATTTCATAAATCACATCCGGAGTCCTGTGTACGTGGCCTGTGCGTGTGGTCAATCTGGTTATGAACCGCCGCTGACGCGCCCATCATAACTGACGGTTGATACACTCCCATCAAATCACGCCAGGGTTGCAGGCAGCAGCTGCAGAGCACAGGCTGCAACTGCAGAATATCATGTGGTATGACCATAATGCCCTTTTAGGGCTGAATGGTCTTTTAGTCCGAAAAAACCTGATATGTGATTATGTTAAACGCCAGAGACTTGTGGCGATATTTTTAAACGTCAGGGGCCTGGAGTGAAACAAATGGAAACGTCAGCAGGGGCGTACCCATGTATAAAATGGGTGGGGCTAAAGCCCTCAATAAAATTATAATTTAAGTATTTTTCTTTTTAAAATTTTATAATTTATCTAAATTTAAGGCAAATTATTATTTAAAAGCCCTTATAAATAATCTGAAACTCTAAAAAATATACTTTAAAATAAAATTTAGAAGTCACAGCCCTTATCGTTATTTATTTCTGCGTCCGCCCTTGAACGTCAGGGATGGTTTATGTAGTTCACTCTTGTTCTACTGATATTTGGATATTTGTTCTTTAAAAAATATTAACTTTTTGTTAACTTAATTTTATTCAATTTCGCTCTCTGAAAACCATATTGACTCATGACGTTTTAGAATGACCTTTTTGATTTTATGAATTATTGGATCCCAAAAAAATAATTTTAAATAATAAAAGTATAAGATTAAATTTTGGATGTGTGTGTGTAATTGTTTATATCTTTATATGTCGTAATGCCAAATCATATGCAAAATTTCAATAAAATGACAAGGAAGGTTAATTACATAAAAATTAAAAGGTACTCGATTTGGCCACATACAACATAATGATTAATAAGTAGTAATTAATAATTCCTAGCTAAAATAGTTTTGAACGATAACGGTAGTGGCAAGTTTTACTTCCACTAATGTTGTTGCAGTTAGAGAGATCCAATGATTTAAGAAATGACAACCGATGTAACTATCGCTCATTAATTATTTATTTAAACTTCTTCTCAAGTTTATGATGAACACTAAATTTCATTTGTAAATTTAAATATTAATCAGAGGAATATTTATTTATAGACGAATGAATATAAATTTAAAGGTCACACCACAATATACTTGAAGCCGAGATCTTTGGCTAAGAAATTATCACTCTATTACTTGGTCGACTCACACACATGCTGGATGAATGTTTTTTGTTTATGGTTAAAAGAGACTATATGCAAATTATTGTCGGCATGGGTTAGCCTATGAAAAATCTTTCATATGGTAATAAAATTTAATCACAAAATCATATACATTGGTGCATGTTGCCGGATGGTGACGTAAATGTGATGATGGGGATGCCTGATGGATATTTATGCAATTATTTTTTTATTTTTTCACTTATAAATTCTTATTTTCATTGACTTATTGAAAATATGTAATCAGTATGTGAAAATTGTATGGCCCGCCATAGCACGGGTGTTGATACTAGCATAATCAAATTTAATCTCAATTAATTGCTAATAATTCTATTTTAGTCTGTCGCGATAGGTCCTAATTTACTTATTTTAATCCGTTTGCGATTAGGTGTCTCTATTCACTTTTATTATAAATGACAGGTAGTCCTCATATTCCATTAACTCATTTCACTCATATTTTATTATAAAATTAATATTAGTATATAAAAATAAGTTTTACATTCCACTATTTTTTATCCACCCACTTTACTTTATTTCTTAAAATTCTTGTCAAACTCAAATAAGACTCCTAATATAGGACAAATTATTTTGTGGACACATGTCATTCTAATGTTTAAGGAGTAGTATACCTATTTATTCATCATCGAGATCATATTTTCAAAACATTGTTGGACATAAAATATCTTCATCCATGACTACCATTCCGGCAATTCTAGATTAAGGAAGAAGAATTAATTTCATTTATGTAATTTGTTAATATTTGACACATCATTTCATTTCTATACTTTTCTAAAATAATTCATTATGTCAAAACTAATTCATGTCTTTTGGCTTATCATACCGACACAATGAAAGAAGAATTGATTTCATTTACGTAATTTGTTAATATTTGACACATCATTTCATTTCTAGACTTTTCCAAAATAATTGATTATGTCAAGACATATTCATCTCTTTTTGCTTATAGTACCATCCGACACTGTCAAATAAACAGCGATAAATAATCCAAGGGACTTAGGTACATAAGGGCACGACACAACAAAATACGGGGAAGACTATCACCGAAAAAAAAGGATCCAAGTAGCAACCAACAACACGAACAGCCACAATACCCGTACTCAAGTGGCGAGAAAGTATGTAACTCTAATCCGGAGAGAGCGAAGCAGATCAAAGCAGTTAACCTCCAAATAGAACTCTTGAATTTGCCTAAATCTAACATCGATGTAGCTATCCTTTACTCGCCCTGGTATAATGTCTTATATGCTCTAGGTTTAATAATGTAAAAAACCATTAAAACAATGCCGTTTTAGTTGATTTTTTTAAAAATAAGAAAAACAAAATTTAAAACTACAATAAAACGATATTTTCCCTTATCTAAGGTATACCACGTCATAAACCATTAAAACAATGTCGTTTTAGTTGATTTTTTTTTAAATAAGAAAAACAAAATTTAAAACTACGATAAAACGATATTTTCCCTAGTCTAGGTATACCAAGTCATACTGTCAACTTGGTATACCTAAAATAGAGAATATTTCCTACTGTTTATATAGCTTAGTCTGAAAATTGTTTGCGAGCTATTTCAACAATTTCATCAGTCCTTTTCGATTGAGGAAATTAAATTGCCATACATATAAATGGAGTAGTAAATAAAGCCATTATCCGGTCACATAGTGAAAATAAAATGATTTTCTCATTGGGATTCATGGATGAATATGATTGAAGATGGAGGATGAGCACGAAATGAAAGCACCAATTGTTAAGAAATGATTTCTCTTAACAAGTTTCCGGCGTCGCAAAGGCGATCAGCAGCTGCAGAGGGATAAATGGTAGTCGCGAGAGCTTTGCCCGCCTATCAAACCGATTGCAAAAGAAAGTAAAATACGATAAAAGAAAAATAAGATAATTTGATATTTCTTGAATGATCCAAATGAATAATAATGTCCACTATTTATAATAGTGGATATCCTAACTTAAGGAACAAGAAAATAATCCTAATAAATATAAAAAGATATCATAAATTAATAATTAACTAAATAATATAGATATGAGATAATCCTAGAAATATGCTCGTATCATATAGTTACACTACACTAACCCAATTCATTTAATTAAACAGTCTTATCTCAATTTTTCTTGACATGTTATGCAATAGCCACAACTTGACAATGGTGATATGTAACAAATATAGACCAACACGCATTAAATTCCCTCCTTTGTTTTATAAAGGTCCCAATATTGCCACGTTAGTGAATATTTGCCCTTTGATTTCATTTGATCCCTCCGTCCTACTAATAATTATTAATCACAAGCCAAACGATGGATTATAAGAAAACTACAATGCTAACTACACTAAACAGTAAACACATTATATGTCGGGGATTTTAGTGGGCTAATAACGACGTGCAACTTTCAAACATAAATATTTAGAAGAGTCGAATAATAACGTAAAATAGCGTGCCTAGGAAATCATTTTTGGTGGAACGAATAGAATATTATTCCTACACAATTACCTAGCATATTTGCTGGTGAAACTAAAGTCCATTTCCCATACTATAACGTGCCAATATGATTTTTTTTATATAGCAACACCGTTATTAACTACTAATTTTTTCAAGACTAAATCGGAGTACGATTCTAAGACATTTTTTTGTCAATCCAATAAATCGAAAGTTTGAATCATCTGAGAATAAATGAAGAATGATCTTCTTTAATCTATATAAGATTTTTTTTTCAAGCTTTTTGAGCATCCTCATCGGTGCTTTCCCTGACGGACGATGTCTGTGCCGATGGCGCGTCACACCCATATCCGCCGCTGTGCTCTTGCCAACGGCACGGCGCTGCTCGCTACATCGAGCACGTCCGCGCCGCTGAGCAGGGCGTCGTGGCAACACAAAAAATTTCCCACCACACTATACAATTCTCATCTAAATTCTCCCATCTAAATTTACTATAGAATAGTCTTCCACGAAGGTATTTTTTAGACTTTAAGTATGTAATTTTTAATTTGTAGGATTTTAATATGTAATTTTTTTTAGGATTTAAGTATGTAATTTTTATTTTTTTAAATTTGTAATAGTAGTTAAGTATTTTTAATGTATTTTTATGTTGTAGAAATGTTTTTAGTAATTGAAGTATTTAAATTAAATAATGGAATGGTGGGATCCTTGAGCATGTCATTGCGGAAGAGCATGAATGTGGGTGTTGTGCTGTTGTGCTCTTGGGAAAGAGCAGTGAGTAAAAAATTAATAAATATGGGTTCGGGTCCACATCCATACTCTTTGGCAAGAGCATGGGTAGTCTTTCATTTTAATTGATCATATCCTCAAAGGCTCAAATCCTTCACTATATGTCAGATTTATTTAAAGACTAAGTCCAAAATTGGTCTCTATATAATAATAAGATTAATCAGGTTAATTAAATCAAAATTAAGTCATTAATTTGATCAAATCACATTTGACCATTAAGTTTTTTGATGCAATTTTTAACTTTTGATCAAAACATATTCTTTAAGACCAAAATATAATAGACTTTATATAGGACTAAATTTTTTTAGGACAAATTCTTCGTCTAGACTATTTCACATTTTCAAAACATTGTTGGACAGAAAATAATTTCGATCTCTTAGTACCATTCTCGGCAATTCTATCTTAAGGAAGAAGAATTGATTTCATTAATTATGTAATTTGTTAATATTCGTAGTTGGAGTCCATACTTGAAAGAAAAAAAAAGTGTTTTGGATAAGTGAAATATACTGTAGAATGTTTTAGTAAGAAAAAATTGTAGTACTATATTAAATGTGATATTTATAGATAAGTTTGGGAAGAACTGGAGGATAAAAATTAGTACAAAAGTGAATATAATTTAAACTTTGTAATGAATATTAATATTAATAATTTATTTTCTTAAATCAGTCAAATAAGTTCACTCGGAGAGGCGAGCAGAGTTCACGGCCATTTGCTAATAATTGAAGTGTGTACGCCTTAAAAGAGCGGGAGAAAAAGAAACGGTTTTTCCGTTTTAGTGTAGTGGGCCCCGAATTGAAATGTGTATGACTCCATAGCTAATACTAAGGAGATATCAGCTTCAGCTCCTTATCTTCACCAATCACACCCACAATTCTACCATACCTCTTCTCCTATATAATTATAACCTCATATCCATGCATAGGTATCAATTTCCAATCAAACATGGCGACCGCAAACCTCTACAGCAGGGAAGCTGAAGTAAAAGCCTTCGATGAAACCAAAACCGGCGTTAAAGGTTTAATCGATAGCGGCATAACTCACCTTCCTAAATTCTTCATCAACCCCCAAATCGATCCACATCAGGCTCTGATCAGCTCAGAAAACGTGCAATTGGAGTTCCCATTGCTCGACCTTGAAGGCGTAGCCGATGATCCGATCAAGCGCAAGGCCGTCGTCGACGCCGCTCGCGTTGCTTCGGAAACTTGGGGATTCTTCCAAGTGATCAACCATGGGATTCCGGAGGTGGTATTGGATGAAATGATCGGTGGTGTGCGCCGCTTCTTCGGTCTAGATGATGAAGAGCGGAAGAAGTGGTACACGAGGGATGCGAATGCGAGGTTTGTTTACAACAGCAATTTTGATTTGCATAAATCGCCGGCGGCTACTTGGAGAGACACTGTTTTCTGTGAAATGGCTCCTCATCTTCCTCAACCCGACCAATTGCCCTCTGTTTGCAGGTAATTTCTCCATTGATTGTTGCAGATTTTCTATAATTGGTTCAATTGAATGGTGGTGGTGATGATCGATAATGAAATTTAATGTTATTTTGTAGTCTATGTATGGTGTTTGGATGACTCTTTTGGTGTGAATTTAGATTTGAATTTGAAAAAAAGTGAAGTGAAATTTCTGCTACTCTGCAACAAGGTTGAATAGCTGAGTGTGGATGGATCTTTGCAGGGATATTATGGTTGAATACACAAAACAAGTGATGAAGCTAGGAAGAAGTTTGTTTCAAATATTATCCGAGGCACTAGGTCTCAAGGCCGATCATCTCATAGACATGAAATGCGCGGATGGGATGGCTATGTTGATGCATTACTACCCGGAATGCCCTCAGCCGGAGCTGACCCTAGGCACGCCCAAGCACGCTGACAGCGACTTCCTAACGGTGCTGCTGACCGACCAAATACGAGGCCTGCAAGTGCTCTACCAGAACCAGTGGGCTGATGTGCCCCTTGTGCCAGGAGCACTGGTGGTAAATATTGGTGATCTTCTTCAGGTAGTCAAGTTAACCATATTTTTTTTCTCCACAATGTATATATGTAGAGTTATTTATATTTTCTTGCTTGCTGTAGCTTGTGACAAATGACAGGTTTGTGAGTGCTGACCACAGAGTACTGGTGAATAGCTCGAGGTCTAGAGTTGCAGTTGCGTGTTTCTTCAGAAATGATGCTATTAGGTCCACAGAGCTCTACAGGCCAATTGAAGAGCTCGTATCCGAAGATGATCCACCGAGATATAGGGCAACTACTCTGGATGAGTATATTACCCACTACATCTTCAAGAGGCAGCATGGAAGTTCTGCTTTGTCACATTTTCGAGTTTGAACTTGATTTACCCCATTTTGATGGGGTTGAGAAGGTGGAAATGTTATGAAGACAAGGTAGAGCTCATGTTTAGAAATGGTTTATCAATATATTGATATTGATGAGCGTTGTGCTAATATTTGTAGGTTTCAATCTGTCTTTACACTATATCAATCTGTATATTATAGGTGTCAATTTAATAATGTCAGTTCTCTTGTATCGCTTTGATAATGTCAGTTGTATACCTATATTATAGAAAATATTGACCCAAAACTAACTGAGCCTTTCACTATGTATATATATGCATATCATTACAAGAAATATTAGCATTTGATCCTTTCACTAACTGAGCCTTTCACTAACTGAGCCTCGGATAATATTTGGAACAAACTTCTTCCCAGCTTCATCACTTGTTTTGTGTATTCAACCATTATATTCCTGCATAAATCCACACAAAATTATCTGATAAAAAATTCCAATTCATTTCCCTAAAAATATGTCATTGTTTCAATTTCACATTAAAATTTTGCAATTGAAACACCAAAAAGCCATCCTAACACCATAAAATTACTCTCAAAATGATCAGTCCAAAACTATACAGAGACAGACTACACAATAAAACTGAATTTTATCATCAATCATCATCACCACCATCAAATTAGACCAATTATTGGAAATCTGCAACAATCAAAGGACAAATTACCAGCAAACAGAGGGCAATTGCTCGGGTTGAGGAAGATCAGGAGCCATTTCACAGAAAACAGTGTCTCTCCAATTAGCCGACGGCGCTCTATACAGATCAAAATTGGTGTTGTAAACAGCCCTAGCTTTCAAATCCCTCGTATACCACTTCTTCTTCTTCTCTTCATCATCTTGACCGAAGAAACGGCGTGCCCCGTCGATCATATCCTCCAATACAGCCTCCGGAATCCCATGGTTGATCACTTGGAAGAATCCCCAAGTGTCGGAAGCTTCGCGAACGGCGTCGACGACGGCCTCGCGCTTGATCGGATCATCACCGACGCCTTCTAGGTTAATCAATGGGAACTCGAATTGGGCGTTGTGTGAGGTGATGAGTGTCTGTTGTGGATCAATTTGGGGGTTTATGAAGAATTTAGGAACTTGGGTTATGCCGCTTTCGAGTAAGCCTTTAAGGCCGGTTTTGGCATCATCGAAGGCTTTTACTTCAGTTTCCCGGCTGTAGCAGTCCATATTTGATTCGAAATTGACACCTATTGCTACGGGGGGATAGGATTTGAATTTGTTTAGGTGGTGTGATTAGTGAAGATAGTGATCACGTGGTTATTAGCTATGTTAGAACAAGTGGAGATGGTGAAGTATGGAGCTGATGCATACCTCTCTCACTTTCTGGTTCTTCCATTTTTTTTGTGGAAAATGTTGATGGGAAACAACAGATGGAAAACGAACAAAAAATGAGAGGGAAAATTTATAGAAAACTAACCATATCTAAACTACTAACTAAGTACTTAATTAATTACTAATCATAAAGTTTGTAGTTTTCAATATTTTCTTATACATTATTTTCCAGCTAAATATGTGATGACGATGTGACAAGATTTTAAACATGTTAAAAATGTTATGGCTTCTCTTCTTTAAAGTGATATTCCTCCTTTTTTTATGGTATGGATGCCGTATTTAAAATCGGTTGACACATCATCATGTATTTTATCGAAAAGGTAACGGATAAGGTAGTTGCAATATTCATGAGTTATGTATAATAAATTTTTGAAAAGTGTGAGACCGATCACCTTTTTTGTTTATTAATAATTTACTTTAAAATAGATATATAAGCGAAGAAATAATAAAATAAAATAAAATAAAATAAAAATAAGATAGATGATTAAGCATAAAAGATATATAGAATGAGAAAATAAAATAATTAAATATATTGATTTTTGTTATAAAAAAAATAATCAGACATCCAAAAATAAAATACAACTCAATCACGTAACTTATGTTTTTCCCTCCTCTCCTAATCAGTGAACCCTCTTCCATTGATAGTCTCGCTTGTGACACGCAACTTCCGTTAACTTGTGGATTTAAAAAAACTCAATATTTCTTTTTTGTCACTTCAAATTTTCAGGCTTATATATTCCACAAATATTGCAATATTATATATTTTGTGGCTAATGTTATAGGTCTGGGAATTTTCATTATCACGAAGCAATATATCTTGTCTGCTTGTATGTGGTACATAATAAAGTACTACATGTTAGGATCGTCGACTGCAATATTAGTTTGATATTGTCCGCTTTGGGTCAAGCTCGCACGGATTTACTTTTGGGTCACTCCCAAAAGGCCTCAAACTAATTGGGGTTGGACAAGAATTATTACACCTTCCAACTTTCCTCACTCATCCGATGTGGGATTGGTTTGTACCCCAACAAACCTCCCCTCAAACCGAGACACCTTCCAACTTTCCTCACTCATCCGATGTGGGATGGGTTTGTACCCCAACAAACCTCCCATCAAACCGAGACCACATCGGGAACGCAGTCGACACAAACGTGGGTCGTTCCAACCCTGGCCCCTGGGTCATCCTGGGCCCGACTCTAACCCGAGTCCTTTAGGGCCCGACCCTAATCGGCGCTCATCCAGGCACAACCCATAGCCACCTGGACTCTGATACCACTTGTTAGGATCGTCGACTGCAACATTAGTTTGATATTGTTCGCTTTGGGTCATGTTAAGGACCTAAATCCCTAACGATCCGATAAAACGGACAATAACGAGATAAAGATAATCCGGCGCCCGTGAGGGTCGGCGGAGATAAAGATCTGGGCGGCTGTGCGCGGGTTCCAACCCGTCGGGCAGAGATAAAGATCTGGGCGGCTGTGCGCGGGTTCCAACCCGTCGGGCAGAGATAAAGATCTGGGCGGCTGTGCGCGGGTTCCAACCCGTCGGGCAACGACTACAGATCAGATATACGTTCCGGCTGTGCGCGGAGACCTTCCGTCGGGCAGCAGGTAGCGTAGGGAATTACGGATTCAAAGCATAACTCGAGGCATTTGGCCAAAATAATATATTCATTGATTCATTGTTGGATGCTTAAATATGATAACAAGCTCTCCTATTTATAATAGTAGAATACTACACTAACTTATTGAATAAGAAAACTAAGATATGGAAAAGATTTGGTGAAATAAAAGATAACTAAATAATTATAATTTCCTAAGATATGGGATCGTATCAACTCCCCCACGGTTGAAATCCGCCTTGTCCTCAAGGTGGAAACTACGAAGCAACGACGATAGCCGTAAGCAAAAGCTTTGGTGAGGCGTCTCCTCCTGGATCAAACACATACTGAATAGTTGAATGTATCCCTCGATCACTTCCATAAAAAATCAACCAAGGAGACCTAATGTGGCCGCCAAAATTCCGTGCCAAAATGAAAAACCTGTTCACACCTCCAACAATGCTCAAACATGGCGTGTCATTGCGCGGAGGGATCAACCTTGCATCGGTGTCGAGCGATGTTGATCGATGATTCATACTTGGAACATCACCGACATTCAAATCCACATAGACACAAGCAAGTGCATACGAACCGGAGTGAGCGTTTAATTTAAGCTCATCCTCACACAACCTTCGCTTCTCCTCCATTTCCTCTTGATTGTCCTGTTTTTTCATATCAAATCCAGCCAGGATGTCATTAACAAGGCTCTGATTCTCCATGCTCCCTCTCGCTCGGCTTCTCCATCAACACACTAAAATCTTTCTCTTTCGGCTCTAAACTAGATCGAAGGGCGTCGGCTTTATTTTCTTTCTCTAGCAAAGTCTCTGTATCTTCTCTCATCTCCAATTCCTTATGTGTTGGAACACTAAGATCATCAATCTTCTCATCATATACCCCAACGAGCACTTGCGGTGACTCATTGTCGTTCTTGACAATCCCTTTGTTCTTGACGAACTCTCCAGGGGACTCGTTGTTTGGAACATCAAGAGGAGCACCATCATTGTGAACATCGGTAGCGTCATTGGGAACATCATCACCGAATACTATCGTGGGAGTATTATCAGTTTTCTCTTCGGCTAAATTCTCATCTTGAATGTTCTCCTCAAACTCCTCCCCATCATCCGCATAACATAGAATGTGTTGTTTACACACATGTCCCATCACCCATTTCTCGGGACAGTGCAAGCAGAGACCTAACCTGGACCGTTCTGACTTCTCCGCCTGGGAGACTCGTATTAGCGGCAGGCGTGGCTGCTCCGGAGTTTGACTGGTCACACGTGCGGGCTGATTGTACAGGTCCCGCGTTGGCTTTTCGCTGGAGTAGCGGGGCTGGTGGGAGGTGGACTGGACTCGCGCTCTCACCTCCTCCCGAGGGCGAGGTCGGTCCCAGCACGTCTCCGAGCGTCGGGGATGGTCAACGGTCAGGTAGCTGCGGTCCTGCTGTTGCGCTGGTGGGTCCCAACACGTTGGGCGGTGCCGCTGCGTTGCGGTTGTCAGGTAGCGATCAAACCCTAATTGGGTCTGATGATCTCTGCGATAAGATAGGTGGCCACCCCTCTCGATGTAGCCACTGCGGTGTCGGGGCCAAGCGTCTTGTGCGTGATCGCGGTACCCGATGGGCTGGTATCTCGGCCGTGGGCGACGATCAGGTGGATCCAAGTGGTGTGAGACGTAGGGTGATTCTGGATCAGGCCACGATGGCGGACGGAGTACTTCCACCCGGCTGCTCGGAGGGTCCCAACTGGTTACACGGCGAGGTTGGGCCGGCTGGTAGGGACGGAATGGCTGTGTGGCCTGAGGGAAGTCGTATTGACGACGGCGATACCAGTTGTTAAGGGTGTTTCCCTTAACAAGCACCGGCGGCGAGTTCGCTCGGCAGTGGAGATAAATTTCCGGCGACCAACAAGCTCGGCGGACGATTGCAGAGTTTCTGTGCGCGGGAGTCGCTCCCGTCGGGCAGATAACTCGGCGATTGATAGAATACTCCGGCGTCCAATTAGGATCGGCGGAGGGAATCCAAAATTAGGATTGGAAAACACACGTTATCTTTGGGGGAGAAAATATTCCATTAATTGATTGAATGAATAAAAAAGATAACAGTCTATCCTATTTATAATGCTACTGACTTAATGAACAAGAAAACAAAGATATAGAAAAAGATATGCTAAATCCCTATAATATCTAAACTAAATAATAATAATAGAAGTTCGTATCAACTCTCCCACGGTTAAAATCCACCTTGTCCTCAAGGTGGGAACCACGAAGTAAAAAGGAGAGTTGAAAGCAGAAGCTTCGGCGTGGCAACTCCTCCTGGATCAAACACACACCGAACAGATGAACTTCTCCCTTCTTCACTTCCATAAAAATCAACAAAGGAGACCCAACTTTGTCGGAAAAATTCCTTGCCAAATCGAAAAGCTTGTCCACACCTCCCAGAATGTCCAAGCATGGCATGTCATTACTCGGAGGGATCCGCCTTGCATCTTTGTCGAGCGATGTTGATCGATGATTCATACTTGGAACATCACCGACATTCAAATCCACATAGACACAAGCAATTACGGGCAAATCGGTGTAAGCACCATCTCCTTTCTTGCCCCAATAATTTCCAACAACATTTTTGGATGACACTTGAACAACATTGAGTGAGGCGATTATCTTCTCCACTTCACCAATAGAACCATCCTCATCTTTATCTTCTAGCAATGTCTCATCCTTTCACCAATCTTCTCATCATATACCCCAACGAGCACTTGCGGTGACTCATTGTCGTTCTTGACAATCCCTTCGTTCCTGACGAACTCTTCAGGGGACTCGTTATTTGGAACATCAAGAAAAGCACTATCATTGTGAACATCGGTAGTGTCATTGGGAACATCATCACCGAATACTATCGTGGGAGTATTGGGTACACCACGCTGCTTCCCCGAATCAATAAACTTGCTGGACTGTTGTGGCCGATGCGTGAAGCCGGACCGTGGCGGGGCAACGGCAGTCAACGGAGCTGTGCTGTGACTCAAAAATCGGTCGGACTGCGGTGACTGGTATGTAGGCTGCTTGGCGGGGCCATTATGAAAATGTTAGTGTCGCCTCGGATACTTCTCAAGCTTCTCGAAGCGGCGATCTGTGGCGTCTCTCCAAGCATCGAATTTGTCCAATCTGTCCAAAACGCGATCTAGTTTACTGGAAACGGGTTCATAATCCGAGTATACTTGCGATGCACGGTGGGGCGGTGGTTCCCAACACGAAGGCTGCCTTGACTGTGGTGGGTCATAAGGTTGGAAACTCGGCAGTGGTCGGGTACCGGGAAGATCCCAATAGGTGGGGCGGCGTGTCTGAATAGACCCCATTTGGTGAGTTTGCGGCGGACCGTAGGGCTCACGCCTGTACTTGGGTGGCGGCTGATCATAGGGCGGAATACCCGGTGGATCGCGGCTTCCCGGAGGGTCCCAGCAGGTTGCACGTCGTGGTCGGATCGACTGGTAAGGATGTAACTGCTACGCGACCTGAGGAGGGTCGTATTGACGACGGTGACAGCCGTATGACATGTTGACGGACAGAGGCGTGGCTGTGGTGGATGATGATCGGCTGACTTCGATGCGGCACGCGAGAATCCTTCCCCGTCGGTCGTTGCAGAAGTAGATTTGTCCGGCGGCTAGAGCTCGGCGGACTGGCATGACTCGACAACCAAAGCAGTTGCTGTGCGCGGAATGTTTCCGTCGGGCAGCTGTGTAGCTTCGGTTCGAGATGGTGGGAGGGTGAGCTCTTAATGAAAGCACCAGTTGTTAAGGACCTAAATCCCTAACGATCCGATAAAATGGACAATAACGAGATATAGATAATCCGGCGCCCGTGAGGGTCGGCGGAGATAAAGACGGCTACATATTAGATATACGTTCCGGCTATGCGCGGAGACCTTCTGTCGGGCAGCAGGTAGCGTAGGGAATTACAGATTCAAAGCATAACTCGAGGCTATTGGCCAATATAATATATTCATTGATTCATTGTTGGATGCTTAAATATGATAACAAGCTCTCCTATTTATAATAGTAGAATACTACCCTAACTTATTGAATAAGAAAACTAAGATATGGAAAAGATTTGGTGAAATAAAAGATAACTAAATAATTGTGATTTTCTAAGATATGAGATCGTATCAGGTCACTCCCAAAAGGCCTCAAACTAATTGGGGTTGGACATGAATTAAATACACCTTCCAACTTCCCTCACTCATCCGATGTGGGATGGATTTGTACCCCAACACTACTAATACACTGCAAAGTCTGTTGAAATTCTGCAGCAAAGTGAAGAATAAGGCTGAGTGGCTGAGGAAGATGATACACCTCATCATTTCATGTATGATCTTACTGTTTTGGAAGATTTTTCTACTTGTATTGAACCAGTTAGGAGAGTGTGTGGTCGTGTTGTTCTGCGAAGTGAAATGGATGGAACCGACGTCAACTTCGTCATGCCTGATAGATTGTACCAGTTTTATAGAAAATATTGACGGTTGTTCGTTAGAAGGAGACTGAGTCGAACTTGGTTGGAGGAAAAATGTCTTGTCAACTAAGCTGCGATTCATCGTTTCTTGTATATATGTTTGTTTATGTTGTTTTCGACTTGGTGTACATGTGATTTTCATGTTTTGTGTTGGGTTGGGTTTTTTCGAGAGTAATTTGAAAGAATTTAAAACTGACTCCAAATTTTAACTTAGTACTTACATATGATTGTATGAAGCATATGAAATGAGTAGAGAAAATCACGGATGGCGACTAAAAAGAGAAAAATAAAATATAATTGGGATATGATGTTTGAGTTCATGATTTTTGTGAATTTCTATGTTCACAAATCACAATAGAGAAGAAAATAAGCATGATAATAGAATGATAAAGCAAATTGTATTCAAATTAGAGACAAATAACACGTGGAAATTGTATTCAAATTAGAGAGAAATAACACGTGGAAAGTGCAAAGTGTCTTGCTGTCATTAAATTGATCATCATCACTTCTCAATAAATTGAGGCTAATGATGCAATATCAATATTGGGTAATAAATACATATTGTGTCTTGGTATGAACTGAAAGTGCAATTCATAACTTCTTATTACATTTATTAAAAAAAATTTGTGTTTTTATATTTAATGATAGTATTTTTTTTGAAACATTTGATTTCCATCACATGATTTTAATGAATAGAGAATAAATACAAGATAAAAAAATAGGGATGATGCTATTTTCATTTTAAGAAATGTTTCATTTTTAATGCAACATTTCAAAAAAGAAATGTTTCATTTTTAAATGGGACAGAGGGAATACATTTTATATTGGCAACAAATTAGTGTTAAGTAGATATAGATAGTTTGAATATAAACAACAAATATAGAAAAAATGTTTCATTAATTTTCCTTTCATTGCTAATTTTGAGCCAAAATATTCAATTGCTCTCGTAAATATTACACAGAACAATTGTAGACGCAAGAACAAGCATATTTTCCTACTTGACCGACTGCTTCAAGGCATGATCCAAATCCACCGTTGTATGATTTATAGCACAGCTCTCTGCATTTGGCAAGATCACAACCTTCCCTATCTAATATCGTTTGACATCTCTTTTGGGCATCCACAAACTCTATTGCAACTGCAAAAAAAAACAACAAAATTAACAATGACAATATGGAAAATACCACCAACATAAAATAATTGTTTTCATATTAAATCTGAAGATTTAATTCTCATGTTCTGTAAAATTACAATCTTAAATACTAACTGATGGGATTGTTTACATGGTTAGGTACTAGATTTGAAACCATGGAAGGGATTTAATTACTGAGTTTAACGCAAATTCTAGGATTCATTAATATTGAATATTCTTTTGAAAATAAATTCAGAAAAAAAAATAATTTAAACAAACCTGATAGTGAAAGAATGAGGAAAATGATGCAAACCAACTTAGCAGCCATTTTGAGAGATGATTTTCCTTATTTTATTCTCTATCTATCTTTTATATAATGATGTATAAGATGTATGGAGTAATATATATAGGTGCAAGATTATCTCTTAAAAATGATTCATAGTAGTAATTATTTATGACAAATAGCTCTTTTAATGATTAATAGTAGTATTTATTAATGATATACAGATCTTAAAATGATTATTAGTAGTATTTATTTATGAGAAATTTCAGAGTTTAGGTGTCTAATTAGCTGTTAAAATGACTAATGGTAGTAATTATTTATGACAAATTTCTTATTTTAGGTGTCTATTTTGCTTAAATTTATTGCCAACAATAGCGTAAAAAACATTTATTATTGCATGATTTTATTGAAAATAAATCATGTGATTTCATTAACTAATAGATATACCATGATAAGAAAACCGAAATACTACATCTCTGTATGCGAAAATTAATTTGGTTATTTCATTTGACTTATCTATCAAAACTATTCTATATTTATTTTATTTGATAAAGTGGTTCTTATTTTTTACTAAAAAGACTTTAATCATTTTCTCGTTACGTATCTTTCTTACTTCAATAATTTTATATTAAAATGCACACTGTATATAGTAAATCTATTTCTTTTATGGACGGATGTTGTATGAATTACTTCTATGTTTGGTAAATGAAGTAATTGATATAAAATTGAATTTGAATAATTTGTGTATACCCACTATACACAACATACACACTCACATACACTTCACATAAAATACACATACTATACAGGCATACACGCACTTCACACACTATACACACACACTACACACATTATACAGAAAATACATTCAATGTACACAATATACACACACTGCACACACACACTATACATAAAATATACACATTGCACACACTATACAAAAAAACTCACTCCACACATTGCACACTATACACACATGCTATACACAAAATAAACACACTACATACACTATACACAAAATACACATACTACACACATTGCACACAAAATACACCCGCGACGCAAATTTTACATAAAATACCCACACTACGCACACTATACCCGAAATACACACTATTCACAAACTAAAATTTCAAATTTGGTTCAGTTTAAACTTTTGGAAAATTTCAGTTTTTTTATTCAGATTGGAAAAAAAATCTAAAAGTGAAAAAAATCCAAAAATTGGATGCCTGAAATGTGTAAAATGTGTGTAAAGTATGTAGTGTGTGAAAATTGGGCAGTGTGCGTAGTGTGTGAAATTTATGTAGTGTATGAATGTGTGTAGTGTGTGAAATTTGGGCAGTGTGTGTAGTGTGTGAAATGTGTGTAAAGTGTGAAGTGTGTGAAATTTGGGCAGTGTGTATAGTGTGTGAAATTTATGTAGTGTGTGAAATGTGTGTAGTGTGTGAAATTTGTGTAGTGTGTGTGTTGGAACATACATACTAAAAAACATTTTTTGAGTTTATTATGAATTTGATAAATTGCTTGTATATTGTAAACTTTCCTCATTTAATGAGAATAATAAATGTTTTCTTCATGCTATGTATTTTACTTTAATGGGTATTGACCGTCTTTAATTATATTATTAAAATGCCGGAAAGTAAAATCAGTCTAAGTCTTCTACATTGAAGGCTGGGTCGTGGAACATGTCATCATAGTAGGTGGCCCAGCCGGAACCTCGTAGAAGTAAAATTTTTTCACAACCTAGATAGACTTTGGCAACCTATCGCGAAAGGTTGCAGTGTCCATCCGAAAGTCATATTTACCTTGAGAATGACTAGTGACACTGGTGTGGTATAGCATTGAAATGATCTAAAATATAGACACGTCTTTATTGCTATATACTGTAAGACGATTTCTTGGAGATTTAATATTTCTTAACCTTTGTAATAATATAGGGCACACGTTATTTAATCATACACTGCTTTGACTTATCAGTAGGTGCAGGTTTTTCGTAACCCAATATTACTGATATCTTGGGCAGTAGTAATTGGTAACTAGTATGCTGTTAGTTTTATTATTACACTGAAACATGTGCCTGCGCGGTATGACTATATCCCCAAGAGTTGTTCGAGAAAAGTTTTATTGTTCGAAAACCCGGCCGGTTTGGATTTTATCCAAGAATAATAGAAAAGGCAAAGTATATTTTAATATACTTCTCGTACTAGACAAACTCTTGGAAATAAAAGATATTGATTAATTTACAGTCCATAGCAGACAACAAATTAATTAATGGATATAGAAAGTCTTAGACACGGGAAATAATATATTAAATAGGTTAACCCAGATTGCTTGTAATCACGGATTGGATGGGCGGTTAGTATTTCTTCGATAGTGGCACAAGAAATATGCCATTGGCCTTATATTGAATTATGGGTTATAATTTAATTAGTAAAGAAGGTCCAATAGGGGAGGCCCAATCCAAGCCCCATAGATCCCTAACCTAGCCCATACACAAACTCTATAAATAGGGATGAAGGAGGTGTGACATATATACATAACACATGAAGTGAAACCCTAGCCTCCACACAAGGAATTTTCGGCCATCTCTCTCATAGAGGAATTCGAAATTCCTCTGTTGTGTGTTCTTGGCATTCTTGTCTTCTCCTTCAAGATCCCTATAATTTCTAAGAGATTCCTCCCGCAAGGAATTTAGATCTAGAGTTGGGTCATAGGTTAGAAGATCATTGGCCTTGCAATCACATTCAAGCTTCAAGATCTACACGTGGAGAAGTAGCAAGCCACTTCGATCTTTGAAGAATCATAATTGTAAGTATTCAACGACATAATTTAATTCTAAATTATGTGATTAATTGCGCAATAATATGTCTATACATGTTCAAGCATGAAATTGAATCGTATCCACATAATCTCCTAAATAGATTCTTTTGCGAATTTATTTAATTTGTATTTTCCGTTGCGATATCCCCAACAATGTGTAGTGTGTGAAATGTGTGTAGTGCGAGAAATGTGTGAAATTTGTATAGTGTGTGTGTAGTGTATGAAACGTGTGATATGTGTGTAGTGTGTGAAGCTGTGAAATATGTGTAGTGTATGTGAAATGTGTGTAGTGAAGCTATCTAATTTTATGACTATTTGGAATTCCAATTTTCTACTTTTGATATGGAATTCAAATCATGGAATTGAAAATTTTGGAATTATGATTCAATTCCAATTCAATACATTGTTGTGATATCAAACAACGTAATTGGAATTGAAACCTCCAATTTCAATTACATAGCTCCAATTCCAAGTTTCCAAACACACCACACGATTTCTTCAAAATTACCAATTTTATGAATAGA
The DNA here is from genome assembly GCF_004379255.2 of Salvia splendens. Classification (NCBI taxonomy): domain Eukaryota; kingdom Viridiplantae; phylum Streptophyta; class Magnoliopsida; order Lamiales; family Lamiaceae; genus Salvia; species Salvia splendens. The sequence goes on from NC_056049.1 coordinate 22,688,374, forward strand.
ATGATCGTGCTCTACTTCATAGACTTGTAACTTGTCACGTTGTATTGAAATACACATCTACGATAAAGTATAACTACTTCGCGTAATAAATCGGGTTTGTGTGTGATTTAACAAATAAGCGCGCCAAATTCGCATCTGAATTCCCTTCGTAATCTCATCTCTCTCTCTGATGATCACCAAACTCTCCAAATCCATTTCGAAAAATTCTCCAAACGAAATGAATTCCTTCAAAATCCTTGATTTCTGATGGCGAATCTTTGTGGTGCGCTACTGAATTTATTGGATCATTGTAAAAACCAAACCTGTCAAATCCAAGTAATCCCACCCAAACATAACAAATCTTCGCAATAGGTTGAATCGATTTCTAGGTATTTCATGATTATCTTCAGAGGAATAGTGCATTCGCATCATCTATGAAGACGACACGGATGGTTGGGACGACAGATAGGTTTGTTCGGTGGATAGGGCGAGATTTGGTTCAGATGGAATGGCAGATCCACCTAGCTTCGACAATGATCAGGTAGAATGACAGTCTATATCCTCCTTCGATGAATCATACTGCAACTTCTTAGAATGCGTTTTGTGATTGTTTTATTTCTCCTAATCCTTAGAAAATAGATGATGTTATTCTTAGGTTTCGCGCACGAATATCATATGCAAACGTGGTTACTCTACACATAAGCTGTTCGCATCACAGAAATCATGATTCACAGGTCCAAATGCATAAAATTCCTAGACGCTTGGACGATGTGAAATTTCAAACAATGAGAATGTAGCTTGTAAGACAGCCTAGATTGCTTTACGTCAGAGTAAATTGGTTAGTCACTCGAAATCGAATTAGAAGTTAAACTATGTTGTCTAGGATCATACATTTTTCATGATTCATATAATGAAAAATACAAGAATAGAATTATTAAGAGTCATTATAATATTTCAAATCCAGAGGATTTGGTAAAGGCAGTGCTTTGGAAGTTCGTCCTTCTTGATTGCGTATCGGAACTTGGTTCAGTGTTTCTTATATTACTAGATACAAAGTGATTGGTTGGATGCTTATCTCCTCATGCCATTTTATGTTTTCCTTGAAGGCACTCATTCTGTTGAAGAAAGGAACACAGCTAATCAAGTATAGCAGAAAAGGGAAGCCTAAATTTTGCGCATTCAGACTTTCTCCAGTAAGCAATTAGTATCACTTTTTGTTGTTTTACCAATTCACATAATTCTCCAACCTCCATACAGTTTCTAGCTTTCATTCTAAAATGACAAACCAGTTTTACTTGATCATCTATTTACTTACTCTTATCTTTGAGAATTAAGTTGAACGAGAAAACCCTTTGAATTTGAGTTTTCCTTGTTTCCAGGATGAAGCAACATTAATATGGTACTCGCATGGATCAGAAAGGAAGCTAACGCTATCTTCTGTTTCAAGGATTATTCAAGGACAGAGAACTGTGAGTTGCTCTTTTCAGGATTAGGGAGTGTATATCTTGTTAATGAGTTATGATTATACTACCTCAACAAAATCATTTATTACAGGGAGACACTGATTAATTGAGAATGCTGTTTTTGATTGTCCTATATCTCAATATAGCCTGTTTTCAAAAGATTTTTGCGTCCGGAGAAGGAGTACTTGTCATTTTCATTGATATATAATAACGGCGAGAGATCTCTCGATTTGGTCAGGATCTATGTTTTGTTTTAATAATTGAAGTGGAAATTTATTTTTAAGACTCACCAGTTCTGTCTCCTCCTTTGACAGATCTGCAAGGACAAAGTTGAGGCTGAAATCTGGATTGCTGGTCTGAAATCTTTAATATCAACTGGCCAATCACGCAGTAGGCGTACCAACAGCAATGTTAATGATGTAATTTGGTTAAAGCTCTTTTCCGTAGAGTTATATCATTGTTGCCATCTTTTTTTGATAATTTTTCAGAGAGCATTGTTATGTTCACTTTCAATATGGACTTCCATAAATTTAACAAAGACGCGTGAGGCTATCTTTTTCTCATAAATCTTCAAAATCTGATTTGAGTTAATTTGATTAATCATTCACTACAGTTCCATTGTCACTGTTCTGATTCACATGTGTGTTTTCAGTTGCATGGTAGGAGTGATATCTCTCAAGATAGTTGTGGATTCGGAGCACTAGATTGCACACCGAGTGCTTCTCGCAGAGTGTCCACCAATTCTCGAGATAGTAGCGTCAGTTCTTCAAGCTCACACGTGGGTTTTGAATTTGCTAATATGCAAAGGACAAGTTGTGCAGATGGTTTCCGGGTAAGTGTCTCGAGTAATCCTGGTTGTTCAAGTCTGAGTTCTGGACCAGATGACATAGAATCACTTGGTGATGTTTTTCTCTGGGGAGAGATCTGGTCGGATGGAGGGGACACAGACGTAACTGGAAAACCTGTTCCAGTAAAGGTTGATGTGCTGACTCCGAAACCATTAGAAACAAATATAGTACTTGACGTGCACCAAATTGCTTGTGGTGTTCGGCATATTGCTCTAGTTACAAGACAAGGTGAGGTTTTCACTTGGGGTGAAGAATCCGGGGGTAGGCTGGGTCATGGTATCGAGAAGGACTTCAGTTGTCCTCGACTAATAGAATTTTTGGCGGTTACAAATATTGATTACATTGCTTGTGGAGAGTTTCATACAGGTGCAATCTCTTCATCCGGTGATTTATACACCTGGGGTGATGGTACCCACAACGCGGGGATTCTTGGTCATGGAAATGATGTTAGCCACTGGATTCCCAAAAGAGTTTCTGGACTTTTAGAAGGCCTTCAAGTTCTGTCAGTTGCATGTGGTGCCTGGCATTCAGCACTGGCCACTTCTTCAGGAAAATTGTTTACATTTGGCGATGGAATGTTCGGAGCTTTAGGTCATGGTGATCGGAAAAATGTACCTTTCCCAAAGGAGGTCAACTCATTGAGTGGACTTAAAGCTATTGCTGTTTCCTGTGGTGTATGGCATACTGCTGCTATAATAGAAGTTAGTAATCAGTCTGGATCAAATGTTTTGTCTAAGAAGTTATTCACCTGGGGTGATGGTGATAAATATCGATTAGGTCATGGAAACAAGGACACCTATCTTACCCCAACCTGTGTATTTTCCCTCATTGATTATAACATCCAGCAGATGGCATGTGGCCATAACATGACCATTGCCCTCACAACATCAGGTCATGTCTTCAGTATGGGAAATAATGCATATGGTCAGCTGGGCAATCCTCAATCCGATGGAAAGGCTCCTTGTTTAGTACAAGACAGATTGGTAGGAGAGTTTGTCGAACAGATCTCCTGTGGCGCAGATCATGTTGTAGTCTTCACTACAAGAGGTGACGTATTTACTTGGGGAAGAGGAGCCAACGGAAGACTAGGACATGGAGACACTGAAGATCGAAATGTTCCCACGTTGGTCGAAGCACTTAAAGACAAGCATGTGAGAAATATCTCATGTGGATCAAATTACACGACGAGTATATGCATCCATAAGTGGGTGTCTGGAGTAGATCAGTCGATATGCACAGCTTGCAAGCAGGCTTTTGGTTTTACTAGAAAACGACGTAGCTGTTATAACTGTGGAATGGTGCATTGCCATAACTGCATTTCGAAGAAGGCAATGAGAGCAGCTCTTGCCCCTACACCAGGGAAACCTCACCGAGTGTGTGACTCTTGCTACATGAAACTTAAAAAGTCAGCAGAGACCGGCACTTCATCAACTGTTATTCACAGAGCATCTGCTACTCGTCGTTCTCGGACAAACCGAGAGAAAAAAAGGTCACGGGTTCTGCTCCCCTCAGCCATGGAGCCTGTTAGGTACCTCGAGATCAAGTCTGGAGGTGGTGGACTGAAGGCTGATAGCTATTCCGTTGTTCGTGCATCGCAAGTTCCATCGCTTGTGCAGCTGAGGGATGTTGGTTTCCCAAGTTCACTCAGTGCTCTTCAATATGCTTTAAAGCCCGTTAACATATCATCATCACAGCCTCAGCCACAATATCAGTCCATTTCAAGGCCTGCTTCCCCATACTCGAGAAGGCCCGGTACTCCACCTTCTTCTAATCCAGTATACTCTAGGGGTGTTATTGATTCTTTAAAGATGTCAAATGATATATTATCACAAGAGATTGCCAAATTGCAGAACCAAGTATGGTCCCTCATCCTTACAATGTTGATTGTCATACTTTGGTTTGTAATTTCCTCTAATATTGTTCGTTTCCATCACATGTCCTCAGGCTAAGAATTTAAGACAAAACGGTGAAACTAAAGAAAAAGAAATCCACAAGTTAATGAAATATGCAGATGATGCTACTCTATTGGCTGCAGATAGATCTTTTAAATGTATCAGAGCAACGCAAGCCACCAACACCATCACAGCTGAGGTACTCAATCTTTGCCTTTGATTGTCCATTTTCACAGGAGATTTTTTTCATTTTTATATTTAACTTTTTAACTATTCCTTTCCAATTGTTAAACAAAATCAATACTCCTTGTGTCCCCGCGCGCGCTCTGTTTACCCCTTGATGATTAGGTTTCAGATTTTTTTTACCTTTGCCATACTTAACATCCTCATTGTATTAATCGCGTGCATGTGTAATCGTTCTTTTTATTTTCCAGATGAAGGAGATTAGAAAAAAATTGCCCCCGGAGATATCCGAGGGTGATTTTTTCCAAAACGTGCACGCTGAAATCGAGTCTCTTCTGGAGACAATACGTATGCTAGTATCTGAAGACAATTCTACTTTTCCAGCATATCAAAATCATTATGAGAATACAGCATTGCGCGGTGAATTAGCTGTTTATTCTGCTACTACGGCTACACGTCAACCCAGCTCAGAAAATGTCCCAGGGACTCCAGAATTTGCTCAAATGGAGGGACAAAGGGAAGTTACCGAACAATTTGAACCAGGTGTCTATGTAACATTCATCCAACTTGCAGATGGAACCAAGTTATACAAGGGGGTTAGATTCAGGTATGTTGGCATTAGACTCTCCCATATTACAAAATTGCATGTTCGGCAAATATGCACTGACAATGTGGATGAATATTCATGCACTGAATTCTTTTTTTCCCCTACTATAGCAATCTACAAACTTTGATGATTTTCCTTGCTAAGTCCCATTAACAAATCATCAAAGTTATGAGAATTAGCTTTATTGCACACATTAAGCATTTATGCTTAATTTTGCTACCTATGTTGATGATTATTCTATTCATGGAGAAAATTTTGGTGAAAAAATCTGCTATAAGCATGCGAAAGAAAACTGAAATTGTGTTGCTGCATTGTTCCTTACCACTTGACATGGTTTGAATTTCTCTATAGCAAGCGAAGATTTGCCGAGCAGCAGGCAGAAGGATGGTGGAAAGAAAACAAGGATAGAATGCTAAAGAAATACATTCCTAATAAACGAACTAGGCCATCGTCGGAGGCACTTCCAACTCTAACCGATCAAGATAACCCGGAAGCGCACGAAACAAACTAGGCGCCAAATCTTTCGTTCTATATAGTTATGTTAGATTTTATAGGGACTAGTTATACAGTCTCATTCATGGAAGTGCACTGATACCTAAAGGAGAGACTAATTGGTGAGACGAGGTATAGCATACTAGATATTTATGTTGATCTCCTTTTAATTCACATTTTCGATGTAGGACAATTACGTGTGAATATTTCATCCGTACTCCTCTAGTAAATTGAACATTTCTTTGATCAATTCATGACTATTCCTTTTTCGAGAAATATTTTTAAAATTTCATTTTCTCTAACCCAAGAATATAAAACATAGATATAGCTAGTCCTTCAATCAGATTATTCAAATCAAATGAGTTTCACTTTTTTCCAAAAATGATGTAAAGGAACACAAAATTCAATAATGTGTGTTTTAGACTGTGCTGACTTAATTAATGAATAAAAGTAAAATATTAAAGTCTCAGCTAACAGCTATATTAATAATAATATTTTAGTAGAGACGAAAAAATGATAATTTTATGATATTAATGTTCATGCCAAAGTAATTAAAGCAAAGCCCTACTGGCTCAACAAGCTTCGAGAAGGACTTGAATGAGAGCTTTCAATCCCGCGTTTAAACGTCAGCTTTCAAGAAATTATCGCAATTAAGAGTTAGCTCATTCAACTTTCTTCTTTCTTAAGTAATCCTTTGAAATTTCCATCTACTTCCGGTTTTGATCCCACTCTTCAGAGTTCCACAGCAAACTGAATTTGTTCTTGTTATTCCGATTGTATTTTGATATTCATCTCACCTTTTAACTGAATATATATGGGGCAGAGGCAATCAAAAGATGAATTACTGTACCAGCAAGCAAATTCTGGAAATATTGAAGGCGTCAAAGCGCTCCATAGAGATGGTGCCGGCCTTGGGGTGATTTTTCAGTGATTTTCCCCTATTTTCAGGATGTTATGTGGTTTTCACTGTGTGTTGTGTTGTGTTGTGCGCAAATTTCACTTGTGAGTCGGTTTTATTGGATATGTGCAGGAGAATTAAGTTTTTTGTTGTTAAAGTTTCAATTTTAGGTCATTATCATCTGTTACACGTATGCTTGTGTGAAAAATGTTGTTTTGTTTTATGATTTTTCTTTGGTGAATAGAATTGTGTTCTTCACTGAGTGGATGATCATTTGAAAATTACAGAGGCTTTCATTTTTGTACCGTTTTATTCCATCATTTTCTACCAGAAACATTTATGCTGAGAATGTATTCGTCTGTAGATATGATGGGAGTTGGTATTTATCCCGGAGTATACTGTAATATGTTTATCGATGCGAGCATTCGTTCTATAAGAGGAGCACTAGATTTCTTTATAACCGTGTGTTAGATATTGTAAGGCATGGTATTGTGGAAAACATGTAAAATGGCTTGGGCTGATTTTTCCATTGATTAAATGGTGATTGTGGTGGCAGTGGGTTGATAAAGAGGGGAAGACTCCACTCATTGCTGCTTGTATGAATCCACAGCTTTTTAATGTAGCCAAAACATTAATTGAATTGGGTGCTAATGTCAATGCCTACCATCCAGGTATATTCCATACACCTCCAAATATCTATCACTTCATCTTCAATGTTTAATGTGTGTCTTGATTTTCTCTCTCTGTGTTTTCTCATACTTCTCTAAATGTACTAGTTCATTTCTCAGGGGCAAGGATCTAGGATTAAGTTGTACAAAAATGGCAGGGTGAAGAGAGAATAAAATGTTTGGAGTCAGTTTAAACCTTAAAGATTAAGTGATATGCCACCCTTCACAGCTAGTAACCTATGATTAATGGTTATCTTCTGCATGGTTTTGAATGAGAGAAGGAAGCAACAAATTCTGTTTTCGACTCTGACTCTCCCACTATGTAATAGGCTGTGCTGATTAACTCAATAGGAATGACTTTACATTTCACTCACTGCATTTACCTTTTATTAGGATAATGAAAACTTTTTTATATCATGCTCATTTACCTAGTTCCCCCTCAAACATCTTGTAATCCCTGCTGCTTCATTTTCCTTATTTATATGTATCTGTGTATTTGTTCTGGATGAATTGCTCTTCCTAAGTTGTTTTTCCCTCCTTAAGGTCCACATAATGGAACACCCCTGCATCATGCTGCAAAAAGAGGTCTCGAGCAGACTGTGAGGTTACTTCTTTCACATGGAGGTGCATACACTTTGTAGTCTTCAATATTATTGGAGTTGCTAAAATATAATTTTCTTTTCTTCCTGTGTCCTTTTCTTTAATCAATCCATACTATTGCAAATTTCAGCAAATGCACTGCAAATGAATGATTATGGCCAAACCCCTCTTGATCTTGCTCGAGCCAAGGGGCATGCTAGTGTTGTCAGAGCAATAGAGGTACCTTCTATCTGCTTATTACCATTTCTACAGAGCTGTTCACTCAAATACACTGATATCGCCTTCTTAAGCAGGATTCAAATAATCTTAACCTTTTTATAATGCACAGGGGCATGTATGCTTATTCTCTGGTTGGCTGCGGGAACTTTATGGACCTGGCTTTCTAGAACATCTGGCTCCACAGTTGCTTTCAAGAAAAATGTAGGTGCAATGCTCATATTACAAACTAATGTGATTCTTTTAAAAGAAATCTTATGAAAGAAACTAGTTTGTGGATGGTCCCTTTTTTCAGAATGTTGCCCATCTTTACTCTAGGCAACATGATCAAGTTACTTATCATGGCAATCTCATTGTTTTTACATTGATATATAATAATATATGCAGATGGGTGGTTATTTTGCCTATTGGTTCCCGGAAACTGCACAAACCTTTCAAGTTGGAGCTCGTGATATACTCTGGTGTACAGGTTCCACACTGAAATTTACCAATACTGTAATCTTTTTAATGTCCATAAAAATTCTCAAAAAATGTCCATGGTGTATTCATTCATCTGCTTAGATCATTGTTAACTCGTAATTTCCTCATATACACACCCAATCCAGCAAAATACACACAAATAAACACTAGTCTGTTAAAGCAAATAATTAAGAAGGGTTTCCATACTTCAAATTGAGGAAGATTTTTTATATTATGTCAATCACTACATATCAACAAATCTTCTGTTCTTCACGTTCTTCTACTTGTTTCATCAGGAAGGCCAACCACGTACAATTATTCCACTCTGGAAGGCCAATTTAGAGGAACCTAATTGTAACCGGCCTGATCCTGTGGCTATAATATCTAATATTTCAAGAAGTAAGTTCGTGACTATATTAAATGTTTTACTATCTATTGAGCTATACTAGACAGGTAATCAGCTTTTATCTTAATACATAGTCAGGAAACACTGGAGGAGAAAGCGAGCAATAAAGGCCTGCCAAATGCCGATTTGTAAGCACACTGAATTTTATAATCGTTGTAAGTACTCTCTTGGATGGGTTTCAGTCTTGCTTCCTGGCTTTGCAGATTCTCGTATCAAACTCGCACCTTTACGTGATAGTGAAAAACTGCACCTGCAGCGCTTTTGTAATGCTTGCAAAGGAATTCCTCAGGTATAATTTTTTTAATGTATTTTTATGTGGATTGTTTGAATTTTGAGTAAGTAGACCAACTGCTGCTATTTCAAATTCCTTTCTTAATAATTCAATTTATTGGGTTTCAAAGAAACAGGTGAGGCATCCGTATATTCCTTTCAACAACCAAGTCCCTTCTGCTCCTACTGTCTCGATACCAACTTTTGAAGACGAAGAATTAGCTAGGGCAATAAATGCCTCCCTTGAGTCTTCCCCACATAAAATCCCACCAAACATGGATATGTATGTTGGATCTGTTACACACCCGTCCGCAAGTCCAGCCAACGTTGTAAACAGTTCCGATCACACAAAGAGTTATGCTAGTGAGGCTTCTGCTAGCCACACGGCATATAGAAACAAATTTGGAGTTCAGGAAGCTGATCCATCTGACAATCCTGCAACTCCGAAAATTTCTTATCCTGTCACTAGTCCAACAGCTCCCGTTGCACATCCAGCAGGTAAAGATGATGGTCCAATATGGTATCCGTCAAATGACATGAGCCCTGTCCATGCATCTTCTCCCTCTGCAGCATCCACGTCCCCAAGCAGTCAAGAAAATGGCGAAGATGCTTCACATTCATCTTGTACAATATGCCTGGATGCTCCGGTTGAGGGAGCTTGCATTCCATGTGGACACATGGCAGGATGCATGATGTGTTTGAATGAGATTAAGGGCAAGAACTGGGGTTGCCCTGTTTGCCGCACCAATATTGAGCAGGTGGTACGGATATACGCTGTCTAGGGCTACTACTAAAGAAGCCCGTGCTGGTAAGTTTCACGTCATTTTTTACTTACGTGCTCTGTGATTTAGCTTCTTATAGTTTCAAGTTTCATTTCTATTGTTTGCTTGCTGTAATGTTCGATTCTTGTTTTCTGTATCTTTTTTTTCAGAAAACTTGGTTCCCTTTTCCAGCATAAAGAGAGGGTTTTTCCTTGAGGTGGATATTCATCTCTTCATAAGCATATGGTTTGTAAAATATTCCTAGCAAAGCTGTTTAATAATTATGTGATGATGATACTCATTTTAACCTTAAAAGTATGTATAATATTTAAATTTTTTTGCCTACATTACCATCTCCCATCATTTTTCTAGACTTCCAACTATGCTTTTTCTAGATTTTGAGAATGGAGACAAGTAATGTTTGTGCAGTAAACTGATTTATTGGCAACTCAAATGATGAGTTTACAGAGTCATGAAGCAAAAAATAGAAAGATACATTTATGCTGATATTTCCCCATAGGAAAAAGTGCTCAATTTACATTGTCAAATATGATTTTAACAGATGTGGATTCCTTCATTCACAACCTCTTAATCAATGAATCTTTTCAGTAGCTTCTTTAACATCTCTTTCCCTCAAACATATATACTTTCCTGCAAACTTCAGCCATCAGAATCCATCCCAGAGAATGGCAGAGGAACTGTCTTCACTGCTCTAAACTTCCCAACATTGTTGAGATGCTCATTTTCCAATCTATGTAAATCAATCACACAAACCAAGTCAATAATTATAACATCACTAATTTCATCAAACAGAAGTGCTTCAATATTCACCTGTAGTAGTTCCAGTGGCCGCGCCGGATGACTTCCAACGAAGCGAGCATAAAGGCGATGAGACGCGACTCCAACACCCCGGGTTTGTATTTCATCACAGCCTCCACCCATGCCACTCTCAAGACACAGTTCAATCCCTTCAAAGAAATAAATAAACACATTTTTCATATGCTTAGCAAAAAAGTGAAAAACTATATCATCATATGATGAAATCAGGTTCAAAGAACTCACAATGGATGCATAGTAAATGCTTCTCTTCTTGAGCAAGAGGTCATCTCTGAGCCATGGGTTCTTGGAGTTGGCATTGAGAAGCCCCCAATCCTTGACAAAGTCCCAATAGAGTTGGTACAATGTAGCCACGACAGACGTCACCAAAACCACCAGCATCCATGCCTGCGTGGGCTGCCTGGCGTAGGTCAACCTTGCTCCGGCCGCCACCATTGCCGAGACATACTTGCCGAGGTTAGCAAGGTGGTCCACGTTACTCTCATCGAACCATCGCCTCGCGCACTGCATAATATCATAGTTAATAATAGTCCTGTTTTTCCATTTTGTGCATCTGCAAAAATTAGTTCCTCTTCCATTTCAGGTAACATGGCCCACCAATTTTTTCACTCTCTCCTATTTATTCATCTTCAACTTATAATACTCGAATATCGATTGATAGATAGATAGATACCTGCATGGCTCTCCAGTAGTAGGGAGCGAAGGAGATGACATAGGCGAGCTCTCTATACATCTTCCCGGACTTGCAAGTCTCGTAGCGATGAGTCTTGAAGCTTCCGGCTAGAAAATAGCATGCTGCTGATTCCATATGCCTTAACAACGGAATCTGTTTCCAAGAATGCCATATTATAAACCGAACAAGAGAACTCATTCCAAAATACCAGTCTATTTTATAAAACCAACATGGAACACTAGAGTTAGCAAATGTACCTGACTAGTGAGTTGATCAGCCATGAAGAAGTCTACCATCAAAACCTACAAATATATTATAAAAGAAAATTGAGATGGAAATTCCATAGTAGTATAAAATGAAATGAAACTATTTTTCATAGGAAGCAACCTTGTAAAAGGGGGAGCAGACTATGTTGCGGATGACTCGGATGAAGCAGAATCTGGTTGGGCGATAGAAGATATTCAATGGGCAGATCAGAAGCAAAACACAGCTCTGAAATCATAAATCATAATTGGTTAAATTAAATGAAATTGGGATACTTTACATTATACAAGCAACCAAACTTATTTTTATACAACCGTTACTAATATTCTTAAAACTTTGTGATTAAAATATCAAATTACGAAAATACCCCTGATTATTTTTAAAATTTGTATGGAGGCCCGTGGGCCTCCAGACCTTTCGCTCGTGTCACGGGCCTCCAGATGTTAATATGACTTCGCTCGTGTATATATGTGATAGAGAGATATATATACCAGCAAGAGGATACCGGGGATGATATCGACTTGATGGGGTGAGAAGCCGGCCGAGAGCAGGATGAGGTGGACGACCATGGCGCCGACAACGGCGGTCATGAGAGAGGTGCATATGAGGAATGCATCTCTATATTTGAGGGCAGTGGAAGGCAGGAATTCAAATATGAAGTTGTAGTTTATTCTTGTTTTCTTCCACATCAACAAGTTGCATCCATACATGAACAAATGCAGGCTCACCAATGCAAACATGCTGCATTTCCAATTATATTTAATATTAGTATATTATCACGAATATTATTAAAAAATAATCATAGGAAAAAGATTGGACCCAGACCTAAAAATAGGGTAAACAGTGTCGATATAAGTGGCTTCTGTTCCAGCCGTGTACATACCGCTCAAATGAGCCAGTATCGCGTAAACACTAAATAATGTCACAAATGTGCCCGTGAACAACCCTATACACATATCAAAATCAAATGAAAATTAGTGAAATTAATAAAAGCAAGTTGAGAATAATTAAATTAGTGATTGATTGATTGATTATTTAATTAATTAATCTCACCCACAAAAAAGGTAACCATGTGTGAATCTTTCTGCTGTTGGGGTCTCAAAAATTTCATTGCTTTTTTTCTGTCACTGTTGGCAAAGTGCTGCGTGAATAAGGACTCCACTTCATCCATATTTCTCACCACCTTTGCTTTCCACAATGTAACATTCCATTAATCACTATTTTAATTTATTTCTTACTCACCCTCACTTATCCCACTACCAAAAATTAATTTTCATATTTATATAAGTTAGTGGGATTTAATTTATTGACTCAATTATGTGACATTATAATGTTTATTTGTCAAAATTAGAATAATTAACCTAATTTAGTGATCATACGTACCTTATCAGAGCTAATGAAATGAGATCTTTTTACTACTTTGAGGTAGCTGGCTGAAGCTTGCTGATTAGTCACCTGATCAAAATATATAAACAAATTAAAATAAAGAGAATTGTGGTAATTTAATTTAGGTAGATTTCGAATGTCTTTGTGTCCCACAATTATCATAATAATTAACAACACAGCTAGCACTAATCACTTGGATCCAAAAAAAACACACTGTATTTCACAGCTTCTTTAGCAATTCTTATTTTGAAATCAAATAAAAATTAAACTCAATTTGCAGGAATTTAACAAATTTTCAGAAATCGTATTTTTAGTGTAAAACTCAATATTAATTAAAAATAAAGAGAAGAGGGATAACAAAGATAGAGAAATGAATTAGTCATAGGAATAAAAATCACTAATTTCTCAAATTTAACTAATTAAATAATACTCCTAATAATCTTAACAAGTAGTATAATTTTTACTATGAAATACTAAAATGTTAATAGAAACTATAAAAAAATTTGTGCCCAAATAAATACAGAAAAATAGCTATAATAATTCCTGATTAACAATCACAAAGTAAAACTGTTAACTAACAAGATCTAGAAATTAAAATTGGGGAAAAGGAAAAAAATGAAAAATTAATACCTTATCAAATTTCTTGAGGATCTTTGTAAAGGCGACCATATTCAGCGAACTGCATGCCACAGAATACTAATTCGTTACAATTTCATGTGGAAAAAATGAAAAAATTAATTAAGAGGGTATTCTAATTTATATGGGTGTCTACATATAATAATAACACACTAATTCTTGAAAGCTTCACATCTATATATAGTGACTTCAATTTTCACACTCAATCTTACTTACTTTTCTTCAAACATGTATTACACGACTTCATGTTTTCTTCGTTTTGTTGGCATGCAACAAAGCATGAAAAAGCACACATTTCTTTCATTTTGAAGATGCAGTTATTTTGGGGTGTGAAATATCATGTGTTTCTATCAAACAAAATTGTTTTTTCATTTGTGCAATGTTAGGCCATATTTGCCTACACACCTAGGCGCACAAATGTGTATAAGTAATATATACACTACTAGTATATAGGAAATTCCGAATGATCTATAAAGGAAATTCTCAACTCCAATACGATTCTGAATTGCTACCTTCAAACCAGCACACGACACAAATGTATTAGCAACACAATATAATAATGATTGACACAACACGATAACATCATTGTAACGACCTGAACATGATTCACACAATTAAAACTTGATTTACGAGATTAAACTTGATTTTCATGATAAAACCTGATTCATTCAAACATGAAATTACACAAATAAAATTGAATTTTTAAACCCGATTTACACAACTAAAACCTGGTATCCTACGACTAAATCAAAATTTTAAACATGATATACACGATTTAAATCTGATTTACATGAACCTATAGAAACTCGACCCACACAATTTAAACCTGATTTACATGAACCTAGAGAAAAAAAATACTAAAGTATATTTTTTTAAAAAGATAATAAAAATTATAGGAGCATTATTTTGTGAAATGGTTACCCTAACTCAAACAAAACCAATCAAATTTATGGGGTTCTTTACTGGTCAACACGATGAAGATATGAATTCAATAAGATTTGACCTAAACTTATTAATTTTATGTGTATTTGTGTTGACAGTTCCATGTCAAAAATTGTGAGCCATATGTATAATTTAATTGGACCTTAATTAATGGCCCATCCATTGTGAATGCTTTATACATATATTAAGTGTGTTATTAATACTCCCAATTTTTCTATATGGAGAATTTGTTTAATGAATGGTTTATTGATGTAATGCCAAAAAATAAAAATACATTATAAAACTTGACACCTTAATTAAACTCCTCCATTGTGCATGCTTTTATATATTACGTGTGCTATTGATACTCCCGATTTCGTAGAAAAGAGTAATCTAATAATTCTTGAATTAATGATTCATCAACTACCAATATAAATTGTGCAATGCTTATTCTACACATCGACAGCCAAGCAGAGCAAACCAGCATTAAAGTTAATAATCAGAAAATAAAAACAAAAAAGTACAGTTCTATTAGTCTAAAAGTTTATGTTTGAAACAAAAATTATAGACTAACCAAGTCCTATCATTTTCTTAAATAGAGGTGTAAAAAGCAATCTTAAATATACTTTTTCAGTCTCACGTTAACTAAGTCGCATTTTTTTCGAAGAGCACGTAGGAAAGTGACTCATTTCTTCTTTTACCAATAATTAAATTTTTACTTTATTTTCTTGTCACCTATTTACTTTATTTTCCCTCCTTGTCACCTATTTACTTAATTAACTCACCTCAACTTAACCTTTTTTGGCCGTCACACAATAATTGCGTCATATTTTTACTCTATTTGTAATTAATTGTTCTATTTGTAATTATTTGTTTTATTATCTGTTGTAGTAGTAGTATTCTCTTTCCATAACTTACTAAACACTCATTCCCTAATTTTTATGCCAAAAAAAAGCATAAAATAATTGATAAGCATAAATATGTGTATGTACCTATAGGTTTTGAGCAAGCCAAGGCCTTTGTAAAGTTCCACAAATGCCCCTCTGATCATCTTCTCTGCACATTGAATCTTCTTCCTGTTGATGTATTCTCCACCCCCTGCTGTTTTCTTTGGGTTGTTAACTATGTCTTCCCAAAGCATCGACGTCACGGCTGCGATTGTCTTTGTCGGCGTCATTGCCGGAATGTCGATTCGCATCGCCATCTTCGGCTTCCCCTTCTTGTTCTTTCCTCTCACGGCCGAGTTCACGAAATTTATCCCATTTTTCTCAAGTGCAGCCACCACTTCGTCTGTTCCCGAATCGGTTGGGCTACCGCAATATTCGCTATCCCTCTCTGCATGCATACGTACGATTAGTGGCGGATCCATAACATAATATTTCAAATGGAACAGACCTGTTTAGTGTAAATGGTTTGTGGCCTAGTGAATGAATGGGAGATAAAAAAAGCTCTGTTGACTTTAATAAGGGTAAAATAGTAATTTCATCATATAAGTTTAGGGAAGCTAATTAAAACCAAATGGTGTCAACAGTGTTAAGTGCTAAAATTCATGATTAGAAAAAAATTTATAGCAAAAAAAGATGTAATAAAAAAATTTATCACAAAAAGATCTTTGGTATCTTCTTCTAAAATGATTATGCAGATCGGAAGCAGCCATGACATTTTCAGCCGATTCTAAGAAAATTAAATTAGAGGATCTAATTAAAATAAAATAATTTCAAAGATTAAAATTTATAATTATAAAAGAAAAAAATTGGTTCGAGGTGCTTCAGAGAGCCCTAGCACTCCTACATTCCACCATTGTCAACACCAAATTCACATTTTTAATTGTATTATTTTTATTATAATAATTTAAACAAATTACAATGAACAATTATATATGAAAAATATGATGACATGAAATAAGCATATTCAAAATATGCCAAGCAAAATATGATGATGTCCATGAAATCTTCTATGGTTTGTAGTAGTTACTAAAAAAATCACCCACCTAAAATATTCCTTCAAAATTTCCATATAGTACTTAGTGATATGTCGAGTAGGACTATAACTTAATGGACGCAACGCAACCATCATTATTTTTCTTTCAAAAATTCAATACTTTACAAATCTACACAATATTAGATTATATATATATGCTCCACATATTTCATTTTACAAGTTTTTAAACGTTTCATCCTTAGACTTCTCTATTACAAAACAGTCGATCGCACCATTTAGTGTCCCCTTAGTCATTAAAAACGCTTTATATTATTATATTTAATCGAAATATATATACTACACGATCTTTACATTTAAATTCATTTATCCATTCAGAAAAAAAAGAGAAAGACCAAACTCACCTGATGAGTCCGAGTTCCTGCCCAATGACGAACCGGACCGGGAGAGAAGTCCCGATCCGCCACCGGTTTGGCCGCCAAAATTTTTGCGACGACGGTCGGCAACGAGCCGCTTGAGGTCAAGCAAAATCTGGAGCTGCTTATTCAATATTTCCCCTCTTTCAAGAAACTCAGTCTCTTTGCTTTTGTAGAAATGATTCACTTTGTTAAGTTCTTCATCTAACATTTCGAAAAACACTTTAACCTGAAATTAATTACATGAAAAATTAGTTTTATTACTATACTAAGATGTTACTCTGTTAATTTAATATTAGTACTATATAATAGTCAAAACTATATAATACAGATATACATTTACCTTTACAGAATACTACCCAAATTGATCGATACCTTTGTTGTACAATTTTCTGTCTTCCACTTTGACCAGCTATTAAGTTTTCTATTTTTATACTAATATTTATGATAAAATAAAATATATATATTACGTCATCAACCTTAATTGACAGTAAAAAATAATTATTTTGTGATTAAATAATAATTAACTTTTAGTTAAAAATTTCCAAACTTGAACGGATTTATGGACTACAATTAAAAATTGTGTACAATATAAAATTAAACTAAACCACTAGTAATTAGATATGAAAATTAGTATTAGTGAAACACCAAGTAAGATACCAAAATGGAAAGAGTATCCAAGTGAAAAAGAGTTTAGCTAACAAATTAATAAGATTGAGTAAATAATTATAATTATAAATACATACCTCATGTTCTTCAGAAAATAGCTGATCAAGTTCAGTTTCATAAACCTTGTCTTCTTCTTCTCCGTCTCCGGTCGGAACTCTACTTTTGACCTAATATTACCGATTTTCAATTAGTCCAAAATCGAGGTGAGTGGTCCGATCGACATCCCTAATATATTAATTTTGTTGGCTCGAGTCCATTTATGTGGTTGTTATATTTGTTTCACTTTTTTAACGTTTTCTATCACTACGCATAGCGACAATAATAAACAGGTTTCCTGCTTTAAAGCACAAGCAAAACATAAACCGAAAAACAAAAGGCAACATTTTGTGATATCATATTTAGAAATATATCTCTTCCAACTTTTTTTCAACACAAGCATCAGAACGAAAAACATGCATCCCACTTAGTAAAAATTCAAAGGATATTTACTAAATTTATAAAGAAACTTTTTTATGAAAAGCAAAAGGTTGAATTATATACCAAAGGATGCCTTGATTTTTACGCATTATCTATTTATAAATATGGTAATAAAGAAAAATTTATATCTCCACGCAAATATATATATAACGAACTCTCATTTTCTGCATTTTTGTCGAGAAGATAGCTTCAAACCGCTAAAAAAGTAATATTTCAATAATGAGTAATACACGATGGCGGATGCAGAAAAAACAATTGGTCAGAGGTTAATAGTTATTTGAATCATGAAGTTTCGTCCTGGTCGATTCCAAAACTTTTAAACTGGAATATCAAATCACGAAGTTTCAATTTTTATACAATTTCTCCATCCATGCACAAAATGATGAATTTTGATGATTTTCAAAATGACGAGTTTCACTAAAACAACTATTTTTTTTCTTTTCTTATTCTACTGAAACAATATTGTTTTTAACATTACTAATATACTTTGATTTGTACACAAACGGAATAAATGAGAAAAATAGAAACTTCGTGATGTAATGTTCAGATTTCAAAGATTATGGGACTAACGAGAATTTGACCAAACTTCATGTTGTAAATGACTATTATTCTTTTTTTACTACGGGAAAAAAGATAGGGGGGCTTAAGCCCCTCCTTCCTCTTTACTGTGTCCGCCAGTGCATATGTGTATATATATATACCTGAATAATTTCACGGGCCTCGACATGGGCGGTGTCGCCAGCTAGTTTTCGGGCGAGGGCTCGAACGGGGTCGAAAATAGACCGACCGAAGTCATAGCTAGTGGGAGTGTTGGAGAGATGCTTTGGTTTTCTTGATAGTTTGATCTTCTTGACATGCTTTTTGAGCTGCCAGTAGTTGACGAACGCATCCTTCCATTCCGGAATGAGCTGAGCCTCGAGCTCCTTCGAGAACTTCACCATGTCGACGTCGCGGCCGAGGAGGAGAGGGGGAGAGATGAAGGGAGAGAGGCAAGCTTGAGAATTGAGCTGAGGAAATGTATAAATAGGAAAAAGGGGGTTGTGTATGGGGTGTTTTAAGTTCTAAATTCTCTAAATTCTAAGTGTAGGAGTATATATGCATAGTGTTAAGATTTTTTTACAGTTTGTGAAGAGAAGAAGGTATAATTATAGTTAAAGAAAAGGGTGGTTTGAGATTATTGAGATACACTTTAAAGTTTAATGGCCATATCTTCGTTTTCTTTGAGTGTGGGGAAGTAGTTCTATGTAGCATTCCACGTAAGAAAAAACTTTCTTTATCGCATTCTAAAAAACTTTCTTTATCGCATTCTTTGTTTCATGGGATTCTATTATGGGAAAGTAATCTGATTACTACTAATTATTATTATTTAAGTAAGGAGTACAAATTACTACTCCTAATTATTATTATTGTAACTACTATCATTGTTATGCAAATTTTAATGTGATTTTTAAATGACTAAAGTCTATTTTTGGTCCCCTACATTTGTCCTAAAAATCTTTTTGCTCTCTTACATTAAGTTTGTGACCTTTTAGTCCCAAACAATATGTTTTGGTCCAAAGTTAACCTTTTCTGTTAAAACTAACGGTCAAACGTGTTTGACAATTAATAATTTAATTATAAACTAATTAACATTAATTCAATATTAAAATTTGTTAAAATATTTTTTATTTAAAATAAAAATTAATAAATTAAAAATAAATTTACTTAAAATAAAAAATAAACTTAATTATAATCTAATTAGCTTAATTAATTAGTATTCTAAATTTACTTAAAATAAAAAATTAACTTAATTATAATCTAATAACATTTACAAGACTTCACCCAAAAATAACATGGAATATTGGTTAATTTTCGGGATTGTTCAAAAAAAAGTATTGTCTCGTAATGGTTATTTTTATTTTTAAAGGCCCGTAAATGTTACTTTCGTTAAAGTAAAAGTAGTACTATTTTTAAAATTTAATTTAGAATAACAATTAATTAAGTTAATTAGATTATAATTAAGTCATTAATTTGGTCAAACACGTGTGACCGTTAATTTTAACGGAAAAGGTTAACTTTGGACCAAAACATATTGTTTGGACCAAAAGGTTAATGTAAGGGACCGAAAAGATTTTTAGAGCATATGTAGGGGACCAAAAATGGTCTTTAGTCTTTTTAAATTATCAATTATATTTAATAACGGTAATATTAGTAGTGGAGTATTAATTATTTTCTCTAAGTAACATGAAAATTCTAATGTGCTAATGTTTAAAACTATAAATCATACTTTACGTTGCATTGTCTTATTGCTGTTCATATGAATCGAATTATATTCTCTACTGGTCGTTTTATTTTGTCTCTATAAAGCTATAACGTACTCCATAAAATAAGGTTAATTAGTTGTTAATCCAAAAATCGTACGCAAATTCCATTTTTCGCTAATTTATAAAGTTGGTGTATAAATATGCATTCCAAAAGAGAGTTTGCTATATATTTTAAAGTATTATTATTATTAGGAATGTTTATTTTCATGGTAAATTGTAGGAATGAAAATTTAATGTCTAACAAAGTAAATAATGGATTAGCCTATATTATTTTTATCGGTTCTTTTTACCATTGAAGTAAACGCTTCTTTCGAGAGTTACTATTAACTTTGATTTTTCTTATCAATTCATCCTATCACTTAAAATCCTTTGAAAATTAACGTAGTAAATTAGCTTTGAATTTTTTTACCACTTTATCCTTTCACTAATAGTAAACGCTTCCATTAGAAAATTGGAAAATTAAAGTAAGTGATGTTGATATTAGGGAGATATGAATGTGCCAAAATCATACGAACATGCTCAAGAGCATTAAAGTGAATGTGCATAATCTAGATCTATATTTTTTATGCAAAATAAAGCAAAAAAACACTATAAATCTATCTTTTCCATCACTTCCATTATTCTTTACAAATATAGATTTATATTCCTTATACATGCTTATATTTATCTTATTATCACATTTCTATTTCTCGAATAGGATAAAGTCACTCCTTCGTACCTCATAATATTGTCCATTTTAGCAAATTGTTATTTCAATCTCTTAAAACATTATATATTCCATTTTTAGTGACTACCTAACCTTATCACGACTATTTTTTATATTTCCTTCTCACTTTATCAACTTAATTACAGACTTGAAAATTCAAGTTATGACTTACGACTCACTTAATATTTAGCTAGCATTTAAAAATTAGTACAAAAAATAAATAAGCATTATCTTAAGGGATAAATAAAATAGTTTATATGGGGAGTATGTTGTAGATCTTATATATAATTGGAAATTTCACAAATTCTACAAGTATTTATTGTTATTGTTGAACACATTGGCTCCTACCAAAATTCATTGTAGCTACTAGCTAGCAAGTTATATTGGAC
Source organism: Salvia splendens (assembly GCF_004379255.2). NCBI lineage: Eukaryota > Viridiplantae > Streptophyta > Magnoliopsida > Lamiales > Lamiaceae > Salvia > Salvia splendens. The sequence continues at coordinate 22,709,731 of NC_056049.1, forward strand.
GTGAATCCATATCTCAAAATTCAAAATGGAATCATTCTATGGTTTTAAAGCAGTCTACAAAGGGAATATTCTTATTTAAAATATTGTGCAACTTTAAAATCTCGAGTGCATTTTAACCACTGAAGTGTAACTTAATTGGATGTTTCTTTTTAAAATGTGTCACCGATTATTGTCTAACTATATTTATTGGAAGCCACCGTGTACCTATGTTTCGTTTTTAATTCTCTTCCAATTGGATTGAGTTATATTGAGGTATACTATTGATTAATCATCCATCTATTTTTCTAGGCTGTGAAGGATATAAGGCATCAATAATGCAAACACTATTTTTATCTCATCATTTTATTTTTATTATTTTATTATGGGGAGACATATCTTACTTTTTATATTTGTTATTAATTGTTCTTCGTTGAACTGATTAGAGAAAACATCGCCTCATCGATGTAGAAATTACCGACATTGTAGAGATCCATACAAATGAGACGCATTTGAAAGACAGAATGACATAAATATAGAGATCAATTGGAAAAAAATAATTATAAAAATTGAAATTATGTGGTGAAAACGAGTTGAAATGAAGAAATTAGGAGTATATGTGAAAATGAAAAAAATTAGAAAAGGGCTTAGCTAATTGAAAATTTGTAAAAAAAATATATTCAAAACCAGTAAATTTGAGTGTGTGCACCGCATGCGCCACGTGATTGACCGAGAGGCCCAAGTGGCAGGTTGTCACGCCCCTGTACTCTCCCCAAATGCACCTCACGTTGTAACGTGATTCTGACGACGTTGTGGATGCTCTAACATAATTTTTCTTCTCGGCATTTTTAGAGCAATACCTTTTTGTTAGTACCACTCAGGGGCGGAACCAGGATTTGACGAGAGGAGGGGCAAAAATATATTTATAATTAAATTTTGTTGTAATGAGAAACGGCATTTAAAAGAGAATTTAAAATAAAATTTTAAATTTGAAGAAAAATATTATGAGTATAAATTTTTGAAGAGGGACAAATGCCCCACTAATCCTCCAAGTAGATCCGCCCATGGTACCACTAGTTCAATAGAAAGTCAACTAGTGGTAGGGCATTGATGGCGGTATGAATACCCTATAAAATTTTTTCAAAATATTGTAATTTTTTTCTTCACGATATTTTTAGAGCAGTACTTTTTTGTTAGTACCATTAGTTCAATGGGAAATCAACTATATTAATGAAAGTTTACTTTTTGGTAAGATATTATTATTTGCAAATGATCATTACTTAAATATTACTATAAGTATATCAATGTGCGAATAGTATATGTATTAAATATTTTTTACTCTTATATTATTTATTAGAAATAAAACATACTACTAGTATTTTGTAAAATTCAAAGTATCAACTCAAACTTTCTAAAAATTATTTTTTTGAATTATTTTTGTATAAGTAGTTGAACTGAATTTTTAAAAATTAATTCATGCTAGATATTTTTATCGATGTCTTGTAAAACGGTCATTTTGAACAAAATCTCCAACTGATTCACTGTCATCATTAAAAATTTTTAAATCACTAATCTTTCTTATGTGATTAATTGATCATTTGATTAGATGTTATTTTCGCAATCAATTGATATATATGTGTATGCGTTTGTGCATGTGATATCATGAAATTAGCCCGTGAGAGTGAACCACTTTTTGTGATAAAAGTATATATAGACAATTATTAGTCAACTAAGCAATATGTATATCACCTATTTTTTGGTTTATAAAGTTTAATTTAAATACTGTATAAATCACATGACTCGCAAATTAAACAAGGTGTAACTGGCTCATACTCAAAAAAGTTGGTGTCGATTTTCAGACATTTGATCTCAAGAATATATATTTTCTGAGTTCAACCATTTCTCCGATAAATTTGATGCCGTATATTAGAATAGAATTTTAGTAGTCCAATCATATTATCACATATTTTTCCAATCAATTATAATTGAATAAATATGTTTTTTTCTGTAATTATGATTAGCTAGACTAGGACTGGGGAAAAACACTGAAATACCGAAATACCGGCCTTATCGTACCGAAAAAATATCGAAAATACCGAACTTTTGGTATACCGTGATTTTCGGTACGGTATAATACCTTACCGAAATCTTTCGGTAAGGTAACGGTATGAATTTTCATATACCGCGGTATACCGCTTCATACCGAAGTTCGGTATGTACCGTAAATTAAGGTATATACCGTAAAATATAAATTTAATAGTATAAAATATATTTTATATATTTTTAAAATTATAAAATTTATTGTGAAATATAAATATAATTATGAATAAAATATATGTAATATATATATTTTTAAAAATAAAATATAAATAATATTCTAAAAACTCAAATTATCTATTTTTATTGATGTTGAAAGTAAGGTATACCGAACTTTGGTACGGTATACCAAAAATGAGGTACTGCATCGGTATTGAAATTGGTCATACCGAAAATAAGGTATACCGAAGTTCGGTATACCGAAAATTTTGGTAAGGTAAAGGTATGATTTGTTCGCATACCGAATTTACGGTATGGTGATTTCAGTAAGGTATATCGTACCTACCCACCCCTAAGCTAGACACAGTGGCAATATTTCGGGAACATTGAATTTTTACTCCTAATATTGCTGAAAAATATCATACAATTAAAATAGATTATATTTAAATGGATTATTGTGCTTTAAATGGAAATCCCAGTAGTAACGTACGTTTATTGATCTCTTGGAAACTTTATTTTGTTACAAAAAATTATTAGGGGTGTGAAAATTAGTGGAAGCCTACAATTTGATGTTTTGAATCATATCACCTCTTACTCCTAATTGGGAATATCATCTTTAAATATAGGATTTAATTTGGATGTTGGCGAATATGAACATTTGACGATTTTACCTTCTAGTTATAGAATATTGCTTAAATTCTATATCCTAAATTTTAGATTTGTTTACAAATTATCTTAACTAGCTTTTGCGAGTCGAATTACCAATCTAGTAATTGTCGTTTTCAGAAAAAGAAAAAAAAATGAACTATCAATTAAACATATTATTCATCGTCGATAATATGACTTGACTAGACAATTACATAAAAATAAAGTGTCGTCTTTACTGATTTATCCTAAATTTTTATGCTATTTTATAAAGTGCAATGACTACTACAAAATATTGATTTAAGTCCAAATTTTATTTTAGATACTCCTATATGAAATTATTATGATTTTAATCCATAACATTATCTAGCTCAAAATCCTAAAATATTTATAACTTCGTACTTGATGTGCTAACTACCAACAAGCCGCCCACATGCAAATTGAATTTTTTTAAAAGAGATTTAGATATGGTGGTGCACTATTTTTTTATGTGTAGTTTATAATATACATGCTTATTAATGCGTATTCAATCTATTTACACTTGTGCACTTATAATATTCTAAAAAAAGATTCTTTTAAAAAATTATAACTAAATAATATGAGTCTATTTTGGCATCTTAGTATGCCTACCAATTAAAATCACATTTGACTTTTAATATAAATGACAAGTATGTATATCCATCATTTCATTAACTCATTTCATACATTATAGTAGATTATATTAAAATGATATTCACATTCCACATTACTTTTCCGATTCAAATGTCTAAAATTTCATATTGAAAAAGTAGAACTCTTATTTATGGAAGAGAGCACATTTTTCAATAAAGAATTAGGTGGTGCATTCTCTCCAAAATGAAAAGGAATAATCAACACATAGTGAAATACTCCATTTGTCCCGTAATAGGAGTCTTACTTAGTTATGACACGGGTTTTAAGAAATGTAAAGAAAAGTTAGTTGAATAAGTTAGTGGAATGTGGGTTCAACTTAAATATATTAGTTGTATAATAAAATGTGAGTGGAATAAGTTGGTAGAATGGAGCTACATACCAATTATGGTAAAAATGAAATAAGACTCTTTTGTGGGACAGACGAAAATGACAAAATATGACTCTTATTATGGAACGGTGGGAGTATAATAGTAAGAGATCGTACTATATCTTTGTTTTGTATGCAATGAAACACAGATCAATTAGTTAGATGTTTTGACGTTTCTCTTCAAATAAATAAGCTGTCATTCAATTGCAGCAAGATCTGCCTTCTCGTTGCTAACTGCGTTGCCCCTGCCTCCCCGTTGCTAACTGCGTTGCCCCTGCGGACAATAAGCTGCCATTCAAGTTACTACGAGACGAGGAAATTCTCACAAACACATTACTACGAGACGAGGAAATTCTCACAAACACATTATATATGAATAGAAGAATCATAACTAAAAAATCGAAAATATATGACAATTTAATTATTTTTATGTGAAATTTCGACTATATATGAGTGGCGTGGTCACGATACCCTTAGTTTGTTTTGTGCCCTTTAAGAATCATAAGGGCCTAATTTTATAAAATTCATGACTTGTAAGAGAGCCACCCAACATATTGGGTTATTTCTAATAATATAGATTAATTGGATTGGGACTCTTGTCATCCATTAATCTTTCTTATAATTGGTTTGTAATATCAAAATATTATATAGGTTAAAAGTCGTATTAGAATGTTACATTAGTGGGACAAATACGGTGCGATGTAAAACGTGTATGCATTCATTGCCACAAACATGTCATTTAAAACTAGGGGTAATGTCCCCATAATATACGAATTTAAAGCATTTTGATTTTGAACACAAACCTTCATGTTTAATTCAATTTTATATTGTTCCGTATGAGGGGTAATGTCCCCTAAAAATGCAAAGATTATGTTGTTTTGATTAAGTGGTGTCAATCAACTTTCATGTTAGCTTAAGTTTTTACCAATATTTAATTTGTGAAATTTCTGTTCCTATAGTGTTAATGTTTAAGTTTGTGTGTTTATTCACAATTTTCAAAGTTCATATACAAAACAAAACAAAAATCAAAATTCATTTATTCACAACTTTCAAAGTTCATATATAAAACAAAACAAAAATCAAAATTCATGCATTTAATAATCGATACGATAATACCCTTTCAAGCTAATAATTGTATAATTAAACTAAAATTATAAATAGCTGAGTAAAGAAAATCCTCTTTCCACAAGATGGGATACGCCTCAATAGTATTTTCGGATTAGCGTGTCGTACTCAAATGTAAAACGGCTTTGTCTCAAAGGTAACAACACTACAAACAAAATGAGCTTTGAGGAACTAGGTAAGGTGAGGACAAGGCTTCGACAATGTATCAATTTGGAAAGCTAGCTTCAAATGAGTGCAAGATCTTGTCTTTTCTAATGTTTGTAAGAATGTTTTCAAGTGTGAAAAAACCCCTTCTTATGAGTGTATGATGCAATAGGATGACATCTTATATAGGCACATCTCACAATATGATAGCCTTGCAAAAATCATTAGTGTCTAGGGTTGTTACCAACATAATCAGGCCATTTTGCAGTTGTATGAGTATTCACTAATTTCTCACTTATTGGGGAAATCGATATAGAGAAAGTAAATATAGATACTCAAAATATAGATTGATTCTATACTGTTTATTTTCACAAAATTAAACATTACACCTCTTGTATCTTGTATGATTCCGTCAATGAATCAAACCGTCTACGACAATTGACTGGTCACGATTCCAACAATTTTTACAATCGCGGTCTTGGTCTTTTGTCCTAAATTTTTGCGTCGATCATTCACTTATAAAAAACTTGATTAGAGTCTCAAGTAGTTGTATACAAGGAATTAAATTTAAACGTACAGTACAACATCGCTGTTAATTGGATTTTACTAAAGTTCAAGGCAAATCTCAAATGAAGACTTTTTAATATATTAATGTATGATATTGCTGAAATTGAAAATATATGCTTAAACTACAAAAAGGAGACATACTTTTTTACATATTTAAGACACTGAAATTAAAAATTGACACTTATGAAATCATTAATTTGATAACGTGACAGACGCTGTGAGGGTTGTTAGGCGCAGTGCTGAGTGGCAAAGTGATCGATAATATAGTGGGAGTCATTAAATTATTTTTATATGTATATGTGATATAATTGGCTACTTTAGAAGTTTATTTAATTGATATGTTCGAGCAAGAAAATATTGTTTTCTCTTCCAAAATTGGTTGACGTTAGAATAATGTTCCCACTCTTCATGTTCCTATACTAATCGATCGTGTGCATATAATATGCCAAATAGGAACCATTCTGTCTATTGGATTTGGATAATCTGAGATCGCATTATATAAAAAATTAAAATAAAAATTGAATAGGTAAATTAGTGAAATTAGAGAAAAATTTTACACCAAACAAAATTCCCTAATAATAAGTAGTTTTTTGTTTTTTATTTAGAAAACCTCTTTTCCTTTTTAGGGGAAAATGACCGTACTCACCTATATTAAGCTTTGGTAGGTGAGATTCAAAATAAAGAAATAAATATTAAAATAAATGTAAGGTAGGGAGGTCTAACATACGTCCATAAACAATACTATTATGAAATATTAAGCTCTAATTAACAATTTTATTTTCATAGTCACAGATTCTAGACTTTTGCAATAACTTATATTTGACCTACCATATAAATCCGAAGGACAATATCAAGTGGGCATCACTATAATTTGTAAGTATTAATATCCTATTGTATGACGTCATATATATTGATCTTCATTAAATATATATAATTACCATTCTGGAACATTTTATAATTAGAAAATAAATAGTTGGAAAAAACGAAGAAAGTTTTGGAAACAAAATATTAGATGTGGACCCTCAACTTTCAAGTGGGGAGCATTAATTGATTTTAACACTTAAGGCTACCAATAACTGAGCAAATCATATAATCCTAATTAAAAGCTACATTCCTCTCTATTATTGTTCTAAAAATTGAAGTTTTAGTGGACCCTTGTATTCAAATTTTGATAGACAGACGCACGATTATACTCATGACTAGTGCAAATGGTAACATATTCAAAAGATAATACTACTATAATAAATCATTTTTTGGGGTTTTGAATTTTAAATATATGAAATCTACTACTTTATACACAAATCATTCAAAATATTTGAAACACAAAACTTTGATATTACTGAGTGTTTAGTACTCTTTTCGTCCCACGGTAAATGTATAGTATTCCTCCAATCTAAACTGGTTTTTTTAACAAAATATAACACAATTATACTTTTTATTTTATTCTCTCTTATTTTATACACTATTTTCATTTGTCTACTTTATTCTCTTTTTGTCAAACTATCTAAATGTCATTTCCTTAAAATGACGAAAGAAAAACCTTACTTAGCGTCAAACTATCTAAATGTCATTTTCTTAAAATGACCAAAGAAAAACCTTTAAACCTTACTTATAGCGAAACGGGGAGTATATCAAAAGATATATTGAAGGATGTGTGTTATTTTTTGCTTTTTTGTGTGTTAGCGCATCCGCAACACGTCTCGTTACTGTTTCTATCTCGTCTCGGAGAGACGAGACAGCAGCGAGACGGCGTTGCAGGGATACGTCTCGGTCTCATCTTGGCGGGTGTCTCATCCCAGAGGGACAGTTGGCGGGACAGCTCGCCACGTGCCAGCGCCACGTGGCGCTAGGCGTGACGCCCACTCACCGGCCGGCGAATGGGCGTCGTCACGCTGACGCAATAAATCATTTTTAAAAAAAATCGATTTTAATTAAAAAAATTATAACGGTAATGTTACCATTTTTTACAGTTCAACGGTATTTTTTTTATTTTTTTATTTTTTTTACTCTATAAATACTCCTCTTTCATCCTCATTATACACACAAACACACATCTATTCTTCTCAAATCATCTCTCTTTCTTCTCCAATTTTCATCTCACCTCTCCAATTTTCATCTCAAAATGTCCGGCGACGGAAACGAGGGCGGCTCCGGCGGATATGATTTGAACACGTTTGGCGATTGGGGGCATGTACAATGTCTTGGGTGCTGCCGGTTCCGGTTCGTCGACGCCAGGCACACAAGGCTCGTCGACGCCGGCGGCGTACCAACCACTCTATTTTGATGTCGATGCATACTCTCGTCCCTCCGCCCCGAGGTATGGGCAATCGTAGGGATTATCCCAAATTAGGGAGGATTTCCGGATGAACCCAATCCGGAAGGAGGACGAGGCGGTGGAAGCTCCAGGGATCGCGCATTCGACGCCGTGGAGGAAGAGGAGGAGGCGGCCGAAGAGGAGGAGGATATAGGCCGTCATCCATACAGCCGCAAGGACACGATGACTCTGTTCAACGCTTGGGTCAGCGTCTCGTACGATCCCATCGTCATGAATCAACAAACCCGCAAGCGTTTTTGGGAAAAGGTCACCGACGCCTACAACGAGAACAAGTCGTCTCGGTCCCGCCGCCGCACCATGAAGATGCTCCGCAGTCATTTTGACCGAGTCGACAGAGATGTCAAAAAAATTTACGGCATCTACAAGAATGAAGCGGCTCAATACCAAAGCGGAGCCAGTGGAGCCGACATTATGAGAGCGGCTATGTGAGTCTTTTTTGACGACAACGGCAAAGAATTCAAACATGTCGATGTTTGGGAGGCCGTCAAAGACGTTGAAAGGTGGGCTGGCGGTGTCCAGTCCAGCTCGGGTTCGAGCTCGAAACGCACGAAGTACACGGAGGGTGGCCAATACTCGTCTAGTGAGCGCGGGTCAGGCAACGGCTCACAAGAGGTTGAGGGCACGACCACCGATGCAGGGGGCTCCTCTAGTGGGCATGGTCGGCTGCAAGGGACGAAGGCGGCTAGAGGGAGGAGGGGCCGAGGCGAATCAAGCCAGGCGGGCTCTGTCTCGGGCTCGAACACCCTATTGTCCATGTACTTGACCGCCACGATGGCTGACACTTCCCGCATGACGCCTCCCCAATATCAAGCCCATCTTGCCGGAATTGAGTATATGGCAAGACAAATTGGTATTCCGTCTCCAGGTAGCTTGAGTGCACAGCCACCGCCTTCGGGGGATGATTCGTCTGCGGAGTAGCTCTACTCAATTTCTATAAAATTGTATTTTAAATTATGTAAATTTTATTTTTTTAGGATTTTAATTATGTGTTTTTTTAAAATTTTAAGTTGTAATTTTATTTTATTTAATGAAGTGTGTTTTTATTAATTGAATTTGTTGGAAATAAAAATAAAAAATGAAATTGAATGAATAGTTAAGGGATGAGATGGTTAAGATGAGATGGTTATGAGATGGAGGGTTGCAGGTGTTGTCTCTTAGTTAAGATATGGTATGAAAAGTACAGTGAGGTCCATGAATAGTGAAGAGATGAGACGGTTAAGAGACAGCGTTGCGAATGGCCTTAGTCTCCTGTTATTTTTTCTGTAATGGTTTTGAATAGAATTTTCATTTTTTGCTACACATTGATTTCTTCATTTCTTGTTACTATTTCGATTAAGAATTGTTTATGTTATGCTAGATCATCATATTTTATAGGATATCTGATGCTCTTTTGTTTCTGTTTTTTTATGTGTTTCTTCTGCAATGATTTTTCATATAGTATTAAGTTGTTAATTTTTGTTTATGCATTGATTTTATAACTTTGTGTGTGTTTCTATTATTATTATTTTTTTGTTTGAATGTTTTATAACACATGAAAAAACAAGTTGAAACCTAACAACCCACAAATTATCAGATGTTGGACTACTTATATATTTATATAGCTAAAGATTTTGAGTAGAATAAAATAAGATTACACTATGCAATGATTACCTTATTTGGCCAATTGCATTAGTTGTGGGTAGATCGAATTTACTTGAACCATAATATATATACCAAAGCCACCCCACAAAGTCATTATCATAAAATATTATTCTCCAACACCACACCACACCACACCACACCACCACGTAAATTTAGTGTGTAACAACATAGATTCAACCACTTAAAAGAAAAAAAAATTAAATAAAGCAGTGTCACAGTGCAAAGCACTTAAATTAGTTGGATGATGCAAAAACAATGGAGAATGAAATTATTTATGGCCCAATCAAGTTATCAAGTGTCAAGTTATTGTCATTGAACAGCTGTTTCAAGAACAAAGAGTCACCAAAACACTCTCAACTAATAGTACCCACATTTAATTTCTACAGTAAAAACAATCATAGTCCTATTAAAATTATGTTGGAACTTAATGAAATATGTCATGCATGTGTGATAAATTTCCTATTTTGTGAAGACCATGTGGATTGAAAGGATAATTTCAATCTTTATTGCGTAGTTCTTTAGTTATAGTATATCTTAATGAATTATTCAAAAATTGATCTTTATGGTAGTATAGTGTTTTTGTTAATATTTTATGCATCCATCATTTAATTTTTCAAAAAATAGTTCAATAAAAATAGGGTGGTATTCAAATAGTCAAATGTATATATAGGAGAAAGTAGCACAGAGAACTCAAGAATCATTTTCAGCAATGTAATACCAAAAATAACATTTGCATCACCAATATCTTTCATAGTATAAAAATTGGAATACAGAATCACTTTTTTACCATAAGTCATAGTAATACTCCAAAGAAACCTATCTACACTCTTTTTTTCTCCTGCCATTTATTGGCCACCAACAAAAAAGCAATATCTTTATCTAGTCTGAAACAACTAGGAAGCCACCTATACAATGAGAGATTCATCATATACATAGAACTCTTGATGCAAAATTGCATGCCATCCTCAGCTGTGGGGCTTTTTGCTCTTTTTTGGTGCAGTTTTAGCTAGGCTTTCGGGTATATCTCGCTTTCGTTTGTTGTTGCAGTTCTGATTGTTGTCACCGTTGTTGTTCCCTCCAGTGCTCGTTGAACTCTTCATCTGCAACTGCAATGTGTCTTTGACGAAAAACCTCAATCTCCACAAGGTGGATTCACTCTGCAAAAAGCACATCCAAAGTCGGAAGTAGCTGAGTTAGTTATGGGATTTTATATGTAAAGGGTGTAAAGAAGAGGACTGTGATGTGATCGGACGATGTTGGGAGACCTGTGCGTCAATGTCAACTTCCACAGTATCTCCTGATGCTTGAAACGTGGGGTCGTTCTGGGAAATTATTTCTAAAGCCTTATTAATGTCCTCAGGAGATAGACGAGTGATGGCAGTCCCAAGTCGTTTCTTCTCTTCAGTTGTCATCTTTCTGAAACAAAACATAAATTTAAGCATCACAGATATGTTCAGACCGTGACAATCGATTCAATAATAATATGAACTCAAAATGGTTCAAGTACTACAATTTTAATGATTTACAAATGATACTACCGTATATCTGATGCCAAACTCATCCCAGCTGCCTAAAAATGATGCATCCTGAATTGATACTCGTTATCTGAGTGTCACAGATAGTAATGCAAAGTCTCTTTTCGTGCCTTTTTCTTCTTCATCCCTACCATCTATTCATCTTGTCGATGGAACCTATTCTCCGTCAACAGGGACTGGTGTTGTCAAACATACTACTCATATCACTCTTGATTATGTCCTATTTGCTCCTAAACTCCCTATAAGTTTTGTTATCTATTGGCTAATTAGTCATCTCACCAAAACGAACAACTGTTGTAGCTCCTTCCTATTGTGTCTTTCAGGACCTATGGACAAAGAGGACAATTGGTGGAGGACATGGACATGGCAGTTTGTACTACATGGCACCTGAAAAATGCATATGAGGCAGCACCTCACTTGCTGCGAACGAGGCATAGATGGATCGTCGGTTTAGGGTCACCAAAACCAGTCTTCTCTGGGGAAATGGATTTCCATTCCAAAACTGGGAAAAAAAACAAATACAAAGAAAATACTAACTAGACAGTGCTACCCCGCCCTTTAGTTTATAATATGGGTAGTTTTCATATCTATTTGTTTTAGGATGAAAGTCACTGGGGCATTAATTCATAACTGCAACCATAATTGCTAGAAATTACAACAATTAATAGTGAAAATGGCCCTAGGATAAGAGTATCCTAAAATGATATACCGCATTTAAAATTACTAAGTAAAAAGCAAAAGATACCATAACAAATAAGAAAACTGAATAACTCAAATAAATGTCACTTTGGGGAAACTCGCACTTTGGGTTCAACCCCATTGCTTTCCTCTCCCATAACACCCCAAAAAATGAAAATTCTTATATTCATCTTCAAATTAGAATGTCATAACCACAGACTTGCAGTGGATATATCACAATTTAATTATACACCAAAGATAGTCAAGATATCACAAAAATGTACACACTTTATGTAAGATGTCTCATGGACTACATCCTTATAATAGAAGATCCAAGAAATCTATAAAAAGTGATGGAAGGCAAATAGGAAAGGGTAATCAAGATATTATCAAACAGAGCAAATACGTGCTAAGTAAATCAATAAGATGTGTTGAATGAGAACAAACCTGCATTTCTGAAGTACCAAATCTTTGAGTTCCTCGATATGTGTGTCAACCTCATCTAGCTGGAATGGTTAATAAATGCTTTCAGATGATTTCCATGAGGATATCTTAGGTAGAAAGAACGATAGAGGCGGAGAACAAACAAACTAATAATTTCCCTTTCCTTTTAACATTCATTTGGTCTGGAGAAGGGTGGTTAATCTATCAAAGTGCAAGAGTCTTTTTTCACTTACTTCTAAACATAATTCTCTGGCCATTTTGGCGTGAGCAGCTTCTTGTGCAAGATGCACATCTAGTTGCATCTCAGCTTCTTCTTCTTTCCGCCTTTCTTCCTTTAAACAGATCTAGATGTCAAACAGTGAATTCAAAGGAAAAAAAAACTACTGAAATTGTTTTTTATTGTAAGCATAGAGACAGTTATAAAGAAAGAAGGCAACATTGCTATTACTACGGACTTTTCAAGGAACAAACAAAATAACCTCTTCATCAACTTTTGGCAGAAGTTGCAACCATTTTGTCTCAAACTTGTCCAACAAAGTTTTGGCCATAACATGAACATCATCTCTTTCTTCGTTATATTTCATTGCATTCTTGAATATCAGCCTCACGTCAGCGCATATTTCTCGGACATTTTTATATCCAGTACCATCTTTGGCCTCCATTCTGCATTTGATGGTGCTGAAATCCATGGGTTTCTCTATAACCTAGATTCATTTATAAGAAGTTATAGAAACATAGGAGGAAACCAGAAGATTGATCTCTGGTGACTTAAGAGGCCGAAACAAGCGATGAGATGGAAATACACTGAACAAATTCTCCCATGTGTTATTATTCAAAATCCTTACTAATTAATTCATTAACATATTGGTAAACAGATCTTCAAATTTCTTCGTAAGCATTTCGTATTTTCAGCATGCATTAATTAAAGCATGACAAGCAGCAAGTAGTTTTTTGTTCTTTTGCATGTGATTTTTTTTTGGCTTTTAATCATTGTAATTATTACTATTATATTGTGTAGTGTATGTTTTTATTTTCATTGCATGGGAGGGGGAGTTGTTATGAAAATAAAGAAAATCAGCTTAACCTCATAGTAGTCATGCAAACCAAGACCTACTACATCCACAGGCTGCAAGAATGGTCCCGCCCACTGGTGTTGAGTTAACTGAAATTGCAAAAACCAGCAACAATAATTAAGCAGCAAACTAAAATTTAGAACTACAATCTCAGCACACTTGGAAGTTAGAATATAATAGAGGGCTAACATTGTGATTCAGCTTGTACTATACACAACAGCACACTTACGAAATTTATCAAAGACCAGCAAACCACAACCAAAAGATTTCACTCACCAACAGTATTATTTTATTTTATCCTACACGGAAGTTCTTTCGTCAACATCATTTTCTAAGTTCAAAAGCACATTCCCAAAACTTCTAGATCGTTAAGGAGAAAACGAGAGTCAAACATTAAACTTACGAAACCAACCAAGTCCGATGTTACGGCAATCTAAAGCTGGTGCGAATGAAAATTGTGGAGCGACAAATAAAGTATTCCATTCGTTCCTTATTGAGTCGTTTTCCATTTCGGGACATTCCAAGATAATTGAGTTATTTCTATTTTTGGCAAAAAGTAATACATGTTCTCTTTCCTACTTTATTATCTCTCTTACTTTTTTCTCTCTTAATCTCTCTTATTTTTTTCTCTTTCCTACTTTATTCTCCCTCCACTTAACACACTAACCATCTCTTTCCTAATCTTCATTCCGAAAAGAAACAACTCTAGTAATAAGGATCGGAGGTAGTATTAAATAGATTCACAAAATGGGCATCACATTTACCACAAAAGAAGATTAAGCTGGAAGGACCAATTGGGTTTACCTGGCGCAACATCGTCCCAAACTGGCGCATAAGCTCCTGCATTCTCTGAGCAGCAGCTGCTTCCCTACTTGCTATATCTTGCTGCTTCTTCTTAAAACTGCCCGCAGAGAATTTCTCCCTTTCTTTGTCCTTCACTAAAGAACCACCTCTTGGAGTGTTCGGGAGCTTCGTATTTGAACTCGAGTAGAATCGCTCAATCTCATTGAGTTTATGGTCAAGCTGCAAGTGCATAGACACAAACTTCACAACACATACAGTTGCCAAAACCTTCTTTTGGTCTCATAAATTCACTCCCTTATTCGATACAAATAAACCATACATAATCATTATTACTAAGAATGCTTCCTTCCACCACCCATTTTTGACACATTTCCTAAAACATTTTTTCTTCCCAATTACACCTATTAGTTCAGAAGTGTAAATTCATAAGAAATTCCAACAAAACCCAATGAAATATACAATTCCACCAAAATTGTTTTAAAAAGCTCAAAAAAGATGCACCTGGTCAACTTTTATGAACAATTCATCCACGCCTTGGTTCAAGCTCTCCGCTTGAGACTTATCCATCGCCGCCGTTTCTGGCGGCGCTTCAAGAACTGAATCAGTCTTTGAATCCATCGCCTTTCAAGCCATAAGAAAAGGTCGTGAATCAGAATCTTAAAAAATCCTCCCTAGAAAAAAAAAAGAGAGAGAATACATAACATTAAAGAAATTTGAAGAATTAACCCTAAAACTTACAATCAAAGGACCAAATTTTTCCAGGGAAATGAGAATGAATGCCCAACACTTACAAGTTACAGTAACTAAATTGAAAGCTGCAATAAACAATTTAATAGAATTATTCAATCGTAAAGAACCAAAACAATTTTTTTTCCCAATACACTGAATATGGATTTCTGTTTGCCTAGATATTAAAAGATTTAGGAAGTACAGCAATTATAATTAATTGCGCTTTTCTTTCTTATGGCCGCAACTGTAATTAAATTTATCGGAGCTGACTCACAACAAAATAAAATTGATCCACCGTCACTTATTAAAATTACTCATATTTATAATTACTTATTATCTTATTAAAATTACTCATATTTATAATTACTTATTATTTTATTTTATTGTGGCCGTGGAGTAGGAGATCCACTCAGTAAATTTAGTACTCCCATAAATTTTGTCAAACAATTTTCAAAATTTTAATAGAAAGTGAGTTAGAAAAAATTAGTGATATATAAATTTTATTTTTATATATTAATTTTATATAAAATATTAGTGAAAAATGAGTTAATGAAATATAGGGTCTATTATAAAAATGATAAAAAATAAAATGTGATAAGTACTATGGGATGGGCGGAAATGGAAGAAAGTAACAAATTTTTGGGGACAAAGGGAGTAATTGATTAATTTTATCTCACTATATTATACTCCCACTGTCTTCAAAAAAATAGACTACTTTTTTCATTTTTTATCATTCTAAACAAAATATCCAATCACTCTTACTTTATTTCATTACCTGGTTTACTCTTACTTTATCTTTCTTACTTTATTCGTCGCTCCTACTTTTCAACACAACATCTTAATCTTCATACTCAAAAAATTTGACTCGATTTAGTTGGGATAGAAGAAGTATTAATATGAACGCATTTATAAATTTGTTTATATTTTTCTAGGATGGAGCGAATAAGTCTAAGGAGTCTAGTAATTTTATTTTTTATGACTGGATAATTTTTCTAATTTTATGTTTTAGGACACGATAAATATGAATCTTTGGTTAATTTAAGCAAATTTATCGAAAACAAACCGTTTTGTTAGCTTAGAGCATCCACAACCATGCTCTTGCCAACGAGCACGGATGTGGGCCCGGCCCCATTTTTCCTGCCTACTCTTAGGCAAGAGCACAACACCCACATCCGTGCTCTTCCGCAAATACGAGCACAAGGGTCCCACCATTCCATTATTCAATTTAAATAAAAACATTTCCACTAAATTAAAATACATTCAAAATACCCGGAATAATATTACAAAATACATTAAAAATTAAAAATTACATAATTAAAATCCTAAAAAATAAAAATTACATAATTAAAATACTAAAAAATAATAATTACATAATTAAACTCCTAAAAATTAAAAATTGCATAATTAAAGGCTAAAAATACCCTCGTGGAAGACTATTCATCCGGCGGCACTACCCCTAATTGTTTTTGGAGGCCCAATATCATGGCCTCATGCGATCGAAGTTGCGCGGGGGTCATAGTTGACCTATCGGCCATATTGAGTTGGGCCAAAATCCCCCACAACGAGTTGGTGGGGGTGGAGGTGGCGCATAGGGAACGAGAACGGGAGCGGGTTCGGGAGCATCGCCGGATGGAGTCGCGGCGCGACGGCGGTTGGCCGCCGCTTTCTTCCTTCCTTGCAGTTGGCGTTGGGAACCGCTCGGGCCGGCGTCGGGGCTACCCAAGTTAGCTCCGGCAAGTTGGCTAGCCACGTCTTCGGAGCCGACGTCGGTTAGGGATACCGACCTTGACCGTTTGGAGGAGCCGCTAGAGGAGGATGCTACGCTTCCCCTATACTTCGGATGCGACCGCGTCTCCTGCCAAATGTTGAGGTACTTGAACGGCTTGTAGTTCATGGATTGGTAGGTCGACAAGGCGGAACTGATGATGTCGACCTCGCTCCGGCCGCTCCCCGCCGACCGCTCTTCTTGGAGGTAATACCCCTTGAACTTTTAGATTTCTTCGTTGGCTTTGTATATGGCGTTGCGCACCATACTCTCGTTGCGCTCGATTGTTCCCGCCGACTGATTTTCATTGTACCGGCGACAGATGCGCCACCAATAATGATCGTCGGATTGGTTCGTGCCAACCTCCGGATCTTCGGAGATTGACAAGAACGCCTTGAACAATTGTTCCATCTCCGCCGGAGTGTACGGTGTGCGGACACTGCGAGTAGGAGGAGTCGGAGTTTGGGAGGGGCCGCTCGACCTCGCTCTAGGCTCGGGTGTCCACCCGTATTGCCCTTCGGGGGCATCTTGGTCGTCGATCGGGTAAGGCCGGTAGCCACCCGGAACTCCCGAACTTTGGGTTTGAGAAGGGGCCGAATATTTCGTTTCCGGACTAGGAAACGGTTGTGAACCGAACCAATCGGGGTTCCAACCGTGGGGGCTCGGGGGGTGGTCGCCATGGCCGGATATTGTTATGTTGTAGGAGTGGAAGAAAGATCGAGAATGGAAATGAGAGAACGTAGATGAGAATTGTGTAGTATGGTGTGAATTTTTTAGTGTGAAAGTGAGGGTATTTATAGATGAAAATGTGTATTTTTGGGGGGAAATTTGAAAAATAAACTAAAAGTGGGTAGAAAATGGATATACTTTTTTGGGAAGTGAAAAAATATTTTTTTTATTCTTAATCGATTTTTTAATTAAAAATTAATTATTTAAAAAAATCAAATTGCCAACGGCTATGCCGTTGGCCAATCACCGCCTGCTCGCTGACACGGACGTGCTCGATGCATTGAGCAACGGCGGACAGCGTCTCCGTGCCACTGCATAGACGGACGGACGAACATCCACAACGGACGAGCTGCAGCTCGTCCGTTGTGGATGCTCTTATTGTTAAAGTATCTTAACTATAGTTTTAGTGATATTTCAAAAATACCTAAATATAGGCAAAATTAATAAATAACGTTTTATTAACTTATCGTTGAAATATCGTTTATTTTTAGTAATATTTTAAAAAATACCTAAATTTTAAAACTTTTAACTAACATCTATCGACTAATCACACTAACTGCTAGTATTAAACATTTAAACTTCATCGTTCCAAATCCAATTGATATTCGTATGTAAAATGACAATCGACGTGGATAATAAACCGAAGCGGAGACCCGACATGGATCCGAGACCAAGTTCCGTCATCGAGGATCGGGTCGGACCTAATCCACATTGATTCGGTTAGCCGCTGGCCCGACCCGGTTATGCCACATGCTATCTTACGTGTCAAGTCACGTGCCGCCACCGCTCTGCATGCCCGCCACGCAACCTCCTTGTCTCTCGCCACCGCTCCGCCATTCTCTATATCTAACCCACTCTCTCCTTTCTCACCATTCATACAAAAAATCAAAAGATTTAGCCCAGAATCAGCGTTTGCGATGGCAAAATCTTACGCTGTAGCCGCCGGTAGTACGGACAGAAATGCCGCATTGTCGTCGGAGGCTCCACTCGCTCCGGTCACTATGCAGCGGCCGGGGCGGACCGACTTGGAAACCTCCATCCCAAAGCCATGTCAGTAGCTTATCTTTTATTACTTCATTTTATCTAATTTTCTTTGTGAATTTAGAATATAATTTATTCTTTTCTTCCTGTCGTTAATTGTCACGTGTTGATTCGGCTCGAATTTTAAGAAATAAATAAGAAAAAGTTAGTGTAACGGGGATCTTATTTTCATATAATATTAATTTTATAACAAAATGTTACTGACCTGAGTTAGTGAAATCTGAACTTCATTGTTAGTAAAATATAAGTGTGACAAATATTGATAAATTGACCAAAAGTGAAACCATAGTCAGTGAAATGTACTCCCTCCGTTTCTTTATACTTGAGTCATTTTTTTATTTTAGAAAGTTTCCTCATAGTTGAGTCATTTTCCTATATAGTAATTTTTTTCTCTTTCTTACTTTATTCTCTCTACTTTATTCACTTTCTACTTTATCATAGTCAGTTAAATGTACTCCCTCCGTTTTTGTATAGTTGAGTCATTTTTCCATTTTGGAAAGTTTCCTCATAGTTGAGTCATTTCCCTATATAGTACTCCCTTCGTTCCTCTACATTTGAGGCGGAACTTTTGGGCACGGAGTCTAAGAAAATGATGTTTAGTGGATTAAGTAGTTAGGTAATAAAGTAGAAAAAGTAGTTGGACTTTTTGAATTTGAAAACTTTTTATTTAAAGTAAACACAATTTGTGTTACAAATTCAATTTTATAAATTGTTTATTCATTTGTTAATCAACCAAATCTTAAAAATTAATCCGGCCGAAATACGCCCTCTACCACGCGACCACGCGACGCTGCTGGAATACGAATGATGCGAGGGTTAATCCAGCCGTCTCCATCGGCGAGGGGGCTGCGTGGCTGTCTCCGATCGTCGGCGTTGGCGATGTGCGAGCGGTGCATTGTTTGTGGTCGGCGAAATGAGAGAATAGACGCCGCGTGAGTTGAGAGAGAAGAGTACAATCGACGTTGTGAGTGAGAAGAGGAGGGCGGAACCTTGATTTGGTGTTCGAATTTCAGAGGGGGCGACGAATTTTAGATCTAGGGTTAGCAGATGAAGGAGATGAAGAAGAGAGAAGGGGGAGCGTTTTTTGTTTTAGAGATAGATAGGGAATGCGGCGTGTGATAAGGGAATTGGGGTTGGGGATAGTTTTTTTAAGTGTGTAATTAACTTTATTAACTGTGCTAAGGGTTGTTAATTAAACTAGCTAAATCACCATTAAATATGCTGATTTTTTTCATTTTTAGAAACGACTCAACTATGGAGGAACTTCCCGAAATGGAAAAATGACTCAACTATAGAGGAACCGAGGGAGTAACTTTTTACTCTTTCTTACTTTATTCTCTCTACTTTATTCACTTTCTATTTTATTCTCTCTACTTTCTCTCTCTCTTACTTTTTATCTATTTATTTAACACATTCAACATTCATTTCTTAAACTCAGTGCCGAAAAGTTTTTCCTCAACTATGAAGAAACGGAGGGAGTAAGTAAAATATAAGTGTGACAAATTGACCAAAAATGAAACCATAGTCGGTGAAATGTAAGTTTGACAAATATTGATAGATTGACCAGAATGAAATGTAAGTCTGACAAATATTGATAGATTGACCAGAAATGAAACTAATGACAAGTAACGGGTGGTGGATATGAATGGGAGTAATATTGTTCTTATTATTAAATTTTATGAGTGGTTAGGATTTGATTTCATTAGTTTATTTAGCTTTGATTTATTTCCCTTGGTAGCGATAATTATTAATCCCTACGTATCTATTACATAATAGTACTTCAATTTGATGAGTAAAATTTATTTGGAAATTTATATTTTATTACTGTGGATTTGGCCTTGGGAATTCTTTTAGGAAACTAGAACATGGAACATATGGAGATAGGGATATATGCTTATTTTGAGGTTTTACAATTGAAAATATGAAAATCTATTTATGTGCTTAGTGAGTTGCTCTTTCAGATATGGCTAGGGGATTGATAGCTCCGGATATGGACCACCCGAACGGGACGCCGGGTCTGGCACACAACAACTTGAGTGTGCTGCAACAGCATTGTGCTTTCTTTGATCAAGATGATGATGGCATCATTTATCCATGGGAGACTTATTCCGGCTTTCGGCTTCAACATGATCGCCTCCTTCGTAATGGCGATCTTCATCAATCTTTCAATGAGTTACGCAACGCTTCCAGTAAGTTCTCGATCAACCCACTTCTGCTATACTTGTATAGTAGTAAATGGTTTTGGATTTTGTCAGGAGTGGATTCCGTCTCCTTTCTTCCCGATTTACCTTTACAACATACACAAGGCCAAGCATGGGAGCAGTTCGCGAACATACGATAGAGAAGGAAGGTAGGTTTATATATCGATTTGATATTAATAAACCTAATTACCCGATTAATGAACTCTAATTGGAGATTAATAATCAGGTACTGCCCTTCGGAATTTGAGAACATGTTTAGCAAGCACGCCGAAACATTCCCGGACAAACTCTCCTATGGTGAGATGTGGAGCATGACCGAAGAAATCGAGAAGCATTCGACCTTTTTGGGTGGTATGAATCATCATCTTCATCTAGTCTTTATTTGAATTACTCATGTGATGATCTTCTACCTCCCTAATTAAGTCTTATCCATCCTAATTGAGCCCCAATGATTTTGAAAATTTTCTCATAATATTATTCATACTCCATTAAAATTATAATTTGATAACTATATTTGTCTATATATTTTCTTTTTTTGGAATGTCTACTCTGATTAACACATTTTGAATATTTATATCATTTAAATTTATATTGGAAGTTTTAATAGTACTATAATTAGTGTATTTCCTTGTTTTTTAAACTTAATTTAACTTTTGTTCTAAATTTTAACTAAAAACATTGAATTGTGCAGGGTGGGTAGCAAGGTGGAGTGGACAAGTCTGTATATTCTAGCGAGGGACGAGGAAGGTTACCTGTCGAAAGAGGCGATACGACGTTGTTTTGATGGGAGTTTGTTCGATTACTGCGCCAAAATGCAGATGGGTGCTGAGGGCAAGATCAAATGAATTTGATGGGTTGGAAAATTTGATAGTGTGGAGAAAATGAGAATTTTTATACCGTATAACTATGGGGTATTTTGTTTTTATGAAAGACAAATAAAACCATATTATAGAAATATATTATACAAACTATTTGACACTAATTTAATCTAATAATGAATCGGTCAAATGTAATTGACCTTTTGCTACATATTTTTACAAATATCACTTATTATGTGTAGTTTTACTAATTAATTACGTGTATATGTATACTACTATACAACTACATTGCTAGCAACAACTTCATGGTGGTTGTTAATATAAAGATAAAATAGGTCTTTAGATTTATCCAAATCATCAAATATGCCAAATTAATTGCTCAAATTAATCAACTCCCTACTTAGATCCAAGATTGAATTGGATAGTTACACTTAAAAGAATTTACTCCACTTATATGTGCCAAAATATCTGAGGAGTCATCTTCTTCTTTCACAACCTAAAACACCACATATATACAAAATTAAATGCACATTATATAGAAAATAATGAAGTTTTGGTCAAATTCATATTCATTTGATCATTTTCAAAATTAGCTTTGTTCTCAATAATTTCACCATAAAAGTTTTTAGTGAAATTGTATATGTCAACCAGGTACTCAAATGTCGACATCACCACCAGTTAGTTAAATTAAAGGAAATCAAATGTCGACATCACCGCCAGTTAGTTAAATTAAACGATGTCGTATATTTTATAGAAACAATGTTGTTTTAATGAAAAATAGCATCAACACCATAAAAAAAAAATCGGCACGAGATGCTAAGGATTTTTTTGAAGAAAAGTGTTGTTTTGTTGATAGTTACATGACAGACTCGAATTTGACCAAATTTAAATGGGTTTTCAGGCAATTTGCCTAGAATAAAATATCGGAAACCAGGGCGTACCTTTCTTTGATGATCCGGTATAGAAGTTGAATATAGACCAACATCTTCATCCACATCATCTTCATGGTTGTTTCCCATATGCCTCCCAACTTCTCCTAATTCATCATTCTTAGCAAACCTTCCTCTCACTCTAGGCCTGCTGTCTGCGAGGGTTTTCCGACAAGCATACTGCATCCATGCATGCATTCATATACATATATGCACGTGATTATATATACTGGAGAAAATTTTATTAAATTTGGAAATATATATACACGAAAATGATGACCTTAATTTTCTTGCTGAAGTTTCTTTCGTTCCTCTTCTTCAAGTATCTGTGAATCTTTCTTTTCCTTTCCTCAACTGAGATTTTGCCCACTTTGTATGTGGGATCATCCAAGCTTGAAATCTCTGATGCTAGAGATGAAGTGGTGGCTGTGGTTGCTCCTCCATGGTATAGATGTTGGCTTTCATTACTAAGTGTCTTAGTTAAAGAGTCCCACAAAAATAAGTGATTAAATAAGAAATAATAGAAAATTATAGTTAAATAAACAAAAATGTGAAAATAGTAGCTAATGAAATAGAGAAATGTGGATATTACTAGTAGTCAAAATGAGTTTATTATTTCCCCATTTTTACCTACATGGATATAATTTCTTTTTGCTATATGGAAAATGTTAGCATGAATCTTTTGTTCGATTTCACAAGGGCTAGGCTCGATCCCATATATTGAAGTGTATCTGATATATGAAGGGGAGATAAATCAATCTAATGAGAGTACTATCAAATAGGCTGATCTCTCTTTAGTATCATATTCAATGTGAGACAACTCATATATGAATATTTAAGCACGCTTATGGCTGAATCCTAGAATTAAGCTAGAGGGGCAAATGTTTCATCTCAAATCCTCTAATATACATAATTTATTTGTTTTAATCTTTCATTAAATGCCTCGTTAAATCCATAACATTTCTTGTATATTTTTGTCTTCCTTGGTATAAATTTCTAGTTTCATCTTTTTTTGTTAGATTATGAGCAAGATTACTCATGTCATGTTGTCTTCGATGACACGTTTGGTTTAAACATAGATCTCGCTCTAATACTACGTTAGTTTTGATATGTGAAGTTAGATTAACCTAATCTTAATGAAATTCTATCTTAAATTCAATCAATTATAGAAAAAGGTGATTCATTATGAATAAGTAAGATCTATTTTTATTCATATATTTTTAAGCAACTCACATAATTTTAATTTTTTATATTAGGTCATTCAAATAAAAACCTAATTACCTGGAGATCGGTAGAGCAATTGAAAACTCTTTGCATATTATCAGGGATGAAAAATCCAGTATTATCGACTTGAAAATCCAAATCTTGAGATGGCAACATCCCCATGAAAGCCCCAGAGCTCTGCGCCGACGGGAACGGAACCGTAGGCGGCGGCAGATACGGAACCATCATGGAGTCCATCAGAGAGCCCGGCTGCGGCTGAGACGCCTTCAGCCGCATGAAAGAAGGCATACACTCCTCCTCATACGGGCCCACCCCCGGCCACCGCTCGCCATACGAAGATCCGTTTGGCGCCATGTCGAGCTGGCTGCTCAAGGAGGATATGTCAAATGCATCTTGATCAGCATCATCGTCGTTGTCGTTGTCGTTATTGATATTGATGTTGATGTCGATATCGTTGTTGTTGTTGCTGCTGATATATTGGTGATGGGAAAAGGATGGGGAAGTGGTGAAATCTATAGCGGCCGAAATGTCGTTGTCATCGTCGAATAGTATCGGCGGCGGGAGGGCGTTGTTCTTGGGAGGGGCGGATGGTGGCGGCGGGATTTCATTGTCGTCGAGTATGTTCATTCCGGCTGTAATGTTGGAGAGCTGTATTTGATAAGAAGGGTGTTTTTCAAAGTTGGGTGACCCAACTTCAGAATTTGGGAATAATTCAGACTCGGTGAATTCCAATAAATGGTTTCCAATGGGGCTGCTGATTGCCTCCTGCTAACCAAAATAAACAAATTAGTCATGATTGAACTAATTAAATACAAAGTTCATGTATCAACCTAATTTAATTATGTGCCCACTCCATACATATTGCATGTATGTGACTTACTTAAGTCATCTTAATAAAATCATTATCATGTACATATAGTGACGGATTTAGGGGGAACGTGAGACCAAATTTTATTGAAACGGTCATCCTTTTAATCCATGGATTTTTTTGAGATTTTAGGAGGGCCTAATTTTACCCTATGATCGACTGAATACGTCATAATCTTCCTCTCAATCCACATAATTATTATTCACAATATCATTTTGGGATTTGCATTGTAATTCTAGTCTAATAAAGTGGAAAACACTTTAAGCCTTCCACATTTGTTCATTCCACGCAATGGATCTGCACAGAGGCGTATATCATGAAATTATTTAATTTAATCGTTTCACTAAATGTCTCTCCCAATTCTAACAATTTCTCCAAATGATTGGCTTTGTCTCTGGTTCTGGATCCGTCGTGTACATATCTGTATAAATATGCGATCATGCATATTCCAAGCTACAAATCATGCTCCAGCGATACCACACTCTCTGTCATGTTATCGTTCCCATCAATTTATACCACAGATTCATCTTATTTTTAATTTTTTTCCATTATTATGCAACTTTATATATTCATTTTATTCTCGTTATTGTAAATATAAAAATAAAACATTTGACTCATTAAAATTCCTAAAAGCTGCATTAATTGCAATGTGATGAATTGAAAATGAGATGTAATTAATTCAAATTCCCTTGAAAGAAGGAGAAGCCAATCTATATTGTTGCAGCTATAAATAAATTATACTACCAAAAAGGTATAAGCAAAATATGCACGTGTTCCTTCAATAAAAATGGCTTAAGAAAAATGTGTGAATATATGATGAAGATCGTGAAAAATAAAAGAAATATTAATTAGAGGCCAAAGGCAATTACAATGGAGAGTTGCTGATCTTGTGGATGAACCATCTCCTGCAACATTATTCTCTCCCACAATTAAATTTAGAATAATAACAAACTAAAACACAAAAAAAAAAGAATGAGAGATATATATATAGATCGGATCGGCTTTCCTAGGAATACATGCTTACAACATTTTTCTCATCGCCACCTTTGATTTATTCAGAGGTTGAAATTAAACGCCAAAAACAAATGGTAGCTAAAACTCCAAAACCATATATGTATTGGACAAGAAAGTATGATCTTTTGTTATTTTTTGGGGTTTGGTTTTACGAGAGAGATTATGAAATGATGAGAGAGAAGGGAAGATGGGTACTAACTCTCGAATTCAATATTATTAATGTGTGGAGGTAATATCCTTATATACACTTTGGTGGGACAACTAGTCAAACCGATCTTATTGGTTGTCCATACGCTTTTCTTACAACCAAATCTTCGGGAGAGGGGGAGAATGAAAACGATTAAAAATTAAATGTAATGCTCCGATATAGTAGTATATGTTTTATGTAATAAAACAGTAAATGATATACTCCTATAGGCTATAACACAATTCAAGTTGTTATAAAACCAAGCCATGAATTAATGGAAAATTTTATCTATCTTAACTAATTTCAACAATCTCCTAAATTTTATCTATCTTAATGTCACGACCACATCTCCCTAGTCAAGGAAAGTGTAGTTATCCCGACTAAATCTTACTGAAACTGTCTCAACTCATCATAAGATGCTTAATTCAAAGGAAACATTGTCTGAAATGTGTTGAGGGTACATATCATACTGAATCAGAGTAGTTATGAGACAATTGTCTTTGCTAAAAACAAGTTCTAAATTTGCGCAACGGAAGAGTACCAAGACAGATGTAATATGTATGAAGATATACTACACCAGCTATCTTCCTACTTACTTAGTCTTCTGTCCCAACACCTCCTCGGCTTTGACATCGATCAACCTGCACATTAAAGAAAACAATATGCAGGGCTGAGTACTTGATGCAATCAGTGGGCTCATGCCGAAAACATTTTCTCTTTTAGTTGTCAGCCAAGCTGAGTGAACGCGGAGTTTTTCTGAAAACAAGTCTCGGTCACTAAAACTGTTATTTCTTTCTGACAATAGACTGCAGTCATTTAAACTTCTGATGATATACCATATCGGATCTGTGTGAACCGGGAATGTGGCCACATTCCAACAGTCACTGGACCGGCCAACCTGGCGCTAGCACACGGTCCCTATGTGTACACTAGTCCGAGTAGGGTTTGCGGCCCTACTGGGACCCGAATTCGATTTAACTTGCTTGGCATAGCCAACAGATAGGTAATCATAAATAAAACAAGGCATGACAACTCATCTCAAAACATTCAGGTTTTCACATAAAGTCACGTTTTGAAAGAAAAGAAGAGCCCACCTCGATTGCTTAAACTCTTGCAAACAGGTGCTTTCTTGTCCTGGGATTACGCGTCGTGCGACGGCGTTCCTTTACAAAAATAATATACTTAAATTATGCTTTAAGTAATTATTTATCTTGCATGAATGCATGCCTAAGCGTGTGCTCTTTATTTTATTTCCTTCTTTCTAAAATCTATAAGTCTTAGATCTTTAATTAAATCGGCGATTTAATTTATTCGGGTTCTTGCCGAACTGCTCGGGTACAATAAATTCCCGGATTATCTTAAGTATTTTAAAATACTTACTTGGCTAATAAAATTCCCATCTAATTATTTACTGAGTAATACTTCAACACGGCTTAATAATTTCTTTTCTTCTGTGATTTACGAAATTTTTCTCTTTAAAATCTGGATCCATTTAGAGTGGTGGCCCATCAAATTTAAGTATAATGGTCCAATATAGTTAATTAGATGGCCCAACTGTCATTTAAATCAGCCCATTCTTCTCAATTCACTTCTGGGCCCAGACTAAACAATGGTACACTCATACTCCTTCCACCAATGCATTTATCTTCCCCACTTCTCATTCCCATTCTCCAAATTGAAAACTGCACAGCAGCTTCCTCTCTCTTCCTTCCTCGGCGAAATCGCCACTTCCGACGATCTCACGCCGGTCGCCGGTTCCCGGTTCTGCCGGAGTCTTCCTCCGTTTCCGTTCATCTCTCCCTCTCTCTCGGTGACGACACGGCGTCGCCGCTACCGCCACAGCCACCACCACAACCGGCGGCTTATCCGGTCGCCGGGCAGCCCGTCGTCGTTTAAGCTAAGTTCCCTTACTTTCCCCCCTCTTTTACACTTTTCGATTCCATTTTGAGTAGGTTTTGAAAAAAAAGCAGTGACGCCTATGCTTAAACCGTCAGAATCTTAGGTCAGTCTATTGTTTGGTTTGTTCGATTCTCAAATCGAAACTGATGATTCTTGAATAATGTATTGCTGGACTTGGATTGATTATTATGTGGATTTGATGTTAAATCTCACGGTGTTGTTAGTATAGGGCAGATTCTATGCTTGCCTATGTGTGATATCTCCATGCCTTAAGTGTTCCTAAGGATGAATGAGTTAGTTAAAATGGGGAAGTGTGTGTGATTACCTGTTGAAACTGCAGTAGCCTTGATTCCCAGCTCTTGAATCTCAAGAGTTCGTACTCTCAGCTTGCTATGTTGTTGGAACTTCTTAAGATGTGTAGGAGAGTGTTCATGGCGGTGTGGAGGTGATCTTTATAGGCCTGAACGTGTACTTGTGAAGGCTTTAATTAGGCTGATGTATACCTTGTTGTTATGCATATTATAACTCTTGTCCTTGGCCCCCTTGCAGCTTTCTTTAACTGATTTCGGTGGTAAAAGCAGGTGCACAAGGTGGGGTGTAGGGTAGTTAATTGCAGCTTTGCAGGGCTTTTGCAGCTGTAAGGGCTGGTGTTGCAGAGTGTACCACTAGGAGCTGCAAAATTGGTTAGGGACAGAGGTGCAGGGCTGCTGTGGCTGTGGCCTTTCCTTGGCTCGTAGCCGCTAGACTTGGGCTGGAAGTGCAGGCTGTTGCAGCTCTCCATCTCCCTCATTTAGGCAAGTTTTGGTCTCCACCGAGTAAAGTAGTTTTGCCTCTTATTCTTACTTGATTTGTCCACTAAATGCTTTAGGGCATGAATAACCCCGTCCCCATTTCCGGCCCCAAGTCCCCTCCACAGCATCATTCCTCTACAGTTGCGGCCCAGGCCCCAACTGCTCTAACCCTGCAGGCCGCAACTCGAGCCGCAACTAATAAATGACATTATTCACAACTTCAACATATTTAACTCGTAAACGCAATTCGTTGAACAATTGAAACCTGGAAAATGCATTGTTCATTAGAAATTAACATTACATTACTAGACGAAGCAAATTTAAAATACTAGAAACCCGGGCCACGACTACTACTTCTTCATTTGGGCGCGAAGGTAGGCAATCATCTCACAGTGCAACTCGAGCTTGTCGTCCGACATCTTCGATGTATCCCTCGATGTCAACTCCGTCAGCTGGCTCATCCGCCATGTAATACTCATCTCCGACAAAGTGTCAGACATCTTATCCAGAGACGAATTGGTCGGCGGTGGCACCATAGCGGAGTTGCTCGCAGTTGCCTTCCCCTTTGCTTTCCTCTTGGCCGCCTTTGTTCCCGTCGGGCGGCTCTGAATGTTAGGAGAGGAGCCGAAGACGTCGTCGTCCGTCACGTTGAGGTCGATTGTCGGACCTCCTTCGCTCGAAGAGTAGTTTCCGGAGGCGGAAACTTTGGTTCTCTTCGCCGCCCCAGTTGTCGCCGGCTTGGCATCGTTGGTGTACTTCGGGCTCTTCTCGACGAGCTTCCAAACCTCGAAGTACTTGAAGGCCTTCTTCCCGTCAGTGAAGAACGCATCCTTCACCTTCTCGACGAGGTCCGCCTCGCTGTGCCCGCTCGGCCACATCCGGACTACGTTGGCCCACTTTCCGTTCCACTTGCTCATATCCGCCTGGACCCGGCCCCAATGCTTGCGCAGCTTCACGTAGCTACGCTCGATCGACCCTTTAGGACGGCCAACGTTATACTTCTTAGCAATCCGCTCCCAGAAAGCCTTGCCGGTCTGCTGGTTGCCGATGATAGGATCCTCGGCGACGTCGATGTAGTTCCTCGCAAGCCACATTGTCTCTTGCGGACCGTACTTCTTCGGCCCATCCTCCTCGCTGACCTTCTCCCTGCCCCGCTCTTGAGCGGGCTCCATCTCACTGAGCTCGAACTCTTCGGTGTTGACCGGCGATGTTACGTCGACGTTGCTACCGACCCCCGGACTAGGCTGTGGCTGCGATGGTTGCGACCCCGGTATGTACCAATTGTTCGAGTTAACGAACTCATCCATCTCACGTTCATCGCTGTTGAACCAATCCATTGACGCCGAAATAAAGGGTATAATAGAGATTGAAATGGAATGCACGTAAGATTGATGCACAAATGGAATGCTCGTATTTATAGACACAAAATCAAAAAAAAATTGGACTTGCGGCCCGGCCCGAGAAGCGTGTAACGCTGGGCCGGGACTCGCTAATGCGGCCCGTCCCCCGAATAACGCCGTCCCAGGCCGGGCCGCGGGACGGGCACCAGGCCGGGATCGCGGCACGAGGACCGGCCTAGGCCGTGCCGCCTCCTCCTCCAACGCTCGGGACGGGCCGAGACTCGCGATTTGCCGCCCGGCCCTCCATGTTATTCGTGCTCTTAGTGTCTTATGCACCTTCTTGTTTAGTTTGGTTGTGTATTCGGCAGGGGAGAGGGGGCTGGTCATACTCGGCTGTCAACAAGCTGTCTCGGCCCAACGGGCCATCGAATAATCTGGCCGAACCCGTGCTAAGGAGAGGCCCGAAGCTAGTTCTCCCTTCTTTCTCATATTGTAATAGAGTAGCTCCACTTGTAAACTTTCTTTCTTTTTCCTTACTCTAACATGTATGTAGAGTCTATTGAAACTAATGTATTTCTGTTTCTTTTGTTCTCTTTGTAATTTTAGACTTAGCTTGAAATAATAAAATGTTACGTTGTCTACTCAAGAGATAAACAAATACTCTTTCATTCTTTATGAAATTTCTACTCAAGAGATAAACAAATACTCTTTCATTCTTTATGAAATTTCTA
Source organism: Salvia splendens (assembly GCF_004379255.2). Lineage (NCBI taxonomy): Eukaryota > Viridiplantae > Streptophyta > Magnoliopsida > Lamiales > Lamiaceae > Salvia > Salvia splendens. The sequence goes on from NC_056049.1 coordinate 22,740,259, forward strand.
CTCAAGAGATAAACAAATACTCTTTCATTCTTTATCAAATTTCTAGTATTTATTTCATAATTCTCGAGAATTAGATCTCGGCTATTACACTTAATTAGTTTCAACAATAGTATAAATAAATATCGATCATTCAATACACTGAAACACAATTGCTAGCAAATTTGAAAACACACTTAAACATTATGTGTTTTTGGCATTATATATACGTTACACTTAAGTCATTATATATTGACTTAGAGCGTTATAATAATTAACTGAAGACCATTATATTGTAGATCGTTATAAATGTAAATACAAAATTACATTTTCATGCAAATTTCTTCATCCGAGCGTTTGCGATTGAGATTTCATTAGAATTCTAGTAAAATTACATTCAGTTTGATTGGTATGCAAAAACATAATTTCAATGGAGAAAGTTGCATAAAATTTAAGGTTTTTTTTGGATTTTTGTACATTATTAAGGATTGTTATCATAGAAAGTACTATGTGATATTAAAGATTTGAAAAATGAACAATATTATAATAATAACGCATCAAATTCATAATGCACATTTACCATTACAAACATTGAAGAAGAATCTACTTATTTTTTTTAAGTGGAGTTTCTATGCGAGTAAAATTTGTTTTATATGAACATAGAACTTGATCCAGTATAAGCTTACACATCTACACAAAATTAAAAATTATGTGTAAGATATAAATAATGGTATTAAGTAATATGATCAATTGCTAACTTTCTTAATTTGCTAACTCTGCTAACTCATCAACGCAGTATATTAAAAATTATCAACACGATGACATTAATATGTCAATGTCTAATTTTGTTGACATTTCAATATATTGTATTGACGTTATGTGTTGACATTTTAATGTTATCGTGTTGATATTTTTAATACATTGCGTTGATGAATTAACAGAGTTAACAACTTAAAAAGTTAACAATATAACACACCACATGATAGGGGTGCGTTATATTGCCCCATGGTATTAATACCATGATGTTGTACAGAAAATATTCTAGAATATATTAAAATTGTGTAGAAGATGTAAATATTGATAGTACTAATGTTGTACATAAAATATTCTACAATGTATTAACGTAGGGGGTGTTCGGTTGGCAAGATTTAATCTCATGATTAAATATGCATCATGTTTGGTTCATAAGATTGAACCCTCCAACTTAATCCTAGATGGATAGTCTCATGATAATTAGTCATGGCAACCGAACGCCACCGTAGAAGATATAAATAATAGGAGTAGTAGAACTAATTTTGTTCATAAAATATTAGCATAAAATACATACCAATATATATATACACGTTTTTATTTTGATGTTTAGTTAATCGATAATTTATTTATTGGTTACATTTAATATGTATATCTATTTATAAAAAAATACTCCCTCCGTTCTATAGTAATGTTGTTATTTTGTCGTTTTAGTACGTTCCATAGTAGTTGAGTCATTTCCTTTTGTAGTAAAAGTCAAAACATTTTTTTCTCACTTACTTTATTCTTTTTTCATCTCTTTATTTTTTTCTTATCCTACTTTATTTATTTAACTCATTTAACATATTTTTTTAATTTTCTTGTAAAAAAGAAATGCCCCTAATTATGGAACGAATGGAGTAAGTGTAAATAATGTTAAGGAATGCTAATGGGCTTGGCATTAGCAATTTTGCCCCTCCAAATTTAGAGTGAACTACAAAAATGGTCCCTAGACTATGGGTTTATCTCGCCCATAGTCCCTGGACTTTAAAAATATCATCAGACAACCCTGGACTAAGGGTTTATCTCAAAATTGGTCCTTTTGCCTCTTTTTTTCACCCGAAAATACCCTTTTGGGGTGTTGGACAATTTAGTCTTTTTACACTTTTAACTTTTTAAATCTGATATTATTTAAGTAATGTACTAAATCTGATATTATTTCAAAATTACCATTTTTCTTCCCTTTTGTCATCCTCCACTTTGTTTCTTTATTTTGATAATAGATTTAATTTTATAAAATTAAAATTTAAATTTAGATTTTTAAATATCGATAAATTTTTGTAAATTCTTAAATTATTAAATAACAAAAATTAAAAGTTTTAATCAATATTTGATAGTGTCTAATATTTAATCAATAAGATATGCGCGACGTCAACTTAGTATTAATCAATATTTAATAGTTTAAATCATAAATGGATCATATAACACTATTTATTCTAAAATAAACATGCATCTAATGTAAGACTATAATTTTCGTTTATTTATTTGAAAACAATCAAAATCAACTAGAAAATTTAAACAAAAATACTCCTATATAAATACTTCAATTGGGTAAGTAGTAGGAAATAATGGATAGCGAGACAAAGACTTATTATAGTACGGAGTATAATGTTTTGATAAAAAGGTTTTCAAAAAAATATAAAGATGAACTAATTTTGTGGGATGGACAAAAAAGAAAAAAAAGACTATATTTTTGGAATGGATGGTGTATAATAGAATAATAGTAGTCTCAAATTTTTAGTCAACTTCATAATATTTTATCACACGAAATTATAACAACCGAACGAAGGCTATGTAGAATAGCACTTATATTTCCATCATGATTAGTATTATTTTTCTGTACTTCTTCAATTCAACTGAATATTATATTAAATAATAAAAATTAATAGTGTTAATCAATATTTGTAATGTCCATGAATTAATAGTTTTAATTAAAAAAATTTATTGATATTTAAAAAAATTAAAATTAAAATTTAATTTTATAAAATTAAATATAATATTGAAATAAAGAAACAAAATGAAGGATGACAAAAGGAAAGAAGAATGATAATTTTGAAATAATATCAGATTTAGTACCTCACTGAAATAATATCAGATTTAAATAGATGAAAGTGTAAAATGATCAAATTGCTCGGCACCCAAAATGACATTTTCAGATGAAAAAATGCCAAAAGGACCAATTTTGAGATAAATCCTTAGTTCAGGATTGTCTGGCTATATTTTTAAAGTCTAGGGCTATTGACGAGATAAACCCATAATCTAGACCAAATTTTGTAGTTCACTCCCAAATTTATAACTTTGAAAGACGTTTTACGTTTCCCCTTTCTCTCTTTCCATGTCGCAGGACCATTAACCCTGGCGCATCCAGAGCAAATTAACATACGCCATGAATTGTTCAAGTAAATCCACCATTTTTATTCTCGCAACCATCGCCTACCTCTATTTTGCATGTATTTTGTAATTTTACACATACATTTTGTTCGCAGTTTGTTGCATGCACAAGATTAACATCAACAACATACATGCATGCAACGTGGGCGTGTGTATTAACATACATGTGATCTCAGTGACGTGGCAGGAGTTAGTTGAGTTAGTTAAGAGCAATTGATCGACCAATGAGAGAGCGGGAACACGTGTGATCAACCAATAGGAGCAGAGCTATGACGTGTACAACAATCCGACGTGGAAGATGATCGAGGCGAGCTAAGAACGAGCTAAGATGCGAACTATAAATAGCCATAGTTACTTTGTTTTTGATCTATCGTTGAGGTTGCTTAGTTGAGAGTTAATCAGCTCAGATCGTGGATCTGGAGCTCCTCTTTGTGTGTTCGTTACGATTGTAGACATTTTATCAATTCGTATCAATACAACCATCCTTTCATTGATCATTCAAGTGTTGTGATTGCGTCTTATCGCGGAATCTCGGTGGAGTTGAGTTAAGATAGGGAGGTTGCGACGTAAAATCGTAACAATTGGTATTCAGAGCAATCGATCTCCGGACGTAGGAACGGTGACTCGAGGTGCAGAAATGGAGAAGAAAATGCTAGAGATGATGGAGCAGAAAATGCATGAGATGCGAGAGGAGCATAAAAACGACATTAGAGAGTTGATGCAATCAATTGCAGCAATTAACCTGCAAAATCAGAAGAATCATGAAATGGAAACCGGTGAAGGCAGTAGCAAGGGAAATCGGTATGAAAATGGATCCGATTGGGGAAGATCGACGCGATATGAGTTTCCTAAGTTTGATGGTGACGGTTTTGAAGGATGGATGATGAGAGCTGAGTATTTTTTCCAAGTGGCTAAGGTACCGGATGAGGAGAGGGTTAGAGTGGCTGTGATTCATCTAGAAGGGAAAGCATTGCAGTGGCATAGAGGCTTTGAGAGCTTACATGGAGATATGGCCTATGCTGATTGGCCGTGCTATAGCTCATCTCTAGCAGCTCGTTTTGGTGCTCATGCATACGAGGATCCTTTGGCTGATCTCAGGAACCTCAAACAAAAAGGTACGCTACAAGACTATATGGACATTTTTGATGAATTATATCCTAGAGCTGGAATTAGAGAAGATCAAGCTTTAAGTTTCTTTTTGTCCGGATTGATTGATGAATTACAAATGCCTGTGCGTATGTTTCGACCTAAGACCTTAGCTGAAGCTTACTCCTTAGCTAAGCTGCAAGAACTTACTGTTAGAGCCTTAGGAGTTAAGGCCAAAGGAAATCAGAACACTATACAGGCTAGTAGCAGCTATTATTCGAGTAGCAGACCAATGTCAGTGACTGCTACTAATAATAAAGTGGGAACTATGAATAATTGGAATGGAGGAAACAAGGAGAGTAACAGAATTGGAGGGGTTAGAGCTAGTACCAACTTAACTCCTAAAGAAATGGATGAAAAAAGAGCAAGGAAAGAATGTTTTTGGTGCACTGAAAAGTTTACTCCCAATCATCAGTGTAGCAAAAGGAAATCATATGTTGTGCATCCATTGGATGTGGGTGAAGTAGAACGTAATGAAGAACAAGAGGAAACAGATGAAGAAATTGAGGATGAAAAGCCTGAATTACAGCTTTCATTACATGCGGTTTGGGGTAAGGATGGACCTCAAATAATGAGGATTAGAGGGAAATGTCTGAAGAGGAACTTAAGGATTCTAATAGATACTGGCAGTACTCATAATTTTCTGAGTGCTAAAATGGCTAAAAGAATTAGCTGTAAGTTACTTCCTGTTAACTCAAAGGCTGTGGAAGTAGCCAATGGACAGATTTTGCAATGTACTCAAAAGTGTAGCAAATTAGAGTGGGAGATGCAAGGGTCCAGATTTCATGCAGAGGTTTATCTTATTCCTCTGGAAACTTATGATCTTATCTTAGGTGGAGAATGGTTGTCTACCTTGGGTGAAATCAAATGGAACTTTAATAATCTCAGTATGATCTTCAATTTCCATGGAGAAGAAGTGAAATTGCAAGGTGAGAGGTGGATACCAAAGGCTGAGCAGTTGAATTTTCTACACATCATGAATCCAGAAGAAGAGGATGTAAATCAGAGGAAATTGAATCAGTGCATGCCTACTGTGGAAGTTGAAACAGACTACTGTTATGAAATCAGTGTTGAGGAAATTTGGCCTAATCTTAAGTTGATTCTGGGAGAATTTGCTGAAGTATTTGAGGAGCCAAAAACACTACCACCACAAAGAGAGCAAGATCACAAGATTGTACTGAAAGAGGGAGCTGAAGCAGTGAATATGAGACCCTATAAATATGCAGCACATCAGAAAAATGTCATTGAGACAATGATTGAGGAGATGCTTAAGGCTGGGGTTATTAGGCATAGTGAGAGTTCTTTTGCAAGCTCAATTGTGTTGGTAAAGAAAAAAGACTCTACGTGGAGAATGTGTGTGGACTATAGAGCCTTAAATGCCATCACTGTCAAAGATAAATACCCCATACCTGTGATTGAGGAACTGTTGGATGAGCTAGGAGAGGCAGCTTGGTTTTCTAAAATCGATTTGAGGTCTGGCTATTGGCAAGTGAGGATGAAGCCAGAGGATATTCATAAGACTGCTTTTAAGACTCATTCAGGGTATTATGAGTTCCTAGTTATGCCATTTGGCTTAACAAATACACCTGCAACATTTCAGAATCTGATGAACACTATTTTCAGAAATTATTTGAGGAAATTTATATTGGTATTTTTTGATGACATCTTGATATATAGCAATAGTCAAGCAGCCCATGAGCAACATTTGAGAGTTGTTATGGAATTGATGAGGGAGCACAGCTTACTAGCAAAAAGAAGTAAGTGTACTTTTGGGTGTAAAAAAGTAGAATATCTTGGCCATGTTATCTCTGAAGTTGGAGTCTCAACTGATGAGGGCAAAATAGAAGCAGTGAGAAATTGGCCTCAGCCTAAATCTGTGAAGCAAGTGAGAAGTTTCTTGGGCTTGACTGGTTATTACAGGAGGTTTGTGCAAAATTATGGGGTGATAGCAAGGCCTCTGATAGAAGTGATTAAGGGTAATGTGTTCAAATGGACTGGAGAAGCACAAGAAGCTTTTGATAAACTCAAAGCAGCTATGACTACAACCCCTGTGTTGGCTCTACCAGATTTTAGCAAGGAGTTTGTAGTAGAAACTGATGCTTCAGGGTTTGGAATTGGAGCTGTGCTAATGCAAGACAAGCATCCCATAGCCTTCATCAGTAAATCCCTCTCTCCCAAATATCAGGCTCTATCAGTGTATGAAAAAGAGCTGCTAGCTATCTTGATGGCTGTGAAGAAATGGTATCACTATTTGCAGAGTAAAAAATTCATCATTCTAACTGATCATCAGAGTTTGAAGTACCTGATGGATCAGAAATTAACTACTCCTACGCAGCAAGCTTGGATGACTAAGCTAATGCACTTTGACTATGAAATCAGATACAAGAAAGGCTGTGATAATTCAGTGGCTGATGTTCTTTCCAGAGTTCCAGAAGTAATGACTTATACCTTGACTTCCTTTGTGATTCCTCTTGAGTTGATTGCAAAAATCAAGGAGTCATGGAAACAAGATCCTTTGATACAAAAGATTCTTCAGGAAAAACAACAAGACAAGGATTCTCACCCACAGTTCAGTTGGAATAAAGATGAACTGAGAAGGAAAGACAGGTTAGTGGTGGGAAATGATGTGATTTTAAAGGCTCAAATCTTGTCTACTTTTCATGGAACTGCTTTAGCTGGTCACTCAGGAGTATTGGGTACTTACAAGAGGATATCTGCTCTCTTATATTGGCCAAAATTGAGAAAGGATGTCAGAGAATTTGTTCGATTATGTGTTACTTGCCAGAGATACAAGCCAAGTAACTCAGCTCCATCTGGACTACTACAACCTCTTCCAGTTCCTACTGCACTTTTCACAGATCTCTCTATGGATTTCATTGAAGCATTGCCAAGTTCACAGGGTTTTGATACTATATTTGTGGTGGTGGATCGATTGAGTAAGTATGCACACTTTATGGCTCTCTCACATCCTTTTACAGCAAAGAAGGTGGCTGAGGTATTCCTTGATTCTGTTTTTAAATTACATGGGATGCCCATTAAAATTGTAAGTGACAGGGGAGCCATCTTTGTGGGAAATTTCTGGAAAGAATTCATGAAATTACTTGGAGTGGAGTTGCTATATTCCACTGCTTACCATCCAGAGACTGATGGACAGACTGAGATAGTCAATAGGAGTTTACAATGCTATTTGAGATGTGCTATGGGTGAGAAACCACATACTTGGGTCCATTGGTTAGGATTGGCTGAGTATTGGTACAACACTACATATCATTCTAGTATCCAAATGACTCCTTTTGAAGCTCTATATGGTTTTGAACCTCCTTTACATGTTCCTTATCTGCCGGGTGACTCTAATGTTGAAGCAGTAGATCTGGCATTAAGGGACCGAGAGGAAATGCTGAGCATACTTAAAAGAAATGTACAAAAAGCTGCTGATAGAATGAAGAAACAAGCTGATCAGCATCGAGTTGATAGAGATTTGATGTGGGGGAATGGGTTTGGTTGAAATTAAGGGAGTATAGGCAGAGATCAGTGCGAGGGAAACACCATAAGTTCGAGCCTAAATATTTCGGTCCTTATCAAATTGCAGATAGAATTGGAGCAGTAGCTTATAAGCTTAATCTGCCCGCTTCAGCTACGATCCACAATGTGTTTCATGTGTCCTTATTGAAGCCAGCTTCTCCACCAACAGGTCCTGTTATTGATCTACCTAATGTTTCTCATATTAATGATGCTATTCCACAGGCTGTGCTCGATAGGAAGATGGTTAAACGGCAGAACCAAGCGGCTACTAAGTGGCTTATTCATTGGGAAGGGAGATCACCAGCTGATGCTTCTTGGGAGTTCGCGGACGTCATTAAAGCAAGATTTCCTTGGTTCCTTGCGGACAAGGAACCTTAAGGGGGGAGTATTGTTGCATGCACAAGATTAACATCAACAACATACATGCATGCAACGTGGGCGTGTGTATTAACATACATGTGATCTCAGTGACGTGGCAGGAGTTAGTTGAGTTAGTTAAGAGCAATTGATCGACCAATGAGAGAGCGGGAACACGTGTGATCAACCAATAGGAGCAGAGCTATGACGTGTACAACAATCCGACGTGGAAGATGATCGAGGCGAGCTAAGAACGAGCTAAGATGCGAACTATAAATAGCCATAGTTACTTTGTTTTTGATCTATCGTTGAGGTTGCTTAGTTGAGAGTTAATCAGCTCAGATCGTGGATCTGGAGCTCCTCTTTGTGTGTTCGTTACGATTGTAGACATTTTATCAATTCGTATCAATACAACCATCCTTTCATTGATCATTCAAGTGTTGTGATTGCGTCTTATCGCGGAATCTCGGTGGAGTTGAGTTAAGATAGGGAGGTTGTGATTGGCCCTGATGCAAAATATGTGGCTGTTGGGTCGATGGATAGAAACCTTAGAGTATTTTGGCTGCCCGAGGAAAATGATGGTCAGTCCGAGACATGAAGAGTTTATTGCGTCCTACATAAACCGCATAGCTGTCGATTTTTTGGGCTGGAGAGCCGAGATAGAACCCGACTTCACTAGGCTTTTATTTGGAACACAACCAAGAGGGATAAGAAATTTGTATCATCTTAATATTAAGTTCAACGATTGGTTGTTGTGTAAGAATAGATTCTCCCATTCCGAAGAGCTTTCTTTGTTTCTATTTCAATTGTTTCCTATTGTTTCACCAGTGTTTTAATGTCACTTTTACTTCTCAAATATATGCAGTGCTATTCATATAGTAGTAGTATATATAAATACTTCATAATATTAGAAGTTCCTGCCTTATTTTGGTAATTTGGTATTTTGAATGCATAGACAAATAACCTAGAGATAATTACAGATAAGAGTGGCTATGTAATCTGCTTATACAACATTTAAATATTAAAGTTGATGATAGTATATTATTTAAAATTAGCATGCTGCATCTTTTTAATTCATCAATTAGTTCATAACATTATTATTTGATTATCCGTTTATAATTATTTATTCATAAAATAATTTTGTTTATCCATGTTAGTAGGTCTATCCGAAATGAATCTGCAGCCATCTATAGTAATTTTTTTTAATTGCATTTTTTCTATTATTTTTGCATTAAAATTTGTGTTACCAGTTACTTATGTATTTATGTAGACGAGGTAGTATAAATTTCACAATAACAGAATTGTACGAAGAAATAAAGGAAGTTGCCGGCAGAGAGACTGTTTTCCAATAGTCAACTTGTTCCCTTCATACAAAACATGATTCTCCCAAATTTGTTCAAGATTCCGATTACACTCTAACGATCATCACTCTTTGGGGAAGGGAAATGTCATCGGCATCGTTGGCTACCCATCTCATAGCCTCCCTCTTCCTCTGCCCTCTCGGCCTCCGCCGCCTCCTCTTCTCCTCCTCTCTCTACCTCAACAACCCCTCCCTCTTCCGATCAAGAACATGGTATCTCTCCGAATCCAAGTGGAAAAACCTCGACATCTACTCCCTCTTAATACTCCTCCCAATTGCCTCATTCTCCCACACCGTCTTCTTCCTCGCATTTTCAGAAACCCCAGCCCACAAATTCTCATTCTTGCAGCAGTCCGTCGTCGTTTCCCTCTTCTGGGCCATCTTGATTCTGATCTATGTCAAAGAAAGTTTCGATCTTTTCTCTGTACCCGACAATCTTGTATTCGCATTCGCTGCAATTGCATTTCTGATTGATTTTTACATGACTGGGACTGGGCTTGTTGGGGTTGGCGGTTGGGTGTATCGAATTCTAGGATATTTGACTGTTCTTTGCGCTGTGTGTTGTGTGCATTTGTCGGTTAGGCCGGAGGCTTTTTTTGCGGAGTTTTTGCTGTCGTGTGGGCTTCTTTTGAAGGGGAGTTGGGTGATGCAAGTAGGCCTTTCGTTGTATACTGATGCGTTTGGTTTGAAGGGATGTGGTAAGATTGGTAGAGGGGAGGCTGATGTCAAGTGTGAGCTTGATGATGATGTTTGGAGGGGTGTGGCATTGATTAATTTGGTGTTTGTTGGGCATGTGGTTGTGGTTATGGCGATCGGCTTCGTGTCGTTTGGATTGCTGCATCGCAGGAAACGTGGCGAGGGGAGTGTGCAAGGGTCTGAAAGCATGCTTATGCATCAGCTTCCGGAAATTGAGATTGAATGAAAGGTTTTGGGTCTTTTGCTGTTTTGGTTACATTGAGCCGTTGTAAGTATTGAGCTATTAACGGAATATATACACGTTCTTACTACAACTAGTTTTCGCAATGCTGCCATCTTTTATTTTACATGTTAAAGACTAGAGTTTAGTTATGTTTGAATATGTTGCTTCTGACTCATTTTGGGTAGTACTTGAAAGCTGAAAACACAAGGCATTCTGAAGAAACGGTTTTCCATTAAGAATCGATGAAACTATGGTTATTAGGTTTACTCTTGATTCCAAAAGGACAATCAGTGTACCTTAGTTTCATATGTGAAGTATCAGCTTAGGAGAATTTAAGTAAAGGTTGATTCATATGTGTTTTTAGTTCAATCAACAAAAATAACAGAGATGAAAGCCAGTTATATACCCTTTTGTTTTACCAGTATTAGTCAGTTAACCATTCATGAGCTGGATTTCTTTCTCAGTGTTGTTTCTTTCATTTTGCTACTGTTCATAGTTTTCACTTTCTAGTTATGCCAGACACATAATCACATTGAATCAACACAGTTTGAGCAGACTTTCCATTTAATTATCAACATCAACCTGCAATGACATTAACTGTTTGTGTTACTTATTTATTTTGCTAGTGATCTTAGTTTTCAAATCTACTGATTCCAGACTTAACGTCAGTGAATCTCAGTCCATATGAAGTTTGAGCAGACTTAACGTTTAATTATGAACATGAACCTATAAAGAACATTTATTATCAGTGTTGCTTCTCTTTATTTTACAACTGTTCATGGTTATGAACATTAATCTCTTTACAAGTTTCTACTGATGCCAGATGCATAATCTCGTTGAATCTCTAGTTCAAAAAGTTTTAAGTTTATACTGTTGCTAGATGCATAATCTCATCAAATCTCTAGTTCAAAAAGTTTAAGTTTCTAGTCTACTGTTGCTAGATGCATAATCTCATTGAATCAGTTAAAAGAAAAGTTCGAGCAGACTTAACATGTGATTTTGATTCGCTTGTCGCAAGGCCTAATGTAATCCCATCAGTTTACAGGAAATGGCAATCCCATAGTAAACATATCAAAATTTGGAGTATGTAATCCAATCAGCTTACAGAAAATGGCTATCCATAATAAACATCTCAATATTCGAAATATTAGTCAATTTGTCGACTGTAGAAAGCAGAGAATGTGAGAAGGGATCCCTTTGCTCAAGCTGTTACACCATTTTACATCAATTACCTCTGAAATATGGGCATTCTTTTGTGTAGTTAAGTTTCTTAGCTATTGGTGGTTGCATTTTATTGATGTCAGAAAGAGGTTCTAGGCATCAGATCTTGCAGGGGGGAGATGAAGTTAGGGCTGCCTTAACAGGTGCTCTCACAGTTTCTACTTTTCATATATTCATATTTTGACTACTTACAGAAATTTGAAAGAATGCTGTAACAATTCTCCAAACTTGACATTTGATGCTATCCAGTAACAACAGCATATGCCTTATCGAACTAGGAAACAACAAACTGTTTATGATTGTTCTGTTTTCATGCCTTACGAAACTCACCAACAAACGACCAGAAAAATATGTGCCAAAACCGAAGAAAAACTGCTGCCACAACTCAAATCAAACAAAGCAGCAAGGTAGAATTCTCAAAATCCCTTGAAAAATATATTTTTATGTACCCCCCCTGCAACACTGACATGAAATGTTCGATATGCAGCTTCTTACAGGTCTAATCTCTGACCTGAACCGCTGCTCTTGACGAGAGGATTCATTTCCAACGAGCTCAGCCAGTTTGATAGACTTGCATCAACTGCAACATCACTTCTCCTTTTCGAGTCAGAGTGAGGATCCGTGGCTGAGAGGATTATGTTCTCCTTCTGCAGCTTCGGCTGCACTATTGCGGCCTTGGCTTTCACTGCTCTCCATTGAGATAAATTCTCAACCGGACAAAGCACAGAAGAAACATATCGTCCAGCATCCGATCTTGATTCAGTCGCCTGCTGCAGTAAGTCGCCTACACTTTCTTGATCCTGATTCTTAACATCATTATCTGATCCAATATCATCACTCTGAATGCTACTAAAGTCGTCATCATCATCATCATCATCCTCATCTTCATCAAGATCTATGTCCCCGTCTTCTTCACTGTCGCTGTACCTGCAGTTGTGATATCTGTAGCTTGCAGGGTAGGACGACGCGATCACATCCTCTTCGTAGCGCAAGCCCGTTTCTTCTCCCCCCTCGACTTCATCGTCATCAGGGATCGGTTCGTAAGCCTTGACATTCAGATTGAACCTCACTTTCTTTTTAAGCTTGAGTACTAATGGCTTCTCCTCCCTACAGAAATGTGAACCATAAATTGACAGCTTGTAAATTTTTAATTTAGATTTGGGACTTACTTGAGCTGAGATGTATCAGAATGGAGGTTTTGTTTGAGATCAGAGTCAAGAGGCACATAGCTTCTGCTGTCCTAACAGATTTTGAATAAATTCAAAGCCATAAATTTCACATTGAAAAATGGTGTTTGATGTTTGAATGTGAAAGGGACTTAGGTTCTTACTTGTTCAAGCGAAGAAGGTTTTCTGGTCTTCTTCTTCTTCTTCTTGGTTTTGAGTCCAAAGCATGAAACAAAGCATCCCATTTGATGTAATGGAAATCAATGAATCCAATTTCAGCAGACTATAGAGAGAGAATGTGACATATATATTCATTGTCCCTCCATTGAATTTTGAAAATAATAACGTTGAGAAAATGTAATAATGATAGGTTGGTACACATGAGCTAAGCATCATCCAAACATAAAGACAATGGAATACAACTGCTTTCTCTCTCTGCATTATTTGACTTTTATGGAATGAATAAACTAGGAAGGGAAACCAGGTGTCAAATAATAGTGTCATTTTAACCATTTAAAAATGTGGAGTCTTCAATGAGGCTGTGTTGTCATTAATATTATAAATTCATTTTAATAATTCAATTAGTCTTGTAAACTTATTATAATCTCAATTTTAAAAAATTCATTTAATTAGAGCGAAAAATGGGTTGGTCATGTTATGGTGCGAATACGATTTTGGAGTTTTTAAGCATACACTTTTATATTAAGTAATAGGAAATCTAACAAAGGATATAAGTACAAAAAAAACACAAATTAGTAGCAAGTTCAAATAAAGGAAATTAAAGACAATAATTACAAACAAGTTTTAAAAAACAAATCAGAATGAAATTAGTAGCAAGTTCAAATAAAGGAATTTAAACACAATAAATACCAAAAAATGTTTTTAAAATATAAATCAGAATTAAATTAGTAAGTTGGGAATAAAGGCAATAAAATAAAAATTAATGCGATGAACGTGGATCGAACACGTGACCTTCAGATCTTCAGTCTGACGCTCTCCCAACTGAGCTATCCCCGCGTTTGAGGATTAGTGACCACATAATTTTAATTATTAGCCCTTAACTCTTCCTCTCAGTTACTATTTTAACGTTTTAGAAAAAGGCAAAATAAAAAACCAAAGTTCGTATAGTTTGAGGCACATTAAGTCCAATATATATTTTTATTTATTGCCTCATGTGGTAAACATATTTCTTTTATTTGTATGCCATAATAATACATAATACTCCTATATATATATACTTTTCTCTTTTTTCGCATATGCAGATTTTGGAAAGTCGAAAATTAATATCACAACTCACACAGTAAGAATTTTTATTTTTTTTATATTTATTATAAATTTATCACACAATAAGCATTCATCACACGGTCCAAAACCTGGTTTATTAGCATCTTTTCCATCTATCACTCGACACCATATGCTCGGTAAACTGCAAAACCAAAGAGAGTTTAGGGATCAGACAAGTCCAGGTTCACTAATTACCAAGACCTCTTTGTTCTTATATAAGAGAGTTCAGCCAAACTCTCAACCACGCAGCTGATTTACAAAAAATCTAGCTATTACAATAACTAGCTATTACACAAGGAACCTAGCTCTCCTTGACCGGAAGCTACTGAACCACCGTGTAAACCTGCACACTTAACACACACGTTAGCACAACAAGAAGGATCCTCTCGGATCTTAAGAGTAAAGCAAACAAGCGAGTAGAAAACACAAGAAATACAACGAAACCGAATAGATCTTAGCAATGGCTCAACCACCCGCTAATAGTACGAATCTATTATCCAGAAACCAGATCCAAGGGAGCACATTGAATCCACCAGTGATTCACCTCACACACCAGATATCAACCCCAAACCACTCCACTATGCCAGATCTGAAACCTCTCGAACACAAACTCACAGAAATCTCTCACACAGAAAACCCTAGTTTCACCAACACCCCAGCAACCGAAGTAGTTGCATTCTCCAACACTCACACAAGATCAATCACTCAAATAACCGTGAAAGATCACAGGGAAACAACCGGAGACTCATTGGTGAAGAAGAAGAGAAGAGAGAATTCAACAGTCGAGAGAGAGAGTAGAGAGAAGAGAGAGTTCATCGAATGTCAAGCGGCAGAGTGAGGGAGAGGGGTGTATATCACCTGAGCATTGGGCTAGGGCAGCCACCAGCCCAACAATTCCATCTGAGCCTCATTTAATTCACAGCCCAAATAATAGTCCACATAGCCACCGCCCAAATATCCAACAGAGAGTATTTATATATTGTGGCATAGCTACTTGCAATGAGGAGGATGGTTGCGCAGTGTGTCGAATATGGGAGACGAATAAGTGACATGCTCAGTGTGTGGAAGATACTTCCCGCCGAATATCAAAACAACACGGTCCTTTCCATTGCACCTTTAACTTTGTCGACTGAGCATAAGTCGATGGCAGACATTCTAACCAGCACGAGAGGGTGAGAGATGAAAAAGGGTTCAGTCATCTAATTAAGAACGGTAACTAGATTTTCGTGGTAATTTCATAATTTTCAGATTAAATTTCATAATCCAGATTTTGGTTATTTACTTGTATGTCATACTATATAGTATATCTCCATCCACCAAAAATAATTTTAGTGGTGGTCGGTATGTGTTTTAATGTAAAACTGGTAGAGCAAGAGAAATAGAAAAAAAAAGATTGAAGTTATTAATAGAAAAATGAAACCCACCCAATTAAAAATAGAAAGTTACCATAACTAGATACAACAAACTTATTTGATGGATGACAAAAAATGGAAAACAAAGACTATTCTCTTGGATGTAATACTACTCCACTTTCTTTTTTCCTTTTTTTTGCAAGTGTATTATGTAGATTTTCATTAAAACAAAGAAAACCTATCTAGGAAAACCATAATGAATTGAAAAAAAAAAGTGGAGAATAATGAAGCACAAACCAAAACCAAGTTTATTACCATTGATTTTGTCAAGTATAACATAGATTTTAAGTACGAATACATATTGACAAAGAGTAATCAAGAAAGCTTGGGACGATAAAACAATTACGATAACTTTGGCTTGCCATCTAGCTGTTCTTGCCTTTTCAGTCTTGATACCATATGCTCGCTAATCTGCACACGAAGAGATATATCAAGAAGATAGAGAATTAGAATGAACCAATTGCAGTAAAGTGATATTTGGCCGTACCAGATATATTTTGCGCAAACTTATTTGGTGTGGCATGGCTATTTCAAGTTATGTTGTTTGTGCAGTGTATCTACATGCATTTGAGAATCAGGGAGATGGATTACTGACCTGCTCACTGTGTGGAAGATACTTCCCATCAAAGGTCAAAACAACACGATCCTTTCCATCTACACCTCTAACTTTGTCGACTGAGCAGTAGAAGTCGATGGCAGACATTCTAACCAGCACGAGAGGGAGAGAGATGAAAAAGGGTTCAGTGTAATTAAGAATGTAACTACAGATGAAATCACATATGATATGACAGGGGCAGGCTATTATCATGTATACATAACCTCCTCTTGTGAACCAAAATCAACCTGTGCTTGTACAATTAAACATATTGTCCGTGGACACAGCAAAACGAGATTACACTAAGCAATATGGTGTAAAGTATAATAAAATTTGAATAACAAATCCACCGTCAACTTGATGGTGATCACAGCATGTTTGATTGCTGGAGTGCAACAACGAGGCATATTACTTATTCCAAAAAAGTTCTCTAATTTTATGTTAATTATTTTCATGTTGTCACACTCTGCTCTATGGTCTAATCCACACGAACTTCAAAACTCATGAAGATGCGATATCAGATATTCTACATTAACCAACCACGCTATGCCTATATAGATCACATGATTTGAGAAGCATTCTTGTACAAGAAAGGACAGCAATCTACTTGATGTGTATATATCAGGAACTTTCTTCTACAACTCGTTCTTTTTTCCTGATAAAATTACTACGACATCTTTGCACTAAAGCCAAACTAATTCACCTGTTCACTGCCGTTGCAAATATTTCCTTTGTTAAGTGTTTATCAAACAAAGAATATAATCTGCATAATTTGCTCGATTATGTAAATCATGATTTGCTTGATTGTTGCACTTGCAACACCACAATCCCTAACTAGCTCAATCAGATTCTAACCTGCTGCATAATTTAGAGCTAAGAATAACATCTCAACCGAAGCAAGTCAATCATGTTGTGAATTTCATAAATAATGGCAACGAGCATTAAAAATTGGGGGTAAATATCTTACATGCCATCGCCAAAATCTTCATTGATGATCTCTTTAATGCTCTCCCCGAAATGCATAACAGCTTCATTCAATCTGGAAACAAGAAAAACAATCATAATCATAACTGCAGTCATCACACATACGAGCACATCAATCAGATTTCTAAAGCAAAATCGATATTCCAGCGGAACTAGACAATCCAAGCTGAATCGAGCTAAGGATTCACGAATTAACGAGTTGAAATGCAAAAAAAAGAGGAGGATCGAGATCGATCGTTGATTGAATGATCCAATGCTAAAAATTGAAGTAAAAAACTTGCCAAAACCGAAAAAAGGAGTGCGGACCTATAAATAGTAGGATCCTGAATTAAGTTGGGGTCGTAAGAGCGAAGGGGAGGTTGGAACATTTCGATGAGGAGGTCGTCGGTGAGAGCGGGGAGGGCGGCGCGGAGGAGAGGGGCGGTGGAGGGCTTGAGCTGAGCTTGGCGGCGGAGGAGCTGAGCAACGTAGACGTTGGTCAAGCCGGTCTCTTCCGCAATCTGACCGTATGTCTTGCCCGATCTCCGCTTAACGGCTTGGAGCTCAGAGACTATCCTCGCTTTCAAGCTCGCGGCTTCCATTGTTAGCTGTTTTGGACTTCTTGCTTTGCGATGAATCGATGATGAATTTATGATAGTGGATAATGACGACGCTTTATTATTGCTTTTAGTATATGATTTTCTTTTTTAAGAAATTAATTACTACCTCCGTCCCCAAATATTGTCCCACTTTAACCCGACACTGTTTTAAAAAATGTAATAGAAAGTGAGTTGAAAAAGTTAGTGGATTATGAATGCTACTTTTATATATTAGTTTTATAATAAAATGTGAGTATGAATGAGTTAGTGGAATATGAGATCTATTACTAAAAATGGGAAAAAGTGAAATAAGATAAACTTTGAGGACCGACGGAAATAGAAAAATTGGACAAATTTTGAGGAGATAGTATATTTTTGATAGGGCGTATTCTCATCCAATTGGTTTGGAAAATGCCGCCAAAAAAAAGACAAACACTTAGATAATAGAGAAAGTCATCGAGAGCGTCTAATCCTGTGATTAACATTGAAAAAGAGAGATGTTGTTGGGAGAGGATCCCCTGCTGTGGAGGAATCACAGCAGGGGATCTTCTCCCGATGTTAACCCTCTCCCGATGTTGTTACCAGTATAATCTTATTCACACATAAAAAATAAAATTTAATTTATATAGGAGTGCTAAATTTATTTTAAGTATATATAATCTGTGCAGAGTCTGTATTTTTAATATGTTAAATTATTATATAATTAAACTATACTATTATTAGGTTACTGTTGCAAGTGGATGAAAGAGAGATTGATATCTTATTATTAAAAATTTTAATTAATTGGGATAATGAGGAAACAGATGGAGATAGTTTTATTTTGTCAACCTATTAGAAATGTATTTATCAATTAAACTATGCTTCATCATAGTAATATTTACTGTAATATTACTTGCCTTACATCTATAATGGTGCACTTTTTTGTGCTGTTTTACAAAGATTTTTCTTTTCCCTTTAGTTTTGAACTTTTGATTTTCACTTTTTAAGTTAGTAAGGATTTATTAATATATTTTTAACTAATACTATTACCAATTTAATTGAATTTTATTATAGTAGTACTACTTTTTCTGTTAGTAAATTATATTTTAATTAATGTTACCTATTTAATTTTTTTTATGCTACCTATTTATAGTTGACAACAAGGGTGATGTGCCTCCTTTCAAAGTTGTCTTGAAGATATTTGAGAATCAAAAGCAGTTTCTTTCCCAGGTTATGGAAACAAAGCTCCCATCAACAAGAATCAAAAGCAGTTCATTAGGATACTTGAAAGAGGCAGAAACAACCTTAATTTGACAATAAATTCAACTATTGAGAAGCTTCAAACAACAGTACAACACCAGAACTTTATATTCCTTACATCAAATTTAATTTATATTTTTCCTTACTCTGTTGTCCCTGTTCAGTTGATCAGAACACCTTTGGCATTCCAGAGTATGTCTCATTCGATAGGCAGCTGTGGACCGCATTGCATCTGAAGTCGTCTGAAGTTTGCACGTAGCATGATCTGCTCGTGCGATCTTCACGACTTCTGCCAATCCCTTGGTACAAGTAATGGAGAAAAACTTTGGAAAAGTCCATAATATGATTTCCCTGTCAATCAAAGAAAAATGTCAGGATGGTTGAAGTGAAGTATGTTCATAAATTTTGCACAGGATACAATACCTGATAGTTGAGTCTCGAGTTTTTTCATGTAAGTTCTGTTTGTATCAGCAATGGTGATCGATGGAATGTGCCCGACTATATGAGTGTCCTCTCCCCCTTGCTCCTGCACCCTTTGAACCCGGCTCTTAAAGGAATCGAGCATATTAACAATCACCAATTCCCTAAGTGAAGCAATGAATCTGACTCCTTCCGGAACCATCCTCAACCTTATACATTCATCAATCTTTAAACAATAGAGGTTAGGCATGGCTCCTTCATCTATTCTCCAGTTCTCCAAGTCAGTAAGCCCCTGGAGCTCCAGAACAGTGAGACTAGGGAAACCATCAGAAGAACAGCAAATTGCATTCCCTGCAAAAGCGTTCTTGCGTAGTATCAATGTATGCAGATTTGGGAGTTTCTCTAGAGTAGTCATAGGATCTTCCTTTAGTGTGCTACTCCTCAGAGTTAATTTCATGAGGTTTTGACCAAAATGGCGTTGCTCTGGTAGCTTGTTTATGATGCCAATCAGATCTAGTTTCTGAAGATGGACTGATCCTACTATCTCTCTCAAAACAGTCAGCTCTTTTTCAGACTGAAAGTCATAGCGGATACGGAAAGAGGAGTCTTTGATATGCAAAGTATCCATCTTGAGGTGATTAAATAGTGCTGCTAAATGATCTATCTCCAAAGATAAGATCGCAGCAAGTTTCTGAAGCTTAGCTAACTTGGTGAGATCTCTATAATCTGAGACTCTGGAATCAAAGTTTTTCAAGATTTCCAACTTGCTCAAGCTGTTTAGCTGCAGTTTGCTGCTACACTTGTGGGATGGGGGGAGATAGAGATGTTTCAAATGATTAAGCTTCCATATGACATTGGGGATGGTCATGCATACAAGGAAAGGTACCCTCAGGTCGAGTGTTTGCAAGTACTTCAAATTGCCGATGGATGACGACAATTTGTTTAGTTGACAACCTCTTAAACTTAGGTATCTGAGGTGAATCAGATCTCCAATACCCTTACATAGCTTATCTCCAAAGTCGAACCTTTCAAGGTCTAACACTCTAATTAGTTTCAGCTCACTGCAAACGAAGTCCAGTGCAAGATGAAGATTTTTCCGGTTGCTGAGCCTAGAAAAGAACAATGCTGATCTAACTTGTTCAAGATTCTCCTTTCTGTACTCAAGTATCTCCTTTCTAGGAGGAAAATAAGTATCAAAATCACAATCAACAGCAATGGAAAGCCTGCGTGTTTTACTGATTGATGGCGCTATAGATGACGGAGAGGGTGCACTTAATAGTTCAGGTTCATACCGTATAGGTATCCTTTTCAAAAAGTTTTCCTCCTTACCCTTGACAAGACACAGTTCTCGGGTAAGGTCATGAAGTTGACAAGACTTGAACTTACCAGTCACTTCATCTGCTCTCACTTGAACCATGCACCTTTGCACAAGTTCTCCTAGATATCTTTCTGCAACGTCCATGATTGATTCCTCTTCCTCAGATTCTTGTGATATGAAGCCTTCAGCCAACCACAATTGGTACAGCTTCCGAGTGGGAATTTTGTGATCCTCTGGGAAGTTGCCTAAATGCAGAAAACATGGTTTGAGCTGATAAGGCAGATCATGGTAACTTAGAGCTAACACTTCGTGCACTCTTCCATTCTCTCGAGAAGTTCTTCCCCTCCGTAAATAGGAATTGAAATTTTGGTGAACTGTTCTCCATTCGCTTATGGTGGACTTTGTCATCAGGAGTCCTCCAAGCACAACTATTGCTAGTGGCAATCCTCCACACTGGGCAACCATCTCCTTTCCTAGTCTTTCCATGTCCATCTGATTTCTGAGATCTTGATACAGTGATAGGCAAAGTTAAGACGTATAATTAATCTTATTTTCCTTTCACAGTACCGTGCAACTTAATCATGAAAACTGAGAGATCTTCAGCAAGATAGCATCTTCCTCATGAATCCGACAACGAGATCAATAAACATCAAAAGCAAGCAAAAATGCTTTCCGATTAACAAGCATAGTATCAAGTAATAACATAATCAATGACGGGGCTCTCATTTGGTAGACTATCCATGTTATGGCTAGTTAGGATGATGATCATGATATGTAGTACTACGGTTTGTCCTAGTTATATTTCTAATTGATGTGTTTGGTGCAAAATATAGAATATCATGCTAAATTTATGTAAACTAAAATAACCTCAATAACTACAAATCGAGAATTGGAAAAACGGAGGACAACTTAGTAATTTTGTTCCGCTATCTTTGTTCAGTTTTTAGAACTGTTAGCTAACCCACCAAAATTGTGAGTTAATAATCTAGGTGAAACATAGACTTTAAGGCGGGCTTTCCTCAGGCCATAAAAATAACACGGACTATATACTAAGATTAATATGAGTACCAAACGCACAATTAAAGCTAGAAAAGAACTTGCAACTTATTGTAACATAGCTACCAAACGCCCCCTTAAGATGTAACATTCTTACCTTGAATCGTATCCTCAGAACTTGAACTGTGAATCCGAGTCATCCGACTCACGAGTTCATCCTCCTCGTCACTGTAGCACGAGTGAAAGCTTTCTACTCGTGATAATGCATCCTCGTCCTCAAAGCTGGAAGAGTACTTGGGCTCTTCTACAGACCTGCTACTGGGCAGACTTCTGTCAAGTGAAATACCTGAACAAAATTGATGCATCATTGCAAAAACTACTAACTCAATTTAAGAAGTAGTAATATAATTGATTTGGATGATGCTTTATATCTGTCTCTTCCAATTAATGTTAATAGCAGAAGAAAATATACCTGCCAAACTGAGATTTTGAGAAACTTTCCTCTTTAGCAGTTCCCAGCTTTCCTCTTGATCCAAATGCCTCTGCTCATAGAGATAACAAGGAGCATCCAAATCTATGTAACGCGCGATTTCCTTATTCCGCGTCGTGAGCAACACTTTGATGTTCACAAATCTGCTTGCTTGCCTATTGACGAAGACAGGTTTAAACACTAGATCCCAGGCTTCCATATCCCAAACATCATCAAGCACTATGAGGCATCGTTTCCTCCTCTGCACTTGAATGAGCTCCTCAACAAGATCATCAATCTTCATAATGCTGATTGCCTTCTTCTTCTCAGGTTCCAGCTTGTTGAGGATCCTCTGCACCACATCATCCGGCTGCCCCTGCTGCGACACGCACGCCCACGCTAGGGCATGGAAATGGCCGCGGACGTCGTCGTGGTGGTAAATCCTCTTCGCTAGGGTTGTTTTGCCTATACCTCCCATTCCTGTGATCGCCACCACCTGATCCGCGTCCTCGCTCACCAATCTGGAAACCAGCTGCTCGACATGGTCGTCTAGCCCTACCAAATCATCCTCCACGAAGTGAGAATAGGTTCTCCTCTGCTGCAGACGCCTCCGCGCGATCCGATTGGGGCTTCCTCTCTGGCGCGGCCTAATGTTCCTGACGCGAAGATCGGATTCGAGAGCGGAAACCTTAGCTTCGATGAGCTGGATTTTAGGCTCCAGGCTGTGGAGGCTGGTGGCTTCTCTGAATAGACCGGTGTACCTTCTGCGGCTGGTAGAGGAGGAAGAGGAGGAGGAGGAGGAGGAGAGGACTACGAGGAGGAGATCTTCGATGTCGTAGGCGACTTCTCTGGTCTCGGCGATCCAGTTACGGATTCCTTCGTCGATTTCCTGCCTGGCGTCGGCGATCTCGAGGATGGATTGCAGCTGCCGGAACTTCATCTGGATCACCTCGATTCGGCCGCGGAGCTCAGGGATGTGGCGTGCTTCGTATACTAGGAGCTCGCTGAGGCTGCGGATTACGCAGAATACGACGTATTCCGCCATTATTGGTTGGGGAATGGGGATTGATTCAATTCAACTGCAGATTTTTGAGAAAAAATGGTTGTGTACTGCGAGTTGACTTTGAGTTGATGCCCAACCGTGTTGAATATTGGACTATGACTATGTTATTATACTCCTACTATTGCAAGTTCATATATTCAAGTTTCTGGAATTTTGGTTGGTGCTTACTAGTTGAGATTGCATGCGGAACCTTAATTGAATTTTCGAAAACTTTTACTATTATCTATAAATATTACTATGTATGTTTATGTGCGCACAATATATGTGTTTATGTGTAACATGCGATTGTATTTGCATTTTTGGGAGTGGACAATTTTATATCTATTTGAAAATCCAAATATTTACTTTAATTATACACACACATAACCTTAGAGAAATTCTAAACAAAAAACATACTCTACCACGCTTAATTTATCCTGCAAAAATTGTGGGTGAAATCGGTCTCGTTGGATTTTCAGCTTTACCGATTTATCTCATGATTGTTTTTTCTTACTCATCGCGTCCATACACTACACCACGATAATTCTCTCTCTCTCTCACCTCCACTTCCTCTGCATGACTATGGATTTCCATAATTGTCGTCTTCTTAACCATTACCTTTCTCGCTGTCCACGACACTACACCATTCAAAGACGCCATTGTCTTCGCTAGATCAAAATCAATGTACGCAGACTTAGGACAACAATTGAGAGTTATAGTAAATCCATTGGCAACACTGCTAGTTGGATTAGCCGGATCTCGCCAGTCATAAATGTCGAAATGTCATCACCCAATTGCAAAATTATAGCAATGTTCGAGTTAAATACTTAAGTAATCGTTTCAATTATTTTAAAGTTAGTAGTAGTAATTTTTGTTGAAATGTAAAATGAAAATCATAAAATCGAATAAATTTACCTTTAAAACAATACTCCCTAAGAGCATCGACAATGACGGATGTCCCGGCGGACGTCGGACCGGCGTGCCAGACGTCCACCATTAGGCAGCATGCATACGGATACGGACGTCCGCTGCGGACATCGGAGTTCCGCGGCTTTCCGGGACGTCCGTCATTGCGTTGACACGACAGACGTCCCGATTTTTTATCGTTTTTTTGGATGTCCGTCGGGATGTTCTTGGGGATGTCCGCCATTGTGTAGTGGGATGTCCTTACGGCGTGACAGTGCAGTGGGATGTCCTTATGATGTGACATGAGGTGTTTTTGGGAAGTCTGTCGGGATGTCAGCCGGGACATCCGTCCCATTGTGGATGCCCTAAATTGGAAGATGGGTAGCAGTTAGCATGGCCTAAATTGGTTTATGGACTGGTGCCCTTGCAGCCCTAAATTCAGCTCAGGTATTCTTCTTCTTCTTCAATCTTTCACGCCAAAGAATTGCTCAGCACAACCCACCCCCTTATGCGCACCGCCTTCCTGCCGCCGCGGCTTCCACCTTCTTTGTTCCATAACCACTCTATTTCATAGCCGCAGGCCGCGCGGCACTCTTCGTTCCATAAATTGCGTTGAACAACCGGCAGCTCCTACTAAATTGAGGTACATTTCCGGCTACCCTCCTCCCTAACTTGTACACTGCCTTTACATTTTCTGTTAGCTGTTAGAGTATTTGAATATGTATGAATTTCTGGAAGCATGCTTATTTTCATGGAAGAATGTGTAATGCTAGTAGATAAGAAGGGCCTTTTTCAATCATTACCTCAAATTCTTCCGTTTCTTGGAAAAGTCATGGTGGTGGTTTTCGAATCTGCGTGTGCAGAATTGGTGAGCTAGTTCCTTTTCTGTTATCCGTCTTGAATATGTTGCTATTTTAACAGTCTGGGAGTGTACAAGCACTATGGCAGGTTCTGATTCACGAAAGGAGATGTACGGAAATACTAATGAAATGCCACTGGAAGATTTATTGGATGGCACTTTAGGGAGGACGAGACCGATGAGTTATGATGAGATAATGCTTAGAAGAAAAAAGAAGGGAGATGCTGCTCAACAGGTTTCCAGTAGCTCTGAAGCACCTGGTAGTGAATTAGCACAAGACAACATAGAAAGGGCATCTGATGTTCCAGAAGTTCATTCCCGAATATTTGATGATTCAAAACCACCGGTTGAAAGCAGAAACATAAATGATACTGTGAAGGCAAGGTCTGGGAGAAAAGTGGATACTAATGCCACTAGAAAGAATGAGAAATTAGTCCAGGATAATGATGACCGATCTCTATATCCTGATGCTAAGTCAAAGGAGAAAGGAGACGGGATTCTGAGACACAGTAGAGTGTCAGATGAAAATTTTGACTGAAGAAGTCATGGCAGCCGAAAAAAAAAGATGACCTCTTAAGTGTTAATTCTGATAACGGACGTGACAAGAGGAAAGATAGTGAATCATATAAACAGGATAGAATTTCTGAAAGAAGCAGAGTCAAATCTGAAATAGTAAAAGCAAAACCACTTAATGAGGAGACTGGAGAGACAGGTTGACAGAAAGAGGAAACCAGATGACCGGATAGGCAGTGATTCTGATAATGAGCATAAGAAAAGAAACGTAAGAGATGTTAGGCAGATAGAGAACTTACCTGCTAGGGGCAGAGATAAATCTGTCAAGGAAAAGAAACACAAACACCATCCCGAGGAAGATAAATCTAGGGGCAGGGATAATGTTAAAATGAATGATTCTGTAAGGAAAGGATCAGAACAAACAAGGAGCTATCTTGAAGAATCCAGGTCGAAAAGAAGACGGTCACGGAGCAAAGATCGCGAGAAAGACAGAGGTAGAAGATCTCTTTCACAATCACCAAAGGCTTACAAGCACACATTGAAAGATAAGAGGGAGCTTGCAGAACCATCATCCCATTCTACAAAAGACAAATCAGGAAGAGAGCACTCTAATACTGATAACAAGTGGACACCCAGTAATGGATCTAATAGCCACTACAGGCGTAATACTAACAATTCAAGTGGTCTTGGAGGCTATTCACCCAGAAAGAGGAAAACAGAGGCTGCTGCTAAAACACCTTCCCCAATCCGTCGTTCTCCAGAGAAAAGAGCTGCTGGATGGGATTTACAGCCTGTTGAAAAAGAGTGTGATGGCTACATCAACTCTGTTCAATTTGAATGCTATGAGCCAAAAATCATTATCGTATAATATGGAGTACCCCACTATAACTCCTACTGTGGTGAAGCCGATTGGAATTTCACTCCATACCATATCTTCACAGCTGCATGCTGTTGAGTCAATTCAGCTAACTCAAGCGACAAGACCTAAGATGAGGCTTTACATAGAAAACTTGCCTCTTTCAGCATCTGAGAAAGATTTAACAGAATGCATTAACAAGCGCTTGCTGTCATCTGGTGTTAACTATGTTCCGGGAACCCAGCCCTGTATTGGCTGTATAGTATGTGTCCTTTCGTTTTTTTGATATATTAATCTATTATGCATGTGCAGTTTTAGCTAAACATTCAGCAAGCTTTTGCCCCTTTTGAATTGCAGATACATAAGGAGAAAAGCCAAGCTCTTTTGGAGTTTCTGACCCTGAGGATGCTTCTGCTGCTCTCTCTTTAGATGGAATATCCTTTTCTGGTTCCAATCTTAATTCTTAAACTCGTGCCCAAAGGACTATGCTAATGTAACTGTAAGAATCATTGCCATGCTGTTCTTTATTCTTTTATAAGGCTTGCTAATGTTATGGTAGATGCTCAATTTAATGACTAATGTTTGATAAGTAGATCACAAACTCAGTATTATTACTTGATAATTGATATGTGAAAAGTAATTGTACTTCATTTTTATGTACTTGGCTTTACTTGCATCTCATTCCTATCCTCTCATTGGCATGAGTCATTTCCCTTTCTTGTTTTCCCCCTTAAGTCTATGTCAGTTTTGCTTTACACAAGAAGTTGCCCCATTATTTTAATTTATTGAATAATTGGCTTAGATGGTGCAGAATAACCGAAAAAGGAATTGTGCGACCCAAAACAGTAGTTTATGCTACTAAGATTATCTGGAACTGATAAATAGATGAATAAAAATGCAGTATTGACTTCTCCTAAATTTAATACTTCAAATCTTTCCTTTAGTCACGTGTCGTGTCCCCAATTTTGACATTTTCCATTCATGAACCCTTAATATTAGGCGAAGTTTGATTTCTCTCCTCTTTATACTTTATAGTAATATTATCAGGGGCATTATAGAGGTATTTTCTGGAAATTGCTGAAAGTTTAGAAAGCTGGGGATACAAACATGATTAACCCCAAAACACAAGCCACCTCAATTAAAGTATAATCCATCTAAGAATCCGGCCATCTGACTATCAGTGTGCTGACGAATTATGTTAAGTAGGACATTGGTCGAACTTTTCACGGAGTAGGGGCTTTTTGTTGAGAAACCATAAATTATTCTAAAAAACAGTGAAAGATGGGGACACAAAACATATTTATACCCTTTAATAATTGGGATAACAATATTACATTGGCGATGTTTGTTGCAGCATGCTCTTTGTCTGGTATGTGAAGGTGTGCAATCTACATTTGGTGTCGATTGGGGGGGGTGGGGTGTCTGTTTGTGCCAGTCTTAAACTTTATAAATGATATGCCTGTGTTAGTTGCTTAGTGCTATATTCTGTTACAGAACTTGATATGATTATGGATGCAAAACGATGAGTGATATTTGCCTTATAATTTGAGTAGGTATCAGTTCAAACCACAAACTGTTTCCGCACTATCAGTTCACGATATAATTGATTGAGTGGAAATATTTTGGGGTTTAAAGTGATTTTTAACTTACCCTTGTATTTTACTTGCTTTATCATCTAATTTTTAGCATTATGATAAAAATTCCTTTTATTCATCTAGTGAGACCTTTAAACATATATAATGTGTTTCACAGGAAATGCACCACTTTTTATTCAAGAACGTAAGGATCAGTTACTGATGACGTTTTCCCATCACCCATGCATTTAAACCTTATGGGATATACCTATTTTTCTTTTCTGACACATTTGTAGATGAATTATCTGATCAGGAAATATTCTCTGTATCATACATCTATCTGTGTATAAGTTGTTCTGAAACCGTGAATCTTATTTTCCTCCTTTTGTGCTACTTTCTTGCTTGCACGGATTGTAACTTCATCTTCTTGAGCTTTGTTGGTTGATATTGTACTGAGAAAACTACTTACCCATTCAGACAATATTTTTCCTTTGTATTCTTTTAGTTTCTGAGGTACATTGTCGTTATTATTCCATGTAGCAGGTTTTCAGACAGTTCCTATTTTCATGCAGACTGGGTCTTCTGACAAATCTGTGCCTGATGTTGTTTCAATCAGTGGCATCGTAGAAGATTCACCCCACAAGGTATGCTCTGAAACATCATACCATCACAGGATGTGTTTTAAAATGTTGGTTCATGCACCAGCAAATATTATTCATAATTTTTCATATTGGTCAAGTATTCATTATTGCATTAAAGGGGAGTTATTTGAAGTTTATGAGGAAGTAGTTTTTATTCAGTTATTGTATTTCTTATCTTTATTTCCTTAGTTTATGTATAGATCCCTTGAGGTATGAGTGGGGTGTGAGGTCTAGAGTTTAGTTTAAGGATGGTAATTTTCCCTAGGGCCTTGTTAGAGGATTTGCCTTGTAAGAGTACTATCATTGTTCATCTCAGTTCATATTTCTATTTCCTATCATATTTCTGTTCGTGTGTTTCCCTTTTTGTGGTTGCTGTGTTTTATGACTTATGCTTCTAATGTGGACATATTAGCAAGTGCATTTGGTGGATCCGCCTTTCACTCCGTGACAGCTGAAAATGAAAGATCTATAACAGAAACTAGAAAAACTCTAGTATGAGTGTGAACTCTGAAGCAAGTGTTTTTAGTGAGAAAACTAAGTCAGGGCGAAGCTCCAAACTGTAAATATGAGCTGCTAAGTTGGTGCACCAGAAACCCTGCTCCTGTCATATTCATTTATCTTGTGTTGGAATTTACTCATGCTTTGATCATGACAAAGAAGACTAACTTATGACCTTTAATGTTACTAGTTACTGAAAAGAATAAGTTGGAACCTTTAACGATGACATTAGATTTGAACTATTATAATCACAAACCTCCAGAGTTTACTTTCAGCTATGACACTCTTATTTGGATGCTAAGACTTCTGAATCAACTCCTCTCTCTAGAGATTAGCTGGATAAGGTTTTTTTTCTGATGCTCATTATTTGTTATGTAGTATCAGTTACATGCCTTTGAAGTCACTAAATGATCAACATACTGAGGTGATATATAATTGGTTTCTCACCTTACACACACAAGAGGGAGAGAGATCCAAAAGGATGTAAAAGACTGAAATCAAGCTTAAGATGCAGCACTCCCTAGAAAACTAAGGGCGCAAACACGGTAAAGACAGAAGACGCACGAATTTTGACTGCTTAGGTTTTATCTATGCATTGCAGAACTCTCTTCAACCCTAAAAAATCGTACCTCGAGAAATGCACACGGTTCATTTGTATCAGCGATATGCTGAAAGTGGAATGCTTTCACGAGTCCAAAGGCTCTGGCAATCTCCAAAAGCTGAAAAGAGCACTAAAAAATTAGTGAGATACGACATAATAAAACAAAATAAGTTTGATAGAAAACAAGATTACATGTTAGTTTACCATTCTAGAAGACAATAGTTTCGATATGCCACCAACAAAGATCAGAAAAGTGAAACAAAAGCTTGTATCTTATTATGTTCCAGCTTTCCTTCTCTCTCCCTTTAATTCTAATCCATGTTCTAATTCTTTGAAGTAACATCATATTACTTATGCCCTTACAACTTGCAGTTCAATCCTGATGATTCATTGTCTGAATTAGAGCTAGAAGAATTATTGGAAGATATAAGGTTGGAGTGTTCCAGGGTGACATAACTAAAGATTTAGTGAGTTCAGTGTACTTTTTGTTTTTGCTCACATACTTTTCTTAAATTTCTTTATACTGTAGGTTTGGTATGGTGAGATCTATAAATGTTGCCAAGAAAACAAATGTTGTTGGCACCATGGAATGTAACGAGGTAAGTAACACGAGTGCTGCTACTGATGCATATGGCTTTCAGTTTGCAAATAGGAGCCGTAGGGACGAACAACCTAGTGAGAGTACTTCTAGGCTTAGAGATTCTGAGAAATCGGAACCTCTGGATGATGCCCCAGATGAACTGATGTGATAATATTGCTGTCTCATCTGATGTGTCAAGTGGACCACTTGATCCCGAGAATATAACTAGGTTCAGTGTGGTTGATGAATGCTTGCCTAATGAGATAACTGCTGGCAATAATACAAGAGATGAAGTGTGTGAACTACCTTTGAATGGTGAAGATGCTTCTTTCAAAGAACCCCCAAGCCAATCAATCCATGAAGAATTTGGTAACCAACTAAATAATACAGATACTGAGCTGATAAGCAATAATTCAAGTTCGACTTCTGTGGTGAACTATGAACTTCAAACCAAACCTTCTACCGAAGACTTGAAATCAGAAGAGCATGATGCAAAACTACAAAGTTCTTTGGAAGCGTTGGAAATAGAAGAGAGAAACAAATCGGTAAATGTTGAGTTGGACATGATTGACAGAATTCAATTGGATGCTCCGGGGGAAGGTGACAGAAATGATGCTTTTGTGGATCCTGGGCATATCTTTGAGCCTGGCTCTGTAATTGTAGAATATCGAAGACTGGAAGCTGCTTGTATGGCCGCACATTGTCTACACGGACGTACATTTGATGGCCGTGTTGTGACTGTGGAATACGTTGGTCATGACTTGCACCAGATGAGATTCTGCAGGTAAGAATGATATGGGCATTGCTAGTTGATGGTGCGGAACTGATGGCGAGAAGCAAGCTTTTTCGCGCCGTTAATATGTTATGTTGTTCTTCTAGTGCGAGTGCCATTTGAACATTACTCAGTATAGCCATCTGCATTACTAAGTAGAGAATGGTTGGCACCGGAAAGTGGGACATGTTTGGTTAGACTGTTATGTAAAACACTACACATTTTCTTCATTAATAGTTTTTCCTAGAAGAAGATGATGCCATTATTGTTGCATCTGTAATCTCATGCCAAATCATTTACACATAATAAACTTATAAAATTTACTGTACTACTATTACCCAACATTTGAATACAGCATCGCGGTCTGTTTAAGAACACGCAATTCGTTGCCCAATCAAAATCTGCCATACAACATATAATTTTTATTTTTAAATAATTAAAAATCACAGATTTGATATTTTATGGTAATTCTCATGTTCCATCTATAATAAATACACATTGCCATATTTTATTTTATTTTTAATTTTAGGACTTGATTATGTAATTTTTTTATTTCAATTTTTTATCCCTTAGTGCCAAGGTAGTAGAGATATTTTGTTTGGGCACGAGATTTAAGAAATTAATGTGTAAATGGTTAAAGTAGATAGAGTAAAATAAGAAATAGAAAAGTATAAGAGAGTAAAGTAAGAGAGATAATAAATTTTTTTGCCAAAAAAGAGAAATGACACAACTAACTTGGGACGGATTATATTATTTTCATGAATTTTAATTTGTTAATGCATAAATTTACTTTAATTGAAAATCATAAATAAAAAATAATTAGAAAAAATTAAGAAACAAGAAAAAAATACTAGGTGAATACTTCTTATTGGCCAAGATTTATAAGTACTACTCCATTAGGCAATGCTCAGAAGTCAATGACACATGAATTTAACTTTTTAGTGCTCAAGATTAGTTGAAAAATACAAACAAATAAATAGCAATAAAATTAGTATAGTGTATTTGTATTTCTTTTTAATTCTAGCTACAAAGTATATTAAAGTTTCAACTTATAGTTTATTGGGGTAAAAAAAGCAATTAAATAAAGATAAAAGGGAAAGGGTAAAAAGAAAGAATACATCTCTCTTCTCTTTCTCTCTCTAGAACTTTTAATGGCGAATGATGCCACCACCACAGCTTAAAGTTTCCATCACAGTCTTATGCTTCTTCTTCAACCAACTAGAAAGTTAGGGTTTCAACTTCACTTTTCTGTTGGTGGTGTTTTTTGCCAGTTTTTCAAGCAATTTATGGTCCGCACGGAGCCAATTTTCGCTTGCTTGTTTTGATGCGGTTGACGACGGAGTCACGCGGTGCACGATTTTCTGGATTGAATTTTCAGGTAAGGTTCCTTGACTCTGTTGCTGGGAAATCTCGATTTTAGAGGAAAATCGTGGTGTAGGATCAATTGATGCGTTCGATTATGATGCTCGTGATTGAACTTCTATACATTTTGAATACTGAGTTCAGAGATATATAACTATTTGTATTGTGAAATTTTAGTTATTTGTGCGATTGTTGAAGATCCTTTTCCATATTGGTAGTCTGTACAGTAGTGGGGGCAGTTGCTGCGTTTGGTCATTTGGTTATTTTCAGTTTTATGTGATACGCAATAAATTTCTTGACTTCTCTCTCCTCTTCCTGTTTGATGCTAGTAAAATTAATCTATTTGCAACTCTTTTGAGTTAATATTTTTATTTCTTTTTTACTTCCGATCAAATTTGCTTTTCTTAGGTGTATTTGGCTCATTTACCAGTTGGATTTACTTTAATTGTGGAGATTTTTGCTCGAAGTTAAATAGGCTAGTTTTCCAAAAATATGGATTTGTTTTTAAACGTGTGATTTATAATCATATTCATTATTTTGATGTTTCTTACTAATAGATAGAGTTTACCTTTTTGACTGATTACGTTTAATTTGTCTCTCTATCCAGCGCTCCAATGGTTATGGTTTCTGTCTGTGATCTGAGGATTCAATTCCGTAACTGACCAGTTGGAAGCTTACTGTCGAGTAAATAGAATTATATTACCCATTAGGTTTGTAGCTGGTACACGATTCTGATAAAGAGGCCTATACTCTTGAGAGTTCGAATCCATATCTGATGATTTGGAAGCTTGCTGTCGAGTAAATAGAACTATATAGCACATTAGGTTTGTAACTGTTACACGACTCTGACAGAGAGGGTTAAAATAGATGGAATCTGCTAAACGTTGGTTTGGGAAATTCCGACCAAAAGAGAAACATAAGACTTCAAGCAAGAAGACAGAACCCACACCATACGGGAAAGAATGTTCAAAAACACCATTGAATGATGAAACTCCTTCAAATGCTACTCAGCAGAAAGTAGCTGCTGCGAAGCAATATATCGAAAAACACTACAAGGAGCAGATGAAGAGTCTGGAGGAACGGAGAGAGAGGTATGATTTCTTTTCTCTCAGTTGATTGGCCGTGGAGATTTTTGTTTCAGAAAGTCACTTTTTTTAGGATCTTCACTAAACTAACTGGCCAACAGCCTCTGACAGAAGCTCCTCCATTTCTTATTAAGTATTTTCAGGATGAGTGTTTCATGATTGAATTTTATCGAGATTTTCCTTGCTGATAGTCTTACAAAGTATTAACCTTTTTCTCTTTATAGCCTTGTGCCCCTTCAGGGACGAGTATAATATATAAAGTTGTTTTGGTATGAATGCCCTTTAGCCAATAAAAACATATATTGTCCATTAAAAGATGAAGAAATTAGTTAGGTTAAAATCTGTTCATTCAGTCCATTTTATCATTTAAACTATGTTTCATGCTGCAGTATCTCCTTCTGTCACCTTTAACTATGAAAATATTTCACAATCCTTAGTTTTCTTATGTTGTTGCAAATCTATTAGTATTTCTTACTGAATAGAATAAATAGTTGTGATGGATCTTTATTTTTCTGTATTACAACCTTTAACTAATAATATTGTGTTTTTGCAGGCGTAATGTACTGGAGAGAAAGCTGGCTGATGCTGAAGTTACTGAAGAAGAACAAAACAACCTTTTGAAACATCTTGAGAAAAAAGAAACAGAATACATGCACCTTCAAAGGCATAAAATGGGTGCTGATGATTTTGAGCCATTAACAATGATAGGAAAGGGTGCTTTTGGGGAGGTTATCTCTCTCTCTCTGAGTTTCTATTTGTATAACTGTTCATGAAAAATAGTTTATTGCATCATATGTTTGTTGATTGGTTCATATAGAAGGATGACATAGGCCACTTAAAATTGACTGTCAGGTTTTAGATGCCCATTGAACAATATTTGCTTGATTACTCCATAAATGACACAGCAAAAGAAGTATGAGTACATACAGTATTTGCCATTAGAAGTTGCTACTTCTGTGTTTGTGTGTGTTGGCCTAGCGGTTGAGCAGTTAGTGCCTGGGTCCAAAGGTTTTAGTTCAAGGCCACCGTCTTTAAATAGTGTCGCAACCAAAAATAAATTTGCTCCTGCTTGAATGGAAACCCCCCCCCCCCCATATTTGGCATGTCAAACAAGATCAGTTATGTAGTATATTCTTCAATAGGCAGAAATAGGGTGTTGTTTCTGTCCAGCCAAGATGCTAATATTGATAGCAATAGTTTTAGTATTTCTTTTGCATGATATCTAACTTGAAATGTGTCCTGATGCAGGTTAGGTTATGCCGGGAGAAATCAACTGGCCATGTATATGCCATGAAAAAGCTTAAGAAGTCAGAAATGCTTCGTAGGGGTCAGGTAGTAATCAGTATTTACCATTAAAAAGTTGGCAATTTTCTAAGATGATTTGTGGACTAACTGCTATTGCTTATTCTTGTTCTGTTTGTTTAGGTGGAACATGTTAAAGCAGAAAGGAACCTACTTGCAGAAGTTGACAGCAATTGCATTGTCAAGCTTTATTGTTCTTTCCAAGATGAAGAGTATCTATACCTAATAATGGAATACCTGCCTGGTGGTGACATGATGACTCTGCTGATGCGTAAAGACATATTAACAGAAGATGAAGCCAGATTTTATGTTGGGGAAACAATACTCGCAATTGAGTCTATTCACAAGCATAATTATGTTCATAGGTTTGTGATAATTTTTGTATGGTTCTATGGCTACTTATTATGATATTTAATGTTATTTATACTTGCAGAGATATCAAGCCTGATAACTTGCTTCTTGACCGACATGGGCACATGAAGCTGTCAGATTTTGGATTATGTAAGCCTCTAGATTGCAGTAATATTCAAGAAAAGGACTTTACTGTAGGAAATAACTACAGTGGATCTCTTCAAAGTGATGGCCGCCCTGCAGCACCAAAGCGCACTCAACAAGAGCAACTACAACACTGGCAGAGGAATAGGAGGATGCTGGTAAGAATCCTATCACAATATGGTTCCATTCTATCTTTATTTCCCAGTTGAGGGCATCTATAGTCTTGTACCGATGACAGCGAAAGATTCTTGCTATGCTATAAAGCATCTCTTTGTCCACAATAACTGAGTGTAAAAAGCTGGAATTGTTTATCAATCTTTCTTCATTCTAATTTATTCCATACTCCATTTAAAAGATTATTAATTACCTTTCCCAAATAATTTGCATAAATAACACATGTGTGAACCTAGCTGGAATGACGGAAGTTATGTAATAAAGTTTATATGTAGTATATGGCAGATGTAGTGATAGATCTTCCCTCCCACTTTTCTGAATATTGAAATGTTGCTGATTGCATCTCTCAGTCCATCTCTCAGTCCTTTCGCTAAATAGTTGAGACCCTTTTACTCAATTCAGCCTGGGTGCAAAAAGCCCATGGCCTGAATCCTAATCCTAATCAAACTAAACAACAAAAATTAACGAGTAAAGAAGTAAACTGATAAAATCTGTGTGCGCCCTAATGTGAGACTCCTGCTCATAAACTAAATCTCGGACAATAGTTGCTTACGCTGTGGCTTGAATTCAGTTGTGCTTGTATCTCCTTATGTATTTTTCTGTAGGCTTATTCAACTGTTGGCACGCCTGATTATATTGCTCCAGAAGTTCTGCTTAAGAAAGGATATGGAATGGAATGTGATTGGTATGTTTGCTTATCTATATTGTTCCTTTCTTCTTGCAACATTTGTTTTTCAAGTTAATTCTACTGGAAAATTTGTTTGTGGTAGGTGGTCCCTTGGCGCTATCATGTATGAGATGCTGGTAGGATATCCACCATTTTATTCAGATGAGCCAATGTCAACATGCAGAAAGGTAAATTTGTCTGAGCACTGGCCATTCTGTATTTTAATTACTTTGTGGAATTCAAAATATCACATCCGAAACCAACGCCTCTCATTTCCAGCTGCATAAGTTCATACAGCATCATCACTCTTGTACTCTTGTATATTACTTTATCTGCTTGATCAGTGTCTTGATCTCGATGGTTTCTCTTTTATTTCCGGTGTAGATTGTGAACTGGAGAACTCATCTTAAGTTCCCCGAAGAGGCAAAGATATCACCAGAAGCCAAGGATCTTATATGTAAACTGTTATGTAATGTAGAGAAAAGGCTTGGGACGAGGGGAGCTGATGAAATAAAGGTGCTTATGATGTGTCTAAGTTCATATAATATTTAATTGTAATATCACAAACTATCAAGTTAACTTCTTCATGGCCTTCCCAGGCTCACCGATGGTTCAAGGGTATTGAGTGGGACAAGTTATATGAAATGAAAGCTGCATTCATTCCAGAAGTTAATGGTGAACTGGATACTCAAAACTTTGAGAAGTTTGACGAGGTTGTATTATTCACTCATGTAGTAGTTAAGCTTTTGTTATTTTTCCTGTGTTGTAATACTACTGTCTTTTGCAGTCTGATAATCAAGTCACATCAAGCGCAAAATCAGGTCCCTGGAGGAAGGTTAGTGAATCCCGCTATGAACAACTGTTTCTAGCAGTTTGATTTTAATTTCTGTGATGTTGATTTGCTCACCGACTCTTTCGACTCCCCTTTTGCTACTAAAATCAAGAACTCATTTTGGCATGCTCTATAATTGGTGATGTGAAGTTATCTTTCATGCTGCAGATGCTTCCTTCCAAGGATGTAAACTTCATGGGCTATACTTACAAGAACTTTGAAATTGTGAATGAACACGAGGTTCCTGGCGTAGGTATGCTGTTGCTCTTCTATTTTTTTTACCAATATTACTAGATATGTCCATATAGTCCGAAATTGAAGGTGGTGAGTCTTTTCTGCTTTTGTTCATGAAAAATAAGATAGGAGCAGTGTTTATGAGATCATCAATAGGCAATTTACATAACACAGAAATATCAAGGTTCAGGGTCTTGGCCAAAAAATTCGAGCCTGATTGACACGAACCGAGTAGCCCACTAGGATTGTTTCAGACCAAGTGGGTTGGTCCCATTAACATCCCTTCTTATTATCATTCATCAACCCTTACTCCAAAACTCTTAAACCAATTATAAATGCATTTGCCATTTCACTCTTGTTATCATGTTGAATTATCATTACACATCTATTACCTTGTGTTGTTTCTTTCCTTGAATACGGAATTAACAATTGTAGACTAATGCATTACTTCCGTTCTTTCTATTGCCAGCCGAACTGAGGAAGAAGAGCACCAAACCCAAAAGACCTACCGTCAAATCCCTATTCAGTACAATTCTTTTCATCTTCTCTCCGTTACTGTTCGGACAATCATTCTCTCCGTTGTTATAATCCTATTACCACCTTTGACAGATGAGGAGTCAGATTCAGAATCCAATCAATCTGCACTGGGA
Organism: Salvia splendens; assembly: GCF_004379255.2. NCBI lineage: Eukaryota > Viridiplantae > Streptophyta > Magnoliopsida > Lamiales > Lamiaceae > Salvia > Salvia splendens. The sequence continues at coordinate 22,778,044 of NC_056049.1, forward strand.
AGCTTTCTAAATTTGTTACCTGAGAATGCAGAAGTCTCGAAACCAGGTGAATCCTAATATTTGACAAATTTGTTACATCTGACGACTACTCTAGTAAAGCTTTAAAAACGAGGTTTACAATTCGTTTCAAATGTTAGAATTTGTTGTGGGGCTGTTTTCATCTGTGGTTGTGCTGTGAAGGCAGGTTTCCCCATGTATATGTGAGGCTGTGTAAAGTATGCCCTTGGTTGTATATAGCCTTTTTTTCATAGATGATATGTGTAATTTATATTTTCACTGTCGTTGGTCAGTGTAATTGTTGGATTCATTGTCGATTTAGTTGAACAAATGAAAATGAGAACATTGGTGTTGAATTATCAGTTTGAAAATTTCCACAACGAAATACATCATTTTGGCTAAATTTCAAGATTCTTGACCAAATGAAGTAGTAGACTAGTAGTATACTATAATTTCTGGTATCATCATCGGTTTTGAAGAATTGGGACATATTAGAACTCAATAATCCATTCTAGTTTTTAAGTTGAGTGGATTTCAATACTTTTAGAATATGAATTTTGCTTATTCAACGCTCTTGAAATCGCATTAAAATGTTGTTTGGAGTAAACTGTAACAGCTTTTTAACATGAATTTATGTTATTAGTAATCAACGCATAAATGTTCGCATTTTATTCATAATGTAATTTTTTTTAAAATGTTGTTTGAAGTTACATAAATGTATAAAATCGTAACCTTGGATATATAGCACGCTTGCACGGGTGAGAATTGTAGAATATCAGAAATTGAGGTTACATACCGATTAATTAAAATTTAATACACAAGGTTTGCAAAGAGAAAATTACAAAATAGCCTTCATTATACAAGTTGTCTATAAAATCAAGCCGTTTATATTAATACTAATGCATGCTGAATTTCTTTTTTGATATTTTTATTAATTTAAAAAGATGGTTAGTTTTACATTCACTCCGTGATAGCATGATATTGTATCGTGGCTTGAATGCTCACCTAATCTGTTTCATATACAGAGATGTATGTATAGTTGCAAAAAAATTGATGAATAATACATTCAAAATTCACACAAAAAGTGAATAACCTTGAACACTATATCCCATCTAACCATTTTAGTAGAGTCATTTTACCATTTTAGTACTACGTTCCATTTTAATGGAGTCATTTCTTTTTTTTAGTAAAAGTCAACACATTTCATCTCACTTACTTTTATTTCTCTTACTTTATTATTTCTACTTTTTCTTTTCTCCTACTTTATTATCTTTTTATTTAATACATTATACGCATTTTTCTTAATCTCGGTGCCGAAAGAAATATCTTCACTGCTATGGAATTAGAGAGTATATATATATACACACAATCTACAAAGTTTATTTTATAAGAGAATAATACTAATATGAAGTGTTACCTTTTTAGTGTTATTAAAATGTCCAAATTGTAATGAAAATACATAAATTATTCGAGAATAATTGAAATGAGAAATTAAATTAATTAATTATATAAAAAAACACCAAATATTAGTAGTATATTCCCAGACAGAATTTGTTCTCCTTCTTCTCCTCTGTCGTTGCTCTGTTGTTCCCCTCTTCAGCTTCTCTCATTCCCCACCTTCCATTTCCAATTCCCCTTTTAATAGTACATCTCTGTTGGGTCGTGATACCGCCGATCTCACACACGCACGAACGAGGAAATAAAGCACGCAAACGATATAACGTGGTTCGGTGATAATCCACCTACGTCCACGGAGAAGATGACCGGAATCTTATTGATGGAACTCTCAATACAAGAACTTCACACTCACAATCTATCACTCTAAGCAAACGCTAGCTAGTGCAAGAATTCTCTTCTAATTGTGTGTGTAATCTGTGTTCTGCGTCTCTCACTACTGAGCTCTATCGAGCTATTTATACAAGATGCAATCAAGAAATAAAATCCAACTAACTCTATTTCCCAAAGTTAGTTATAACCGCTGCTCGGCTAAAACCGAACTGCCATTCTTGGTTAGCAACCGAACTGCATTTCTCGGCTATCAACCGAACTGCCATTCTTGGTTATCAACCGAACTGCATTTCTCGGCTATCAACCGAACTGCCTTTCTCGGCTAGCTCAAAGCCGAGCTTTATTTCTTGATCTCTTCTCGGAGCTGCCGAGGCTCCACCACTCGATCACAACCGGACTCAAAGCCGAGCTTCATTTCCGAGCTCAGAAGCCGAGCTCCAGTAGTTTGCATGGACACACTTTCACAAATCTCCACCTTGTCCTTGCAAAACTCCATCAATATCTGGATTCCCTTCTCAATCCTTGTTACAAGCTTCAACACTCCACAATCTCAACCAACTTCAAACAATGTTTGAATTTCGAAGTTGGCAGAGATTTTGTCAACATGTCTGATGCATTTTCTTCGGTAGGAACTTTCACCACATTGATCTTTCCACTTTGAATCTCATCTCTGATGAAGTGTCTCCTCACATCTATATGCTTCGACCTCTCATGGAACATTTGATGTTTTGCTAAACATATAGCCGAGTTGCTGTCACAGTTAATCTTCACTGCTCCCAGCTTCATTCCTAAATCTTCCAAGATTCCTTGCAACCATTTTCCTTCCTTTGCAGCCTCAGTCAGAGAAATATACTCAGCTTCGGTTGTGGACAGTGCAACCACAGACTGCAAATTTGATTTCCAGCTGATTGCTGTGCCATATAGTGTGAAGATGTAACCACTCTGAGACTTTCTGTTGTCTAAGTTAGCCGCATAATCCGAGTCACAGAATCCTTCTAGGACTTCCCTCTCCTCAGACCAAACTCCACCACCAAACTTCAAGCCAACCATGACAGACCCTTTCAGATATTTCAGAATCCACTTTAGTGCTGCCCAGTGATCCCTACCTGGATCAGCCATATATCTGCTTGCAACGCTTATGGTGTGAAAGTGTGTCCATGCAAACTACTGGAGCTCGGCTTCTGAGCTCGGAAATGAAGCTCGGCTTTGAGTCCGGTTGTGATCGAGTGGTGGAGCCTCGGCAGCTCCGAGAAGAGATCAAGAAATAAAGCTCGGCTTTGAGCTAGCCGAGAAAGGCAGTTCGGTTGATAGCCGAGAAATGCAGTTCGGTTGATAACCAAGAATGGCAGTTCGGTTGATAGCCGAGAAATGCAGTTCGGTTGCTAACCAAGAATGGCAGTTCGGTTTTAGCCGAGCAGCGGTTATAACTAACTTTGGGAAATAGAGTTAGTTGGATTTTATTTCTTGATTGCATCTTGTATAAATAGCTCGATAGAGCTCAGTAGTGAGAGACGCAGAACACAGATTACACACACAATTAGAAGAGAATTCTTGCACTAGCTAGCGTTTGCTTAGAGTGATAGATTGTGAGTGTGAAGTTCTTGTATTGAGAGTTCCATCAATAAGATTCCGGTCATCTTCTCCGTGGACGTAGGTGGATTATCACCGAACCACGTTATATCGTTTGCGTGCTTTATTTCCTCGTTCGTGCGTGTGTGAGATCGGCGGTATCACGACCCAACAAGTGGCGCCGTCTGTGGGAAGACTTCCACGATTTGCCGATTGATTGGTTTCTGGGTGAGTTCGTGTCTAGAGGTTCCGTTGTATAAGCTGATCTTGGCGATTGCCCACCGCTCGTTTTGAGAAATGTCTACAGCCAAGTTCGAGGTGGAAAAGTTCACCGGGAGAAACGATTTTGGGCTGTGGAGGCTGAAGATGAAGGCCATCTTGATGCAGCAAGGCCTATGGGATATCTTGAAGAATGAAGGTGACGCTAAAGAAGGCAAACCTGATGCTGATGAAAAGGAGAAGCAAAGGCTTCAAGATATGCAGTATAAGGCTTATAGCACCCTGATCTTGAACCTCACGGACAGGGTGCTAAGGGAAGTTTCCAAGGAGGAGACGGCTGCAGGAGTATGGGGGAAACTTGAGTCATTGTACATGACCAAGTCTCTGGCGAACCGGTTACATTTGAAGCAAAGGCTTCTTGCTTTCAAGTTTTCAGATGGGAAGAGCATTTCTGAACAGCTCGAGGAGTTTGGGAAATGCATAGATGATCTTGAGAATATCGATGAGGTCATTAAAGATGAGGATAAGGCATTGATGTTGCTCAATTCCCTGCCTAAAAGTTATGAGCACTTCAAGGATGCAGTGCTTCTTGGAAGAGAAACCAAGGTCACCTATGAAGAGATTCATTCTGCATTGAAGATGAAGGAATCGCAGAAGGCTAATAACAAACAAACTGATCCAGTAGCTGAGAGTCTGCATGTGAAAAATAATCAGAATAAAAGGGGTTCCAAGAAGAAGTTCCAGAAGAAGGAAGAAGGTGGAGTATGGAAGGAGAAGAGAAGCTGTCACTACTGTAAGAAACCGGGCCATTTAAAGAAGCATTGTTTTGCTTGGAAGAGGAAACAAGAGCAAGAAAAGGCTGGGAACATAGAGACTGCTGATCTGGCTCAGGATGTTGAAGATAATGAAGCTTTGAATATCCACTCAGGGGCCAAGATTGAAGAATGCTGGATCATGGATTCAGGGTGCTCCTTCCACATTTGCTCACACAAATCTTGGTTCCAAGAATTATCAGCTTGGGAAGGATCAGTGATGCTAGGAAATGATCAAGTGTGCAATGTCAAGGGCATTGGGAACATCAGATTGAGGATGAAGGATGGGAGTATGAAGACTCTCACAGAAGTCAGATTCATTCCTCAAATCAAGAGAAATTTAATATCTCTTGGAATGCTAGAGTCAAAAGGGTGCAGATTCAACTCTGGTGATGGGATCCTCACAGTAACAAAAGGCACCAGAATTGTGATGGAGGCCCAGAGAAAGAACAGCCTATACTATTTGCTGGGTGAAACCGTGGTTGATGCTGTGAATCTTGCCCAGACAGAAGACCTGCATCTATGGCATGCCAGGCTTGGACATGTGGGTGAGAAAGGCATAAGAGAGCTGGCTAAACAAGGAGTGATGAAGTTAAGTGCATCAGACAGCCTAAAGAAATGTGAATCTTGCATTCTAGGAAAGGCAAAGAAGCTGCCATTTTCTGGTGGGAAACACACTTCATCAGCCCCATTTGTGTATGCCCACAGTGACTTGTGGGGGCCATCCCAAACTGAATCCATAGGTGGAGGTAAGTATTTCATCTCCATCATAGATGATTACTCAAGAAAAGTGTGGATTTACATTCTAAGAGAGAAGTCCCAAGCTTTTGAAAAATTTAGAGAATGGCATGCTAGATATGAGAATGAAAAGGGCTCAGTGCTTAAATATCTAAGGACTGATAATGGCATGGAGTTTCTGTCTGCGGAGTTTGATAGTTTCTGTAAGGTGAAAGGGATAAGAAGGCATAGGACCGTGCCAAGAAATCCTCAACAGAACGGGCTGGCAGAAAGAATGAATAGGACATTGCTAGAAAGGGTGAGGTGCATGCTATTCTACTCTGGAATGCCAAAGAGATTCTGGGCAGAGGCTGTCTCTACTGCAGCTAATCTGATCAATAAGTGTCCATCATCTGCTTTATCCAATGAGACCCCAGATCAAAGATGGTATGGAAGCCTAGGTGATTACTCAGCCTTGAAGGTGTTTGGGTGTGCTGCTTATGCACACATTAAGCAGAGTAAATTGGAGCCAAGGGCAAAGAAATGTGTGTTGTTGGGATACCAAGATGGGGTAAAAGGATACAGATTGTGGAATTTGGATAGAGAAGGCAGAAATATCATTGTGAGCAGAGATGTGACATTCAATGAAGAGGAGATGCCATTTAAAGATGATGGGAAGCCCTCTGGTGGTGGCAGTAGCTCTGAAATGCAAAACCTTGAGTTTGGTGGAGAATCTGCTGGAACAGACACTGATGAGGATGTTGTGATCACAGGAAATCAAGAAGAAGGTGGAGCAACTAGCTCTCAACATACTCAGAACACAGGTGAGCAGGAGTCACCAGTGCAGCAAGCTGCTGCAGCTCAAGGGGCCAGAAGAAATCCAAGAAGAAATGCAGGCCTACCTAGCAGATTCTCAGATTATGACATGAGCTTCTTTGCTCTATGTGTAGCAGAAGTACTCATGTTTTCAGAACCCTCAACCTATGAAGAAGCCATGAGTTGCAAGGAAAGTCAGAAATGGATCAAGGCCATGGAAGAAGAAATAGAGTCCTTGCTGAAAAATGGGACTTGGATTTTGGTGACTGATCCAGGGACTCAGAAGCTGATCAGTTGCAAATGGCTGTTTAAGAAGAAAGTAGAGGTGGGGGAAGTTGAAAGCATACGGTTTAAGGCAAGGCTGGTTGCTAGAGGATTCACACAAGTAGAGGGTATTGACTACACAGAGGTGTTCTCTCCAGTGGTGAAGCACACTTCCATTCGGATCTTATTGGCCATGACTGCTCATTTCAACTGGGAGCTGCATCAACTTGATGTGAAGACAGCATTTTTGCATGGAGATCTAGAGGAAACGATCTATATGATGCAGCCTAAGGGTTTTGAGAAGCCGGGAGAAGAAAAGAAAGTTTGCTTGTTAAAGAAAAGCCTATATGGGCTCAAGCAAAGCAGCCGGCAGTGGAACAAGAAGTTTCATGAGCAGATGGAATTGATGGCATTTGAGAGATCCAGTTTTGATAGCTGCGTGTATGTCAAGAGAAGTGGAAATCTAATACTGGCCTATCTACTGCTGTATGTGGATGATATTCTGCTGGCAGGATCAAGCAAGAGTGAGCTGCTGTCTGTCAAGGAGGAGTTGAAGCAGAGATTTGATATGAAAGATCTTGGGGAAGCCAAGAGAATCTTGGGTATGGATATTGTCAGGAACAGAAAGAAGAAAGAACTGAAATTGGTTCAGGCTGATTATATCAGAAAGGTGGTAGAAAAATACCAGGTAAGGAGTGAAAAGTCAGTATCCACTCCATTGGCTAGCTGCTTCAAACTCAGTAAAGAACAGATGCCAAAGACAGCTGAAGATAGAGAAGAGATGAGCAGGATACCCTATGCAAATATAGTGGGAAGTGTGATGTACTTGATGATATGTACAAGGCCGGATGTGGCTCATGCCATAAGCGTTGCAAGCAGATATATGGCTGATCCAGGTAGGGATCACTGGGCAGCACTAAAGTGGATTCTGAAATATCTGAAAGGGTCTGTCATGGTTGGCTTGAAGTTTGGTGGTGGAGTTTGGTCTGAGGAGAGGGAAGTCCTAGAAGGATTCTGTGACTCGGATTATGCGGCTAACTTAGACAACAGAAAGTCTCAGAGTGGTTACATCTTCACACTATATGGCACAGCAATCAGCTGGAAATCAAATTTGCAGTCTGTGGTTGCACTGTCCACAACCGAAGCTGAGTATATTTCTCTGACTGAGGCTGCAAAGGAAGGAAAATGGTTGCAAGGAATCTTGGAAGATTTAGGAATGAAGCTGGGAGCAGTGAAGATTAACTGTGACAGCAACTCGGCTATATGTTTAGCAAAACATCAAATGTTCCATGAGAGGTCGAAGCATATAGATGTGAGGAGACACTTCATCAGAGATGAGATTCAAAGTGGAAAGATCAATGTGGTGAAAGTTCCTACCGAAGAAAATGCATCAGACATGTTGACAAAATCTCTGCCAACTTCGAAATTCAAACATTGTTTGAAGTTGGTTGAGATTGTGGAGTGTTGAAGCTTGTAACAAGGATTGAGAAGGGAATCCAGATATTGATGGAGTTTTGCAAGGACAAGGTGGAGATTTGTGAAAGTGTGTCCATGCAAACTACTGGAGCTCGGCTTCTGAGCTCGGAAATGAAGCTCGGCTTTGAGTCCGGTTGTGATCGAGTGGTGGAGCCTCGGCAGCTCCGAGAAGAGATCAAGAAATAAAGCTCGGCTTTGAGCTAGCCGAGAAAGGCAGTTCGGTTGATAGCCGAGAAATGCAGTTCGGTTGATAACCAAGAATGGCAGTTCGGTTGATAGCCGAGAAATGCAGTTCGGTTGCTAACCAAGAATGGCAGTTCGGTTTTAGCCGAGCAGCGGTTATAACTAACTTTGGGAAATAGAGTTAGTTGGATTTTATTTCTTGATTGCATCTTGTATAAATAGCTCGATAGAGCTCAGTAGTGAGAGACGCAGAACACAGATTACACACACAATTAGAAGAGAATTCTTGCACTAGCTAGCGTTTGCTTAGAGTGATAGATTGTGAGTGTGAAGTTCTTGTATTGAGAGTTCCATCAATAAGATTCCGGTCATCTTCTCCGTGGACGTAGGTGGATTATCACCGAACCACGTTATATCGTTTGCGTGCTTTATTTCCTCGTTCGTGCGTGTGTGAGATCGGCGGTATCACGACCCAACATATGGCATGAGCCACATCCGGCCTTGTACATATCATCAAGTACATCACACTTCCCACTATATTTGCATAGGGTATCCTGCTCATCTCTTCTCTATCTTCAGCTGTCTTTGGCATCTGTTCTTTACTGAGTTTGAAGCAGCTAGCCAATGGAGTGGATACTGACTTTTCACTCCTTACCTGGTATTTTTCTACCACCTTTCTGATATAATCAGCCTGAACCAATTTCAGTTCTTTCTTCTTTCTGTTCCTGACAATATCCATACCCAAGATTCTCTTGGCTTCCCCAAGATCTTTCATATCAAATCTCTGCTTCAACTCCTCCTTGACAGACAGCAGCTCACTCTTGCTTGATCCTGCCAGCAGAATATCATCCACATACAGCAGTAGATAGGCCAGTATTAGATTTCCACTTCTCTTGACATACACGCAGCTATCAAAACTGGATCTCTCAAATGCCATCAATTCCATCTGCTCATGAAACTTCTTGTTCCACTGCCGGCTGCTTTGCTTGAGCCCATATAGGCTTTTCTTTAACAAGCAAACTTTCTTTTCTTCTCCCGGCTTCTCAAAACCCTTAGGCTGCATCATATAGATCGTTTCCTCTAGATCTCCATGCAAAAATGCTGTCTTCACATCAAGTTGATGCAGCTCCCAGTTGAAATGAGCAGTCATGGCCAATAAGATCCGAATGGAAGTGTGCTTCACCACTGGAGAGAACACCTCTGTGTAGTCAATACCCTCTACTTGTGTGAATCCTCTAGCAACCAGCCTTGCCTTAAACCGTATGCTTTCAACTTCCCCCACCTCTACTTTCTTCTTAAACAGCCATTTGCAACTGATCAGCTTCTGAGTCCCTGGATCAGTCACCAAAATCCAAGTCCCATTTTTCAGCAAGGACTCTATTTCTTCTTCCATGGCCTTGATCCATTTCTGACTTTCCTTGCAACTCATGGCTTCTTCATAGGTTGAGGGTTCTGAAAACATGAGTACTTCTGCTACACATAGAGCAAAGAAGCTCATGTCATAATCTGAGAATCTGCTAGGTAGGCCTGCATTTCTTCTTGGATTTCTTCTGGCCCCTTGAGCTGCAGCAGCTTGCTGCACTGGTGACTCCTGCTCACCTGTGTTCTGAGTATGTTGAGAGCTAGTTGCTCCACCTTCTTCTTGATTTCCTGTGATCACAACATCCTCATCAGTGTCTGTTCCAGCAGATTCTCCACCAAACTCAAGGTTTTGCATTTCAGAGCTACTGCCACCACCAGAGGGCTTCCCATCATCTTTAAATGGCATCTCCTCTTCATTGAATGTCACATCTCTGCTCACAATGATATTTCTGCCTTCTCTATCCAAATTCCACAATCTGTATCCTTTTACCCCATCTTGGTATCCCAACAACACACATTTCTTTGCCCTTGGCTCCAATTTACTCTGCTTAATGTGTGCATAAGCAGCACACCCAAACACCTTCAAGGCTGAGTAATCACCTAGGCTTCCATACCATCTTTGATCTGGGGTCTCATTGGATAAAGCAGATGATGGACACTTATTGATCAGATTAGCTGCAGTAGAGACAGCCTCTGCCCAGAATCTCTTTGGCATTCCAGAGTAGAATAGCATGCACCTCACCCTTTCTAGCAATGTCCTATTCATTCTTTCTGCCAGCCCGTTCTGTTGAGGATTTCTTGGCACGGTCCTATGCCTTCTTATCCCTTTCACCTTACAGAAACTATCAAACTCCGCAGACAGAAAATCCATGCCATTATCAGTCCTTAGATATTTAAGCACTGAGCCCTTTTCATTCTCATATCTAGCATGCCATTCTCTAAATTTTTCAAAAGCTTGGGACTTCTCTCTTAGAATGTAAATCCACACTTTTCTTGAGTAATCATCTATGATGGAGATGAAATACTTACCTCCACCTATGGATTCAGTTTGGGATGGCCCCCACAAGTCACTGTGGGCATACACAAATGGGGCTGATGAAGTGTGTTTCCCACCAGAAAATGGCAGCTTCTTTGCCTTTCCTAGAATGCAAGATTCACATTTCTTTAGGCTGTCTGATGCACTTAACTTCATCACTCCTTGTTTAGCCAGCTCTCTTATGCCTTTCTCACCCACATGTCCAAGCCTGGCATGCCATAGATGCAGGTCTTCTGTCTGGGCAAGATTCACAGCATCAACCACGGTTTCACCCAGCAAATAGTATAGGCTGTTCTTTCTCTGGGCCTCCATCACAATTCTGGTGCCTTTTGTTACTGTGAGGATCCCATCACCAGAGTTGAATCTGCACCCTTTTGACTCTAGCATTCCAAGAGATATTAAATTTCTCTTGATTTGAGGAATGAATCTGACTTCTGTGAGAGTCTTCATACTCCCATCCTTCATCCTCAATCTGATGTTCCCAATGCCCTTGACATTGCACACTTGATCATTTCCTAGCATCACTGATCCTTCCCAAGCTGATAATTCTTGGAACCAAGATTTGTGTGAGCAAATGTGGAAGGAGCACCCTGAATCCATGATCCAGCATTCTTCAATCTTGGCCCCTGAGTGGATATTCAAAGCTTCATTATCTTCAACATCCTGAGCCAGATCAGCAGTCTCTATGTTCCCAGCCTTTTCTTGCTCTTGTTTCCTCTTCCAAGCAAAACAATGCTTCTTTAAATGGCCCGGTTTCTTACAGTAGTGACAGCTTCTCTTCTCCTTCCATACTCCACCTTCTTCCTTCTTCTGGAACTTCTTCTTGGAACCCCTTTTATTCTGATTATTTTTCACATGCAGACTCTCAGCTACTGGATCAGTTTGTTTGTTATTAGCCTTCTGCGATTCCTTCATCTTCAATGCAGAATGAATCTCTTCATAGGTGACCTTGGTTTCTCTTCCAAGAAGCACTGCATCCTTGAAGTGCTCATAACTTTTAGGCAGGGAATTGAGCAACATCAATGCCTTATCCTCATCTTTAATGACCTCATCGATATTCTCAAGATCATCTATGCATTTCCCAAACTCCTCGAGCTGTTCAGAAATGCTCTTCCCATCTGAAAACTTGAAAGCAAGAAGCCTTTGCTTCAAATGTAACCGGTTCGCCAGAGACTTGGTCATGTACAATGACTCAAGTTTCCCCCATACTCCTGCAGCCGTCTCCTCCTTGGAAACTTCCCTTAGCACCCTGTCCGTGAGGTTCAAGATCAGGGTGCTATAAGCCTTATACTGCATATCTTGAAGCCTTTGCTTCTCCTTTTCATCAGCATCAGGTTTGCCTTCTTTAGCGTCACCTTCATTCTTCAAGATATCCCATAGGCCTTGCTGCATCAAGATGGCCTTCATCTTCAGCCTCCACAGCCCAAAATCGTTTCTCCCGGTGAACTTTTCCACCTCGAACTTGGCTGTAGACATTTCTCAAAACGAGCGGTGGGCAATCGCCAAGATCAGCTTATACAACGGAACCTCTAGACACGAACTCACCCAGAAACCAATCAATCGGCAAATCGTGGAAGTCTTCCCACAGACGGCGCCACTTGTTGGGTCGTGATACCGCCGATCTCACACACGCACGAACGAGGAAATAAAGCACGCAAACGATATAACGTGGTTCGGTGATAATCCACCTACGTCCACGGAGAAGATGACCGGAATCTTATTGATGGAACTCTCAATACAAGAACTTCACACTCACAATCTATCACTCTAAGCAAACGCTAGCTAGTGCAAGAATTCTCTTCTAATTGTGTGTGTAATCTGTGTTCTGCGTCTCTCACTACTGAGCTCTATCGAGCTATTTATACAAGATGCAATCAAGAAATAAAATCCAACTAACTCTATTTCCCAAAGTTAGTTATAACCGCTGCTCGGCTAAAACCGAACTGCCATTCTTGGTTAGCAACCGAACTGCATTTCTCGGCTATCAACCGAACTGCCATTCTTGGTTATCAACCGAACTGCATTTCTCGGCTATCAACCGAACTGCCTTTCTCGGCTAGCTCAAAGCCGAGCTTTATTTCTTGATCTCTTCTCGGAGCTGCCGAGGCTCCACCACTCGATCACAACCGGACTCAAAGCCGAGCTTCATTTCCGAGCTCAGAAGCCGAGCTCCAGTAGTTTGCATGGACACACTTTCACACATCTCCCCACAATTTACACACGGCACATCCCATTTCCGCCCAACATTTATTGCTTCCTCCAAAATTAATCAATTTTCCGTCATCAATTTTTTCCGCCCCACCATGCAATACGAATTCCAGCCCCTTTCCGTCTTCATAGTCCCTGATGTTGACTTTCTTTATCTGAATATGTAGAAAACAGTCTCTTTTTTCATGGCTTTTCTGATCCTTTTTTAACCCCTTAATTTTTTGATTCAACCAATCCATTCGCCACATTTTTGGAAAATCATCTACTGGGTGCATTTTTTGAATGAATTCGGTTGGGTTTCCTTTATCATCTAGTTTAATGGGGTTTGAAATGGATCTGAAGGGAATTCCATTGAAATTTGAGATTTTCTTCATTTTGATTGTAAATGCCTGAGATTTCTTGATTGCCTCTATTTGTTAGTTTCGTTTTTCAATTCACCATTTGGAAAATTAAGAATGGATCATGTCATTGGAGGAAAGTTTAAGCTGGGGAGGAAGATTGGTGGGGGATCTTTTGGGGAGCTTTATTTGGGTAATTTCTGATATTTTCTTTGATAAAAATTTATTCTTTTGCTTAATGTTGATTGGCATTGTAAGTTTATAACATTAACATTGTTATGTTTTGCATTTTTCTTTCAGGAACACATACACAAACTGGCGAAGAAGTTGCCGTGAAGCTGGTGAGTAATTTCCCTTTTAAAGGAGAGGCTTTTTAATTTGTAATATGATCAATGGTGTGTATTTTAAATGTGCTTCTATCCTATAAATTTCAATTTAGATGGTCTGTGTATAATTTTTGAAATTTGATGCATCTGTGATCTATTTTATGTATATTTCAGGAATCTGTTAAGACGAAACACCCGCAGCTTTATTATGAATCGAAGTTGTATATGCTTCTTCGTGGCGGAAGTGAGTTTTTCCCATGGTTAGTTCTTGGTGGTGTGATAGCTTAAAAGCAAGTTCATTAATCTGTAGTTTGTTTTATGAAGCTGGGGTTCCGGAGCTTAGATGGTTCGGAGTTGAAGGAGAGTACAATGCCATGGTTATTGATCTTCTTGGGCCAAGCTTGGAAGATTTGTTTAACTATTGCAATAGGAAAATGTCACTGAAAACTGTTCTCATGCTTGCTGATCAATTGGTAAGTTTGGATCATTGCAGAAGTGTTTTTATCAGGTTGTTTTCAGGTGTTTTATGGTCATCACCTCGTTTTAATCGTAGATTAATAGAGTGGAGTTCATGCACTCGAGAGGTTTTCTTCACCGTGATATAAAGCCAGATAACTTTTTAATGGGCTTGGGACGCAAAGCGAATCAGGTAGTGATGGTTTTATTTTTGGTTGAATTTGCATAGCTAATTAGCTATTACTCTATTCAAGTTAGTCTGTCCATTTGAGTAAAAAAACTGAAGAAGCAATGATATAATCTAGCATACCTTGAGCCTCTGTAACTCGACGTATTGTTACCTTTGTAACAGGTATACATTATTGACTTTGGCCTTGCAAAGAAATACAGAGATCTTCACACTCACAGGCACATACCATACAGGTGTTTACTACTTGATCAACATTCTCTCGTTTGTCTAATTTAACTCAAAAGAAATTAAATTTGTTTTTCTTTGCCTTCTGGCTTGTAAAGTGTGGCATGTAGGGGTTTAATCTTCTCCGGTGTAATTGTGATGCTTACATACCTCGATGCTTACATACCTCGATCAATGAATAGTTCCTCTCTCTCTGTTGTACAGGGAAAACAAAAATCTTACCGGCACAGCTCGTTATGCTAGTGTTAACACTCATCTTGGAGTTGGTGAGTAGAGTCCACAATTACATACCATCCTGCTTTATGGAGTACTTATTTTTATATTTGGAAGGGTATAGGAAGAAAGTTCGAGGACATCTTCGTTTTACTTAAATTCCGTATCTGATTTCTTGCTACAGAGCAAAGTAGAAGGGATGATTTAGAGTCTCTTGGCTATGTCCTCATGTATTTTCTCCGGGGAAGGTTGAGAAGAACAGCTTTTGGATTTTCGATCATTCTTCTTTAGCCAGCCAGCAAACACGATCCTAAACTTTTTCTGGTTGAAATTTATTTTTGTAGTCTTCCCTGGCAAGGACTGAAAGCTGGCACAAAGAAGCAGAAATACGATAGAATCAGTGAGAAGAAGATGCTTACATCGATGGAAGTATGGCACCTTGTTAAACCTGGTTAACTCTATCGCTTTTTTCCTAAACATGAATTTATCTGATTGTGTATTTTTTTGGCAGGCGCTTTGTAAATCTTACCCGTCTGAGTTTCTCTCATACTTTCATTATTGCCGATCATTGAGATTTGAAGACAAGCCTGATTATTCATATCTAAAAAGAATTTTCCGAGACCTATTTATTCGAGAAGGTAATATGACCTTTTATGCTCTGGGGATTGAATATTATCTGCTGTTAAGATTCTCTGTTGATGATTATACTAATGGAGCAGGTTATCAGTTTGATTATGTGTTTGACTGGACCATATTGAAATACCCACAAATCGGATCCAGCTCTCAATCACGAGTAAGTATTCACTACGACATTTTTTCCTGCAACAAGCTAATTTACAGTGATAGTAGCTCGAATTCTTAAATGATTTCTTTCTGTCTGCAGCCAACCGGAAGACCACCTACAAATGCTGGACCATCTTCAGAAAGAGTGGAAAAGACACCAGGTCTGTAAGGGCTTTCGATCACCTCATGTTTCGTGACGTGCCTTTATAAAAACTATAGGCCTAATACAAATATCAATCAGTTGAAAAAAGAAAATCGAGTCTTGTACTCATAGACCCTGAAACTGCTAGTCCATAGGCGTAACCACATAAATATATTATCCCCATGACTAATTAAACGAAACCTGCCTTATTGAAGCGTCTCTGTAGTCGCGAGTCTAAATTACATTTGGCCGAAAGGCTGTGCATTGTTTGACAATCAACCCTAAAATAGTTGCTGATTATAGCCCCACACACATCACGAACGTAGCTAGATGTTTAAACTGAAATCAACTCAATCATACTCCTTGGCTGACGAATAGCTTCCAAAAATTGATGATAGTGAAACAAGAAGTTCGAGAGAGACTTTCTGGTGCTGTTGAAGCATTCTCCAGAAGAAACGACGCTAGTCATGGAGATCACGCAAGGCACAAATCTTCAGATGATGTTCCATCATCTAAAGAAGTGGTAGGCACAAATAATCCATGAAAATTATCCAGCTCATTTATATCTTTCTATCTGTTTTCGTTTTATTTAACGATCTGTTGTTGATCCCTCGCTCAGCAAGCTGATACTGCAAAAGGGCGAATATCCCGGCCTAGCACCTCAAAGAGGGCAGTGGCATCAAGCGGCCGACCCAGCACTTCTGGCGGCCGCCTGACCACCACTCAAAGACTACAGCCGGGATTCGAGTCCAAAACGTCGTCCTTCACCCGTGCTGGTGCTACAAGAGGAGGCGGTCGAGATGAAACTCTGAGAAGCTTCGAGCTGTTGACAATTGGCACGGGGAAAAGGAAATAGTGGAAACATCGTAGCTCTACACAGTTTTGTTCGGAGACCAAGAACGCGGGATGGTGGCTACGGCCGGCTCAACCTATCTCACACATGTTCATGGCTTGGGATCCCAAATCCCATTTGCAGTGCATTGCTGGGCAGAACAGTAAAGTCATTGATATTCCATGTCCATCTCTCTCTCACCTTTATTTCTTTATTTGTTTAGTCATATACATATTGCCCATGTAACACATCTAGATGACTATATATGTTGACATGGGAATTATTTATATATGTAACATTCACTTCATTCATTTTAGTGGCTAAGAAAAAAAAATTGAAACAAATGTGTAAAGACCAGTCTGTTATTTTGCATTAATGTTACACTGCTTCAGTGAAGGATTCAGATTTTTGTGAATGGAGAAAACACAGATGTGTTTGCTGGCTTCATTTATTTATTTATTTTTTTAATTTGAAATTTTAAATGATGACGTTTGAATTATTGCTCGAATTCAAATGCTATGTCAATTTTGGAATGCCAATATATTTACAGAAATATAAAAGTTGACTTACTGTAAATTTGTAAAACATATTCAAGTTGTTTAAAATTATTGGTATACATGTCAAAATAAAAAACATGATTTAATCAGTATTATTATTATAGCAAGTTCATTCTTATAAAATTTTTATCTTTACGGCAGACAAAATATTTTGTATCTAATAATCCTTAAAATTATGTTAAATTTTATTTATTTTGTATTTTATTCGTCTCATTCAATATGTGACTTTTTTGTTTAAAATTTTGTTCCAATCAAGATGCTTATTTTCAAATTTTACAAAAACTTATATCTTCTATTTATTCATTAAAACACTCAACTAATTTTTTCTTAACAGTAATTTAATATACTCAATAATTTCACCTAAATGATTTCGTATCGTTTTTTAATATGTAGTAGTCAAATGAAATAGAGAATTATGTACTTATTACACCTAATATTTAGTATATTCACTCAATTTCCAAGAAATAGACACATTAGTTTTGATAAGAGTGTGGTGAACTTATTAGAAAATGTCACACTAAGTGATAATATATGTGAAGTAAATAATGGACTTTATGGTAAAATGATAAATAAATTAATATATTACAAATAATATATCATGAGATACTGTTTATTAACGAAAATATATTAATTGTTGTGAACATATCAAATGACAAGCAAATTACAAGTACAATGATTTTAGGAGCTGAAGGAATAGTGATGTGTAATTTTCGAGCTTTTATATTAATGGATTATTAACACACAAGTTTAATAAAATAGCTCTAATATTACAATCTATCTGCAAGAGTACAGAGTCGACTGTAGTACTTCGAGTGTCGAACCACAGGGAGGCATAGGTTATTTAACAAGAATTGACAAAATTAATAAACTAAATTTACAAACTAAGGTATGAAAATGGAGAAAGATGTTACTCCAAGTTGCTCACGAGGCTTGTATTATTCTACACCTTTAACAATGAAACATACGAAGGGATTAAAACATCAACCTAATCGCGTGCACTGAACATGTTTGCGACGTATAATTCACAGTCAGCTGAACACTTGTTCCATGAATTAATTTTCAATGATATTAAATTCCTGCGGAAGCGCGGGAATAAAAGATCATCTACTATAGTCACCTACTTAATCCACTATCAAATTATCCTCTGAACAATTCTAATTCGATAGCAATCCAACAATCAATCATTCCTAAACTATGTTAAAGAGACAATAGCAGAGGAATTAACATCACTACGTTATTAGCCAAAAACATAGTGAATAAATATTGAGCACATTGTTGAACACAAACATATGATTTCAAAGGTGTAGAACATCTTTACAAATCCTAGATTACAACTTGGAGTAACATAGAGAGCTTAGCCTAGAAACATGGTGAAATATGCAATAAAAACCGTAGGAAGCTTGCTCTCGTTGAGTGAAATTGGGATATGGAGATGGATCGTCGGAATGTTGGACGAAATTTCTTCCTCTCGTTCTTCCTCCTCTCTTTCTCCCTTTCCTCTCTCCTTTTCCTCCCTGAATTCGTCCACCCAACTCTCTCTGTCTACTCTAATTAATTCTGGCACCCCCCATCCCATCACTCTCTCTCTCCAACCTTTTTTCTTTCTCCCCCAACTGCCGTCCCATCCGTCTCCTTTTTCTTTTCTTTTCTCAGCAAACGGCTTCACAAAAACTGCAATATTGCAGTTACGTAACATTCACCCGGCCGGGTCCATTATTAGGCCTAAAATTCACCCGGCCGGGTGGCCAATTTTGAGAGCTTTCTGTCCTCTCGCTGCCTTCCAGAAATCACCCAGCCGGGTACATTATTGGGCATGAAATTCACCCGGCCGGGTGACCACTTTTGAGAGCTTTCTGCACAGCTTTTCACCCTCCGAGCTTCATTCTTTGTTTCACCATTTACTCCTCTTCCTACACCACAAAACATACTTTTGCAAGCATCAAACTATATAAATAATGTAAAGTTAGGGGAATAAAAATGTATAATTTGATTCACATCAAATACCCCCAAACTTATTTGCTTGCTCGTCCTCGAGCAAGATCACATCCAACACAAAACTTTAACGCTCAGCTCACAAAAGTTTTTCCAAAAGTTTTCATAAGAGTGAATCACATAAAGACATGAATGACAAAGTCTAAACCCCTAACAATTCCAATCAAGATTTCTCACTCTCATGAACCATCACTTATCAACTTGGAACTTCAAGTCAAGGTGCATTTCAAAGTAAGTCCAAGCATAGGATCATACAACTCAAACCGTCATCATTGACTCATCAAGCATTACTTACCACATAGACTCGCGGATTTCAAATCAAACTTCATTAACTCTACCAAGTTATTTATAAAACATCCATAAGCATCAACAATAAGGTCCAAGGTCTTAATTCAAGGTTGTAATGGGGCTAGGGATGAGGTAGGATAAATATGGATAGTGAGCTCAAAAGCTACACATTTGAGTGCCAAATTCTTCCCTCCTACAACTTCCTTCCAAAGATCAAACAACAAAATTTTACAACCAAACTCTCACTCCCCCAAACTTGAGATCAAATCTAGACAAGATTACATATTACACAAATAGAAACTCTTACTTTATTTCACAAATTTTTTCTTCTTTTTTTTTTCTTTTGATAAAGACCTCGACTTTTGCAAATTTGGAGGTCGTCTTTTTTTTTCTCTAAGAACTTCATTCTTTTCACATATACATTACATCACGTCTAAAAATGTCTACACTTTACAATTCACCACACAACACTCAACACTCAACCACCAAAGCTCAGACTTGTTTTTAGCACCCAAATAGTAGCAAGGTCTAATAATGAGGCTAAAAGGAGGCTTATTTAAGTAGCTAAGTGATTGGCTAAGTGTTTACACAAACGATAGAGAATTAGGCTCAAAGTGGCTTCTAGGGGATCATGTATAGGACTAGGCATGTGATTATTTGGTCATAGAGTTCATCCTAGTGTCTTATCCTCCCATATTGTTGACACAAATGAACGAAAGCACTTCACTCGATAAAGCAAATCAACCCAAGATAATTTCCACAAGACATGTGATTTTCATACTCTCCTCAACTCAAGAAATCGATTGTAATCACAACATGCTTTTTCAAATAGATTCATGCACAAATTCCATTCATCCTAGGCTTCAAAGATCAAGTAAAATCAAATAAGATTTCCCAACCAGAAAGCCGAAGATAAAGCATGCACCCGTCAATTACATGATTCACAACACTTTAGCATGCAATACACCCAAAAAACATGCATAATGCATAAAAATCATTCAACTTCAAACAACCCCCCCAAACTTGAATGCTTCATTGTCCTCAATGCAAGCAAGAAAGAACGTAAAAAGTAAAGGGAAAGAATACTCCCCCAAACTTGGCATGATATCCATAGTGCATTCGGGTGGGAGGGCGGGTGTATATTCCTTTGTGGGTGTACTTCCTCATAAGCTCGAATGTGAATCATATCTCCATGTTGCTCCTACAAAAAGAAAAATTAAAACAACAAAAAGAAAACAAAATACTCAATTCATAAAAATACATCGAAGGAAAGAATTGAGCGAACAAAACCCTCGATTTATTAAGAGAAAAAAAAAACTAAAAACTCATTGGGTTGCCTCCCAACTAGCGCCTTTGTTTAAAGTCGTTGGCTCGACTTAGCCTTCTAGCTACAACTCTGAAACAAGGAAATAAAAAGTTAGAAAACTATACAAAAATAAAAAACAAAAAGAATCCTAAATTAAATAACCAGTTGCCTCCCCGGCAACGGCGCCAAAACTTGATGTGTAATTTTCAAGTTTTAATATCAAGTGTATTATCACACAAGTCTATTTAATAAACTCTAATATTACAGCAATACTGCAAGAATACAGTGTCGATTGTAATACTTCGAGTGTCGATCCACAGGGAAGGTATAGATTAGTTAACTCCAAAATTAAGAAAACACATAAAAGAAAGTATTTTGTTTTGAAGATTTTGATTTCCAAAAGTTGATGACAAACGCAACTACAAGTTAACTAAGGGAAACTTTTCAAATAGGAGAAAGTCGTCACTCCAAGTTGCTCACGAGGCTTGTATTATTCTACACCTTTAACAACGAAACATACGAAGGGATTAAAACATCAACCTAATCGCGTGCACTGAACATGTTTGCGACGTATAATTCACAGTCAGCTGAACACTTGTTCCATGAATTAATTTTCAATGATATTAAATTCCTGCGGAAGCGCGGGAATAAAAGATCATCTACTATAGTCACCTACTTAATCCACTATCAAATTATCCTCTGAACAATTCTAATTCGATAGCAATCCAACAATCAATCATTCCTAAACTATGTTAAAGAGACAATAGCAGAGGAATTAACATCACTACGTTATTAGCCAAAAACATAGTGAATAAATATTGAGCACATTGTTGAACACAAACATATGATTTCAAAGGTGTAGAACATCTTTACAAATCCTAGATTACAACTTGGAGTAACATAAAGAGCTTAGCCTAGAAACATGGTGAAATATGCAATAAAAACCGTAGGAAGCTTGCTCTCGTTGAGTGAAATTGGGATATGGAGATGGATCGTCGGAATGTTGGACGAAATTTCTTCCTCTCGTTCTTCCTCCTCTCTTTCTCCCTTTCCTCTCTCCTTTTCCTCCCTGAATTCGTCCACCCAACTCTCTCTGTCTACTCTAATTAATTCTGGCACCCCCCATCCCATCACTCTCTCTCTCCAACCTTTTTTCTTTCTCCCCCAACTGCCGTCCCATCCGTCTCCTTTTTCTTTTCTTTTCTCAGCAAACGGCTTCACAAAAACTGCAATATTGCAGTTACGTAACATTCACCCGGCCGGGTCCATTATTAGGCCTAAAATTCACCCGGCCGGGTGGCCAATTTTGAGAGCTTTCTGTCCTCTCGCTGCCTTCCAGAAATCACCCAGCCGGGTACATTATTGGGCATGAAATTCACCCGGCCGGGTGACCACTTTTGAGAGCTTTCTGCACAGCTTTTCACCCTCCGAGCTTTATTCTTTGTTTCACCATTTACTCCTCTTCCTACACCACAAAACATACTTTTGCAAGCATCAAACTATATAAATAATGTAAAGTTAGGGGAATAAAAATGTATAATTTGATTCACATCAAATAGTATTAGTAATGAAGTTTATTTGAATATAAGAGCATCTCCAGTGGGCGGATGTCCCACTCGGACATCTACTAAGACTTCCCAAAAACACCTCCTGCCACGTCACTAGGACTTCTCATCCCACTGCCACGTCACTAGGACATCCCCTTCACAATCCGCCCTTCCCATCGCCCTTCCCACTAGGACTTCCCGCAATAAAAAAAAATCACAAATTCACAAATATACGTAACGGAATTATAATTTTGACACGGAATACGGGAAAATTGCAAATGCTTCATTAAAAAAAATTACATAAAAAAAAGAAAAAAATTAAGTGCAACGAGCCGTATATATAGAGTTTTTTAAAAAAAAAATTTAATACCGGACGTCCGACCCACACCACAATGGCGGACGTCCGCCCGCCCGTCGCCCGCACGTCCGAGGACATCCGACGTCCTTACGGGACGTCCGTATCCTACCTTCCACGCCACAATGGCGGACGTCCCGGTCGCCCGTCACGGATGTCCGACCGGACGTCCGCCATTGGAGATGCTCTAAGAGCATCAGGCATCAGCAATAGTGCCCGTCCCGGCAGAATTCCGACCGGTGTGCCGGAATTCCGCGGCGGACGTCCGCCATTGTGCATGGTATGCACGGATACGGAATTCTGCCGAGGACACTGCAGTTTCGCGGCGTTACGCGGAATTCCGTCGCGACGGGCGTGCGGACGTCCGACATTGCGTTGACTCCCACGGACGTAAACGCGGAATTCTCGTTTATTGCATTAAATTTTTTTTAATTGTAGGAAGTCCTTGGGGATGTCCGCCACTGTGCAGTGAGAAGTCCTTATGAGTTATGACATGACAGTACAGTGAGAAGTCCGTATGACATGGCAGAAGGTGTTTTTAGAAATTTTGCAAGGAATTCCGCCCAGAATTCCGCACCACTGCTGATGCACGAATTTCATGTCTTCGTCTTCACTAGTTGAAGCACGAGACACCATAAATAAAATAATCTTTTGGAATTAAATGCTCCACTGCCCTGAAAGGGAAGATTCAGTTTCTTCTGATATTAATTTAATGTTCTTAGATAATCCCACCTATAAATTTCCTCCTCTGACTTTTGAACCATTTTTCTTGGACATTTGACACACTCCTCCAATTCAAAAATAAAAATTAAAAAAAAAACAAAAAAAAGTAGCTCAGCTTTGGATTCTTCGTTAATTTTAGCCTGTACAACCAAGAAAGCTCTTTTATTGCTGGAGAGGAAAAAAAAATGAGTACAATGGATTTTACTACATGTTGTGGGCTCTGCCTCTGCCCATGCCTTTCACCAAGCCAAAGGTCCTTCTTTTTTTAGTGATTTCTGCTTTCATTTAAATATTGTTTATGTGTTTGTCTGCATTTTCACAAAGGGTTTAAACTGCTTCTTGCGTTCACACTCAAGGATATGATATGATGGGGCTTGCCTATTTCTTCACCCCTTTTTACCTGTCAAAAGTTGCATTTTTTGACCTTTTTTTTGTGGGTTTTTGTCTGGTGCTAAATCTACCTGGATGTTTGGTGAATTTTGCCCGTGAAAAATCCTTTCACCTCCCCTTTCTTCTTGGATGCTTTTGTTGTCTATTTTGGAGTGAATTTGTGGCTTTATTAGCTGGATTTTAGAAAATTATGTTTCAGTAGTCAACCATCAAAAAGGGTTGCTTGATTATGCAAATATGTTTAGTGATGCATTTCTTGTTTTGGGCATTCTTGGTTAGAGTGTTTGGTAAAGTTTATGTCTGTGAGAGAGTAAGAGTTTTGTTTGTTTGAAAAGATAAATTTTTTATTGGCTGTTTTCATGAGAAATTTGAATGAAGGCTTAGCAATGGCATGTTTGAAGTGACTCATTTATTGTTGGTGTTATTAACATCTTTTTGATTAGGAATGATTTAAGTTTGCTGAGAAGGGATGAGCATTAAGTATTGGCTTTACAAGCAAAAGAATCAGCTGCGTTCGAAATTGGGGAAGATGATGAAATGCATTTGCTCCAGCGAGCAACTACAAGCAGACGAAGGGATCCCTGCTTCATCGGAGTCACTGGCAACTCGGGACTATTCAGCCAGTGGATTCTCTTCGCGAGCTGGGGATGGTGACACGAGAGCTGACACCAGTAACATAGAAGAGGCGGAGTCATCACTCCGTGAGAGTGGCTTCTTGAACTATGAGGTTTGTGGCTGTGGCTTTGCTGCATATATATAAGATGTCTTGATTTCGAGAACAATAATTGTTGGAGTGTGCGTTTACATATCCGAACATGAATATTTATGTTCCTAACATGTAGGAAGCGAGAGCTTTGTTGGGACGGCTTGAGTATCAAAAGGGAAATGTTGAAGCTGCACTTACTGTTTTTGAAGGGATAGATGTTGCTGCTGTAATTCCTAGAATAAAGGCCACTATAGTTAGAAGATGTGAGCTTCCGAGACGCCATTCTCAAAGCAATGGTACTCCACCGATGTCTATGCACGCTGTAAGTTTGCTTGTCGAAGCAATTTTCCTCAAAGCCAAATCTCTCCAGGTTCTTGGAAGGTACAAAGGTATTTGTGTAAGATTTTTCACTCTTTATCTTTTTATCGTGTTTATGTTTGTGCGCGTATATGAGCATATGAACACAATTTGTGAACGAAGCAGACGTTGATGTGTATGTTTCCTAAGTTGAAGTGTGCATTTTCTGTTTCATTTGCTTCTGCAGAAGCCGCTCAAACGTGCAGTGCAATATTAGACACTTTCGAATCTGCAATACCGGAAGGCTTGCCAGAAAAGTTTGCTTCCGACTGCAAATTGCTGGAAACGTTAAACAAGGCTGTGGAGTTGCTTCCTGAGCTGTGGAAGCTCGCGTTCGGCCCCCAAGAAGCAATATTATCCTACAGAAGAGCCCTACTTTATCAGTGGGATCTCGATGTGGAAACCAGAACAAGGATAGAAAAGGATTTTGCCGTGTTTCTTCTTTACAGTGGTCACGGTGCAAGTGCTCCGAATCTTCGTTCACAGATGGATGACTCTTACATACCGAGAAACAATGTTGAAGAAGCTGTTCTCTTGCTACTACTGATCCTCAAAAAGATTTTTCTGAAGAGGGTCGGATGGGACCCTTCGATCATATATCACCTTGGTTTCGCCTTGTCAATAGCAGGCGAATGCAGGTCGCTCGCCTGCCAAATCGAAGATTTGCATCCAGGGTTCATCGAAAGAAGAGAAAAGTACACTTCTCTAGCCCTCTGCTACCATGCAGAAGGCGATGACTCAATCGCTCTAAATTTGTTGCGAAACCTTTTGAATAACAGAGAGAATCGCAGTAGTTGTGAATTCGAATTGCTGTTGGCTTCAAAGATTTGTACAGCGAACTCGAGCTTCCTTGAAGAAGGGACGCAGTACATCCATAAACTGCTCGTTGCATCTGAAAAATGCCACGAGAGAGCTAGTGTTGCTAATCACTTGTTAGGCCTCTCTCTTTCCGCCCAATCTAGAGGCGTGGGGTCGGATGCCCAGAGGATCTCGCTGCAATCAGAGGCGCTGGAGGCGCTTGGAACGGCTCAAAAGATGACTAGAGGGACGAACCCCAACATCCTTCTTTCTCTTAGTCTCGAAAATGCTGAGCAGAGAAAGCTGGATGCTGCTCTTTATTACACGAAGCAGTTGCTGGCACTCGAAGGTGGCTCGAATATCAAGTGCTGGATTCTCCTTGTTCGGATTTTGTCTGCTCAGAAACGATACGTAGATGCAGAGATCATGCTCGATGCTGCTCTGGACGAAGCAGGAAAGTGGGATCACGCAGGACTGCTACGAACCAAGGCTAAACTCCAAATAGTGCAAGGCCATTTGACTGATGCGGTTGAAACGTATACGAAACTCCTTGCTGTTCTTCAAGTGCAGAGAAAGAGCTTCCATGTCCACAAACTGCTCTTACAAGTACGTGTTTCGTTTCGTTTTGATGCTATACATAAAAGCAGGGGAAGAACGTCTAGATCGTAATCTACTTCTGTTCACAGGACAGGCAGAGGATCGCGAGCTTAGAACTGGAGACGTGGCACGACCTTGCAAACGTCTACGCCAGTTTATCTCAGTGGCGAGACGCTGAGATATGTCTCTCGAAATCTGAAGCCATCAATCCTCACTCGGCCTCAAGATTGCATTCTGCAGGTAGAGATCACGGCTTATTCTCGAGTTTACACAACAAGAGATGATGATGTTGTGATTGGTTTACAGGTTTACTCTACGAGGCGAAAGGCATGCAGAAGGAGGCTCTGAAGTCGTTCGAGAAGGCACTAGACATCGACCCTAATCACATCCCGAGCTTGATATCCACCGCGGTTATCGTGAGACAGCTCAGCGAGCAGTCCGTGGCGGTGGCGAAAAGCTTCCTGACTGATGCTTTGCGGCTCGACAGAAGCAACCATACGGCCTGGTACAATCTCGGCCTCATCTACAAGAGCGAAAGCAGCGCCACGGCTCTGGAGTGCTTCGAGGCTGCAGCCATGCTCCAGGAATCCGAACCGATCGAACCTTTCAGATGATGATAGGAGGGTAAAAATTAGACAGATGTGTATGTTGATATATAGATAGATGAGGTAAACTTGTCACGTGCTACATACCTCGTACACTTGTGAGTGACATTTTGATTGCAAAAATAGCTTTAGTCAGTATGATGTTAGATTGTGTTGTAGCTTGATAAAAATTCATCCAAAGTTATCATTAATTAGCTTTCATCAACTTTAACTCCAATTATTGTTTTCTAGCTGTGCCCACATAATAGTCAACCATCTATTAACATCATTTTAAATATTTCTTTCTTTCTTTTTTGTTTTACTAATTTTATATTGACATTTGTTATCATAATGTTTTTTTCGGAGAGTGGATACAGTATCATCTATACGAACAACATATATAAAAAAAATTATTTGAGTTGATCTATAGGACCAATTTTTGAGTTTACTGAATAAAGTAATTATAATTTGTGTACTTTTAAAAAATTAATGCATATTTTAGGTTAAATAAATACACAACTCATGTAAAAAAATATTTCACCTTTATTTTATAATGATACAAAAAATTTCATTCTACTTCATTTTAGTATATTCATACTTTTGTTTAGATGCACATTAACTTGTAGTTTATGTGAAGTACAAAATGTTTCATCATTATTGTTTCATGTTTTTGTACGGTATTAACTAGTCTCTCTGTCCCACATTAATTATTACACTTACGTTTCTGCACTCATTTTGTAAAAATAATAATAAATAGTTAAAGTTGATAAATAGTAAAGTAAGAGAGAAGTGAAAATGGTAAAATAAGATAAAGCATAACAAGTGCACAAACGTAAGTGTAAGTGTGACAACTAACGTGAGATACATCTGGAATATATATTTAGTCATATAGATAGAGAGTTAACTATACTAAACACATACTAATAAACTAAAACACAAATAAATATTTTGTACTTGTGCAAACTTAGAACATTTTTCAGTATGAAACAAAAGTTAAATATTTTGTATGAATAGTTTAATTATCCCCATGGTTTAAGATGAATCAATTTTTATCTTCTTGTCTGGTATTCTCTTCTTCAGTCGTTTGGAATTTGGCAAACTCTCGCCGCCAAAATGCTACTGCAACTACGGCACCGGTTGCTGAGCCCCAATTTCCCATCCCTCCGCACCTTCCCATCTCCAAACACCCTTCCAATTTTCCTCTCCCTCCGCGCCTCCATTTCCCAGAAAACAAACCCCCAATCCGCCGCCTTCGCGCGCACCGTCCTATTCATACCCCCCGGAGTGGAGCCGGACGAAATCACAGAGGAAAAATGTTACGATTTTTCTTCGCAACTTCCCTGTCTTAGCTCGCATACTCGATCTCAACGATAAAACGCAGCCTCAACCCGTGAATGATCAAAGAAAGAACGTTTTATTGAATCAACAACAAGATTACACGATAAGAAGGAATGAACGAAGAAGAACTCTCGGTCCACGACCTAAGCTCCGAAGCTCACAGCTTAACACTACACAATCAACGACAATTTCAAAATAAGAGCAGCAACTACACTTTTATACTCATCATCTTAGCTCGCCTCTCTTCCCGCTTTAGTTGTCTTCCACATGCCTCGCTCTCATTGGTCCATAACACGTCATTGCCTCGCTCTCATTGGCCGGCCATTACCTCTTACTAATGCCACGTCACAACTTAACACAATTGCAGCATGCATGTTGTGCGTGCCTAAGTTGCATGCATGTGGATCACTTTATTATAATCATGCATGCAACAATACCCCCCTCTTAGGGTTCCTTGTCCACAAGGAACCACGAGAACCTTTGCCATAATCCCGTCGGCAACTCCCACGAAGCGTCGGCCGGCGATCTTCCTTCTACAATTTGTGACCGTAACAATCCCTCCCCCTTAAGATTCCTTGTCCACAAGGAATCATGGAGCCAAGCTTCTCGTGCTTTACCTTCCCATACCTTCAATTTTACACTTGGCTTAGGAATCTCCGAACCAAGCCTCTCATGTTTCATCTTTACAGTTGGCTTAGGAATCTCGTACTGGATGGCTACACCACGTTTGAGGATGGCATTATCCCGGAGAAGAACCTCGATATGTTCCTTCAGCATCAAATTTTCCTTATAAGAGTTTTGAGCTGCCTCAGCACAGGCCCGAGGGCTGATAGATTTCTCCAAACTCTCCAGTATGCTGGCTGCTCGGAATCTTGCATCATCTATACTAGTAGCACTCATCATCTCCCTCACAAATAAATCCACCCATTCTGCACCATCTGCCGGCAGATTGTTTTGAGTTTGAGGCTCCTGCAAAGGAACTGAATCCCCACTGGTTTGTGATGCAACTTTTTCCATGGTTGCATTTTCTTCAGTTGTGTCAATCTTCTCATTCACATGTCCACGACAAAACTCATGAAGTTTCTTTATAGCCAAATCCAAGTCATTGACAGACTCTTCCAGAGCTTTCTCTAAAAGCTGGATTTCCAGTTCAGGAAACAAATCCTTGAGCTGATCAACCGAACTAGTGTGTACCGGCGGAGAGTACGTGAACCGAACCGGCGACGTGGAAGAAGAACATCGGAGCTTCTTGTAAGCTGGCAGCGATGCAGCGGCCGGTGAAGACGCCCCGGCGTCGATGTCCTCGAAGTAGGACCTCTTGCCACACACGATCGCTGACATTTTAATCTCTTCTTCTTCCTCTTCTTCATAGCCAACTATACTAGCAAACTTCATAATCTTCATCTTCACCATAGGTTTAGGAAATCGAATTGACAGCCTCATCAAATTTGTCACCACCTTCAAGGCGACAGCAAGCTCTCTCAGTGAGGCATTTCGTCGAGCAATTGGCAGGCGTTCAGTTTCCTTAAATTCCTTTGCTTGTGAACAAGTTCTGTAACATGAAAATGCAACAATGTGCTGCACATATTCAATTCCATTCATGGTTCCATGATCTAACCTCTCAACAGCCCTTGCATCAACACCAAATCTCAGCTCAAAATGAACAATGGGCCTCGGTTGCCACATCGCTGCACTCTCCACCTCAATATCAAATTGTTTCCCCATCTTACCACCAATCACTTCATCATGTTGAGTATCACTCCTCAAAAATTCAATATCCTCAATTTCCGTCGACACTCTTATGCAATCCTCCACTCCGATCTTCAAATCTATATCCATTTCTTCATAACTCTCACTGCTATGTTGCTCCATTAGATCTTCATCAGCAATTGCTCGATCAACATCAATTGATTTGTGAAAATCCCGATCGTCGACGAATTTAGGAAGCTCCAATTGTGATTTGCAATTGCCGGAACTCGCATCCGTTGTCTCCATCGATCGACCTTGGCTCGAGATGCTTAGATCTAGAATTGCTTTCTTCAATGCATCGAAATCAGCCTTTTGTTCTCGCTTGATTTTGCAGAATGATGCTTCCATCCTGTCCTTAATCCTCTCCCATACACTCTCCCATTCCAACTCTATCTCCTCCTCCTCCGTCAATCGCGTCGCCGACGTCATTTTCCGAGGAACGTTGGCTCTAGATACCATTTGTTACGATTTTTCTTCGCAACTTCCCTGTCTTAGCTCGCATACTCGATCTCAACGATAAAACGCAGCCTCAACCCGTGAATGATCAAAGAAAGAACGTTTTATTGAATCAACAACAAGATTACACGATAAGAAGGAATGAACGAAGAAGAACTCTCGGTCCACGACCTAAGCTCCGAAGCTCACAGCTTAACACTACACAATCAACGACAATTTCAAAATAAGAGCAGCAACTACACTTTTATACTCATCATCTTAGCTCGCCTCTCTTCCCGCTTTAGTTGTCTTCCACATGCCTCGCTCTCATTGGTCCATAACACGTCATTGCCTCGCTCTCATTGGCCGGCCATTACCTCTTACTAATGCCACGTCACAACTTAACACAATTGCAGCATGCATGTTGTGCGTGCCTAAGTTGCATGCATGTGGATCACTTTATTATAATCATGCATGCAACAAAAAAGTCCTCCCTGGCTCCAACATCGTGCTGGGGCCCTACGCCGGCGACGCCAAAATCAAGCAGGTCGATTTCGTTAAGAGCAGCAATCGCCCCAAGGACTGCCCTAGAGACGAGAGGCCCGAGTTCGCAATGCTCGGCCGCTCCAACGTCGGAAAGTCTTCGCTTATTAACTCGTTGGTGCGGAAAAAGGAAGTCGCGCTCACTTCTAAGAAGCCAGGTTTTGGATTCATGTGTTGGTTGGTTGTTTTGTTTGTGTGATTGGGGGTAAATTGTTGATTTTAGTGTGGGTGGATTTTGCAGGGAAGACTCAGTTGATTAATCATTTCTTGGTGAATAAGAGCTGGTACATTGTGGATTTGCCTGGATACGGGTGAGCTCTTCGTGGAATTTCGATGTCGGGGAATCTAGGGTTAGCTTGGAGCTTGTTTGTTCTATTGTTCATTGTTTGCAGTGATTTTTTGCTGTTAGTTTGTTCTAATGTGTCTCTTGCTCGCAATCCGAGTTTTGATGGTGTATTGGATACCAGAGTTTTAAGCAGGGTTGGATGAGTAGGTGATCTTGAGGAACATATTAGTTTCAGGAATTCTGTATAGATGAAAGTATGAAATGAATTCTCTTGCTCGCAATCCGAGTTTAATGGTGCATTTGACATCAGAGTTTTAAGTAGGTGATCTTGAGAAATATTTGTGAGTTTTAGAAATTCTATATAGATGAAAACATGAAATGAATTCTCTTGCTTGCAATCTGAGTATAATGGTGTATTGGACATCAGAGTTTTCAGCAAGTTAGATGGGTAGGTGATCTTGAGGAACATAGTAGTAGGTATTCTATATAGGATCTAGATGAACTTGTTGACTTGTTACCTTGTTGGCTACAATGGGATTGCTCTCTGTAGCGGCAAGCATCACGGTTCCCCCATAGTATCTTGGTGGTACACCATTTTAGCTGGTTAAGTGTTAAAACTCAACAAGACTCACAAACTCAAGGTGAAAACCTAATTGCAGAGGCTAATCTATGAAGATGAAGAACAAGAACGAAATTGGGAATTCTTGGAGAAAAATAAACTCTCTTATTGAATTGAACTATCAAATCTACAATTACAATAAATCTGCTATATATGAAGCACATATATGCAGTAACCGCTCCCAACAAATTGGAGCTAAGAAAACAACAAACAAGAGCTTCCAACGGCTCTTTTTGTAACCAACTCATCTTCAAGCCCAACGGCTCTTTCCAGTTTCTTCCCTTTGATTTCTCAAGCTTAGAGCTGAGTGTGAGCTCAATCTTACATTAAGTTTAGAAATTGGGATGGAGTAAAAAATGCAAGAAGCATCCTTCACTGCTGGAGCGTTGAATGCTACTTTTCTGAAAGTAAGATGCTGGACGAAGATATTGCTAAACTTTCCTTGATGCAAATATACTTGTCTTGGAGGTTGTTGTGTTTGGTACTGGAAGTTTTAAGCTTCACCATGATATCAATCGTTTATTTCTTAATTTTGCATTGTTCCTAAAAACATATGTATGCATGTACAATTGTCTGGTATATACCTCATTCGGTTTTCATTGATGTGCATGATGGTCTAGTTAGAATAACAGTGTTCAAATTCAAGCACATCGTGTGATGACTATAGCTCATTGTTTGAGGTTTAGGTCTTCAACAATTAAGTGGCATCTTCGTTCACCTGCAGATTTGCTAATGCCCCCGAGTCTGCTAGAATGGATTGGTCGTCATTTACCAAAGGTTACTTTTTGAATCGTGATACTCTGGTCTCTGTTCTCCTTCTGGTTGATGCTAGCGTTCCCCCTCAGAAAATTGATCTTGATTGTGCAAATTGGCTTGGACGAAACAATGTACGTATGTAGTTTTGACAGTAAATTACGTTCTCCTACTTTCAAATAGCTAAACTGCCTATTGGTTTGCTGTCTGTAGATACCTATGACTTTCGTTTTCACAAAGTGTGACAAAGCAAAAGGAGGCAAAGCTAAAAGGCCCGATGAGAACATTAGAGACTTTCAACAGCTGATCAGAGAAAGCTATCGGCAACACCCTCCATGGATTATGACGAGCAGCGTGACGGGGTTAGGCAGAGACGAGCTTCTTCTACACATGTCACAGCTCAGAAACTATTGGGACCAGGAGTAGCGAGTATATGTACAACTGCAGAAACATCACCAAATTAAGAAAATAGGTATTGCAGCCTGCCATTTTTGTCTCTACTCAAATCTTGTATCGTTGTAAATTGTTATGCCCCTCTTTTTGAACTTCCCTAAACTGGAAAACTAGTTCACTGTAGTTCAATAGAATATGTTGTGCTTTTGATATCAGCAGTTTTTCTATCCCGTACATGTTCTAGTGGCCCCGCCTTTGGGTTTGAGTAGTTGGCTGCATCATAATAGAATGATAGAATAGATGTTTCTTACCACTAGTAAGTTGCTTTGCTTCTTACCAAAACAAATGGAAGCTTGCTTTGTTTTCCTCATTTATTTGAAGTTATTGAGAATATGAACAAATTGAGCTTTATTTTTTATGTAACTTGTAAAATTAATAATATTGTTAAGGTAGTACAATAATAATATAGTAATGAAGTAATAAAAATGAAGTGGATTGAACGGTGATCATATAAGATATGCAACATAACCTTTCTCTTAATTTAAACTCAAATATAAAAATAAGTATTTTTGACGAGGTGATATAATCTCCATCATACTCAATGTTACACATTCTTGTTTGAAAGGGAGTATTTTTGACGATAAGAAATGATATAAATTTAATAGAAAGGCTTCTGCAAAGAGTCTCATTTACTTCTACTGCAAAATATAAAGCCACTCACCAAAGTGAAAGAAGTTGAGGAGTTATTAATCGTTGACATAGACAAAGGAAACAAGGAAAATATAAAGCAACGATTCAAAACTGGAAAACATAAAATCCTTAGGAGGTCTGGGTCTGTCCCTCCTCCGCAGCAGCTTCAAACGTCTCACCAGCTACAAGTTCTGGTACATCGTCATCATCATCTTCTGCTGCACCCGAACCAGCACCCGGTGCCTGCTTCTGGAATTGTTCTGCTAACTTTTTCAAATTCTCCAAGTTATCCGGACCTGAGAATTACATACATTAAGTTGTTTTCAGAAGAGCTTTTTGCAAAAAAAACAGATATCATAATAAGGTGGCAAAAGAAAGGAAAAACTACACTTACCCAACTGGTTGATAATTTGAGGAAGAATGTCTTGCAATTCTGAAAGAACCATAAAAGAATTACAATGAGTCCAGCTTCTTATATACTTGAGATTAGTAGACAAATGTTTAACAATGCAAGCTTTCGATGAGATAACAAATATTTTGAGTTGAACATAAACAAGTGGAGAGTAACAAATTATAAGCATCACGAAAGAAAGTGAGATAATCAACAGAAAGAAGTGCATGATCAAGTGATGTTTAAACCTTAATTTCAATTTTCAGTTCAACCTTATCAGCTATAAAAAATAGGTTTCGAGTAAACAGAGATAAACATACTCTTGTTCTGAGGAGTGCCACTAACAACCCAGGTGTTGGCTGCAACAGATGCTTGAACTGAAAAAACAAAAGAAAAATTAGAACAAAAGTTATAAAGATGAGAAGTTGAGCAGTGTTATTAAAAAGCGGAGATGGCGGCGCCGTGGCGGATGGCGGTGGCAGTTTCTAGGCTCAACGCCACCGCCACCATGTGATATGGCAGCTTACTCCCTTTTTTGAATGGCGGCCGCCATTCGCGAAGCGCCGTGGCAGGATATGGCTTTCATGGCGGTCGAGATGCCTTTTTGCCTTGTAAAACGACCCCACTTACCCCACTACCCGGCCCACGTGACATGTAACCTAGCCCATTGGCCATTATAAACAGTCTATTTATAGGGTTTATGGGAGTTTCTGGCTTCAAAACCATAACCGTTGCTGTCAATCCAAGTTATCGTCTCTCCAGTCTCCACACGCACAAGGCTCCAGATTCTAGATTTTCATTCACGATTCAAGATAACTGAAAATTTTTATGTACTACTACTTGGACCATCCACAATAGCATCAGACTAGTATAGTCTAGCCAAAAACTCTTCCTGCGATGGCATCATGCCCTTCCTACAGCCTAGCCACTGTCCTAGCCAAGTAACAGCCTAGCAATAGGCTAACAATAGCCTAGCCAATGCCCTAGCCAAACAAATAAATTGACATATACGATTTAATTCATTTTAATTATTGGTGTTTATCAAATATTAAAAAAAATGAAGTGAAATGAGTTGTAAATATAGAGTATAAATAATAAAAATAAAAATAAATAAATAAATCGCGTAGCCTATTGCTCGCCGCAAAATAGGCGGCCAGCGATCGGCTAGCCGGTTAGTCCATGCCCAACCTCTCGTCCGCTCCGCGCTCGTCCTTACCGTTAGCCGATTGCAATAGTGGACTAGATGCCCGCCCTAGCCGCTAGCCTGTGGCTAGGGCGGGCACTAATCCACTATTGTGGATGCTCAGTTTGTATTAATTCTACTATTTAATTCTCTCTCTTTTCTTATAATTGTTCTACTCGATGCATGAATTAATTTCACTGTATAATTCTCTCTCTTTTCCTATAACTATTCTACTCGATGAAAGCGTCTCCATAATTATTGTCTTCCACCATTTAATTTTCTAATTTTCCTATAAGTATTCTAATTTTTTTGCATCTTATGTTATGTATTATATTTTATTTATTTGTTAATTTATCGACCGCCATTTACGCCATAATACCGCCATGCCGACCGCCATATCCCTATGGCGGTTTTTTGACCGACCGCCATAAGCCGCCATACGCTATTAATAACACGGAAGTTGAGAAGGCGGCAATGTTATCAATCTCGTATGGCGGCTTATGGCGGTCCGCCTAAAAACCGCCACAGGGATATGGCGTATTAGTATGGCGGATATGGCGGTCAATAATTAAATAAATAAATAATACTTATATATTTATATATAATTCAAAAATTAGAAAATAATAAAAATATAAAATCTAAAACTATTAAAACAATTAAAAAGCATAAAATACAACTCTAATCTCCATGTTTCTTGCATAATGCCCCATTCCTAAATGCAGTACACACGCAATGTTGTCAAATGGCAGATATGGCGGTGCTATGGCAGCGCCATGGTACTATGGCGTTTCCATCACCGAACGCCATGCCATAGCGTCATGGCAACGCCATATCTGCTATTTGATAACATTGGAAGGCGGGAGGATTGTACAAAAGTTTAAATGCCAGTAACTCATACCCTTTGGATTGACAAACTGTATAACCACATCTTCCTTGAAAATATTAACTTCCTCGATTGCAGGTATGGCATTCACTCCAATTCTCTTTAACGTACTTTGAAGTCTCTTGTCATCTGTGGTGGTCGTCTTGTGTACAGACTTCTTCTTTCTGCAGACCAACAAAAGCACTTTCATTAGAAACACAAACAAAAACAAAGCAAAGTTGAAAAGATGACAGATGTTACTCTTCTGCAACCAATAGTTCTGCCTCGACAACATAAATTAGTCTAAACTGTAAACAAAACTTTGCTGCATATCATCGAGAACAAACCTTCTCATTGTACCTTTCCCACCAGTTCTGACCGAACCGGCCATCTTCATTAATTTTTCGACATTCATCTGCAGCATAGAGAGTCGGAGAAAATGATTACAACATACCAAAACAAAATCGCCAAAGCGAATTCATCCAAAGGCCTCTTATTTCGACAGCAATTCAGCATAAACAAAAAACTATAGACAAACGCCTAGGTGCAAAACTAACCATTAGAACAATAAATTCCACATCTTTCAGCTAAACAATAGCATCTCTATCGCGATTTAAAATCTTTCAAAAGAAGATGCAATAAACCCGAAAGAACAATCAAAACTAGAAAACTATCACCTCTGGCGAGAAATAAACAAATCATGCCAAAAATTTCTAATTCAGCGGGAAATGAAACGAATATAAGGATTTCCAAATAAGAAAGCATAAGCAGGGTTCAAAAGTAGAAAACCCTCAATAGATTTACGGGAAAAAAAAGCTAAATCAAAAGCTAAAACAACAGGCAAACTGAAATCCACATGCCACAAATGGGTAAGAATCCAAAGAATGAAGAGAAATTACCTTTGTGAAAATGTGAAGAAGCAGAGTGAGGAGTGAGGGATGGAGAGGATAACAAAATGAAACCCTAGCGCCAGCTTCAATTAGGGGCTGCTCGCACAACCCTATTTGTATATGTATACAAAATTATTTAATTACAGTGTCGCGCTTCAATTATCAAAATTAATTTGTGTCAGTATCAATATAAATTGGAATGGGGTGATTACACAATTTATATAAAATGTTACACCTTTATCATATTAATATAATTGTAATGGATGACTACACAATTTATATAAAATGTTACACCTTTATCATATTACTACTATATTTGAAGTTTGAATAAATTACATAAAATTTCATTTGTGTTTTAATTTAATAAAAATAATACATTTTATTAGGTGGTAACGGAGGGGCAGATCTTGCTGCAATGAATAAATTACATAAAAATTTCATTTGCATTTTAATTTAATGCATTTCGCTAGTATAGTTTTGAACGTCGTCTATTATTTACTTACCTGACGTACAAAATATGAAACAATGATAAAAAAATAAAATTATACCAACATAAAATAATGATCAAAATTTTCTTATTACATGAAACAACGATGAATCACTATGTATCAATATGAAATAATTGGAATGAGACTGCCCCGCATTAATATTTTCAATTAACACCGGTTCTATTTGATATTGTGTCGACAATATAAGTATTTAGGTGCGCATTTATTAATTGAAAATCATTTACATAATCTAGTACTACTATTATTTGCTTTGACACCTAGCATGCACCTCGACTGCCACACAATATT
The DNA here is from genome assembly GCF_004379255.2 of Salvia splendens. Lineage (NCBI taxonomy): Eukaryota > Viridiplantae > Streptophyta > Magnoliopsida > Lamiales > Lamiaceae > Salvia > Salvia splendens. Next base: position 22,815,125 of record NC_056049.1, read on the forward strand.
ATCGGTTATTGTCGGTTAACTAGATGAACCAATAGTTAACCGTTGGTTCCACATTCTCTCAACCTGTAACCAGCCCCCAAAACCAATAGCACGGTCCAGTTGAACCATCGTACGTTGTTTTCGGTTCTAAACCGGTCGTCCGATTAAAACAAGCACCTCTACCTCCACCTGCTCCCACCACTACTTACTCGTTGAGGTTAAATAAAATACAAGCCGTGTTTTAGTTACAAACTAAGCTCTTTAATTATTTTCTCTATCAAACAATATACTCTATTTAGGGGTGTTCGATTTACAAGATTGTATGTATCATAGGATTAAATTTGCAGTGTGTTTGGTTCATGAGATTCAATTCCACAACTTAATCATAGATGGATAATCATGGAATAATTAGTTATAGCTAACCCTCTATGACTAAATTAATCTCACAACTCAATTCTATATTATATTTTGGTATTATTTTATCTTGGAAACCGAACATCACCTTATATTGTTGCGCCAAGATTAAATTAGCATTGTTGGCCCAACGCAATGCCATATTCATCTTGCACAAGTTTAGGAAATGAAAGCCCCTTGGACCCTGGAGGCTAACCACGAGACCAAATGCAACACTGTGATTCTAATCCTACTAGACACTAAATTTTCATAGTTTCACGTAATAGTTAATTTTGATTGCGAGTAACTTTACACATTCATTACATAAGAACTTGTATTCCAAAGAAAAATATACTCCCGAGTGTTTACTATCATAACTCATTCCTATACATGTAAAGAGCAAAAGTATGTGCTCAATATATATGCTTTCATAATGGATCAAGGTAAGAAGATAGCTATGGTGGAATGGTGTTGTTGATGAAGAAGCAATCAAGTCTCACATCTTGAATCTCTCAGCAATCCCATTAGAGATGCAATAGGCAGTTGATTGAATTGTGATCATAGGATTCACACCAAGTGCCCCAGGTAGCACACTTGCATCACACACAAACAGCCCCTCTGCTTCCCAACTCTCCCCATTTCCATCAACTCCACCCTCCCTCTCATCCACCCCCATCCTGCAGCTCCCCATCTGATGCGCCGAACAATACGTCGTCCAATTCTTCACCATCGACTTCGGCCCCTCCCCCGCCACCACCCTCTCCAGAAACCCCTCCACCTCCCCCTCGCTCACCCCTCCGCACCTCATCCTCTGTCCATCGCTCTGATGCGTCCCCACCTCCGTTGCCCCGGCCGCCACTAGTATCCGCAGCGCCCGCCTCAGCCCCGCCCTCATGTTTTCCTTGTCCTCACTGTTATCCATCTTATAACTTATCCGCCCTGGCCTGGTAACCTCCCCGGTCCCCTTGTCTCGAATCATCGAGAAAAGGTGGGCCGTGCGTGAGTACTTTAGTAGATCCTCCTTCGCCTCGGCCCCTGACTTCCACGGCCGTAGGGCCGCGAATGACCCTGGGCCGAGGATTGGAGACTCTATTATAGCTCTCACATTTGGTACATTGTTATCGTTGTTGTTGTCGTCGTCGATTACTTTGTGTAGCGATGTGATTATGCCTCCTTCGTTGATTTTCCCTTCGAGATCGGATTCCGTCTCCGGGAAGTATCCCCACGCCATCAGCACCGGGTGGAGGTGGAGATTCCGGCCGATGTTAGGGTTTCTCAAACCACTCGCGATTAACAGAGGAGGTGTTAAAAGCGCGCCGCAAGCAGAGATTGTAACCCTAGCTTCGATCAGGATCTTCCTCCTCATCTCTTCATTAGTAGATCTGGCGATAACTCCGATGCAGCGTTTCCGCGTCGATCCGTCGCGATCCTCCATCAGAAACCGCTCCGCTTCACAGCCGGAGACGATGACCGCGCCGGCGTTCACGGCGTCGACGAGCCAGGTGGTGTCGGTGCCTCTCTTCTCCCCTCTGATGCAGCCGTAGCAGCAGGATCCGCAGTAGTGGCCGCTCGGCGAATTCCGCGGCACTCGATCGGCTTTCAATCCGAGCTTCTCGCATCCGCGGCGGAGGATCTGATTCTGGAAACTCTCCCGATCGCAATCCTCCGTCACGCCGATTCTCTCGCACACTCTCTCCATCGCATCGGAGTAGTCGGAGCTCGCGAACAGCGGCAGATCTGACCACTCGTCGAGCACGGATTTAGGCGTTTTGATGCTGGCGGACCAGTTCACGGCGGAGCCTCCTCCGACGGTGGATCCGGCGAGAAGCATCACGTTTCCGTCTAAGCTCGCCAGTACCCCGCCGGATTCGTAGAGCTCCTTCATCGAGGGGCCTTCGAGGGCGGAATAGTCTCTGCTGGTGTAGTAATTCCCCTTCTCGAGGACAACCACTTTGAAACCCTTGCTGGCTAGATTCGCCGCTGCGACGCCACCGCCGCAGCCGGAGCCGACGATTACGACGTCGCATTCGATTTTGCACACCTTGTCTGCGGTCACTTTCAGGCCTTTCTCCGCCACAGAGCTGGGGAAGGAGAAATCGGTCTCGTCTCTTGTTTCGATTATTCCCTTCTCCAGAGGCCTCTCTTCGGGGAAGAAGGTCGAAGATTTCTCATCTTCGTCAACCTCATAACCTATCGCTTTCCACGCCGGATTTCTAGAATCTTCTCCGACCTGTCACAGTCACAGAAAGATATCAGTCTGGAATCTCATTTGCATGAATGAATGAAGAAGAAACTGATTGGGTGTGCTGAAGCCCACCCTAGCACCCCTAATTGCATTGCATTCCTGAGTTCTTTGGAATTTTCTTCCTTTAATTTCATTTTACTTTTTAGTTAACAAATCATTCGAGAGATTATTTCTAATTCTTAATTACTACTATTTGTTCTTTTTGTTTTAATTCTTATTTCATAAATTTTAATCAGGATTCACAACTGATATTATTATACTAATAGTTTTTTACAGTATAATTATTGCTATCCTTTTTATCAATTTTTTTTAAAAATTGATAATATCTAGTTATCTACGACTCATTGTCTTTTATTTCTTTTCTATTTAATCATCTTAACTAGTAGTACTAATATTCAAATCATTTTTTTTTCTTTTCAACTTTATCAATTTTTAAAAATATGAATCGTCTAGTGCCATGACTATTAATAATGGACGAGAGAGTATTAAATTTAAGGGAGGGGTATAAGTTAGGCACCAAAATTGTGGAAAAGAAAAACAAATAGAAAAGGGATATTACTTAATTTGCATGGTATTGTTAGGTAATCTGTCGATTTTTTTATGATTACTACTAATAATAAGTCCAATGATAATTAATAGTAGTATAGTGCTGGTAAATGCATTACCCTAAAGGGACGTCGAATCAAGTCTACTAACTGCAAATTTTTATTTTCATTTTATGGGAATTAGGTGTATTTTTCCATAGGGGGAAATTGATGAAAACAATTAACCTTAGTAGGCCGGCGCCTACTAAGATAATGTTGAATCATTTTCTAATTGTATAGTAAAATATGACAAGTGTAAACAAGTTTCTTGATTAGGAGTATTTCTTTTTGCTTAATCAATCTAATGTATTATTAAAGTCAACAATTATTAAAGGATGCTACCATGGAAACTTAATTGATGTGATCATAGATAATTACTATATCTATATGTAGATAGTATTAAACTATAATTATGGACCATTGAAAAACCGACAGTCACATTCAAAGGTTAAAGTTTTGTAAGGAAAAGAGCAACATTACGTTAGTTTGGATACTTCAAGTTCATCAATTTCAATTATAATAGGCTAATAGCCACTTAATGTTTTGCTAATTAATGTTGGATGATCATCACTATTAGGGATAATACCCATTTTAATAAACTTTTATTATTAAATAAGTACTACTAGTATTCTATTTTTTTAATTTTATAAAACAGGCTAAATTTTGTGACTTAAATGACTACTTATTACTACTCATTATTATAACTCATGCCTTATTCTTATGCTATATGTCAAAAAAACATGTATTGTCATCACTAAACAACTAATGTATGTACTTATTCTTATACTCATTTTGCTAACCCATCTCATGATCCATTTAGCACCCAAAAAAGATCAAAATTACTAAAACTACATGAAATTCTTCTTAAGAAGTAATCAATAAATGTAAGTAGAAATTACCTGAGAGTAGAAAACAAGCAAAACCATGAACTTGAGGAACACAAAGGCAAGCCTGAGAGGTGTGATGAAGCAATGCTGCAGCCATTTCTGCACAACTTTCTCCCTCTTCTCCAAAGATATCTCTGAGAATTTCTTCAAATATGGCCACTCACTCCCAACGCTAAGGCTTCCACACATCAACAACGTCCCAATTCTCGTCGATAGGATTTTCAACAAACCTCTCACCAATATTCGGGTTTCAAAGAATCCCCTCTTCGCCACCACCTCAGCCACCTACAAGAAAACGAGGGTTAATAGCCGCTTAAATCACAATTTTTTTTCAAATTAATTCCAGTCACTGAAATAAGTATTTTCTTATTTTTTTTCTTATTTTAATAAAACAAAGTTGTTTTGAAAAAAAAAACTATACCTCGTCGGGCACTGGGTACCGAGAGGCGGAGGATTGGTAGAAGGAGGCGACGGCCTTGCTCGGGGAATCGCCCTTCGTGTAATCTTGATACGAAATTGCGGGTATGAAAGCCTCGGAGATGCTAGCTAGTGCTTCTAGCTCAGAAGGAGGGTATCCATGGCTGTATTTTGTTTCTCTTCTTCCACCTCTAAGTGTTGGATGACCTTTTCTATCCATTTTCTCTCTGTATATATGTGTATAAGTTTATTTTGCTTTTGGTTTGAGATTGTGTTTGAATATGAATGGGTATTTATAAAGAGACGGAATGCATATATCTGGATTTGTTGAGTGTGAAATGTGAATATGTGCAAGTTGTAAAATTATACTGATTAGTTTAATACTAATGCAAGTATACTATACATATTAGTTATATTATACTACTTCTAGATGACTCATCTTTGAAAAGGCAACTCTATTGCACTTTAATTAACAGATCACAATCATGAGTTTTGATTTGGTGGACTTTTTGTTGGAATATTAATTAATAAACTTGATTTGGTAAATATCTAAATATTATACTAATATCTAGATATTATAAAATAATCTAGAATTAGGGATGAAAAATATCTAGATATTTTGGAAGAATTAAATAGAGATAGAATTCTCTAAAATATAGTAGATGTTATCTAAAAATATCTAGATTTTTATGGAGAAAAATCAAGATATTTAGAATATAAAAAAAATTAAGTAGAAAATTCTAGAATGTGTTAGGATGCCTATAAATAGGGGTGAGTTGTAACATTTTGAATAAGTTGAAAAGTTGAGAGAATTTGAAAAATAAAGAGTGACTTAGTTTTCCCCACACCAACATCTCCTAAATCGCTTCCCAAATATTCCACCCATTGCCCCCTCAAATATTTCCTCCAAACTAAAATACTCCTCCAACATACATCTTGTATTTCCAAACACTTTTTACCAGCCTTCTTTGAATGAGATGTTTTCTAATTTATTGATTGTAATGGCGTGTGTCCATTTGTTGATCATGTGTCAAAAAAGCTATTTTGTCGTGTATATTTATTGAAAGATAAGATAAGATAAGACAGAATCATACTTTAAATTCCAAATTATTTCATTTTTGATAGGTGGAATTGTTCTCAATTATTAATGATCCATTACCCTTTTCATGCATAATTAAAAGAGAGAATTATAATTTTAGTCCTTGGGTATTGTAGTAGTATTATTTGTGGCCCTTATTCTTTTAAAATTATCATCAAACATTCCTAGATATTGATATCGTGTCGCTCGAATGACTTTAATTTTTTTATATCAAAATACCTATAGTTATTTATGTCTTTTCATGAGAGAAAGAATGTTACTTTGACTCATTCATTTCCCTTCAAATATGTGTTGTGACGAGAAATTATTTGTCACATACTTAGATGACTTCTCTTGGGAAATAGTTTGGTTAAATTAAAGATGGACTTAAATATTTCTAGTCAAGATGGAGTTTGTTAACACTTCAATGTAGTTTTCTATGTTTTCCAATTAACATCTCAAAGTATTTTTCTTTTCAAATTTGTATTATGTTCATAAAAAATAGTCTTGAAAGTGACAATACGTGTTTTTAATGCAAAATTGATAAAATATGTGAAAAATAGATTGACAAAATTGTTGAAGTATTGATGATAAAAAAAATTGACTACTTGAAAAAAAACATTACATGAATGAATAAAATTAATTTTGATGGACGAACTAAAATGACAAAGTAAGATTATAGACAAAATAGTATATAATCCCTCTGTGATTAATGACTCACTTTGACTCTGCATGAGTTTAGAAATTACTTAACATTCTAAAGAAAAATAGATAAGACAAAAGTAGTGGAATGAGAGATAAAAGATTCATTTTTATATACTACTACTTATAGTAATAGAGTGTGAGAGTAAATAACAAAATAATAGGCTATTGAGCATCTTTAACTAAATGACAAAATAAAATTTTGAAAATCGATGGATGACTATATAAAAAATTGGGTTTTTTAGTAGTACTATTGATTTTAGAGTATATGCATAAGAAATAAATTAATAATAATATAAAAATACTAAAAATGGCGATACAATTGTACATTTGTCCCTCATTCCCTGACAGTATCCTCCACTGAATTTAGAGTCGGAGAACAAACTAACATGCAATCAAATCGAAGAGATATTGTGTGAATTAAAAAAAAAAATTAAAATCCGTAATTCTCAAATTTTAGTAGTATTTTATTTATTTTATTTACATTATTGACGTCTAGATTTTAAGTTCACTATTTGGGGTTTGCACTTACGATTCACAATTGCGGTTTGCAAATTTGGCATTCACATTTAAGAATAAAACAAAACTATATACCATAATCTGAGTTCAAGATATCCATAATTTTGAGTGACTCTGAGTTTTAGAAAAATTATTTAGTGTAATATAGTAGAGAGAGAAATGGTAGTTAGGTGAAGAGATGAATTTATTTCCAAATATGATAATGAGACATTTTAAGTGGAACAAATTAAAAAAGAAAGGTAGACATCTTGAATGGAACGAAGGAAATAGTTATTTATTTAGTAAAATTTAAAAGTGGTGAAGTTAATTAAAAATTACATAATTTAAATGCTCCATAATTTAATCAGTGTTTGCCATGTAAGTAGATATGAGTTTCCTTCATAGATATGGACAGTTTTCTGAAAGTAGAAATACTTGCATTTCAGCCTCTTTACTTATTTGTTACGTGCATATTATCTGAGAGCAATAAATGTAACAAAATGCTAATTATACACGCAGCTATGATCTAATGCACTAATTAATATGGCAATGTGATACGAGAATATCTCTACGAATATCTCCAAATCTCTCTTATTTAGTTTAATATTGATTTAGCATATATTTCCCATATATTATTAGGATCTTTATTTTCTTGTTCTCTAAGTCAGGATAGTCTTATAAATAGGAGGCATTGTATTCTTCCCATTCATTCAAGAAATATCAATTATCTTTCTATTTTATTTTCTCTTATTCTCTTTCCATTCAAAGTGCAAAACGCACAAAACTCTAATTTTGACGACGGATTGATCGACGGGCAAAAGCTCCCGCGACGTTCGACGCAAAATCTACGAGTTAAGGAACTTCATCCTTAACAAGTGGTGCTTTCATCCCGAACTCACTGAATCATGTCACAGAACGACCATACGGAACCTATGACGATCCGCGGCCTTGAACCGCTGTCTTCGACTTCCAAATCCACGGTTTCCAGTTCGACCATGCTGGAGCAGGTGCTGGCCGCCATGACTCGCATGGAGTCACGGCTGGAGGCGCGCATAGACGCGCGGCTGGAAGCACAGGACCGCGGCGCATCGAAAGCGATTCAGCTCCCACCGTCGGGAGGGCTGCCCCAGTGCGGCCAATATCCGGTGTATGCACAGGCATCCAGAGGGGCACAAGCCGGAACGCCACGACTGGGAATAGGCGATCCGTCGGGGAGCAGCTACGCTGGGATCTTGCCGAACCCTAACCCTAGTATGGGTTTGAATTCTTGGGTGAACCCCAACGCACCACGATCTACCGCATGGGATCCACCGGGGTCTAGAGCAGAATCCGCGAGTGCCAGGCAGCCAACGGCCTGGGATAATCCAGCGGCTAGGCAGCCCGGGGGGCAGTTCGATCAGCCAAGACAATTCAAGATGCATCAGCCGCGATTTGACGGTTCGGAGGCGGCGACTTGGATCTCGAGGGTGCAATATTATTTCGAGCACTTGCTAATGCCGGAGGAGCACAGATTGCATTATGTGATTATGTTGTTTGATCCGCCGGCCTCGGAATGGGTGTTCAACTATCGTGAGAACAATCCGCAGGCAAAATGGACGGATTTCTTGGAGGATGTGAGGCGACGTTTCGACCCCCAATACTTTCAGAATTTTATTGGATTGATCGCCAAATTGAGTCAGTCCGGGTCCTTGGCAGAGTACCACACGACGTTCGAAACAATGCTTAATCGTGTGCGCGGGGTCCCGGAGTACATTTTGCTCCCAATTTATGTGGAAGGTCTTCAGCAACCAGTTAAGAACCAGGTTAAGCATCAGAACCCGTCGTCAGTGACAGCAGCTATGGCACTGGCTATAGAGTATGACAGTTGCATTGAACGTCCTCCAGCGACGTCAGGGGCGCCCCGTCGGCCGTGGCAAAACCGTGATCAGCGTGTTATGACACACCCACTGCAACAATCGACGTTGCCCCCATCAACCAATCAGCCGAATCGTTCCAATCAGGCGAAAGGCTCGGAGTATCCTAGGTTGCCAGTTGTACGGTTAACAGCTGTGGAGAGGGCGGAGCGTTCTAAGCTCGGCCTATGCTGGTATTGCCCAGAGAAGTGGGTTGCAGGGCATTCCTGTAGGGGAAGATTTTTGGTTTACATGGGAGAGGATTTGGAGTCAGATGAGGACTCGGAGCACGGCCAGGAGGAAAATAGGGATCCGCCAGTAATATCGGCGGACTTGTCCCATATTTACGCGCTGGACGGACGGCAACGAGAGGATGACATTGAATTGAGGGGGGTAATCGGGGACATACCTGTCAGGGTCTTGGTAGACAAGGGAAGCTCACATAACTTCCTACACCCCGACGTGGCGGAAAAGTTAGCTCTCCCACTGCAGCAGATTCATCCTTTCCGAGTGTATGTCGGCAATGGGGAGTCATTGTTATGTTCCTTTGCGAGCATCCAGACCAGATTGGTCATTCAGAAGCATGTGTTTTTGGTCGATTTACACATTTTACCAGTACATGGTCCTGATGTGATTCTGGGGAGGATCTGGCTCAAACAGATGCGCAGGGTCACAAGCGATTATGTCGATGGAACGTTGGAGTTTTCTCGGAATGGGAAACGTGTGTGTCTTAAACTCGTGCCCCCATCAGCGAGGGAGGTATCCTTGAAGACGTTCTCGTCCTTGTTACAACTACAGGGCGGGGAGGAGTTGTTCGAGTTAATTCAACTCCCGCCAACAGAGAGTAACCCAGCGACGGAGGATGGGACGCTGGCATTGCCACGGGAACTACCGGAAGAAATTCGGAGCGTCTTGGTTTCACACGGAGACGTCTTCGGCTTGCCTTCGGGAATGCCCCCTAGACGGCAGTTTGACCACAAGATTCACCTCTTGCCCGACGCCAAACCAATAAATGTGAAACCTTACCGTTATCCATACTTTCAGAAGAATGAGATAGAGAAGCAGGTGAAAGAGATGTTAGAATCAGGGTTGATTCGCCCAAGTCAGAGCCCCTTCTCCTCGCCGGTTCTACTGATCAGAAAAAAGGACGGGTCCTTCCGTTTTTGCATCGATTACCGGGCATTAAACGCAGCAACCATTCCTGATCATTTTCCGATACCGACGACGGATGAGTTGTTCGATGAGCTGGGTGCGGCCAGATTCTTTACAAAATTGGATTTACGATCGGGCTATCATCAAATCCGCATGAGCGATGAAGATATTTTTAAAACGGCATTTCGCACACATGACGGCCACTTTGAGTTCCTAGTGATGCCGTTTGGATTGACAAATGCTCCCTCAACGTTTCAGGCGGCGATGAACGCAATTTTTAGACCCCTTTTGCGTCAGTCGGTGATAGTATTTTTCGATGATATCCTCATCTACAGCCCATCCATGCCAGCGCATGCACGCCATATCCATGAAGTATTGTCTATCCTCAAGGCTCATCACTTCTTTGTTAAGTTATCTAAATGCACATTTGCGTGCTCTACAGTGGAGTACTTGGGTCACCTAATCGCGGACGGGAACCTGAAAGCTGACCCGGCTAAAATTGAGGCAATGACGGTATGGCCGGTTCCAAAAACGATGAAGCAGCTACGAGGCTTTCTGGGGCTCACGGGGTACTACCGACGGTTTATAGAACATTATGCCTCCATCGCTAGCCCGCTCACGGAGTTATTGAAAAAGGACAGTTTTGTATGGACTGCAGCAGCGACGGACAGTTTCCAAGCATTAAAACAGGCGATGTCATCCGCCCCGGTCCTTCGCCTTCCGAATTTTGACCGCACCTTTTACCTAGAAACGGACGCGTCGGATTTCGGAATCGGGGCTGTTTTGCTCCAGGACAGGCATCCGCTGGCGTTCTTTAGTAAAAAGTTAGGGCCGAAGCGCCGGGTCTCGTCGACTTACCACAAGGAACTGTATGCCATTGTCGAAGCAGTGCAGAAGTGGCGTCAGTACTTGCTGGGACGGGAGTTTGTCATTCGCAGCGACCAGAAGAGTCTTAAGGAGTTGTTGCAACAGATAATTCAAACTCCTGACCAGCAATTTTATGCCCGGAAACTGATGGGCTACAAATTCCGCATTGAGTACAAGACCGGGGCTTCAAACAAAGTGGCAGACGCCTTATCCAGACGAGATGTGGAGGGTCCAGACAGAGAGTCCGCGAGCGCGGCAGATGGGGACCCAAAGTCGGCGGTGCTGGTACCAGACGAGTCCTCGATCTCGGAAGTGGAGATTGGGCGGGCACTGATGGCTGCCGCACACCCGATTCCTGATGTTTGGGAGGTTCTGCGGAATGAGGTGATGTCCACCCCCGATTTGATTGAGTTACAGTCATCCTTACAACACGGAAAGGCAGATCCGGCGGTGTCCCTAGTTGACGGTTTATTGTACTTTAACCGTCGTGTTTATGTGAGCAAAGATTCCATGGCTAAAGCGGTACTCCTACATGAGCATCATTCGTCGCCTGCAGCAGGCCACCCAGGAGTAGATAGAACGTTTAAGAGGTTGGCGGCCTCGTTCTATTGGAAAGGGATGCGGAAGGATGTCAAAAACTTCGTTGATTCCTGTTTTGAGTGCCAAACGACCAAATACTCTACTCAAAAGCCGGCGGGCCTGTTACAACCTCTACCTATTCCTTCACAGGTGTGGGAAGATGTTTCGATGGACTTTATCACCTGCCTGCCGCCGTCGCGAGGTTACACGGGTGTCATGGTGGTCGTAGATCGCTTATCAAAATATGCCCATTTTGCGTTGTTACCAGTCCGTTACAACGCCTTGAAGATTGCAAACTTGTTTATCGAGACGGTAGTCAAACACCATGGATTCCCCAAGACTTTGGTGTCGGATCGTGATCCAGTGTTCTTAAACGAGGTGTGGGAGGATATGCTCCGGCTTAGCGGGACGACACTTCATTTCTCGACGGCCTATCACCCCCAAACAGACGGACAGACGGAGGTCAGGAATCGCGGCCTGGAGCAGTACCTGCGCGCCTTTACCGCGGATAGACCTGCTAAATGGTCAAATTTTTTGCCTTGGGCAGAGTTAGCTTTGAACTGTTTTTACCATGAGGGGTTAGGGATTTCGCCATTCGAGGCCCTTTACGGCAGGGAACCGCCCCCCTTGATCGCGTCGCCACCTTCGACAACAACGCCACCAGATGTGGCTTCTTTGATTCATCAACGTGGAGAAACGATTATGTGGCTGCGCCAAAACTTGGAGCGAGCGCAACAACGAATGCGGAAAGCAGCAAATAAGCATCGCCGGGACGTGGAATTCAATGTAGGTGACAAGGTGTTACTTAAACTCCAGCAGTATAGGCAATATTCCGTAGCAAGACCTTTGTCCTCAAAGTTATCACGCCGCTTCTATGGCCCTTTCGAGGTGTTGGAAAGAATTGGTCAAGTGGCGTATCGTTTGCAGCTGCCCGAGGGGAGTCGTGTCCATAATGTGTTCCATGTGAGTCTTTTGAAACCATTTGTGGAAGACATTGCGTGGGCGCATAGGGAGCTTCCGGCATTGTTTGCACGGGGGAAACCGGTGGCTCGCCCAACCGGCGTCCTTGGTCGACGTACGGTTTTGCGAAATGGGGCAGCAGTGGAGGAAGTACAGCTAGCTTGGGCCGATGATTCGGGTGAGAATCCGACGTGGGAACCATTAGTTGTGGTGCAGCGAAAATTTCCCGCTCTCCTTGGGGACAAGGAGCATTCTAAGGAGGGGGGAGTTGATACGGGACCTCCGTCGGCACGGCTTAAGGAACGACAATTGCCTCAAGAAGATGAGCTCAACGCCGACACTAGGTTGCCGGCGACAAGGCAGCACGCTGAACCGGTCCAACGAGCTAGGTCCTCGCGACGTGTGGCACGAAGGCCGGCCCGATACGAAGGCTAGACTTTGTCTCTCGTTAAGGGACCTTCCTTATTAGAGTCTTTTATTCCTTATTTAGTAGAGTCTTTTATTCCTTATTTAGTAGAGTCTTTTATTTATGTTAATTAGTTAGTTATCCGATTCCTAGTAGTAATAGGATTTCCATCCTAATTAGTAGAGGACGTTTAGAAGGGTTATAAATAGGGGATTTGTTATTCACTTTATTCATCAAGAAATAAACTACTTCCTCTCAATCTCTCTATTCTTCTCTCTCTCTCTCGTCCGCACCTTCCCCCAAACTCTAGTTCTTGCGAAATCGTGAAGTTGAGGAACTTCTTCCTTAACACAATGCCATTAATTAATGCGTGTGAGATTTGATTTTCTGGTTAAGACTAAATGAGAGAATAAAATACTAAGAAATATTAGTATTAAACTACAAATTGATAAACTCCAGATAGGGAGCTAGTACTACATAATAAATTATACAATAATAATAATTTAGAAAAAAGTAGACTATTTTAATTTATAGTAGGATGATTTAGAAACGTAAATTTTAAATATTCTATTTCTTGTTAATTACCTTTTGCAAATCACAATATTAAATTTTGTTTCATTATTTCTCTCGAATAAGTGTATAGCTTACGCTTTTGTGATCTGATTGGTGATCGTGATCGTTTTTTAAAAAATTCAACGATGTAACACAATGCTGTATGATTTTAATATTGATATTGCTATCATTTCGTTCGTTTTTAAACTGATGTTTAGTTAACTCTCGGCAAATTATTTTAGGTCTGGTTAGTGGTTAGCACTTACGCACTCTTTTATTTTATTATATTCCAAGAAGAATTATAAATGTTTGACTTGCATGGGATAAAAGATAAGAAATTAGATAAAATATTAATATTACAAAAAATGTTGTGCATGAGTGGGTAGCAACTTCGAGCCATTTCTATAGACTTTTTATGTGCAAGTTGAATAAGCATGCAATCCAAGTTTACTTATTCCACAACTTGAAAGACTAAAGATCCTTATTTAATACTCCCTCCGTCCTTTAAAAATAGAACACTTTGTAAACGGCACGGGTTTTAATGTAGAATTGGTAAAGTAAGAGAGAAGGGAAAAAATAAGAGAGAAGGAGAAAAAGTAAGAGAGAAGTAGTGTTAGTGGAATGTGGGGTCCATATTATTAGTAGTGTTTAATTGTGTTAGGTAACACAAGTATATTTAATTAGGAACTAGGATCAATGACTATAATTAAATTCAACAAATTAACTTCAAATTTTCATTTTTGGAAATGGAAAATTGTATCCAGGGTTGGAAAACTGCTTTAACGGTTGGGAAATTGCACTAATGGTTGGAAATTTGCATAAAGTAGTTTCTTATGGAAAATTGAAGATGGTTTGAAATTTTCATTTCATTTTGGAAATTGACGTAATTAATAGATTTGGATTTAATGTTTGAAATGAGTATGAGAAATTGTTCTTAAATTGTTTACACAAACCAAATCAATAAAGTACGAAATTGATTGCAGTAAGTCAATATGGAACATTGTTTATGCTTCTACCAATGTTTCTTGAAGTGGACAAGGATTTGATTCGGGACAGCTTGAACTACCTACTGCTGCCTGAAAATGATGCTGGTGCCGATATTGATCTGTCATTTCTGAATGACTATTTCCAGATATAGTTAGCATTAGAAGTGTAGGCTTTTTGTGCATTTTGGTAAGGTTGTCAAGTTAAAGTTTTTTGTACATTTTGGTAAGCATGTAATGTCTCAGCTTTTTGTACATGTTTGTCAACTAGTGTAATGCTTATTTGCAAGCCTCCAAACATATGGAATGAAATGTAATTCCACAGGGTGACTTCTAAATTAGACAACACAAGATATTCATACAGAATTGCATCATTGACATTCAAATTCAGATTCTGCCCCAACACAATGATCCAACAAATGCAAAACATTCATCCAACAAATGTAACACATTCATAGGACAGTCACATTCAGACGCAACACATTAAATACAACCAGCATTGCACACCAAGGACAATATATCGACAGATATAGCAAGATAGTCACCTGATTAGAGATCAAGTGTCAAAACTGCCGGACAAAATATCGCCAGAAGTTCGAGGAAAACTTTATCCGACTTAGGGCGCACTGTTCTCGGCCGAGAATCAAGGATTACAGTCTCGGATGTGAAGGATAATGTCTCAGATTCGTCAAACGACACCACCAACTCCGGCACCACCATGTCAGAGTCGTCAAGCAGATGACTCATCTCCGGCACCACCGCGTTCAATTCGTCGCACGGAAGGACCGTTTCCTGCACCACCGTTTCCAACTCGTCTCCGGCACCACCACCGTTTGGATTTGACTCGAAACGTTCACGAGCGTGACTAGGGTTTACAGCAGGTCTTCGAAACAAACTTCGATTTACATTTCGATGGAATCGTTGCTGAGGGCTACGGCTGCGCTGCCGACTAGGGGGTGTATCCGGAACGACGGTTTCCATTTCGGACTCCATTGAGAAGATGGATAGAGCAGAAGAGGGAGGATGAGAGCGACGTGAAGGATGAAGATGTAGATGAAGACGAAGATGAAGATGTTTCAATCTCAATTTTAGATAGGGCACGATTAATTTAGGTTTAGGAATTGGGTGGGTTGGGGTAATTAATTAGTTGGGGTAATTAGTTTACGAGTCAGAAATTATGAGGCTAAATAGAAAATTAAGTTTTAATTCTAATGGCATAAGTGGTAAATAAAATGATGTGTGGGGTTATAGTGTAGTTGAAAACTTTCCATTTTTTATTGTGTTCTAATTTTGGTGGACGTCCAAAAAAGGAAACTGTGTTCTATTTTTTGTGGACGGAGGGAGTATTTATTAGGTGATTAATGTGTTTGAAAATTTGAATTAGTGTATGTGACACTAATAGTCTCTATCTGTCTATCATAAGCTGTAAACATAGTCAATGATAGCTTTCATGCAAACTTAATGCATTTTTTATTTGTTTAGAATTTCAAAATACCTAAGTCAAAGATGCATGCATCATTTTTGTTGTTTGGTATGCTCAAGGGCCAGCCAAATATCCTCTAATCATAAGAAAGTTTTGTGTCATTTTTTTATTAAAAAGAAATACTCAAACTAAAAATTAACGATAGAATCAATAGAGTAATAAAATTTCATAGTAAGTTCAGTATTTGGTAAATACATATACAATAGGGGTTTATAGTACTATAACCTTACCTTTTGTTATTGAAATACATTATTTTTCTTTAAAGCCAGAGATAAAATGACCATTTATAAGGAATACAAAGAGATAACATTAACTACCATACTTAGATAGAAATAAAGTCATTGCTTATTTTGATACAAATATCAATACTCTTTTAAGAAATTATTATCATTAGTAGTAGTGGTAGTAATTTTTATATGAAATGGTCAACATTCATAAGTATTTTGTTATTAGTTGATTATGTTTTATTAACAAGTTACATAATTAACTATTAGGAGTACTTAATATCACAACTTTCATCTTTTCTACTTTATTCATTCTGATGTAAGGGAATCATTCTCTATCTTGATAAAAAAAATCAATAATTTTAATCTTTCATACTTTATTTTGTATTTACTTATATTTTTTTTAATCTTTACAATCTTCATGTTCCACTTAACTTAATATTTGGATTTTTAGGCATGTGAAACAAAAATGAATTACCAAAATAATATGGAACAATGCATGAGACTAATATATTTGGGGTCACAAATTCAACGCGACATGTGATTGTTTGTCGTCTCATTGTAATGGTAGCATCATTTTCATTTCAGACATATCCATACATTTGCAACTGTAATCCTACAAGAACTACTCTCTAAAAGAATTAATTAAAATATGTGTCACAATATATACATGGGAAAATTGTGATGACCAAGACATAAGTTTTTGTTCATTAATATGCATCACAAAGTTAAGAGCAATTTAAAGTAGAATTCATAAAGATTTCATACTGTCCAATCCGCAACTTGCCTGCACAAACATACTCCAATTCTTATCAACTACAAATATAATCAACTATTTAATCAGATATGTTCAAATTCTATTATCTTTAAGGTTGTTGGAGTACTACATTTGTTTCGTCTATTCGTCCGTTGTTAAGTGTTCCAATTGAAATAATCACGAATATTAAGAAATGTATAAATGTAGGTGAAAATAGTTAGTGAATGTGAAACCTTCTTATTAAATACAGACTAGTATATTATATTAGAAGTGAAATGTGACATATAATGATAGACAAACAAAAATAACGGAGGAAGGAAGTAATACTTACAAGAAACCTATGGATCTTTCGTAGGATTGTTGAGAACTCTGTGCAGAACTTTTGCATATCAGTATTTACGTCACCTCCTTGTTTGCTTAAAACCTCAATAAACTTCTTCCGGTCCGGTGCAAGCTTCAGACCAACCTATTTTCTCAACATTATTTCACTAAATTAGTGGCAAGTTTGTTATTACCGGTAAATATTGGATTATGTTCCATTGTTTTAGTATTTTAACAAAAATGTCTCAATCGCAGGGTAATTGTAAAAAGGTATCCAAAATTTCAAATTTAGCTTTAAAATATCCCGCAAAAAGTTCAGACAAAATTGCTCGTTTCGAGCACATGTCAACATTGTTTCAAATCGTGACATAGTCTTTAAATTTAATGTTGCGGAGTGTGATTATGTAGGTAATTAATTAATTACCGTGAAACTTGAAGCAGCAACCCAACCATGCCATTTCTTCAAGGTTTTGGTGTATGCTTCGTTACTACTAATCAATTTAGCATCACACAACTTCATTATTTATACCATTATAGAGTGGCATGAGGTTGTTATGAAAGTTAAATACAATAGGACAGTAACATTTTTTTTACCTTGTAGGGGAACTAAAAAAGAAAATCTTACCGATATATTACCATTTACCACCAATGTCAGTTAATTCACCTTTTATCTTAAAGAAACTCTGATTAGAGGCTAGCAAAATATTCGTAATGTGAATAATCGAACTGAATCAAGTCATATTATTAAATTGGGTTCAAATATTTTATCGCTATTCTCTAAAATTCGAATTGTCAGCTCGATTCGGATTGTTTTTCTAAATCGAAAAAACAGAATATTCAAATTATAGTTAGTATGGTACAGTATAATATTTGTTTAAACAGTACTCCACTTCCTATGTCCCCACTTTTTTTTTGGACGTCTTACTTTTACTTTTTTATAGTAATTACGCTCTACATTTTACTAATATTTTATTATTAAACTAATTCTATTTTTATCTAAAAAATATTGTTTTTAATTTTGATCGTCCATTAAAATTAGTATTTATTTATAATAATAAATATCTCTTTGACGAGGTGAATCTCATTTTCTACTAAATATACTTCAAACTACTTTTTCTCTTAATTTTGAATAAAACAGGTGATGTCTACTCGTATTAAGATTATTGTTTATTCATAGAGGTAAATAGGATATTTCACAAAAAAAATTCAAACACTTATCTTTATAGTATTTCTTAAAATATTAGTGGCATGAAAGTGATTTAGACCTGATTAATTTTTTTATAGGAAAAATTCATATAATTAATATACATTTTCTTTATGAAAAAGATAAACGAACCTAAAATTGGTAAAATAAGTTTTCAGACATCCAAAAAAGGCTTGGTCAACATATCTCCGTGTTCAGATTTCACATTTTTTATTCCTTCCAAACAACGAGTAAACACACTTTCAGTAATATCTTTCAATTTTTCTGCAAAATAAATCACCAAATACACATCATCACATATATAGCTTTTCAATAAATCTAAATCAAAATTGTAAAGGATAAATAATCATTTTTATAAGGTTTGGCTGTGAAACATGTATAACTATGCAGAAAATGAAATGTGAAATCATTTACAAGAGGATGGGATCAAGAACCTGCAATGGGGATGTTGACAGAATTTTAATAAATGATGTCAAATGATTCTGATATTAATTGGTCTTGCATTTTGTATTATTTAAAATTATTACTTTTAGTTAAGTTTATTTATTTTTTAATGGAATCCAGGTGCGTGGCCGGAGTGCCAGGAGGATCGGATTTTCATCCAATATTCACACCAAATCCTTTTTATTTTTTGTTCAAGTTTCTATATATTTTATTTTTGTAATTTATGTAAACTACTTGTATAATTTATTAAAATAAACATCTAATTAGTATTTATATGGAGTACTATGTACCAATTGATCAAAACTCATATTGGGTATCGAAATCTTAGTTAGGTTCTTCATTTACCAAACTAACTGAACTCATAATTATTACTCCCTCCGTCCCAAATAAAATGACATACTTGGGAGATGACACGAGATTTTAGAAGATATTGTTTTGTGTGTTAAGTGGTGAGAGAAAAA
Source organism: Salvia splendens (assembly GCF_004379255.2). Taxonomy (NCBI): domain Eukaryota; kingdom Viridiplantae; phylum Streptophyta; class Magnoliopsida; order Lamiales; family Lamiaceae; genus Salvia; species Salvia splendens. Next base: position 22,834,193 of record NC_056049.1, read on the forward strand.
ATATAATTCTATAATTAATGTGAGAGAAAACTTTTTCTAAAAGAAAAAATGTGACATCTTTTGTAGGATAAATTAAAAAGAAAAGTGTGACATCTACTATGGAACAGAGGGAGCATGTAATTTATAGATTAATAAATATTAACAATTACCTGCAGGCTTGCAAATTGTATTTAAATAATATATGTATCTATATTACTATAAGAAAGGGATACGAAAGTGCACAAGCCTTAATTTCACAGTTTCTGCTCAAATTAACAATCCAGCATCACAATAAAATTTAGCATGAAAAGTACTAGTAATTTAAATGACTCATTACAATAATCACCTATGGTGTGTTGAAACTAGAGAATAGCACAAGAATGTAGACGAAAAAAATGAACTAACAGCAGATATGAATTGAGAAAAGCAGCGGTGGATTCAATTCATTGATAAAGGATAAAGTAATGTATTCAAAACATAGAACATATAAGCAATGTCCAAAACTGATAATAGAAGATCCTTAAGAGGTATGGGCGTGTCCCTCCTCTGCAGCAGCTTCAAATGTCTCACCAGCTACAAGTTCTGGTACATCGTCATCGTCATCTTCTGCAGCACCAGAAGCCGCACCAGCCGGCATCTGCTTCTGGAACTGTTCTGCTAATTTTTTCAAGTTCTCCAAGTTATCCGGGCCTGGCAAATTGTACAAACGTTATTTTCAATATAGATTATTGCCGAAATGTGGATACGAGATACAAGATGAAAGAAAAAAAAAACTACACTTACCCAATTGATTGATAATTTGAGGAAGGATGTCCTGCAATTCTGAAAGGCCACAAAAAAATACAGATTAATTAATTAGATAAAGAGGTTTTGAACTTAACCGAACAGGGAAAAAGAAATAACGAGCATCAGGAAAACAAGGCACACTATCATGTTATATGGATTTGTGGTTCAACCACATCAATAATATAACGTAGATTTCAAGTCGAGAACGAAACATACTCTTGTTCTGAGGAGTGCCGCTAACAACCCAGGTGTTGGCTGAAATAGATGCTTGCACTGAAAATAACAAAAGGTTAGACAAAAAAGTTAAAAGAGAATAGACAGATGGAATGCAACAAAATTGGGCAAAGTTAAAACTTAAATCCAGTAGTTCACACCTTTAGGGTTGACAAACTGTATAACTACATCTTCCTTGAAGATATTAACTTCCTCAATTGCAGGTATGGCATTCACTCCTATTCTCTTTAAGGTACTTTGAAGCCTCTTGTCATCTGTTGTGGTCGTCTTGTGAACAGACTTCTTCTTTCTGCAAACCAACAAATAACTTCTTTAAGAAACACAAACAGAGAAAAGTTGAAAAGACAACAAATTGAATACTATTGCTGCATAATATCAAGAACAAACCTTCTCATTGTACCCTTCCCCCCGGTCCGGACCGAACCGGCCATCTTCATTAATTTCTCGACATTCATCTGTGACGAACAACATGATGAGTTGGTGAAAACAGTAAAGTTTTGTATTGAATATAGTAGTATATTTTTATAGCAATTAGAACATGCCAAAAAATCACAGTAGCCAAAGAGAAGCTTTCCAACAACCTCATGTTCTAGAAAGACGAAACCAAATTCATCATGGACCACATTTTCAGCTAAACCAATAGCATAACCACCAATAAAAGAGAAGGAAGAACACATCAGGCAATCGGAATAAAATCAACTCTAGAAGCCCATCACCTTTGACTATAAATAAACAGAGCAATGCTAATTATTCAGCAGGAAAAGTGATAGATCAGTCAACACAAAAAACAGCCATAAAAAATACAGCAATTTCAATTGAAGAAAACAAGAGCAGTGTATGAAAGCATAGAGCATCCAGCATCAAATTGGCCAACAGATATATCAAATAAAGTAAAATCGGAAGCATAAAAGAGAAGGTGTGAATGCAGAAATGGAGAAGAAGGAAGAGTAATTACCTCTGCGAAAATGTGAAGGGGTGGGAGAGAGAGACCGCAACAGGGAAACAAAGGATAACAATAAAACCCTAGCGGCTACCGCCTACTTCAGTTTGCAAAAACCACAAAACTTTATCTATATCTACCACTATATATATGCGCCAGCTCAGCTAATCTTTATACGGCATCACTTTACATATGAGTAGGAGTATTATTTATGTTATCACTATTTATTTTATAAAAAATTATTCTTTAAAATAATCTTTCATGTAATAAAAAATGATCTTATTTTTCCATTTGAATTAATCCACTAAAATTAGTCTATATATATTTCCCAAAAATGTTCTTGTTCTCTTCTTTTCAACTCTATTTATTAATTTTGTAATTTATTCGTATCTAGATTATGTTTTATAGACAAATAAAGTACTCACTCCGTCCCAAGTTACTTGAGTCGTATTCCATTTTAGAATGTCCCAAATTACTTGAATCATTTCTCTTTTTGGCTAAAAACAAAACATCTAATTTCACTTACTTTATTCTTTCTTTTATTTACTTTCTCTCATCTCTCCAACTTTATTCTTTCCTCTACCTTATTTTATCTTTATTTAACTAACTAAACACAACTTTCTTAAATCTTGTGTCAAAAAGAAATGCTTCAACTTATTTTATCTTTATTTAACTCATTAAAAACAACTTTCTTAAATGACGTGCCAAAAACAAATACCTCAAGTAACGTGGGACGGAGGGAGTATTATTTATTTGGAAATTATATATAAAATATATTATTATTTTTTTTGTTATTAGACTAAGAGTATCACCAGCAAGCCTAGTGACTATTCCTCATGCTGATTTTAAAACACCTGACCATATGGTTAAGAATGAACGTGCCACGTACCACTCAAACACATCCCACGGATTGCAAAATTAAATTTTTTTGGTCAAATTTAAAAAGAATGACATTAGGTATTAGAATTGAATTAAATAGATAAACTGAATGTGGCCCAAAATATGAAGCCAATCAGAGCATCTCCAGTAAGACTGGACGTCACATAGCCCTCACATAGCCTTCACACTGCCACATCATCAGCACTACAATTCTCCTGACACATCAGCTTGCCACATCAACTGGACATCAAATAGCCCTCACATAGCCTCCACACTACATATCCACATCACTAATAACAATTATATAATTTAATTTACAATCGTATCAACATACGGAATTTAATTTACGAGACAAATACATTTAAATTGAATAATACTATTAAAATTTCAAAAAGTACAATAATTTAAAAAAATTACATTTAAAAAAATTACATACATTTACATAAAAACTAACGCATTGCAATCCTCAGCGCCCACAACTCTTCAACTAAATCCTTTTGGAGTCGAATATGAGCCTCCATCTGACGCATGTCGGCATGTGCTTGGAGGAGGGCTTCTTCATCGTGAGGTACCCACCTCGTACGTTGGCAGTGGCGACGCCGTGGCTTGGACCGGCCTCATTATCGTCGTTGGCCCAATCAGTCAGTTGTACACCTTCATCTTCGACAATCATGTTGTGCATGATAATACAGGCGTGCATTATATCAGCAATGCAGTCGACATGCCACAAACGCGTTGGTCCCTTAACTGCAGCCCATCGCGCCTGAAGCACACCAAATGCGCGCTCCACGTCCTTTCGCGCCGACTCCTGCCGAGTCGCAAAGTAGGCATTCTTCGCATCTGATGCGCACCGGATCGTCTTCACAAAGAAGGGTCACCTAGGGTATATCCCATCCGCCAAGTAGTAGGCCATATCATGCTGGTTGCCGTTGGCGACAAAACTGATGGCCGGACCGACGCCCTGGCACTGCTCGTTGAAAAAGGGCGACGAGTTGAGGACGTTTAGGTCGTTGTTCGAACTGGCTATCCCAAAATATGCATGCCAAATCCACAACCGGTAATCAGCTACGGCCTCGAGAATCATCGTGTGATTTTTTCCCTTGTAGCCGGTCGTGTAAAACCCCTTCCAGGCAGCGGGACAGTTCTTCCACTACCAATGCATACAATCTATGCTGCCTAACATTCTCGGGAACCCATGCTGATCCCCGTGCATCTGCAACAGATTCCGGCAATCTTCGGGGGTAGGCTTTCGGAGATACTGATCACCGAATACTTCGATCACGCCCTGACAGAAATACTTCATACATTCGACGGCAGTCGTCTCACCGATGTGGAGGTATTCGTCCCACATGTCTGCCGCGGTGCCGTAGGCCAACTGCCTGATTGCCGCAGTGCACTTTTGAATAGGAGTGTAGCCGGGTCTGCCAGCCGCATCGTGCCTAAAGCGGAAATACAGATATCGCTGCTCCAAAGCGTTAACAATACGCATAAACAAGTCCCGCCTCATCCTAAAACGACGCCTGAAATGGTTGGCGTTAAAACGCGGCTCCTCTGCGAAGTAATCTGTGAACAGGCACTGATGTGCAGCTTCATGATCACGATCAACCACTTGTCGACAGTGGACAACTGGTCGTGGGCGAGGTGCCGCCGGCTGCATATAACTCTGCATCCATCGATCAACCTCACGGCTCGTATAGGCATCTAGCTCTTCGTTCATCATACGCTCGTACTCATCCGCATCCCCACCACTACCACTGGCATTACTCATTTCTTAAATTGATCTTGTACAGAAAGTAAGGTAGAGAGAGTACTCGTTAAAACAAGTGGTGCGAATGAAAATGACGTTAAAAGCGCGTATATATAGTGTTTTCGAAAAAAATAAAAATAAAAATAAAAAATCTGACGCCGGTTTGACGCCGATCCGGGACCCACAATGGCGCCGTGAGGATCGGCGTCGGAACTGGCGTCATCGCGCGAATCGGCATGGCCATGCCGATTTTGACGCCGATTTCGCCGACGCCGGTTCCAATGGTTCGGCGTCAGAACCGGCATCGGCGAAAAATCGGCGTCGCGATTTTGACGCCGTTACTGGAGATGCTCTCAGCGTCACCCATGATGTGCTCCAAACTAAACTGCCAACACACACATCATTTTATACTTGAAAAGTTGATAAAACTGCTTTATAGCGGAAGGCTCACTCACTCAAAACAAGCTGATATATGAATCAGTAAATCGTAGGGCTGACAATTTTAGACACGACACGATAATCCGACACGAATCCGCACGAAATTATTGGGTTGGGGTCAAGTCTTATTGGATCCGTGTCCTTATCGGGTTGACCCATTAAGAACCCGATAATTTCTGGTTGGGTTCGGGTCGGATGCGGGTCGGATACGGGTAACCCATTAAGAAATAATATTATTATTTTTATTATTATTTAAAAAAATATATATTACTTTAATGTTTTAATTTCCTATAAATTAGGTTTAAATAGTATAAAACGAATTTTAATTGTGTAAATTAGTTAAAAATTAAGGTTTAATCGTGTAATATCAGGTTCGGGTTGTTATCGTGTCGTGTCAACCCATATTATATCGTGTCGATAACGGGTTCGTGTCGGGTGCGGGTCGTGTTCGGATTTGAAGGTAGCAGGTCGGGTTCGTGTTCGGATTTACAGTTTCTTTAACAGGTCGGGTTCAGGTTATGCCTTATTGGGTTGGGTCATTATCAGGTTAACCCGATAACGACCCAATCCGCACGACTTGCCAGCCCTAGTAAATCGTTGGTAAAGTACGGGGACAAAGTAAGGTTGAGATCTTTCTCCGTTCTAAAACATGGAAAATATAGGCAAATGGGTCTCCAAAATTGAAAATAGGAGGCCTTAGGCCACCCGCAACGCGTCACGCGGTGGCCCGTATTCCGTCACTACGGCTGCGTGATGCGTTGCAGCGCCCCGTCTCGTCCCCAACCCGTTCCGCGTTCCGTCCCGCCATGACGAATGGCGAGACGTCTCGCCACGCGCCGAGGCGACGTGGCGCGCTCCGGCGCCATGCGTGACGCCCACTCCCCGGCCCGCGAGTGGGCATCGTCACGTTGTCGCAATAAATCATTTTTTAAATTTTGAATTAAATAAAAAAAATTAAAAATGAAAAACGGTAATATTACCGTTATATTACCATTTTTTCCTTTTTTATTTTTTTACTCTATAAATACTCCTAATTTATCATCATTTCACACACAACTACACATCTATTCTTCCCAAATCATATTCATTTCCTCTTCAATTTTCATCTAACCTCTCATCACAAAATGTCCGGCGACGAGAACTCTAGCGGTGGCGGCTCCGGCGGTTTCGACATCAACACTGGGGGCATGTACAATGTCCTTGGTGGTGGTTCCGGTTCGTCGACGCCGGGGATACCAACCACCCCATTTTGATGTGGATGCATACGTCCGTCCCTCCGCCCTGAGGTATTCGCAGGGATTATCCCAGATTCGGGAGGATTATTCCGTTGAACCCACTCCGGAAGAAGACCGAGGTGGTGGAGGAGGCCGAGGCGGTGGAAGCTCCAGGGCGGAGGCGAACGGGGAGGAGGAGGATCTAGGCCGACATCCGTACGGCCCCAAAGAAACGTTGGCGGTGTACAACATCTGGATCAGCGTCTCGTACGATCCCATCGTCGGGAATCAACAACTCCGGAAGTGCTTCTGAGAAAAGATCACCGGGACGAGATTAAGTCGAAGGGCTCCCGTCGCTGCACATATAAGATGCTCCGCGTTCACTTTGACTGAGTCGACAGAGAGGTCAAAAAATTCTGCGTCATCTACAAGAATGAAGCGGCTCATTACCAAAGCGGAGCCACGGGAGCCGACATTCTGAGGTCGGCTTTGCGAGTCTACTTCGACGACACCGGCAAACAATTCAAATATGTCTGATGTTTGGGAGGTCGTCAAAGACGAGAAAATGTGAGCCGGCGGTGTGAGGTCCAGCTCGGGCTCGACCTCGAAGCGCACGAAGCACACCGCGGGTGGCCAATACTCGTCTAGTGAGGGCGGTTCGGGCAGCGCCGCAGGCCAATTTGCATTCGATGAAATTTTAATTATGTTTTTTTTAATTTTAAGTTGTATTTTTATTTTATGTTGTAATTTTATTTTATTTTTAATGAAGTGTGTTTTTTAATTGAATTTGGTTGGAAATAAAAATAAAAAATGAAATTGAATGAATAGTAATTTAAGGGACGGAGGGTTGCAGGTTCCGTCCCTTAGTTAAGAGATGGAATAAAAAAAGTGATGGTTAAGGGATGCATAGGTGACAGCGTTGCGAATCGCCTTAAGAGGTCTGGGTGTTTCCCTCCTCTGCAGCAGCTTCAAACGTCTCGCCCGCTACAAGTTCTGGTACATCGTCGTCATCTTCTGTAGCACCAGAAGCCCCAGCAGGTGCCTGCTTCTGGAATTGCTCCGCTAACTTTTTCAAATTCTCCAAGTTATCTGGACCTGGGAGTTATGTACAATAAGTTATGTTTAGTAAAGATTTTCGCGGAAACTGGTCATCACATTACAGTTCCAAGATGAGAAAAGAAGGAAAAACTACACTTACCCAACTGGTGGATAATTTGAGGAAGAATGTCCTGCAACTCTGAAAGAACCACAAAAGAATGACAATGAATTCAACTTCCATGTATTTAAGATTAGAAGACAAAAGATGACCAAAACAAGCTTTCATTAGTTAACAAATGTTTTGAACTGAACATGATCAGACCGAAAACAACAAATTATAAGCACCAAGAAACAAAATCAAATGATTAAGAGAAAGGACTCCCTTGTTCGATTTGTCATGTTACTTATAAACAAGTACTAATGTTTTTAAACCTTTATTTTCTTCAGAGGGTGTTCATGTTTAAACCGGGAATTGAAATTTCAGATCAAGGCATCAAGCATATCGACAAAATAAAGTAGGTTGCAAAGTCAGCAGAGCTAAACATACTCTTGTTCTGAGGAGTTCCACTAACAACCCAGGTGTTGGCTGAAATGGATGCTTGCACTGAAAATTCAAAAAAATAATTTGAAAAATTAGACAAAAATGTTGAAAAAGCAAATGAAGATGAGAATGCAAGAGAACTTGATAGAACTTAAATCCCAGTAGTACACCTTTGGGGTTGACGAACTGTAAAACTACATCTTCCTTGAAGATATTAACTTCCTCAATTGCAGGTATGGCATTCACTCCTATTCTCCTTAAGGTGCTTTGAAGCCTTTTGTCGTCTGTTGTGTTTGTCTTGTGTACAGCCTTCTTCTTTCTGCAAACCACACAAGTGCTTTTATTAGAAACACAAACAGAGTAACGTAGAAATGATGACAGGTGTTGCTCTTCTGCTGCCCAAGTTCCCTCTTGACAACATAAATCAGTCAAAAACTCAAAACTATAAATAAAAGTTTGCTGCATAATATCGAGAACAAACCTTCTCACTGTGCCCTTCCCACCAGTGCGGACCGAACCGAACCGGCCATCTTCATAAGTTTTTCGACATTCATCTGTAATGGAAACCACAGATAGTCTGAGAAAATGTCATGATCTGTAGTGTATTCCGGCTAAATTCCACGAATGTACGTCATGGGAGATGATATCCGTCATTTGTACCCGGAAAAAAAAAACATTTTCAGTGATGGGAAAGACGTGTGAGGCTCTCGCGTCTTTGATAAACCAAACACGCAATAGTCTCTTGCGTGTATACAAAACACGCGTTACTCTCATGCGTGTTTTAATTAAACACGCATCAAGCTCATGCGTGTTTGAATTTAGCCGAAGAAGACGAGGGAGTAAGAGAGTCGCCGGAGAAGAGAAGAGCGTCAGCGCTACTTCTTAGGCGTTTACGTTAATGGGCCTTAATAACCCAATCCATTTTCCAATCCTACGCAAATAGTAGCAATATTTTCAATTTTTCATTCATTCAAACACGCATGAGCTTGATGCGTGTTTAATTAAAACACGCATGAGAGTAACGCGTGTTTTGTATACACGCAAGAGACTATCGTGTGTTTGGTTTATCAAAGACGCGAGAGCCTCACGCGTCTTTCCCTTCACTGGAAATGTTTTTTTTCCTGGTACAAATGGCGGATATCATCTCTCATGACGTACATTCGCGGAATTTACCCCAATTTATTCCATCTTATATATACACCTAATAATTACAACATGCCAACAAACACAATCTGCAAAGTGAAGTCTTCCAAAGGCCTCTTATTCTAACAGCAATTCGTCGTAATTATAGCAACAACGTAGAATAAATTCCACATTCCAAGAGTGCAATAGCCAGAAAAGGCCCAATTTTTAAAAAGCTACAATAAACCAAAAGGACAACAAAATCAGAGGATGAGCAAATAATTCAATCAGAAGGAAATGAAAATGAATACAATAAACTAACGAATCGAGCAAAAAATACTCATTCAGCAGGAAAATTAGCAAATCACTCAACACCAACAGCGAGCATAACGAATTCACTGATTTCGAATCGAGAACATATAAGCATGGTTTGAAAATGAAAAACCTCCCCTTGCCTAACAGATTTACATAATAAAGCAAAAATCAGAAGCATTAAACGAAAGGCAAGCTGAAATCTAGACGCCGCAAATGGGAAGAATGAACAGTAATTACCTCTGCGAAAATGTGAAGCAGGAGAGTGGAGTAGTGATAGAGGAATGTCAATTTAGCCCGCAACCCATGGACGGGCCTGAATAGCCCGCCAAATTTATATAGTTAGCTGAAAATTTCCAGCCCGATTAACCGGCAACCCGTTAGGATCAGACCCGAAAACCCGATGGGCTGGCCCGAAAACCTGATAAAATTTCTATTGTTTTATTTGTTTGACTCTAATTCGACACTTTATTGATTATTTTATAATATAGATTACTGAAAAAATAACTTTCCATTTTATATATAAATTATATATTAAGTTTTTATTAATATAATAATAGATAAATGAATTAGAAACTTTAAATTCACTAAAAAATATATTTAAATTTCTAAACATGCTTTAAAATTTCTTGATGTTTATGTTTTATTTTGCATAAATCTCATATTTGATCATATTTATGTTTGAGTTTAAGCATATATCTCAAATTTATCATAATTACATATTTTACATTTTATAAATATAACTAATTTTCACAATTATTTATTGGATTGATCGCATGTTAATTTTATTGGTAGCAATCCGATTAACCCGATTGTCTAGCCCGAAACCTGAGCTGGATTAGAGTTGAACTTTTATAACCCGGAAAAATCACAACCCGATTAGCCAGCACCCGATTGACCCGCAACTAGAATAGGGTTGACCCAAAACACAGTGGACTGGCCCGATTGACATCCCTAAGTGAGAGAGTGAGCGCAAGAGGCGGAGTTAGGAGGAGGATAACAAAATGAAACCCTAGCTCCAGACTTCAATCTTTGTAAATAAATTTTATTCAGTTTACAATAAACTCTACTCTATATAAAAACATCATGATTCATGCCACATAAACCTAAATAAACTAGTAGTACGTACTACTTAATTTAAAATTATCAACGATTTAATTTATAGATATTTTTTATTTTATTTTATAAATTTAAATATAAAAATATTATGTAACAATCGGAATATTTTAAGGTACGATTGAGTATTGACCACCACGCTATTTATATCGGTTTGGAATATAGACTAAACTCTAATTGTGCTAAATTAAGGCGCCGAAATTCTATTTTTATAGTAGTATGATTTGACCATATCCTAAACTTTATCATCTCTTATCATTAATTATATTTAAACTTATAGTAAAATTTAAGCCATTTTCATAAATTTTTATTCAATTTTTTTTCAAATTTTACCTGGGTCAAAATTACTCATTACTAATATAATGTTTATTATTTTAATATTTTAAAACTCTTGGTAATATCTAAGCTGATAAAATAAATTATTCATCGTTTAAGACCTATGGGTAAAAAAAGAAACATAATCATTCGTGTTCATTTTGAACATTGATTTTGTATTTTTCGTGTAACGATTTATTTGACTATTTTTTCCAACTTAAATTCATTTTTATAATATTATTTTTTATATAAAATTCATGCACAAAACATTATATAATTATCAACCATTTTTCTATTATAACAGTTAAATTAATTAGAGATTTAATACTATAAATCTCGGCATTTTAGCTAACGAGATTTACGGAACAAGATTGGACACATATTCATTGATTCAAGATTTAAATAATTCACGAATAAACTTAAGCTCTACACATTAAACTAATAAGATTAACAAAGGTTGTGGTCATTTTCATGCATCCGAAATCCGAATAATTCACAAAACTAACTAACAAGATTCATATAACAATGTCAAACTCATTTTTATTGACCCAGGAGTCAAATAAATGATGAATAAGCACAAAATTGTTAATCCCTCTGATGGGGTGCGTACTAAACAAGCCCAACAGCAATGACGGCCCATCAGCCCAAAGCCCAAGGAAGAGTATGAGTTCGGCATTACCAAAGAGTTCGGCCTCAGCCTACAGCTCGGTAAAAGCCAACCTATCAAGCTCTGCTCTCAGGTCGGCATCAAGCTCTACTCTCAGATCGGCAACCAAAGCAGGAGTATGAGTTCGGCATTACCAAAGAGTTCGGCCTCAGCCTACAGCTCGGTAAAAGCCATCCAATCAAGCTCTGCTCTCAGGTCGGCATCAAGCTCTACTCTCAGATCGGCAACCAAAGCAGTTCGGTCTCAGTATTCGACCGAACAAGGAGTTAGTGGACCCATACAGGATGTCCAACACACCCACTACCACGTGGTGTCAACTCAGGCCACGATCGTAGGCCATGACCTACGCTACATCCACGATCTTAGGCCACGATCTCCACGACATCCACTACCTAATAAATGGTGCTGCATGCCACGATCTTGGTCTTATATATAAATAGAACTTAGATCTGGTAGAAAAAGGTTAAGCTCTCTAGAGATAAAACATCATATAGCAAGTCTGTGTTGTAAGCTGTAAATCCCAGATCAAGCAATACAATCTTGCCCTCCCTTCTTCCCGTGGACGTAGATTTACTTCAGTAAATCGAACCACGTAAATTCTCTGTGTCGTGATCTGTATTTTCCTGCATTCACTAACATCAGAAATTCGCGGACTCATCACTGGCGCCGTCTGTGGGAAACAGAGAACCAAATTTGTGATAAAGCGAGTTTTTGATCCTCTTCTACCAAAAAAATGCATACCAGATCACATAACACCCGTGCCTCCGTCCGTGATAACCATGAGGAAGCTAATCCAGCAGCCCATAGGCCTGGAAAGCAGCCTCGTGAAAAATCTACTTCCAGTTCTCACGGAGAAGGAACAAGCCGCTCAAAAGGTCCACACACCGAGTCTTCCCAGCAGCCTGATTTGAACGAGGCTGTCAAGCTGTCCTTGGCCGAGAAGCAGGAGGAGTTCTTAACCTTCCTGCAGAAGAGCCAACAGCCGGAGAAGACAACGACGGATTCTCCCTCCTCATCCAGACATGAAAGTCACTACCGCAGTAGTGACGTGTCTTCCAGGAGAAAGAATCCTCAACCCCGACATGTTCCTGTTCCTCCTCGGTACCGGAACCACAGGAGAACTCCATCTCCTCCGTACCGAAGAGATGTCGGGTTCGCCATGTACGGAGCATTAAAGACTCTGTTCTCGGACGATATCACCCGAACTCCCCTTCCACAGAACTACCGAACTCCGTCGATGACTTATGACGGGTTGGTGGATCCTCATGACTTCCTGGGACGCTATCAGTATAATATGGCGAACCAGGGTCTCAATGAGGTCCATATGTGCAAGCTGTTCCCCGAGCTGCTCATCGGGAACGCCAGAAGGTGGTTCGACAGCCTTCCTCAAGGCAGCATTAGATCCTACCGAGATCTAGTGGATGCTTTCCACAGGAGGTTCTTTCAGAAAGCGGAAGCCCGGATTACTTCGGCTCAGCTGCTTTCTATACGTCAAGGTCGCGACGAAAAGATCAGCGACTTCCTGACGAGGTTCCGCAAGGAATGCCTGCAAGTAGATTATCTCAATGATCTACTTGTCATTTCGGCATTCCAAAATGGGATCCTGCCCGGAGCTCTCTGCAGAAAGCTCGTGGAATGCAGTCCGCAAACAGCTCAAGAGATGTGGGACATTGCGGACCAGTTCTCCCGAGCCGATGAGGCAGACCGTCGAAAACGGTCTTTAGACAGCTCATCTAGAGGAGACGAAAAGAAGCCCGATCATAGCGATCAGAGGCTTCCTCGCCGAACACCTTCCCCACCAAAGGAGGGATAGCGGTCATCCGAGGTGATCGAAAAAGAGCAAGTGTGTTCGCAGATTGCGCTTAAAAGTGCCGAGTAATCAGTTCGGCACCATCAAGCATAGCAATCACAGCAGCCGGAGTCAGAGGCAGGCGAAATGACCGAAGTCACACCGGAGCCGAACTCAATGGTGTACGGCACTGAAGCCGTGATTCCGGTTTAGATCGGCATACCCAGTCCCCGAACTCAATTTCTCCTCAGAAATGAATGGTGACGGACTGAGAGCCGAACTAGATCTTGCCGAAGAAAGAAGAGAATTGGCCTGCATAAAAGCAGCCAAGTACAAGGAGCAAGTAGCCCGGTATTATAACCAAAGGGTGAAAAAGCTGCAATTTCAAGTGGGAGATCTCGTCTTGAGAAACAACGAAGTAAGCCGAGCAGAAAAGCTGGGCGAACTCGAACCCACATGGGAAGGTCCATATCGGGTGTCAGAAGTCCTCGGCAAAGGGTCTTACAAATTGACTCACGTGTCAGGAGCACAAGTACCCCGAACATGGTACGTTTCCAACCTCAAAAAGTTCCATTTGTAAGAGACAGTCCGGTCAGTCAGTCTTGAGTTCTGTTCGGTCAATGTGCTTTCTTTGGTTTGCTTGGTCTTTGTTTGTCTCTGTGCGTTTTGTCTGTCTATGTGCGTGTCGTCTCTTACAAATGTTACTGAGGTATCTTGTTCTTCGAAGGCTGATCCCCTTCTTAGAACATATACGAGCCAACGATTGTGAGTCAAAGCTTCTAAAGAGGATACAAGACCACAATTCAGCTTAAACAAGCAGTTCGTCTGAAACGAACTGCAATAAGCCAACGATTGTGAGTCACAGCTTCTAAAGAGGATACAAGACCACAATTCAGCTTAAACAAGCAGTTCGTCTGAAACGAACTGCAATAAGCCAACGATTGTGAGTCACAGCTTCTAAAGAGGATACAAGACCACAATTCAGCTTAAACAAGCAGTTCGTCTGAAACGAACTGCAGTAAGCCAACGATTGTGAGTCACAGCTTCTAAAGAGGATACAAGACCACAATTCAGCTTAACAAGCAGTCCGTCTGAAACGAACTGCAACAAGCCAACGACTGTGAGTCCAAGCTTCTCAGGAAGATACAAGACCACAATTCGGCTTAAGAAATAAGCACTTCGTCTGAAACGAACTGCAATAAGGGAAAGTCCGATCCACGCGATAAACCTCGCCGAATTAGGACGACCAAGTTCGGTCAAAGAAGTTTACCTCATAAGACCGATGACGACCATGTCTAGTCAAAGAGGTTTACTGCATAAGACCACTTCGGTTAACTGGGAAAGTCCGATCCACGCGATAAAACTCGCCGAATTAGGACAAGGGAAAGTTCGATCCCGGCGACAAAAATCGCCAAATTGGAACACAAAGACGAGTCCGGTCAAAGATGTTTATTTCATCAGACCACAGACGAGTCCGGTCAAAGATGTTTATTTCATCAGACCAAAGACGAGTCCGGTCAAAGATGTTTATTTCATCAGACCAAAGACGAGTCCGGTAAAAGATGTTTATTTCATCAGACCAAAGACGAGTCCGGTCTAAGATGTTTATTTCATCAGACCAAAGACGAGTCCGGTCTAAGATGTTTATTTCATCAGACCAAAGACGAGTCCGGTCAAAGATGTTTATTTCATCAGACCAAAGACGAGTCCGGTCAAAGATGTTTATTTCATCAGACCAAAGACGAGTCCGGTCAAAGATGTTTATTTCATCAGACCAAAGACGAGTCCGGTCAAAGATGTTTATTTCATCAGACCAAAGACGAGTCCGGTCAAAGATGTTTATTTCATCAGACCAAAGACGAGTCCGGTCAAAGATGTTTATTTCATCAGACCAAAGACGAGTCCGGTCAAAGATGTTTATTTCATCAGACCAAAGACGAGTCCGGTCTAAGATGTTTATTTCATCAGACCAAAGACGAGTCCGGTCAAAGATGTTTATTTCATCAGACCAAAGACGAGTCCGGTCAAAGATGTTTATTTCATCAGACCAAAGACGAGTCCGGTCAAAGATGTTTATTTCATCAGACCAAAGACGAGTCCGGTCAAAGATGTTTATTTCATCAGACCAAAGACGAGTCCGGTCAAAGATGTTTATTTCATCAGACCAAAGACAAGTCCGGTCAAAGAAGTTTACTTCATAAGACCGAGGACAAGTACGATGAAATTTTTTTCGCTAAGCTGTAAATACACAGTGTTAGAAGCGAAAACAAAATTTCATTTTCAAATCTTGTTCGGCACACAACTCCGCTACCCTACAAGATGGCGTTACGCTATTACAAAGGACTATTCTACTGTCCAGGGTTGCTAAAGTTGAGCCATCTATTCACAAAATCCTCGTGAAGCTGAGTTCGGGCGTTCCAGGCAGCTGCAGAATAAGCAGGTCGACGAGAGGCTCTAATCGACCTGCCACCTCTTCTCTGAGCCCGGGAAGCCCTAGCACCTCGGCGGCGAAGAGTCTCTTCACGAAGCATTTGTCGATCTTGCTCACTCATAATCACAGCTCCTCTACGAACTTCAGCCTGTTCTCGTCTTGACGTTTCCGGCTGTTCCAGAGTTCGTTGCTGACTTGGAGTACGGTTTTGAGCAAGTGAACCAAGGTTTTGAGCTGGAGTATGAACATCTGTTGGCGGGAAATGCCTAAGGAATCTCTCGATTGGAGGACGCCGGGAAAGAACGATGTCGTACCGAGAAGCCCAGCGCCGCAATGATTTCACAACTTGTTGGCAAGCCGAGCTCTCCAGCGCATTGTTCCTCCGGAGTACATGATATTCCTCCCACAGTTCGTCAACTCGTTCCTGAACTTCTGAGATGGTCATTCCCCCACGCCTGCTGATGAAATCCTCATACGCAGTCCTCTCGGCCACGGCGGTATTCAGTTCGGCCTCCAGATCCTTCTTTTCGGACTCTAAGTCCCTATTATCGGCCTCCAGCTTCATTGAACGAGCCAAGAGTTCGTCATTCTTCATCTGGTCAGCTATAGCTCTTTTCTCAGCTTCGTCTAAAGCCGAAGAGTACAGCCGCTTCCAGTGAAGTACCTCCAGCTCCTTGAGAGTTAAGAATACAAAGCAGCTATGTCAGTTCGGCATTTCAGCTTACCGAGCAGGTAGTAAACCACAACAGGAGTAAGAGAGTACGAAAGGCTATACGAAGACACAAGAGCAGAAAGAAGAATTTTTTTTCATTCATAAGAAAAAATTCTTTCTATACAAGGAGGGCTTCAAGGCCATTTTACATAAAGGAAGAAACTAAACTAAGAGAAGGGGGGCGAAATCATACTTCGCTAGCTTCGTCTCCGCCTTCTCGGTGAGGTTCAGCTTCCTTCTCCTTATCTGCTTCAGCTTCAGCCTCTGCCTCCTTGCTCTCCCCAGCCTGCTCGGCGCCACCGTAGCCGATCTGCTGCGCCTCCTGATCGGCCTGCTTATCGCCGACCTCCTGCTCCAGCGGCCCGGCCTCACCCTCTCCGTTGTAAGTCGAAGCGGGTGAAACGGGTCCCACGGAGGCAAAGATAGCCTCCAGGTTCTCGTCCCGATCAGCTCGACAACTCCGGACTCGGTCTGCAGAAAGCAGGACCGAGGATGAAGCGAGCTCCTCAAGGAGCGGCAGATTCTGAAGCCGAGCTGCTATCTCTCGGCTATACAGAGGCAGCACGACGTCGGCCCCCTGCTCGCCCTTATCGGTAATTAGCCTTACCAGACTACCGACAAAGGCCGAGAATTGGTGGCTCAGAAAGAGTTTCTCCACGAAAGCACGGAGACCCTCTCCTTGGGCAACCACGGCGGCAGCATCCCTCCGTTTCGTCTGCTCTCGCTGGATGACGAGCTGGTTTTTGGCAAACTGAGCTTCATCCTGGGCCGAAATCCTAGCAGCTCTGGCTTTCTCAAAGTTTGCCTCAGCCTGCTCGGCCCGGTGACAAGCAGCCGCCAATTTCCTCTGCATCTCAGCATAGTCGTTGGACGCTTTGGAGAGTTCGACGGCGACGAGCTTGGAGAGCATATCGTTCCTCTGAAAATGGATAAGGAAAAAAGTCAACAGAGGGCACCAAAAATACAGGACAGAAGCCAAGCCAAAGAATCAAGAAGACAATTCACCTCGGCAAAGTCCGTGGGCCATAAAAATGGCTCACAGATATGCTCCGAAGGAGGCGCCAAGACCACGTCTTTCTCTGGCGCTCTCGGGGGCTTCTGGGTCTTCCCCTTCCTACTTGCCGAAGTCGACTCCGGCTTCTTTGGACCCGAAGAGGTCTTTTGCCTCTTCGGATTCTTCTCGGCATCAGGCGCCGAGCTGGTAGCCTTCTCTTTCTCCGGCTCCTTAAGCTCGGAGGATTTGCGGCTAACCTTATTCAGCATGAACACTGCCAAAAAGCAAGAAAACAAAGTTAGTTTTCTTCGTTAAAGCAGTAGAGCATAAAGATAAAGAGAAATCCTCACCCTCGGCCTCCTCGTCCGAAGACGAGATGTCGAACACGACGTCGCCCGTGACGAGCTCAGACTCCGTGTATTGTTTCCTAACTATGGGAATCTTGTTGAGCTCGCCATCGAGCTCGTCCAACGGTTCAGGCCGAGGATGACGGATAACGGACTTCGGCCCTCTCCAGGGAAAACTAGGAGCCGCGGTCCTATTATAAAAAAAGAAGCGATTTTGCCATTTCGGCCATTTGGTTTTACAAAAGGCCCTAAAAGGCTGTAAAGGGACCAAGTAAAACCAAGATCCCTTCCTCTTAAACTGGAAAAAATTAAGGATTGCCCGCAGAGACAGATCCTTATCTAGCCTACGGAGTTCGGCAGCAAAAGCCGACAAGTGCCTCCAAGAATTCGGAGTCACCTGACCTAAAGGGAGTTGAAAAAAATCAAGAAGCTCTACAAAAGGTGGGGGAAGAGGGAAACGAAGCCCGCATTCTAAGCAGGCTTCGTAAACGGTGGCATAACCCTCCGGCGGGTCGTTAGCCCTATGATCATCGTCGGGAACCACCGCCTTCCCCCCAGGAAAAGAGTATTTTTCGTAAAGGGATATCACAGTATCCTTACTCAAGATACTGTGAAAATACTCTACGGTCTTCTCCCCGGATTCTTTCCGGCTAGAAGACCCCTTACCCCCTTTTCTACCGCTACCAGACTCAGACGAAGAAGAAGCAGACATGGTTCTTACTCTTTGAAAGTTTGAAGAAATCCTGAGGAAATTTTTGAAAGCGGAAGGAAATTTTTCACGCAAAAGATAGAGAGTGCAGAAGAAGCCAATAGCAAAGGTGTTCAAATGATGAAGAAAGGCGGTATTTATCAGATTTGGAAAAGATTTCAAATCATCGCACCGTTTCATATTCCACCTTTTCAGGATTCGACGGCCGGATTTTACTGTCGCATTTAATGCCGCATTTAATGCAGTCACGCGCAGGGCACGTCCCCTGACTTCAGCCTCCCCCGTACCCTTTTCCAGAATGCCGAAGTGACTCGCTTCGCCGAAGTGATTCACTTCGCTTTTCGGGGGGGGTAGTGATGGGGTGCGTACTAAACAAGCCCAACAGCAATGACGGCCCATCAGCCCAAAGCCCAAGGAAGAGTATGAGTTCGGCATTACCAAAGAGTTCGGCCTCAGCCTACAGCTCGGTAAAAGCCAACCTATCAAGCTCTGCTCTCAGGTCGGCATCAAGCTCTACTCTCAGATCGGCAACCAAAGCAGGAGTATGAGTTCGGCATTACCAAAGAGTTCGGCCTCAGCCTACAGCTCGGTAAAAGCCATCCAATCAAGCTCTGCTCTCAGGTCGGCATCAAGCTCTACTCTCAGATCGGCAACCAAAGCAGTTCGGTCTCAGTATTCGACCGAACAAGGAGTTAGTGGACCCATACAGGATGTCCAACACACCCACTACCACGTGGTGTCAACTCAGGCCACGATCGTAGGCCATGACCTACGCTACATCCACGATCTTAGGCCACGATCTCCACGACATCCACTACCTAATAAATGGTGCTGCATGCCACGATCTTGGTCTTATATATAAATAGAACTTAGATCTGGTAGAAAAAGGTTAAGCTCTCTAGAGATAAAACATCATATAGCAAGTCTGTGTTGTAAGCTGTAAATCCCAGATCAAGCAATACAATCTTGCCCTCCCTTCTTCCCGTGGACGTAGATTTACTTCAGTAAATCGAACCACGTAAATTCTCTGTGTCGTGATCTGTATTTTCCTGCATTCACTAACATCAGAAATTCGCGGACTCGTCACCCTCCATTATTTTATAAGCAAGATATTTGTTTTAGATACGAGATTTAAGAAAATTATGTTCAAAATGTCAAATTCAAAAGATAGCCGCTTGAATACTCCTTTTATAGAATCTCACATAATTTCACTCTGACTTGACAAAAGTAATAGTGAAAAAATTAATAAAATATAGTATGTCGTATTTTTATACTCCATATTCTAGTATTAATTTTATGTTACCAGTTTTATTGAGAAAAAAGAAAAATAATATTTTAAATTTTGGATGTCTCAAATAATATAGTACTATTTGTTTAATTTAACAACGTCACGAAACAAGGTCGAACCCAACAAATTACGATTAACTTGATTTATTTATGTTAGATATGGCAGGTGGGCAGATATTTTGTCTGACAAAATGAAAATAGAAAAATGTGAAGGACCAGAATTGGAAATGCTTCGTTGGAAAACAGAGATTTGATTTCTCTCGAAATCACTCACTTTTTAGGTGAATTGCGTAGAAAATCAATCACATCACTTGTTAATAGTCAAAGTAATAGTTGGTGAGCTGAAAAAGGGCAAAGACGAGTCGGCGAAGAGTCAAGGCGGGGCCGCCGCAGCTGAATTTTTCCGGTCAAAGGTCAAATTCGCCCTCGCATCTGTAATTCCAATATAATACCTGCGGTTTTCTTCTCCGATCGTCGGTGATGGCCGACGATTATGACGAGTACGGTAAGAAGCCGATCGAGGTGCGCGCAACTGAGGCGCTGGGGCTCGGTTTCGACCTCGCTGGCGATTTCAGGCTCAAGTTCCTCAAAAGATGCCCCGCCGGAGGCAGGCTGGTTATTTTGGACGAGCGGCGCAAGCGAGACGTCGTTGTTCCGGGCGGCGCCACCATACGCGATGTGCCGGAGAGTATACACATCGACAAGGGGGATCACATGCGGTTTAAGTCGGATGTGCTCCAATTCAATCAGGTTTAGTCTTCGATTCTGTTTGATCTATTTGTTTCTGAGTTAATTAATGCATTAGATTACATGTTCGTTTATTGGACTCCGAATTGCTCTACCGTAGTAAGTGTTAGAGAAGTTGAAGCAAATCTGAGCTCAAGTATCCTTACCGTGAAAACAGTGATGAAGAAGCGAAGTTATTTGACACTTACTCTCTACTTTTGAAACGAACCGAAGCTGCTTGCAAGTATAGCCGCATAGGCTTCCATAGAAACAAAAGAAAACTAAATCTAACAATTGGTTGAAAGAATGAAACGTTCGATAATGTTTTACGCCGAACTACTTCCTTCATTTACCTAATTGATTTGCTGACGATCATTTGCACTTGTAGCACCTGAAGGAAACATGGAAGATGCATCAATAAGAACACAATAACTATACAACTTATTCTATGCTTAGAGATTTTGTTAATTTTTTCTTGTCGATATAATTCTTGCAGATGTCAGAGCTACTTAATCAGAAATCATCATTACAAGGAAAAGTCCCTTCTGGATATCTTAATGCCATTTTCGACCTGAGTGGAGCCTGGTTAAATGATGCTGCGGATGCCAAGTATCTAGCGTTTGATGGCTATTTCATCTCAATTTATCATCTACATCTTACTGCATCACCACTAGAACTACATGACCATGTCAAGAAGTCTGTTCCATCTCGTTGGGATCCAGCATCATTGTCCAGGTAATTTTAAGTAATAGCATGTCTGACTATCTTTATAATCAGGAATAAAGTAGTAGTCCTATAGGAATCCTAACTGCAGTGCCAAGTTGCAAATTTTGGTAGATCATCCTGGACTATCAAATGTAGTAGGTCCATCTTTCTTTGCTCCCAATGTTATGTAATCCACTTTCCAGCACTCAAGCATGCCACCTAAGTAACCTTCCCTTGTGTCAGTACATAAGTGGTGAACATTCTTAATGCATCATGTTACCAATTTGTTTCATGCATGCATTTATGAATCGCAGTGGCCTCTATGTCCATAGAAATGTCTATCAAGAGTTTATCTAGATGAATGAAACCATTTTGCTTGCAAAATAGGGCATAGGCTACACTTACAGTGAAAATCACTGGCCTGCGTGAAGTAACATGTGTACTTTTATTTCTTAATAATGTTAAATTGGTTTCAATTGCCAGATTTATCCAGACATATGGAACACATATAGTTGTTGGAATGGCTGTTGGAGGCCAGGATGTGCTTTGTGTGAAACAGAAGGCATCATCTCCGATTCCACCAGCTGAGCTCAAGGGATATTTAGAGGAACTTGGAGATTGTCTATTCTCTGATACTACTAATAGCCCTATCCTGGAGAGAACAGCAAAAGATAACAAAAGAAAGGTATACATCGACTTGTGGAATTCATGTTAGGACTGTGTGCATGCTTCTTGCTTATAACATTGTAATTCTATATCCTGTTTCAGTAATATTGGTACATCTGCAGGTCCCTGAAGTATTTAGTCGCATGCTACAGACACATACAATGCAGTTTACTAGCATCACAGAAACATCGAGCAAGGATGTAAGTTGTCTATGCTCAATCTTTATTGGCTCTTTAAAAATTTGAGGGAGGTGATTCATTTTGTAATATGTATAGGGGCTCACCCTTATTTGGTCAAAAAGAGGTGGTGACGTGTTTGCACAAAGTCACTCTCGGTGGCTCCAGACAATGGCAGCTAATCCAGAAGCAGTACTTTTCAAATTTGTACCTATTACTTCTCTGCTGAATGGAATCCCTGGGAGTGGCTATCTTAGTCATGCCATCAACTTGTACTTGAGATGTATGTTCTTACAGTTTTGTGATCTCAGATTTATCCTTTTTGTTTTTTACCATCCTCCCCAGTCCATATTATGAAACCAGCATTAATTTCAGCTTGTTTTTGTGCTAGAGTTCTTTCCCTCCTTCGTTAATAACCGACTTATAGATTAATACTTCTCTCTTCAGACAAACCATCATTAGAGGATTTGCCATATTTTTTGGAGTTTCAAGTTCCTACACAATGGGCTCCTTTGTTCTGTGAGTTGCCCCTTAGACACCAAAGGAAGAAGACATCTTTCCCCTCCTTACAGTTTAGCTTGTTGGGCCCCAAGATATTTGTAAGCTTTTCTCAGGTACGAACCTCTTCGTGCAGCTAAAAACGTATTATGTTAATCTGCACGTGCAGCGTGCATCATGTTCGTTTATCATATTTATCCTCTTGTGCATAATTCCATGATTTTCAGGAGAGATGACTTAAGCTTAAATTACAATTTGCTTTTGTGGGCTGAAACTTTGCATGCACATCAAATTTATGAGATTCGTCTTTTTTTGTGTGCTCAGTTGAACTATCAGATTGATTTTAATAAAAATCTTATGAAAATGAAGCTAGTTTTAGGTTGGGTTATTCAGATAGGATCTGAATGTGAACGAGGCTGCACGTTCTTCGCACTTTGTTTCTAGGATTGATTATTACTATGTTATTGCTTTCTGAATTATCCTCTCCCGCTGCTGATTTACATATTTATTATGGTTGCTTATATTGATTTAAAATATCCCACTTGTAGGTTACAAGTGATCAAAAACCAGTCATCGGCCTACGCCTGTATTTGGAAGGCAAGAAAAGCAATCGACTGGCAATTCATGTACAACATTTGTCAAGTCTTCCAAATATAATGACGATGCACTCGGCAACACACTGGCGAGGTTCGGATGAGTATGAATCGAGTAATCAGTTCTTAGAACCTGTCAGATGGAAGAGATACTCAAATATATGCTCATCAGTAGTTAAGCACGATCCTAGCTGGATACAAGGAGAACCACATGGTGTATTCGTTGTGACCGGTGCGCAGTTTCTGATAAAGGGAAAATGGCCTAAGAAAGTCCTCCACCTCCGTCTGCTTTATTCCCACATTCCTAACTGCACAATCAGAAAAACAGAATGGGCTGCTGCACCCGAAGCATCTCGCAAGTCCAGTTTCCTCACGAATTTGAGCACTACTTTCACCTTTACCCAGCGGGCAGTGGCTGATGCCAAGCAGCCCCCAGCAGCTTTGAATTCCGGTGTATACCCGGATGGCCCTCCTGTCCCAGTTCGCTCGACAAAGCTGCTTAAATTCATTGATGCCACTGAGGTTGCCCGTGGTCCATACGACAGTCCTGGACATTGGTTGGTGACAGCAGCTAAGTTGGTAACTGACGGTGGCAAAATTGGTTTGCAAGTGAAATTTTCTTTGTTGGATTATTCCCAAGAAGCATAGTTAGTCTTTCTTTCCCACACGAGAACATATTTTTCTGCCTTGTTTGGTTTGTTAAAAATTATTCTTTGTTCATAATATTGTGATCATGATAAAAAACAAAAAAAGAAACTCATGCCCTTGTTCAACTACCGTAGCTTAACAGGCTGTGGTGGTGTATTCACTACACCGTATAGTTTGTTTCGTGACTAAAGAACGTAAACGGTAAAGAAAAAAGGCAAAAATAAAACAAGGACGAGACGAGACTGGCTTCTAGATTTCTTTTCATCTTTTAAAAATGGTCATCATAGAACAAATCAAGACGTTCCATGCTAAATATGACTATGTTGCAAGTTTTGGTGCTTTCAACATCTTTAGGTAACGGTTGGGGCATTTCTGAGTGGTCATCGACAAATCACAGCAAATATACGAAGAAATCAGACTACAAAAACGTATGTTGATCTGATCATAACACAAACAAAGTAGGCTATAGTATGAATATACACAAAAAGAATCATGTACAGACAATTTTTATAGCCTGGCAAAAATCACCTTGCAATATACTAAGTTGGTATAATTCAGCAGACTGGTGGAGCCAATAAGCGTTTGTGGGCACTTAACTTCGCAGAGCCTTACCTGAGAACATAATTACTCGGGTTGAAGAGTTGTAGCGGGTGGTGCATGTTGAGCCACAAAAGATGTGATGAGTGGGTTCACCAGATGAGGCGCCTCATCCTTCATATGAAACAATTATAGTCAGAGAAGATATCACTTATCTATAGTGAGGGCAGGAAAACTCCCTAAAGAGATTGGAAACAAAGCATGAATGTATTCTTACAGTTATCTTCTACTATTTCCTCAGTTATATCAGTAATATTTTTTGTTATCTTATTTCTGGTGCCTAGTTTCAGTGTAATTCTTATTTGCTACACTTTGTTGTCCAATTTCTCTCTGTCAGATGTGCATGTAGGTTCTCAAATCTACAGGTATTAAAATGTGGTTGCACCCTGCGTCTACTTGCACTCATACTTGAGGAAGATGTTGTTCTAAACGACCATGACATTATAGCAGATTGATGCCTTGCTATATCCTATAGCTATACTCCATATTATTTCCTTTTATCTGTTAAAGTTATTTAGAGATAGAACATAAAGTGAGGTCCAATTCATTTGTCTGATCAAGTCGATATTTCACAATCGATTTGATGAAAGAGTGATAGTGTGAAATATATTTAACTATTTAGCCATGCTATAAGCAGTTGATCATTTCATTATATTGCAAGGAGGCAATTTAGCTTAGAAAACGAAGTAAATTCTGAAAGATGCCACTTGCCGAAATCCTTTTTTTTTTTTTGTGTTTGTGAAGAAGCTGTTTTAAGAAAATCATCTTCCAACGAAATTCTATGCACAAAAGGTATAAAAATACCTGAGGGCAGTGGCCAACATTAGGAAGCACAACAAAATCTTCAACAGTATCAAACTGCGCATAGGCTCTCCCTAAATCAATTGGCTCCCAAGGATCCTTGTCACCCCAGCCCACCAGCACAGGACACTGCAAGCAAAATGCAAAAACGATAAATTATTTCTATCTGCTAAAGAAACATATAGTTAAAAGAGCATAGAAACAAAATATATTGCAAACAACAGATTCAACTCGGCCAAAGTTGTGAATATATTAGCTTGAATACCATTTACAGATAATCCAAGGAAAGAAGCAACAATAGCTAAATAATTGGGTGAGCAATAGAAGGCATACAGTTCCTTTGCTTTGTCTTTTTGGATACCGAATGGTGACTAGGGAAGGTAATTAATTGTATTTTGACATAGTATGCAAAGTTCACAAATGGTTATATAATACTAGCATTTAGAATATAAGAACTGAATAGATGATAACTTTAGAATAGGTTAAACAACATATGATTAGCCATTCTGGAATTAGAGTATATTCATGTGAAAATGTGACCTTCACTAAAGGCAGTAATTCCTCAGGGAGCGGCCCACCAGAGTAGCATATAAATTCAAGAAACACTTCTGCAGCACCAGGTTCGAGTCCAGGCTCAAGAATTATCTTGACTAATTCATCAGTTACCTGCGATGTGTCATAGTAACACTAAGATGGAACCAAAAATTAGTTGTATAGTATAGAAGTTTTTCATACAGATGCTTCAATATATTGAGTACCCCGCATAGGCGTAGAGGTAGAGGCATTATTAGAGTGGCATACCTGACAAAGAATATTCCTCACCGACTGTGATGTAGCAACAGCACTGAAAAAGGATTTCCCAAGAGCAGTGTTTCTGAAGTAAAGGGTAAAAAACACAGAAGTTCAACAGAAAATATTAGAGAAATTATATAAGCTAAATCAGTGACTAAGAAACGAAATTCACCTTAGCAAATTCTGGAATGATTTTATTAGGGGCCTTCCGTACCATGGTTGTTTCTTTACATGCAGCATGCGAAGGGATATATTAAAAAGAATAATGCCTTTGCAAATTTCAGGATCCATGACTGCTGCCTGGAGTCCAACAAGTCCTGCAGTCAAACCAACATGGCTCTGTTAGATTAAGTTAGCAATGTCTTTTACCTCACAAAGTAATAACAGGAATTCTAAAAACAAAGCAAGAAAGCAGCCACATAACCTCCATCACTTGCGTATTTAGATGAAGATATTAAAGAAAAATCACTTTCTCTAAAACAAAAGAATAATCTCAACTCGAAAGAAAATTTTTGTTCGCTAAGGAAATAAGAAGAGGAGTTACCTCCTATAGAATTACAGACAAAGAAGACTTCATCCTTCACAATTTCCCTACAGAAGTCATTTATCTGACTACCCCATGTCTCAAAAGTATAAAAGTGGTCAACTTGAAGCTTTCTTGGATCAGGTTTGTCTGAATAACCATACCCAATCAGATCGATTGCATATACCCTGTGTAAATCTGCAAGAACCGGTAAATTCTTCCTCCAGTGGTCACTGACAAAAAAACAGAGAAATGGAATTTCATCCAAATAATAAAGACTGAGATTTGAGATATTAGTACTATAACAATCAATCGAGGGATAATATCAACTGAAATATATATGAACTCTTTTCTATGTTGTCTGCAATCTAGTCTTTAAAGGCACATTACATTCTTTCAAAATGATCTATCAGATATAGAAGATCATTTTCGAGAAAAACTTCAAGCTAAAAATAGTTCTATCACGCACCACATACATAAATAAAATTATCCTGTCTACAAGATGTTAAAAGCCCAGCAACTTAATCAGGTAAAGAAGGTAGTATCACTGGGCAAGTGAGAAACAAAAAGGCATATGTAAATGATATGCAAGTGTGACATTTTGTGATAAGTACCTATATTATATAGTTGAGGAGAAGTGAAATTGAAGCAGTGTAGACCTGTTTGCTCCAAAACCGTGAATCAAAACCAGCGCAGGCCCAGTGGTCCCTGAGTACTGGTAACGTATCAAATAACCTCTCCAGTTCCATGTACTACAAACCAACAAAATTGAACAGACGAATGTTTTAGCTGAAAAGAACGCAGTAACCTAAAGTTAGCATGTCAACAAACAAGTAGAGGCATACTAAAAAGTTTCTAATCATATGTTAGTTACCCGTTGGCCGTTGCCCTAAAATGTAATCAGTATAGTAGGCAGAGAAGATAATCTCTAATGAAGGAGTAGGAGTGGATACCTAAAAACCAAAAGATTGACATCAAATACCTCTTTCTACATTTCAAACAAATCAATTGTGTGCGTATGTAAACGTGTGTGAGAGAGGTTTTCAAATGTTTATTTTCTCGGAACTTCTATTAATTTCATGAATTCGACAACTCACAAAATATTCTCTCAGTGAGAATCCTCTACAAGCATTCCTACATTAAGCAGAGATACAGATAACATATGATTCATCCATTAACATCACATGATGAAACCAAAACATACTCCAAATCCCCGTTCAAAGCTAACAGCACTAACTAAAGCCAAAATCATCCGCAATCTCATCATGATAATGGTGAATCTTAAAATTTTCATCCGATCGTAAGCAAGCGATGCCATTAATTAATCGACACATTGAGCAATTATAATCGCCCCGCCTACAAACCCCCAAAATATAAAAAAACGGAAGAAATTCAATTACTACCTAGTTTTAACTTCGGTTGGGGAAGATGCATCAGTCGTAAGATCTAACTTATCCACCGAAGAACTGACACGAAAAGCATTACGCTCGGCGATTCTTCGATGGGGAGGAATCAAGTACCGTCTGCTGTTGAAGGATAACGGTTGCTGCCAATTGTGTTTGTGGTGAGTGATTCCGACCGGCAGATCCAGCTTGGATATGGCTGCTGTTGAAGCACCACAAACCGCCATGGCCGCTCTCCACTCTGAGTTGAAGATGCAGATTGCAACTGAATTTGATTTACTGAAAGAAACGGTTGAGGTGGAGTTGGCGCCACATCGATGATACCGCTGCTTCTTATTTATTCTCAATTTATTTTATTTTGCATCTTTTATTTTCTTTTCGTTTTTTATTTCCATTTTCCATGTTTCTTAAATATTCTTTAGCTATTTATTTTTTCTCAAATTTTAAGATTCTTCCACATTAAATATTTAAAATTATTTTTATTTTATTATAAATACAAACTATGATAACAATAATTGTAGTATTTATTATTATAAATAATATTTTTACTATGTTTTAATTGATAACTTAATAAAAATTTATCTAAATTTATAAAATTATAGATTATATTTCAATAATTTTATGTTGTAGAATCTTATTATTATTATTATTGTTATTGTTATTATTATCATCACCATCTCAATTAAAAAATTTAATTAAAAAACTTTTACTTTAATTATTATGTTAATTAACTAACTGAATTATATTACTCCTAATCAATAAATATTAACAATTTTTCTTGATATTTTTCAAATACTAAATGATAAGTCATATTTCTTAATCGCAATTATTTCTCTCACAAACAAATTGAACTTTTAAAATTTTGCTCGTCAAATTTCATAATTTACTAGCTTGTACAGTATTATTTTCTAATAATTAACCAAACTTTATATTGTGATGTAAAATAGCGCCATCAAAAGGATGTGTATCGACTCAATGATAATATCAAGTGGGAAAAGTATCACTTTATACTTGGATGTTTGAAAATTGATTAATAAATTAATACCAATCCTATCTACATTCAACAATATCATCGTAAAAATGAAAATCACGTGAATTTCTTTATGTGCCTTTAATTATTCTCCACATAATACACGTTTATGTTTGACAATATACGTGTTTTGTTTAACATTAACATTATATTACAAAACTCATTAAAATAGAAAGAAACAAAAAATTACTACTAGTATTTTTTGAATTTACAACATGTGCGTATTTCTATTCAAAAAATATATGGGGGTCTCAATCTTTCCAGTTTTGCTATTTTGATCCGTCCTACAATAAGAATCACATTTCATTTTTACAGTTTGACCATAAATGACAAGTAAGTCCTACATTCCACCAACTTATTCCTCACATTTTATTATAAAACTAATATATATAAGTGAGACTTATAATTCACTAACTTATTCAACGCGCTTTTCATTATATTTTTTAAAACTCGTGCCCACACTTACTATAACTCCTATTATGAGAAGGGTGAAGTACTAGTTTTTTTAGCTATTGATTTAGAGGTTGGCTTGCATAAGACTTTCTTTTGTTCAAAAAAATGTTAAACATGTCGTCATAAGATCAACTTACATCGTATTTATTTATCATTAAAGTATAAAAATACAGATAAATACATATGGCAACAATTTTTTAATTATCTTATTAAAACACTTCCCATATCCCATCAATCTGTGCAATATCAATATTGCTATTTTGGTATATTAACTCAGTACTATATGTACATACATAAATTATATATCATATCATAATAAATATGGTTTTATTATATATGGAAAAAAAGAGTGTATCCACTAGAAAACAGCAATGACGCATTTGTAGTTATAACCAACCTAAATTTTCAAGTGGATACAAACAAAATTAAGGTTGAATTGCAAGATGCCTCTTTATACATTTTCCTGGCTGTAAAACATTTCTTCACGCCATACACACCACCCTTCCCAAATATATAACGCCTCAAACAGTGAAAGAAGTGTGCACCTTCTTATATTTTACATCGGCCTTAGATGCGTCGGTAGAGAATACCTAGAAGCGCGAGAAAAGGAACTCTCTGAAGGTTTTGCCGATCTGCTGAATATTTATTTTAAAAGAACTTATGCTTCAATCGCGTAATCTTTTGAAAAGTGCTTCAGAGTGCATTATTTCATCATCTCACGCCAAGATAGAGTTCTAGATTTGCAACAAAGGTAAGATAGATCTATCTTTTTAACTCTTTAAAATCTAGTATCACTGTACTTTTATTTCATTTGCCTGATTTTGCAAATTATTCCATGGATTTTAACTCTGTATTTGTGTTGTCACACACTTCTACTTCACATTTCTTGTAGATTTCTAGTGCATGCATAAAAGCATGACAATTGAGGGATTTTTCTTTATTTTGTGAGGGGTGATATCTTGATTCTTGAATAGGAGAAAGATGCAACTATTTTAAAAATTAATCTGAGGATATTATTGTTAACCGGGCTAACAAGTTCAATTTTTGAGCAGTCTTATCAACTTTTAAGTTAGTAGGAGTATGATTTTGAGTTAATTTAGAATTAATTAGTCCTAACTGTAAATCCTAGCATCCTCACAAGTTGCCATTTCTAAAAAAATATACCTATATATGTATATCGCTATTAATTAGTCTGACGTAATTTGCCAGCTTTGTTAGAGCAAAATAGCTTGCGTATTTCTTTTCTTAAATACGAGTAGCTTGTTGAGATATTCAAAAATAAATTGTATCATATTGAAAATACAATGAATTAAAAAAATCAACTTTAACAGCTAACGATTATCCTGTTACCAATGGGATATGAAACCCTACTAGGGTTTCGTTGGTCTCTCCTTTCTTGTAAAAATGTAATTTAACTAGTTTCTCAAAGGCACATTTAATTTTCTAAGCTTGCAAGTTCAATTTCCTAATTACATACATGTATATTCTTATCAAGTTTACTAATGTATGAAATTTTTATATCATGTGCAGCAATGTCTGCATTATTATCAGTTGTCATCATCATTATCGTCCTCGCCACCTTCTCCCATCCTCCATCAATGGCGGAGCCACATGATCTGCACGTGCTAAACGCCCTCCGAGACTCAATCATAAACAAAACCACCTCCCTCCCGAGCTGGTCCGGTCCAAACCGCTCCAACCACCCGTGCAACTGGACCGGAGTCACATGCTCCCCCGACACCCTCACAGTCACCCACCTCCACCTCTCCTCACTATGCTCCCTCTCCCCTCTCAACACCCCATTCCCTCTCCTCATCCCCCACCTCAAATCCCTCCAACACCTCAACCTCAGCTGCTGCGCCCTCACCGGCCCAATCCCCCCGGATTTCTGGAACCTCCACCAGCTCCGCGTCGTAGACCTCAGCAGCAACAGGCTGTCGGGAGCCATCCCTCCCGACCTAGGCGGATTGAACCAACTCGAACACCTCATTCTCGACGACAATATGTTCTCAGAAACACTCCCTTCTGAAATCGGAAACCTGAAACAACTCGAGGAACTCTCAATGAGGTCGAATTCATTCTCCGGGAATCTCCCTCTCCAGCTAGGGAATCTCCCGCTGCTGCAGTCACTCGACATCAGCGAGAATCTCTTCTCCGGGAATCTCCCTTTCAGCTTTGCCAATCTCACGAATCTTTTATATTTCACAGCCAGAGGAAACATGCTTTCTGGAGATTTATTTCAGGTGATTGTGAGAATGAAAAAGCTTCACATTCTCGATCTTTCATTCAATCCGATCGCCGGAGCTATCCCGTCCCTCATCGGAGATTTAAAAGACCTCAGAATCCTCTCCCTTCAGCATTGCCAGTTGACAGGAAGCATCCCTGAGAGAATCTCGGGTTTGACCAATTTGACACAGCTGAATTTAGCCCAAAACGACTTCGATTCTGAGCTGCCTTCCGGCATCGGAAGGCTGCAGAATCTTATCTATCTCATCGCGTCAAACGCAAAAGTGAGAGGCGAGATACCCACGGAGATCGGAGGGTGTAAAAACCTCAGAACACTAGATCTTTCTTTCAATTCACTCCATGGCCATTTACCTGGAGAGCTTGCAGAGCTAGGGTTTCTCAGCTCAGTCCTTCTGAACTCGAACCGCCTCTCCGGCTCAATCCGGCCGTGGATATCGAACTGGAAGCGGGCCGAGTCTGTCATGCTATCGCAGAACTTCTTCAGCGGCTCTCTGCCTAATTTAGACCTCCCGTCTCTTCTGCATTTCGACGCTAGCGCGAACATGCTCAGCGGAGAGCTCCCCGCAGATGTATGCGAATCAGCGTCTTCTCTGAAGACGCTGATTCTGTCTAGCAATTCCATCTCTGGCAGTATCAGTGACCGGTTCAGGAACTGCACCAGCCTGACGGATATGATATTGTCAGAGAATAATCTCAGCGGTGAGCTCCCGCCTTATTTTGGGAAGCTTCCTCTCATCACTTTAGAGATGGCGATGAACCGGCTTTCTGGCTTCATCCCTGATCAGATTTGGGGGTCCCAGACGCTGGTGGCGATCTCGTTGAACAATAACACGATTCGGGGGTTGCTATCGAATGTTGTTGGCGATGCCAGATCGCTGCGAAGGCTGCAGCTGGATAATAATTTGTTGAATGGGAGCATTCCCTCTAGCATTGGGAGGCTTAGGAATCTCACCAATTTGTCCCTACATGGGAATAAATTGAGTGGTGGGATTCCATCTGAGATTTTCAACTGCAAAATGCTTGTTTCTTTGGATTTAGGTGGGAATGCCTTAACTGGAGAGATCCCTAAAGATATATCTAAGCTGAATCTACTTGACAATTTGGTTCTCTCACATAATCAGCTCACTGGGGTAATACCTGAGGAGATATGTTCCGGCTTCCAGAAGGTTCCGTTGCCGGACTCTGAGTACACGCAGCATTACGGGATGCTAGATCTCTCGTACAACGCGTTACAAGGGACGATTCCTTCGACTATCCGAGACTGCGCTGTGGCAACAGAGATTCTGTTACAAGGGAACAGGCTTAGCGGAACCATACCTGAAGAAATATGGTCATTGCCTAATTTGACCCTTCTTGATCTCTCATTCAATTCTCTCTCCACTTTGGTAGCTCCTCCCTCTCTGAACTCTCTCAGCCTTCAAGGCCTTCTGTTGTCGAATAACAAGCTCCGAGGCTCCATTCCGGGTGATATTTGGCAGGAGCTACCCAGTTTAACGAAGCTTGATTTATCGAGGAACTTTCTTATTGATTCAATTCCAACTTCACTATTCCAAGCCAAGAATCTGGCCTATTTGGATGTGAGCATGAATTTTCTCACAGGCAAACTCAATGTGAGCACAAGAACTCTCTCTTTATTAGTGGTGAATGTGAGCAACAATCATATCTCCGGCCGCCTCGACGATAGCTCAGTCACGAACCTACCATCGGTCTCGGTGTTGGATCTCCACAGCAACGGCTTCTCCGGGAGCCTGCCCCCGTCTCTCTCGACGCTCGAGGCCCTCACTTACCTCGACTTGTCAGGAAATCACTTCCAAGATTCTTTCCCTTGCAACATATGTTCGATCGCAGGGCTGAGATACACCAGCTTCTCCGGCAACGCCTTCTCCGGTGAAAACAATCCTATTTCATGTGAGGATGAAAATCAATGCGATGATTACAAGAGCATGCCGCCCTTTCTCTCTGCTAGATTTGGTATACTCTCAGCAATCGGCGTTGCCGTTGCTGTTGCGGCGGTTGTGTTGGTTGTAACGGTGGCGGTGCACATGAAGAGCGGAGATCAGAGGCAAAAGGTTATAATTCTGGGGAGAACGGTGGAGCCGGAGAAGAAGAAGATGAAGGAGCCTTTGAGCATCAACATTGCTACATTTGAGCACCCCCTGATGAGGTTGAATGCCGCGGATATTTCTGTTGCGACGGAGAACTTCAGCCCGAGCTACGTGATCGGGGACGGAGGATCCGGCACGGTGTACAAAGCCTCGTTGCCGGGACGGCCCCCTGTTGCCATTAAGAGGCTCAAGAGAGGCCACCTCCCGCAAGGCGACCGCGAGTTCCTCGCCGAAATGGAGACCATTGGAAAGGTAATGATAGAACTTCTGACTTATATAGTGTTCTCAGTTCTTAATAATAAAAATAGCTTCCAGACTTATATAGTAATTCTTAAAATCAATTTTTAATAAATTAAATAACCCTTTAAACTTAGATAATAATGCATGTTATCTCTTTATACTGACATGAGATAATACTTATTTATTTATTTTTTTGCCATTACCCATTGTGAGATATTTGATTGTTTCATTTGCCAACAACATTCCTCGAACCTTCGAGATTAACAAGAAATTTGAATTTTCTATAGATTAGACCAACTCTCTATTGAACTAGATCAAATTATAAAATCCATATACTGCTAGATTAATCATTGTTCTTTTTTAGTCCATATATATTTGTATAACGTTAGACTAGTATAGTAGTTACGGTTTTTTTTATACTGGTGTGAGATATTTGTTTGTTTCATTTGCCAAACAGGTGAAGCACGAAAACCTCGTCCCATTGCTGGGATACTGCGTCGTATCGGACGAGAGGTTCCTGATATACGAGTACATGGAGCGAGGGAGCCTCGACTTCTGGATACTGAGCCAAGAGCTAGACTGGCCGACGCGGTTCAAGATCTGCAAGGGCGCAGCCAAAGGGCTGGTGTTTCTGCACCACGGCTTCGTCCCGCACATCATCCACCGAGACATCAAGTCGGGCAACATCCTCCTGGACCGCGACTTCAACCCCCGCGTGTCGGACTTCGGGCTGGCGAGGATCATAAGCGCGAGCGAGAGCCACGTGTCGACCATGCTGGCGGGCACGCTGGGGTACATACCGCCCGAGTACGGGCAGGCGATGGTGGCGACGAAGAAGGGGGACGTGTACAGCTTCGGGGTGGTGATGCTGGAGCTGCTGACGGGGCGGGCCCCGACCGGGCAGGGGGACGGGGAGGGGGGGAACCTGGTGGGGTGGGTGGGGTACGTGGCGGGGGAGGGGAGGGAGTGGGAGGTGTTTGATCCGTGCTTGGGGGGCGTGGCGGGGTGGCAGAGGCAGATGTTTGCTGTGCTGAGGATTGCGAGGGTTTGCACGAGTGAGGAGCCGTGGAAGAGGCCTTCCATGCTTGAGCTTGTCAAGATGTTGGATGACGAGGATTATTGAACCTTTTTTTTTGTTATGTTGATTGATCATTAATGTGTGTTCTTTTATTTCAGACTTGAAACCTCTTGTTTTGTGGGATTATTAGTTGTTGGCTTCCAAATTTAGAATACTTCAAAAATATGGTGGAAATGAAGTTCACAATTTGTAAAATTTGAATATTTCAATGCAATTTAAAATCAAATCCACCTTGTGAGATACTATTAACTTGTTAGGCCATCCACAACGTTGTTCCTATACCGTTCCTTAAACTACTATTTGCGGGCCCCACTGTACTTTTTTACTCCATTCCTTAACTAAGGAACGGAACCTGCAACCCTCCGTTCCTTAACCGTTCCTTAAATTACTATTAATTCAATTTCATTTTTTTTTATTTCCAACTCAATTCAATTAAAAAACACACTTTATTAAAAAAATAGGAGTGAAATGAATATGAAATAGGTGTGTGTTTGTGAGTGAAATGAATATGAAATAGGAGTATTTATAGAGTAAATAAATTTAAAAAAAATAAAAAAATACAAAACGGATAAAAAAACGGTCACAATACCGTTGCAAAATTTTTTTTTATTTTTTTTATTAAATTCGAATTTAAAAAAAATGAATTATTGCGTCACCGTGACGAAACCCACTCGCGGGGCAGCGAGTGGGCGTCACGCGTGCGCTGAGAGCCCGCCATATCGCCTCGGCGCGTGGCGGAACGTGTCGTGTCGCGTGCCGCGGCAACGACACCCGGCACGGCATAGGCACGGAATGGCGATGACACGGCGGCTGCAACGCGTGCCGTCGCGGAATCGTTCCTCCGGAACGGCATAGGCACCGCAACGGCACAGCGTTGCGGGTGCTCTTAGTACTTTTAAGTATTTTGCATAAGAGCGTCCACAATGGGGAGCCGCGGCTCCCGTCCGAGGATACGGCCGGCCCGCGGCGGGAGAGGAGGACATGGGCGTGCCACCGAGTTGGCATGGACACGGCGCATGGGGGGAGACACGGCGCTGCCCGAGGCGCACTATTGCAGGGCGCCGGGAGCCGTGGCGCTGCCATCGATTTTTTTATTATTATTTTCTTATTTATTTCCTATAAATATATACATTCCTCTCATTATTTTCACACCATTCCAATCTCCACTCTTTTAAATTTATCTCTGTTCCACTTTCAAAAAATGAATAGCGACGAGGAGTATCAACAATTGATCGATGTGGCATTTTTCTAATTATTTTAGTCCGATAATTTTATTCTAATTGAATTAAAATATCAACAATTGAAAAAATAATTATATTTGTGAATGTGGCTTGTCCACTATTAGGTTGGACAAGTTTTTTTGTGAATGTGAACAAGTTTTTGTGGCTTGACCTTGGGCTTGGCCAAACAACTAGTTTTTTTCATATATTTAATTAAAAAGTTTGTATACACAATACACATTATATGTATGAACGAACTCAATCGCACAATATTTGTATATAATTAATATGGATTACATGTGGATGTTTTTATAAATAAATGGATAATACGTCTGAAATTTTAAAGGAGTAATTTCGTTGACTTATTGTTAGTCTTACTTTTGAAATTAGAGTATAACATCATAGTAATTTTTTTATTTTTACAATTGTCCTATGATGGCCATAATTGAAAGTAATATGACAAATCAACTATGATACGACAATAAAACGGCGTTGTTTTTTCAAAATGTCATCATTATATTTTGAGAGTGATATCTAAAATGACGTGATTTTATTTTTTAGATTCCCTCAGGATAATTGGAAGAATTTGAAAAGAATTGTGATTTTATATTCTATTTTCAAAAGTCGTGGAATTAACCAGAAGTTAGTGAAAAGTTACGATTTACTCATTCCATCGGTCATTAATTGGCTCAGTTTGATCTGGTTTGGATTTTATGATATACAATGAAAAGTGAATAAATAAAATCAATGGAATGTGATATAAAGTTAGCATGGAACTGCAAGGCTTTACTATAAAAAAATAATAAAAAACAAATGAGATGATTATTTTTGGACGAGCAAAATATGGCAAATAGCATGCAACAGATGCTTTGCCGCATGGGCTTCAATGATCGATTTATTCGGTGGATTATGATGTGTGTACCATCTGTGAAATATTTTGTGGTGAATAACAACAACAAAGTGGGCCCAATCACAGCGAGTCGAGGCCTAAGGCAAGGAGACCCTTTATCTCCCTATATCTTCATCCTCTGTGCAGAAGGCTTCTCAGCTATACTAAGGAGGGGGGAGAGATTAGGGCGACTACATGGTTGTCGCATATCAAGATCTCACTTGTTCTTTGCAGATGATAGCTTACTTTTCTTTCGTGCAAATCAGCAGGAGGGGAATGTGGTGAAAGGGTGCATTATAGAATATGAAGAAGCATTAGGTCAGTTGATAAATTATAATAAATCAGAGGCTTTTTTCAGCTCCAATACTGCCACCAATGCTATGACTGAGGTATGCGAGTTACTAGGTGTTAATTTGTCAAATGGACGCGGTATTTATTTGGGGATGCCTATGTTTGTTGGGAGAGACAAAAAAATTGCATTTCGGTTCCTTAAAGAAAAAGTGTGGACAAAGGTGGCAGGGTGGAACAAATCTCTACTGTCCATGGCAGGGAAAGAAGTACTAATTAAAAGTGTGGCGCAGGCTCAACCCATCTATTGAATGAATATGTTCCTACTATCAGACAACATTTGTGATGACCTTGGAAAAATGCTAAATGGTTACTGGTGGGGAGATACAGAAAATAGGAAGAAAATCCATTCGGCAGCTTGGGATAAACTCTGTGTTCCAAAATATAAAGGAGGTATGGGTTTCCGGAAATTAAAAGAATTTAATATCTCGACGTTGGGAAAACATCTACGGAGATTGATTGAGAATCCCGACTCATTACTTGGACGGGTTCTTAAAGCTCGATGCTTTCCTCGACATGGGATTCTTGATGCTGGAAAGGTTGGCAATCAAAGTTCGTTCTGGAGTGGGTTAGTGGCAGCCAAAGATCGTCTGAAGACAGACTTTAGGCAACACATTGGTGATGGAAGAGAAACACTCATTTATGGAAATTGGTGGCCAAGTGTCGATAAACTCCATCCAATCTCGTGTAGAGATGATCGATTTTGTGATGCTACGGTGTTAGAGTTGTTCTTTGAGGGGGCACATGTATGGAATGAAGCGGTTGTAAGAGCTGTGTTTAATGAAAAAGAAGCTGAGCAGCTGTTGAGCATCCGGCTGGCCCGGAGCTCTAGAGAAGGTGCATTATTTTGGTATCCGGAGAGAAAGGCTCTTTCTCTGTACGCTCAGCATATAAGTTTTTGTGTGAAGGCTCCTTTGATGTGTCGACAAACTCGATGGTATGGGGTAGGCTGTGGAAACTAAAAGTGCCACCCAAAATGAAGATCTTTTTATGCAAGACATGTAGAAATTTCTTCCACCGATTGAGACAACGCCAGATGGAGGTTTCAGAGATCTGCCCGGTGTGCAACTTTGAGCCAGAAACTGCTATCCATTGCCTTATTTCTTGTAGGCTTGCGCGTGACCGTTGGCAGAGGCTAGGGGTGCCGTTAATCTTGCCAGGTGAGAGAGGGTTTATTGATTGGTTGAAAAAAAATAGTGAGTGGTGATTTAGAGGTGGAAATTGAAGAAGTAATTGTTGTGCTATGGCATCTATGATTTAATAGAAATAAAATTATATGGCGAAATGAGAACGGGTCAGCTGCAGGAATTATTGGTGCAGCCCGTAGCTGTCTGGCGGCTTGGAGAGAAGCTCGGGTTCAAAATGACATTGGCGCACGAGGGGGGAGACTTCATTTGGAGGAAAAATGGGTGAAGCCGCGAAATGGTGTGCTAAAATGCAATATAGATGCTACGGTGTTCGAGAGCCAAAGAAAAGTTGGTTGTGGGGCGGTTGTTCGAGATTTTGAAGGGACGGTGGTAGCGGCGATGTGTGGACAAGTGGGAAGGGTGGCTGACCCATCTATGTCCGAGCTCCTTAGCTTGAGAGAGGTGCCGAGTTGAATCCAAATGGTAGTACTCGCGGTGACAGGGTTACGGAAGGATGAATCTATCTTTGGGGCAGTAGTAGAAGATTGTCGTCAGCTTTTGAAAGAGGTCTCCGGATCCTCTATGAGGTTCGTAAGGTGATCAGCGAATCAAGTTGCCCATACGCTTGCTCGGGCATCTGATTCTATAGTTGAGAGCAAGTTTTGGTTGAATTGTATTCTTATTTATATTCGTGATGTGATTGTTATGGATTTGTTTGAATAATATATTACATTTGGTGTAAAAAAAGCCCCACTAATGGTCGACAAGAGAAGTAAATGACAATTAATTACCCATTAATTTTCAGTATTGTACTCATATATACATTATATAAAAAACATAAAATACAAATGAGATCATTACTTTTGGACGAGCGAAAAATTACAAATTGAGCCAACTAATGGCTGAGTAGAGAAGTAAATGACAATTAAACCATTTTTAATTTTTAGTACGGTACTCATATATACATTAATCAAATTAAGTCTGGTAAACATAGTTATTTACATATTCACAAACACCTATATCTTAATTGTATACTCCCTCCGTCTCGTAAGAATATGCACTCTTTCCTTTTTAATTCGTTCTATAAGAATATGTATTTTCTAAATTTGAAAACTATGCACTCTTTCTTTTTTAATTCGTTCTATAAGAATATGTATTTTTTAAATCTAAAAATTCTTTTTTCATTAATAATACTTTAATTACTGTTTCTTTTATAATTTCTTTTACAATTAGTGTTAGAATTAAAAGTCATATTTTTATGTGATAAAAGGATTATAATATTATAAAAATAATTGAGTCAGTAATTAATGCTCCAACTAACTACCAATTTAGTGGCAAACTCTTATTTGCATTGACAACTCTAATTTCCTATGGTGTGCCTACCATTAATTTTGAGCAAATTATCAAATGGAACGTGTCATACAATCTCAAATTTTCATAATCGAAATCCACGTTTCAGGTTGTGGTTTGACCAATAGTATCTAAACTTTAAAATATGAGTTCACATTATATAATGTTATAAACATACACCATTGATATAGATTTGTATGTCTATATCATTTTAAATAGGGATAATGATGGAATCTAACCCGATCTTTAGCGATTTTATCGTAATTATTGAAATTTGTTAATTATACCTCAATGTTTTGAAATTATACAATTACTCCAATATCCCAATTTTTTAATTTATATTTTTAAAAATAAAATAATAGTTTTATTCTTTGGTACATACAGCTCAATCATTGAATTTGAATTCCGGTTAAAACCATCAAAAGTTGACGTAAACCTTACGAAAATATAGACAAATTTTTATTGGCATCACGAAATTGTAACACTTGTTTTCAATTTCATATACACTAAAAACATAGGTAGTTCACAAAGTTTGAATGACCCTATAAATGAAGAATGTTTTATTATGTTGACTAACATTAGTGTGTTTTCTTTTGGATTTTATGACTTTTCCTTTCTCACGAGGATTAGTTAAATTTTGTTCATTCCAGCATAGAAAACATTCCCAAGAATCTATATTATTGTAGTGTAATCGAATAATTCACCAGTTCTGTTCTATTCTGTTCGATTCTATCCCCAATATGAATATTTTGATTCTATAAAGAACGAAAAAGAAAAAAAATGATTCTTCTTTTAATTTCGTTTTGGCTTTCTTCCAAAGCTGGATTTCCTCCAAGGCTTGGGTTGAATACTACTCTTTCAATTACTTATAGCATCTTTAATAATTTACAGTGATTTACACTAAGCTGAATTCAGTTATTTATAGTATCTTTAATAATTTACAGTGATTTACACTAAGCTGAATTCAATTATTTATACTATCTTTAATAATTTAC
Organism: Salvia splendens; assembly: GCF_004379255.2. NCBI lineage: Eukaryota > Viridiplantae > Streptophyta > Magnoliopsida > Lamiales > Lamiaceae > Salvia > Salvia splendens. Next base: position 22,875,000 of record NC_056049.1, read on the forward strand.
ACTAAGCTCAATGTAAATGTTAATCTCAAATAATAATTTAACCCTAATTATTTATATTAAACTCAAATTTAAAGGAATATTTTTCATCCATTACCTTTTTTTCACTCATAAAATTTGAAAATGTATTTTGAGTTTGTTTTAGTATAAACTTAAAGATAAGTAATTTTACTCAAAAATAAAAAATGAGATTGATTTTGGAGTACCATTGGAACTATTGCCTACTTTATTTTAGATTTTAGCGTACCATTAGAGATGATCTTGTAGAAAGACTATCATAAATTCGTAATAGTACAGTTAGACTAAATTATTAGAAAAATAAAGATAATTAAAAGTAATAATATGAAAATAAAGATAGAAGGAACATGTTGAATTTTAATTTTTTTTAAAAAGTAGCTATTTGTTGCCACTGAAAATTTAAATTTATGAAATAAAAATAAAATGTCGGATCAAACATTTCATCGCATGCTTAGCGAGTGTCCATCAAATTATGTTGAAGAAAATGTTTCATTGCACACTCAGCGAGTGTCCATCACACACGCATATGATTGGCAGCGAAGGGACGTCTCACTTCAGCACGAGCCCCCTTTCCCGCCAGCCCCTCTGCTGCAATGGCGCCCGATGCGGTCCTGTCTCGTAGAGACAGGCCGACAAGCCGTGTCCCGAGCCAGTATTGCTGATGCTCTAAGGAAGGACAAATGTGTAATTCCAAAAGAGTTATAGAGGAATCGCTGTTAAAGGGGAATCAGATCCTCTATTGTGCCCCTTGGCACAGCAGGAGCTGCTGTGTATTAGAGCATCCACAGCGGCGGACGTCCCGGCGGACGTCGGATTGGCGTACCAGACATCTGCGCGGGACGTCTGTCATTAGGCGTAAACCCGGCGGACGCGGACGTCGCTTGCAGACACCGGAGTTCCGCGGCTTTCCGACGACGTCCCGATTTTTAATTTAAAAAAAAACTCTATATATACGGCTTGTTGAACTTTATTTCATTCGCACCACTTGTTTTAATGAGTTTCTCTATCTCTACTTTCATTTCTTTTGAAGATAAATGGAGCACCACGATAGTGATTCCCCCGCCACGAGCGAGTCACAAACGCCGACTTTTCCGTTAGAGTTGGGGGAAATGCTGGCGGAAGTGCACCGATGTCCGAGATGATGCCCGGAATGGCGATGATGATGCCCCAACCCCAAATGACGGGAATGATACCCGGGTACTACAATATGTACCCCCTTGGTGTGTAGGGATGGGTGGGATAATGCCCCAAATGCCCGGGATGAGTGCCGCGATGATGGGGATGATGCCCTAAATGCCCGGGATGATGCAGGGCATGCCTGCCGCTGCGGAGGGGGAGGGGGGAGCAGGCAGGGGTCCCCCAAATTACCTGGGGACAATGTCTATCACCCCTACATGGATTTATTGTCTAGTGATTCCCCACAGAGTACTCCTCTAGAGACTCAGTTCCCCGACATTGAGACTTTCTCTTTTGAGGAGTTGGGGCTATCTCCGGTCAGGGTCTCCTACTGAGATGCCACCGGCGGCAGGGAGGACGCGAAAGCAAGGGAGAGGGAAGGGCAATGGCACTACCTCGTCCTCGCGTGCGGGGAACGAGGGTGGGGAGGGGGCCGAGGAGGAGGGGGAGGAAGCCGACGGGAAAAAGAGGACCATCTGGAGCATAAGGGAGTGCGTCGCGCTGGCGAAGGTGAAAGCCTGGATCAGTGTAGTCGAGGATCCCTACGTCGGGGCTAACCAGCATATCGACAGAATGTGGTGGCGCATTAGCCAAAGCTACCTCCAATTCAAACTGCCAGGTGGGAAGCCTCACGATGGAGAGCAATGCCGGAAATAGTGAGAGCGCCTGAGGAGGCAGCTCAACTGATTTGTCGGCATCTACCAAAACAACCTCCGCACGACAACCAACGGCATGCCCGCCGATGATGTGAAACTTCTGTCTTACCAGCAGTTCCCCGACACTGAATTGGGTTTCGGGGAATTCAAATATTGAGAGGTCTATCTTGTGGTGCAGACTTCTGCCAAGTTTAGTTCGGGTGTTGAAGTTGGCTGGCCGAAGCGGACGAAGATCAACGCCTCCGGGGAGTATAGCAGCAGTACCGGTTCCCACAAACTCCCTGACGCCAAGGCAGAGTTCTCGACCCCTCAATCGTCTTCCCGCCGCCGTCGCCCGGTTGGGCAAAAGACCGCGATGTAGATGGCTAGGGGAAGCACCAGCGGGTCCCCCGAGGTCCAATCGGCAGCTCCTTCCCAGATCGATCCCGAGCTCCCCTCACTCGCCCGCATACATCAGCATGAGATCCTGATACACACCATGGAGAAGTGGTATGCAGCACTGACCCCTTATGCAAGTTGATGCTGAAGGATGTCATCGACAGTATGCGGCGCGATTTGGGGATGCCATCCCTGCCGGTGAGTGACGCCGGGACCGGCCACGGGCACGACGGGACTGACGGCAGGGACGACGAGGAGTGAGACGGGGGCCGCATTTGTCGAAGCTTAAGGTTGTTTTTTTAACTATGTATTTTTTTTAATAATTATGTATGCTTTTTTGTTTTAAATAAAGTGGTTGCATTTTCTCCGTATTTGTGTCGAAATTTTAATTCCATAATTTTTTTAATTTGGTGAATTTGTGAATTTTTATTATTGTGGATGTCCGTCGGGATGTCCTTGGGGATGTCCGTCATTGTGCAGTGGGATGTCCTTATGACGTGACAGTGTAGTGAGATGTATGACGTGTCAGTGCAGTGGGATATCCTTATAACGTGGCAGGAAGTGTTTTTGGGAAGTCCGTTGGGACATCCGTCCCACTGTGGATGCTCTTACACGCAGCTTCCAACAAATGAAACGCATGTATGTTTTTTTCATTCTTTTTATTTCCTTTACCATTCTTATGCAATTTCATTTCTTTTTTCCTTTTCATGTTTTCGTATGAATTTATTGTAGTTGCATGATTTAAGTGAGTTGAATGATGTCTATGTTGGCTATTAATTCAGGCACAAATACCCATATTAAATCTTCATTTGTAATTTAGTTAAATAAAGAAAGGGAAAAAAGAATGAAATTGCATAAGAATGGTAAAGGAAATAAAAAGAATGGAAAAAACATACCTGCGTTTCATTTGTTGGAAGCAGCGTTTAATACACAGCAGCTCCTGCTGAGCCAAGGGGCACAGCAGAGGATCCGATTCCCTGTTAAAGGAGAGTTAAACCGAAAGCAAAGAACACCGAGTGTCGAGAAAAAGGGCATTCATTCTCTCTCTCTCTCTCCTTTTTTTCCTCACACATATATTCTTCTCTCTCCTCCAATTTTCAACCTCTGTTCTCTCTCTCCAGAGCTGCGAGATGTAATAGTATAAAATTAATTATCTCCATTTCTTCTCATGGCAAAACCCTCTGAAGCTGAATCATCCCCTCTCCCTTTCACCGAGAATCTTATTTAATTTGTTCTGTAAAAATTCAATTTTTGATACGGGTGTGTTTAATTATAATTCCGCGGCGGCGGAGACTGTGATCGGGGGGATCGGCAGTCATGCTGTCGTTGCAGAGCGATCCGCGGCAGTACAGCCTCAGTCTGCAGCAGCTACAGCAGCCCCAGCATGTGGCTAGGGCTCCGTACAATGTCGGCACCGATCATCACCGGGAAGAGTCTTCCCTGGCTTTGGTCTCTTCCAGTAATATCAAGCAAGAGAATTCTCGTGAAGGTTTGATTTTTTTAAACATTTGTAGTTATTTAATTTGTGTTGGAGTTTTTCTGTGCTTTTAGTGGGGGAGTTTCCTAATGTTTGGTTAAAATTAGCGACTTAATTTGCTGTTTTATGATTTTCTTTTAAGATTTAGGGTTCTGAATTTATTTGTTTTTCCTTTTAATAGGAGAAACTTTATGATTAGTATCTGGTTCGGTTAAGATCATGTGTGAATTCGGAAATTTCCGGATTTGATTATCTATGCACTTTTTCTTTTGGTTGAACCTCTAGGCATCTGATTTCTCATTGAAGTTGATTCTGTTGAAGTTGGGTTTAGTTCTTTTAATTATATTTAACCACGGAACCTTTTGAAGCCACCATTTTTTGTGGGATTTATCATTTGCCATAGAGGGTTTCTAACTGCAATAGATTTGTTCTTTTCTTATCAAGAAAATTGTTTTTTAAGAGTTGTACAGTTTCTGATTCCGATTTTTTGTGCTTTAATAAGTTGTTGCTTGCTTCTATCTTATTGTATGACCCTTTTCAGCTAAATTTTTCTACCAGTGACCCTAGCTATCATTTAGTTGAGTGACGGTGCATCACCTGGTTTGAAATATATGTCATCTTAGATTTCCAGAATTCTAGATCTGTATTTCAGAAATCATTTATCATTCTCTGTTTGTCAAAGTTATATTTTAAGTTGTGGACTGGGAAATACAATGGAATTGGACTTTGTTTCGGGTTCTTTAGCCATTTTTCTAATTGCTTTTATGTGTGAGCTATGGATGCTACTTACGGTTCAATTAAATGAATGCTTCCGCCTTGGCTTCTACTCTTTTATGCATGTAACTAAAGTTGGAAATTTGTATTTTTGTTGCTATAAATGCAAGCTCTTCAAAATTGAGCTTGGAGATAATTTAACTTTTAACATAGTTCTTCTTTCATTGATGCAGTTGATGAAGACACACTTTTGAACCTTGCTCATCAAAATTATAAAGCTGGAAATTATAAGCAGGCACTAGAACACAGCAAGACTGTCTATGAGAGAAATCCACGTCGCACCGACAACCTTCTTCTGTTGGGTGCAACCTATTATCAGGTTGCTATTTGGTTACTTTCATTTTTGCCTAATTATCTGATTCTTGCCTGTATCCTCTTGGAACCAGCTCCTGGATCTGGAAAGCAAACATCTGAAACTTATTTTGTGATTTTTTTTGTCAGTTGCATGACTTTGATACCTGTGTTGCAAAGAATGAAGAGGCTCTTAGAATTGATCCACAGTTTGCTGAGTGCTATGGAAATATGGCTAATGCTTGGAAGGTGCTCCATTTGATGTTTTGCAATATTCTTAGCAGGTTGGATGTGGATTAGTGGAGATGTTAAATATGTTGCTCATGTTTTCTGGCAGGAAAAAGGAAACATCGATGTTGCAATTCGCTATTACTTGATTGCAATTGAGGTTTGTCTTCCTTTGGAGTTCAGTTGTAGTTTGATCTATTTACATAATCTTTTTGTTTGGTAGGAGTGAATAGAATTATATAAGTGAAATATACAACAATTTGATTCATCTTGGAATTTTCCTTGACATTCCAGCTTCTCATGATCTGCCCCCTTTGATTTTCCCAAAAACTGATATTCACAATTTCCATTTTATGTACAGTTACGGGTATTCTTTTTTCCCTGTAATCATCTTATAAGTATACTGGAAGAAACTTAGTAAGACTTTTGTACTAATAACACTAGATAGCTTTATAGTCTTATAGATCTGCTGTCTTCTTTATTTCTTCCTTTATCTGAATGATACCTGTGTCCCTCTGAGCCAGATAACCATCCTTTCTGAAATTATGATATAATTAGCTGAAAGTATTGATAAAAATGTCATGCTTCTAGTGTGGGAACCTTATGGAAGTGAAGCTTCAAAATCTTACAATTTCACAGAAATTTTCTTGAGTTAAATCACTGATAATATGCTCCCATAATCTTCTGATAATCAAGGTAGGAATTTGTAGTTTGTTCATATTGTTCTTCCTTGGATATCTCCTGCATCAATTACATTAACCATTAGGTCCACTTCCTTTAACTGATTAATTGTTCTTGACAACTTTTTCTTTATTGTAGCCCTATGGTTTATGGGTTCTGTCTCATTATAGATTTTAGATGTTCATTCTGAATATATAAAATGATATGTGAAGCCTACAAGGATGAGGTAGTGGGAAATATATTGGACTTGCATAATTAACTTCATTTCTGAACAATTGACTTGCAGCTCCGGCCTAATTTTGCTGATGCATGGTCAAATTTAGCTAGTGCGTACATGCGTAAGGGAAGGTTTACCGAGGCTGCTCAATGTTGTCGTCAAGCACTTGCTCTAAATCCACGATTGGTAATTCACATTTTAGGCTTGTCTACTGTTATTTCTTAGATTTTGTGTGTTCTAATATTTATTTCAAATTAATTTCCTTAGGTTGATGCTCATAGTAATCTGGGAAATCTGATGAAAGCTCAAGGTTTGGTGCAAGAGGTAAGTCAGCAGATGGGATTTTTTTTTTCATCTGGCATGTTTCCATGATCTATTATTTTCCATCATTTCAGACATTTTGATGCTATGTTGCCTTTTTCTCAGGCATACAATTGTTATTTGGATGCTCTTGGAATACAGCCCACTTTTGCTATTGCATGGTCCAATCTTGCTGGTCTTTTTATGGAAGCTGGTGATCTTAACCGGGCCTTGCAATACTACAAGGTAAGGACAACCAGTTTTAGTCCTTTTGGATTTGATCTTTTTCCTGGACTCACTGTGTATATGCATATGTTTTGCTTTGTTTTGGATATGGCTGGGTTGGTGGCGTTTTCTCATGTGCTCTTCTTACTGTTTTTCATTTTACATCCAGGAAGCTGTTAAGTTGAAGCCAAATTTCTCTGATGCCTACTTAAATCTGGGAAATGTTTACAAGGTTAGATTTTTTTATTCTTTATGCTCGTACGGTTGTATAGCTGCAAACAGGGCAAGATTATGGAGAAAGACGAGTCCTTTTTATGTTCTCCAGGCCTTAGGAATGCCACAAGAGTCTATTGTCTGCTACCAAAGAGCCCTGCAGTCAAGACCAGACAGCGCTATGGCTTTCGGTGAGTGATTCAATCTTTCTTTAGCATGTTAAATTTTCCAGACTATTCTCTTGTTTGATAAGGTGTAGGTCCTCCCCACCAAAGATACCATGTGGTTCACCTTCTTAACTAATGTATTGTCGTGAGGTTTTTTCATCTTTTTGGCGGCCTTGGCCTAGATGACATATAATGACATAATAGTTCACAGAACTGTTAGAAAATGCCGTATTGAGTGGAAGTGCTGCGTGTAATTGTTTCGGAGTTTTGATTTATGAGCTTACTGCAGGAAACTTGGCCAGTGTATATTATGAGCAGAGTAACCTTGATATGGCAATACTTAACTACAAGCGAGCTATTGCGTGTGATGCTGGATTTTTGGAGGCATACAATAATCTGGTCTGAAGTCTATTTTAAAGCTCCACCTACCTAGTTATATTCCTTTTGGTGAAATTCTCAAGCACTTTAGCTGAGTATTCTGTTTTGGATTTTGATTACCAGGGTAATGCATTGAAAGATGCTGGAAGAGTAGAAGAAGCAACTCATTGCTATCGAGTTAGTTTCTGTTCAGTTATATTAAAGTGTAACTGATCTCTGCAAGCACTAATTATGCTGTTTGCTTATGCAGCAATGTCTGTCTCTTCAACCTAGTCACCCGCAAGCCCTTACAAATCTTGGAAATATTTACATGGAGTGGTATGTTTGAAATCAATGGACTAACATATGCAGATTGCATAGACTGTTTCTTTTGCTCTAGCTGGGTTGTTGGTCATGACATCTGTCTGCTGCATGTTAAAGGAACATGATGAGTGCTGCTGCTCAATGCTACAAGGCAACATTAACTGTTACCACAGGGCTTTCTGCTCCTTTCAATAATTTAGCCATAATATACAAGCAACAGGTATGGGGTCATGGTTTTCCTTTCGTGTAATTTTAACATGTATTAACAAAGTTGATATAATTCAAAGTTGTTTTTTCTTTTGTTACAAGTTCTTGTAGGATAGGACTGAATGATATTGATCTGTCAATCACACCATAGCATGGTCTCGATGAGGGAACTGCCACTAACATGTTTAGCTGAATTACAGGGTAATTATCCCGATGCAATATCCTGCTACAATGAAGTCCTTAGAATTGATCCGCTGGCTGTTGATGGGCTTGTCAATCGGGGAAACACTTACAAAGAAATTGGAAGAGTGAATGAAGCCATTCAAGATTATATGCGTGCTATTACCATCCGACCGAGCATGGCTGAGGCTCATGCTAATTTAGCTTCGGCTTACAAGGATAGGTACATCTTTTATCACCCTTCCAGCAGATGTTTGACTTAGTTGCACAGGTCTAGCTATTTATGTGTATACCTTGCTTGCTACCTCAGTGCTTTTGGAAGAAAAAGCTGCATATACATATATGATCGCCAGAATGACACATGTTCATCCGAATTGAGAATGATGCATGCATATTTTTTCTCGCGAATTTCTTATGTGTGTAATTTACTGTGTACATGCACGTGTGATTCTTATTTATGTGTCATTCTTGCTTCCCACGTTAAATAAAATTCTCACTGGGGTGTGTGTGTGTGTATAGATGCTCCTGAATATCTATTTCTCTACAAATTTGGGCTTGTATGTTGTTCACTAATTATATGCTTCTAAAAATCTTTCTTACCAGAGATGACTTGTATGTGGTTGATTTGTAGTTTAGTATTTGGCATATGCTTTACATGCCTTTCTTTGGGGTACCTGCAGTGGACATGTAGAAGCTGCGATTAAGAGCTATAAGCATGCATTGGCATTGCGTCCAGATTTTCCAGAGGCAACTTGCAACCTTCTTCACACATTGCAGGTACATGAAATTTCATGTTCTCTATGTCCTTTCTCGAAGTTTTTATAAATTAAAAGAGTAAAGGCATGGAATGATACAATTCAATGGTCCAATTTTATTGTAAGGTTCGTGGACTGGGTGGGTGGTGTTTGTAAAAGTTACGAACCAACCTATATTTTGTGCATAATGTCCAATGATGTCTCTGCTAATCCAGTCAGGGTATCTCATGGAATGCATGCCATATCTTGGGTTAATTTTATGCACACTGATTGATGTTTACTATGAGATGTGCACTGCCATAATTTTGAACCAACGTAATAGTGAAATTGTGATGCATTAAAGGGAACTCAGTGTATTAATAGAAGCTATGAATTTTCAAAGACTAAATTGATGAGCGCAAGGATTTTCTGTTTGTCCTATATGCTTGCAAGAGCAGGTCCTAATAATCAAAACTTGTGGTGTGTTGAGCAGGATAGCGAGCTGATTTTATTATATTATTCAACAGTTCCTATTTGCACTTCTCAACATTTGAATTTCCATACTGGACGATGTACCATTATTAAGCATATTATAGTTGTCACTACGTGTTATAATTCATTTGATTCTATGATTCGTTCAGCCTAGTTTAGCTTGTTAATGCATAAAATTCTTGCATGATTTTGCAAAATATTTGGAACTGTATGGTGTATGCCTCTTTTTTGTTTTATTTAGTGGCTAGTTGATCTTTCTCTAATATGATTATCTTGAATGAAATTCACCTCAGTGCGTGTGCGACTGGGAAGATCGGGACAAGATGTTTGCTGAAGTTGAAGGGATACTTAGAAGACAGATCAAGGTATTGCTAAATCTTTACCATCGGACTATCTACTATCTAGTCCCATCTCAATTTGGCGACCATTCTTTGTTTCCTTATTGAAAAAATATAGACTTATATAGACATTCATTGTATTTATCACGGGCCTTTTTATTTATTGTAGATGTCAGTTATTCCAAGTGTGCAGCCTTTCCATGCAATAGCTTATCCCCTTGATCCCATGCTCGCTCTTGAAATCAGGTAAGGGGACTTCACTACTCTAGTTGGGCATTCTCTAATTCTTTTGTGAACTTTGTAACTCGGAGGTTTTACTACATGCAGTTGGAAATATGCTGCACACTGTACTGTTGTCGCATCCCGATACTCACTTCCTCCTTTTAACCATCCATCTCCACTACCAATACGGGGCGGGGGCAGGAATGGCCGGTTAAGAGTAGGGTAAGTTCATTGACAATTTCTATTGTGCTGCAGAAGTACCATCCCATTTCTGACTGACTGATATAAATAAATTTCTCTTCTTTAATGCTTTCCGTATCTCACAGATATGTGAGCAGCGACTTTGGTAACCACCCTTTGTCACATCTTATGGGCTCAGTGTTTGGTATGCATGACAAAGATAATGTTGAGGTTAGTGTTACGTACTTAAATTGTTTAATTTTTGGGTTTCTCTCGATGCTATAAGATTTATTATAATTGTAGGTTTTCTGCTATGCATTGAGTCCGAATGATGGTTCTGAATGGAGGCTAAGAATCCAATCAGAAGCTGAACATTTTATTGACGTGTCATCCATGGCATCTGATACTATTGCAAGGATGATTAACGAGAATCAGATTCAGATTCTTATTAACCTCAATGGCTACACTAAGGTATCAAACATATTACGGTGGCCATCTTCTTTGCTTGGTATGTGCTTTCTGAATTGAATCCTGAGCGAGATAATGAATATTTGTTTGCATATCTTCAGGGGGCAAGAAACGAAATATTTTCTATGCAGCCTGCTCCTATTCAGGTTTCATACATGGGATTTCCTGGGACCACAGGAGCAAACTACATACATTATTTGGTTACTGATGAGGTATCTTACTCATAGTGTTGTCAGTTTTGTTTGTACTGTAATCTGATACGTATAGTCCCCTAGCTTCCAAGTGCTGTTCTTGACCTCGATTTAATGTTTCTCGGGTCTCCCTAATTGTGCCCTGTTTTCATTGCAGTTCGTGTCTCCTATGTGTTACTCAAATATATATTCTGAAAAGATTGTCCATCTACCTCATTGCTATTTTGTGAATGACTATAAGCAGGTAAACATTGAGATATTCTCTTTCCCTTTTGTTTTTCCTAGAAAAACTATTCTTGTTTTCTTTTGTCAGCCAGCTGTATATATATTTTGCAACTCTCACCAGTTGTAATGTCTTTTAGAAAAACCTGGATGTACTGGATCCAAACTGCCAACCTAAGAGGTCAGACTATGGGTTGCCTGAAGACAAATTTATATTTGCCTGTTTCAATCAACTTTACAAGATGGATCCCGAGATTTTTACAACCTGGTATATATGTTCAAATTGTTTTTATGTTAACAAATCGCCATCTTACAATCCAATGATGTGCTTAAAAATGCTCATTAATGTGTTCAGGTGCAATATTCTTAAGCATGTACCAAACAGTGCGCTCTGGCTTCTCAAATTTCCGGCTGCCGGGGAAATGAGGCTCCGTGCTTGTAAGTTCACCTGTACCTGGATTATGATAAAGATAGATGTTTCAGTAAGATGACATATCCTAAAACTTTTACACCTTATGTAGATGCTGCTGCACAGGGGGTACAACCTGACCAAATAATATTCACAGACGTTGCAATGAAACAGGAGCACATACGGCGCAGTTCATTAGCAGACCTCTTTCTCGATACGTATGGTTCTTTTATTTTTCTTGATAAGACAAACTATTATCTCTGTTTAAACCTCCTGCCTGTTGTAATATCATGTTGATTATGCTTTATTGTTAAATAGGCCACTTTGCAATGCACATACAACTGGGACAGATGTTCTTTGGGCTGGTCTACCCATGGTTACGCTTCCTCTTGAGAAAATGGCTACTAGAGTCGCTGGTTCACTTTGTTTGGCTACCGGACTTGGGGATGAGATGATTGTGAATAGGTAAGTGTCTCAACTCTTTTTCGGGTTTGTAATGAGACGACAGCTTTGACTGACGTGCCTTGTTGTTTAACATGATTAGTATGAAAGAGTATGAAGAGAAGGCAGTTTCTTTGGCACTGAATCGCGAAAAGCTTGAAGATCTTACCAAGAGGCTGAAGGCTGCGCGCCTAACCTGTCCTCTTTTCGACACTGCACGCTGGGTTAGTAGCACCACCATCACCCTTAATCTATTTTGTTGCGAATCATTGAATGCAAATCGTTTATGTTGGCCTCGGATGATATATGGATCAGGTGAGAAATTTGGAGCGTTCTTACTTCAAGATGTGGAATCTGCACTGCTCAGGGCAGCAGCCTCAGCACTTCAAAGTCGTGGAGAATGACTCGGAATTCCCTTATGACAAGTAGATGTATACGAAAAGGAAGAAAAGAAACAAAACGAAACGGCATTGTAGATAAAGAAAGAGATTCATTTCAAGGCTTTACTGCTGTCTGATACTGTACCAGTATCATCATAACCCTGATATGTTATGGTAATGGCTACACATTTCAATCATGAAATACAGAAAATACCGACTGTTGTTCGTCTTGGTAACACCATTTTTTCTGAAGAATTCGCGCTTCGTCTACTGCTGATCGCGCATAGGCTTCTTAAGGCGTAAGAGCAGCATGAGATGGGGTATCTTGATTCACTGATATACTGTCATAATTTCATTATAGTAAAGCTAGCCACATACCCTTTCATGTAAATATGCCATAGTTGGCAACAAAAACTTGAAGCCCAATGCAAAGGCAAACTAAACACATGATTTTTATATATATCCTCCACAAATTTTGTTGATACATCTTTCTAAAATACAATTGGTTCAAGTAAACTTGATTCTATTTTGGAAATCAAGTGATAAAAAGCTTTGTTAGAAACTCAACATAAATATATGCGTTGGGATAGATTTGAGATTTTTTAGAGAAGTTTATAATTCAAAATGAAGTATTTGAAAAATAAGTTAAAAGCCAAAAACTCCACACTAACTAATTCATTTAAAATCGGGTGCGGTCCAATTTAGCATCTTAAACTAGTTGTGTGTCGAGCCTTTGAGTTCGATCCATTCAGTTGGGGTTTGAGATGGGACATGGTAGAGTCACCCCACCCGTACACACACAGGGGTAACAAATGATAATTGGTCAACAAGATGACTTTCATCGTATCACGAACTTCGTTTCTTAAGACCTACTATAAGTGTTTATAAAAGAAAAGACGATGATTTGGGTAATTAATCAAAGACCATAATCCCTTCATAATTTGTTAACAGTAAAGAATGACACCAAAATGAAATTGAAAACTTAACCATAAGTTATTAAGTTTCAAATTCCTAATAATTTTCCAAGTTACCAACAATCACTGTTGCATAAGTGCGTTAGATCTTGATTTGACTTATTTTCAATATGAAATGTCTGTTATTTCTAAAACAATATGCATATTTTAAATCTCTCCATTAACCTTAATAAAGCATTTTAAGAAATAAAATAAACTTAATTACGTTTTTAAAATAAATGGGTCCCGCCGCAAACGTTCATCTTCATCAGATCCAAAAGCCGAAAATAAAAATGGTTTTCTTCTGATTTCAATTCAAATTCTCCCTCTTCTCTCTCTTCCCAACGGCTACTCTCCCTCTCTCTCTTGTCCAATTCATCCGTCTCTCTCTCTCTCTAACTTCTTTACTCAGACATAGAGCTTCTTTCACCACACTTCAATCTTCATGATGAAGAATTTCATGGCGCCTAGAAATCAAATCATGAGAGAGAATCATGAAAACATTGCAGCATCACCGAACCCTAAATCGAAGCCGACCACGCCGAACCCTAATCGGAAGCTCAAATCCAGCAAAGAGAATGCACCTCCGACGCCGGCGTCGGATCCGAATTCAATGGCGCCGTCTCCAGCCCCCGCCAAGCTGAAGAGCCCGCTTCCGCCGCGTCCACCTCTCAAGCGCAAGCTCAGCATCGAGTCTGCGGCAGCTGATAACGCTGCGCCTACCCCGAATTCATTGGATTCTGGCGTGAAGGTGCGAATTTGTTGTTTTTCACTGTATTTCCCCTAATCCGCTAGCTTGTATCCGAAGAGATTTGCTGCTAATTTGTGGTATATTGTGTAAAATAGGTGATTGTGCGTGTGAGGCCACCAAACACTGAGGAAGAAGACGCAGGGGATGTAATTCAGAAAAAATCCCTAGATTCTTTGACAATATCAGGTCAAACATTTACGTTTGACTCAATAGCTGATATTCATTCAAAACAGGTAAGATCTACATTATTCTTGTTGAATTGAGCTTGGAACTGCACGAAATGTGGAATATGTATAGCTGATGAAGCTTTGTTTTGGAATATTTATTGCAGAGTGACATATTCGAGCTTGTAGGTGCACCGCTGGTTGAGAATTGTCTAGCGGGATTTAATAGCTCCGTTTTTGCATATGGACAGGTATGTTCATGTCTTCTGGAACTTCTGTTAGTTTTTTCCTTCTATGAAAAAATGCATACTGCTTCTTCAGCATGAACTGTTTGGGTATGATGATTTTTATACATTTAAACCAATTGATCTATCAGACTGGAAGTGGGAAGACGTACACGATCTGGGGTGCATCCAATGCCTTGTTGGAGGAAGATGGGCAAGGCCTAGCGCCACGTGTGTTTCACCGACTCTTTGAACGGATTGATGAGGTTGTTCTAGATTATATACTGCAGCAAATTCGAAAAACTCCACGCATGGTTATTTACTTGAGTTACCAAGCATGTAATATCTTTTCATTGCAGGAACAGAACAAGCAAGCTGACAGAGACCTGGTTTATATGTGTCGCTGCTCTTTCCTTGAGGTTGGTCATTATAATCCTCTGTTTTCGGCATAATACTATCTAACTTTTTTCGTTACCTAACATAAATTTCATGCAAACAGATCTATAATGAACAAATAACGGATTTATTGGATCCAAGCCAGAAGAACCTTCAGGTAAAGAAACATAATTTATAAAAAAAATCAGTATCTTTTCAAATTATCCATATGTAATTCTTTTTTTTGTATTTCTCATTTCAGATTAGAGAAGATGCAAAAACTGGTGTTTACGTTGAAAATTTAAGAGAGGAGTGTGTATCTTCAATGAAGGATGTGTCACAACTGCTGATAAAGGTTTGGTGATATTTTTTTTTTGGGAGTCTTTATCTCATATAATATATTTCAGTATCATAAGGATATAATACGGACTGTTTAAGCCTTTCAGGAAAGCATGTGTTTTATTGGATTCTATTCTTGTGAATGCTTATGAAAACTATTTTACCTATCAAATAAATTTGGTGTTACTACTTAGTACTTACAACTACAAGAAAAAATCATGCAAGCTGGTTTGAAAATGAAAAGGACAAAATTTTGAATGACCCTCTCATTATTACAGCAGCGTGGTCTTTTGATGCACATAAAAATGTTGCAGTGAGAAATGGAATGGTGACCTAAATATAATTTGATTTTATTTCTTTCATTATCTTGTAAAATCTTGGGCAGTGAAGAAAATGTGGGCAATTTGAGAGTTTAAAGTTTTACTACATCTTAGCTACTATGGAAGCTAAGATGCAAATTCTCACAGTTTGTTGGGATTGAGTTACCAAACACAGCTTGTATGCACTGTATGAACTGTATCCGTCTAGTCTTGACCACAGATTACTAGATAAGCCAACTAATGTCAATGACCCGTTTACCAAAGAAAAGAGGTTTGGAGGAGATCCTAGAGGTTCACTAGGAACGGCTGCTATGTCATACTTGTGTCTTAATCCTACTCTCGCCTCATATTCAAAGATTGCTAGTTCTAAAATTTCCTTTTGGCCTTCAGAATTACTTATTCCATATGTAAATTGAATACTCTGTCGGCATTCCTCTCATTTTGGATTCTTATCTTCACAGGGATTGTCAAACCGGAGAACCGGCGCTACATCTGTAAACGCAGAAAGTTCTCGATCTCACAGTGTTTTCACTTGTGTGGTTGAATCACGTGGCAAGGTAGTGGTGTCCTGAACTGAAAATTCGTTCCTCTTGTTGAATTTAAAAGTCATCTATATTGAATCTTTGAGAGTTGGTGAACTAAAGATAAATTCTCTGTTGGCTCTGCAAGAAACTGAAAATCCATAATTTGTTTCTTTTTGTTTCTTTTGATTGATCACATGTTGGCTGTTGCTTGAGATCTTCTGCTAAACTTGAACATATCATATATCTATTACAGAGTGCTGCTGATGGTTTAACCCGGTTGCAAATGAGCAGAATCAATTTTGTTGATCTTGCTGGTTCTGAGAGACAAAAGCAAACAGGTGCTGCTGGAGAACGCTTGAAGGAAGCAGGGAACATTAACCGTTCGCTTTCGCAGCTAGGGTATGGTTTTCAGTATTAATCATTTGGGTAGATTATTAATGTTTGTGTATGCAAGAACTGATAAATACTGTTTGATTTATACACCTGTGACATAAATCATTATTTGTTTAGGTCAGCATATGTGTTTTTAACAAGGCAGCTTACACTCTTTACCCATAATTTGCATAATTATCATCTTTCTATTACAAACATTACATCGCATTTTTTGTATTCATCTGTCAGTTTTCTTATGTCCATGTGTTGGTATTACTGTAAAGTGAGTTATTACTAATAATTATATGGCTGATTGTGTTTTAATTGTGAATTGCAGGAATTTAATAAATATTCTGGCAGAAGTTTCCCAGACAGGAAAACAAAGGCACATTCCTTACAGGGATTCAAAGTTGACTTTCCTGCTGCAGGAATCACTTGGGGGGAATGCAAAGTTGGCGATGATATGTGCCATTTCTCCATCTCAAAGGTGATATCTGGGGCCTCAATATGAGTTTTAAAATGAAAGAAAAATCTACTCTACCATAGGATGGTCTTGAATAAACTTTTAAAATTTTTTTTATGTCAGATGACATGGTATTGTTGTGGTGGTACTTGGTAGAGGCTGAAGGGTGCTACATGAATTTATGTTAATGATATGATCTATTGGTAAAAAGTAGTGACGATATGGGAATATGAAACCCAGAGAGAAGGGAGCCATGTGAAAACTATAAAGGGAGATAAATAGGGGGCAGTGACCTTATATTTTATATTGAGTTGGGTACAACGCAAAGACCCATAAAAAATAGAAAAAAACTGAATTGCTTATGTTGTTTAATTTCCTGTATCACTTATACCAAATTTCCTTTTGGCAGCTGTAAGAGTGAGACTCTCAGTACTCTGCGATTTGCCCAAAGAGCTAAAGCAATCAAGAACAAAGCAATCGTTAATGAGGAGATGCAGGAAGATGTAAATGTGTTGAGAAAAGTCATTCGGCAATTGAGAGATGAATTGCACCGAATGAAGTCCAATCAAGATCAAACTGGAACTAATGCAACTGGCTGGAATGCTAGGAGAAGTTTGAATCTCCTAAAGTTCAGCCTCAACCGGCCAATGATGTTGCCTCGTGTTGAGGATGATAGTGATGAAGAAATGGAAATAGTGGATACAGATGAAACAATGTCGTTGATCTGTGAAGAAACATGTGCCTCATCTCCTGAACGAGGTTCTGAAGATGCAGATGTTAATATGGAAGATGAATGTTTTGAAACTGTTGACAAGGATAAATCTACTGTCATAAACAATAGGATAATAGGGAACCCAGAGATATCTCCTGAGACAAAGTCAGAGATACCATCGGAGAATGGTTTGGGTGGACAGCCTGAAAGTGGAGATCTTACATCCTTAGTTTGTGAAAATTTGCCTGATAATGATTTATCAATCACTCCTGTGGATCAATGCACCTTGCCGAATCATTTTGAAGATAGAGCGAATACATGTGATATGTCCACAAAATGCAACGAAGATGCTACTGCTTCTGATCTTGGTATTATTCCAATTGATGTACCACATGTTCTAAAGTCACCTGCTCCTAGTGTTTCACCCAGAGTGACCAGTAGCAGGAAAAGTCTCAGGTCCTCATCGAACATAACTGCTTCTCAGAGTAACTTCAATGCTTCTAATGCATCAGTTGCAAAGCCTACCAGTAACATCCTTTTGAACTCTCAATCTACTAGAAAATCTTGCTTTGCTTCAACTGAACAATTAGCTGCTACTCTCCAACAAGGACTTGAAATAATCCAGAGTCAGCGCCTTACTCCTGCAATGCGACGCTCATCATTTAGATTCTCTTGCATGCCAGCTGATTTTAAAGCAGTCGTACCTGTTGTCAAAGTTGATGTTGGTGTTCAAACACTTTCTCATGATGAAAAATCAATGGACAAGGACACAGGAGAATTCCTATGCAGTAAGTGCATGACTAGAATCTGTGAGGAAGAGGCCTTGAATAACGATGATGCTCAAAATATGCAGCTAGTACCTATTAATGAGTCATCGTTGTGTGCTACGCACAACAAATTAGTTCCAAAAGTATGTTAGCTGGTCACTGTTGCAACTTTTACATCTTTCTATTTTCGCAAATTCTTACATGTGCTGTTCAAACATTTTTCAGGCAGTGGAAAAGGTGTTGGCTGGAGCTATCCGCAGAGAGATGGCATTGGAAGAGTTTTGTGCAAAACAAACCTCTGAGATCACGCACCTTAATCGTTTGGTACGTTTGTCAAGTAATCTGGGGTATACACTATTTGAATTGCAACAAAAATTGATACAATTTTTATTCCCAAACATGTTTACAGGTCCAACAATATAAACATGAGAGAGAGTGCAATGCCATAATTGGTCAAACTCGTGAGGATAAAATTGCTCGGCTTGAAAGCCTTATGGATGGAATATTGCCCACTGAGGAGTTCATGGAGGAGGAATTCTTGTCATTAGCTCATGAACATAAGGTAGATCATATATTTCTTGGAAGTCAGCTGGAATATGAAAATATTTATGTCATTTGTCTAAATGTGGACTTATATTTGCAGATTCTTCAGGAAAAATATGATAATCATCCAGATGTTTTAAGAACACAAGTTGAGTATAAAAGAGTTCAAGATGAATTGGAAAGATATCAAAATTTCTTTGATTTAGGTGAAAGGGATGTTTTGTTGGAGGAGATACAAGACTTGAGAGCTCAGCTAAAATATTATCTAGATTCTACAGCAAAGATGTCAAAACGAGAAACTGCTCTTATACAGCTTGCTTCCAGTGAGCCTAAAGTTGCTCTTGCTTCATCTGCTACTCGTACAACAGAAAGTCCTGAGGAGAGACTTCAGCAGGAGAGAATCCAATGGACTGAAGCAGAGAGCAAATGGATTTCCCTTGTAGATGAACTTAGAAAGGAACTTGAAGCCAACCAGTCAATCTGTCAAAGACAAAAGCAAGAACTTGATATGGAAAAGAAGTGTTCTGAAGAGCTAAAAGAAGCAATGCAGATGGCAATGGAAGGCCATGCACGGATGCTTGAGCAATATGTTGATCTTGAAGAGAAACACATCCAATTACTTGGAAGACATAGAAGGATCCAAGACGGAATTGAGGATGTCAAGAAAGCAGCAGCAAAGGCAGGGGTAAGAAATGCTGAATCAAAGTTCATCAATGCTCTAGCAACTGAAATTTCAGTGCTTAAAGCGGAAAGAGAAAAGGAGAGGCGACATTTTAGAGATGAAAATAGAGGGCTTCAGGCCCAATTGAGAGATACCGCAGAAGCTGTTCAAGCGGCTGGGGAATTACTTGTTCGGCTTAAAGAAGTAGATGAAGCCATGGCTGCTGCCGAGGTGAGTTTGGACGTTACCAACATCTTGTCCATATTGATGATCTTTATGTTTTAAGTCTTGGTTTAATATAACTAACTAACATGGATGGACTTACTTTCAATCCATCTCTCGTTTTGGCTTAACAAGGAAAAAATTGAAAAGAATAAAATAAAGATGTTTGAAGCCTTGTGTGCTTTCCCCTTTAGTTGTACTTTGCCGTACGTACAACACACCAATCTTTGGGTCATCTCTAATTCATGTGCACATTCTTCTTGTCTCTTAGTGCTGTAGGAACTAGTGAGTTTAATCCATCTTCAATTTGGCAAATGAAGAAAACAGTAGAAAAATAACTATATGCTCCTACTTAATAAATATGTGAAAAGTTTGGTTTTTCCCCTTAGTGTAGGCTTTAGGGTCATCCAACTCATGTGCACATTCTTCTCATGATCTCATCTCATATTGCTTTAGCGAACTAGTGAGTTTGGAGTGTATTGCTCAGGGATAAACTCCACATAACTAGAAACTCTGCAGTTCCATAAAAGAATTTTAACTTTTGATTGTGAATGCATGCGTGTATTGTCTGGAAATTTTGTAGCACTAATAGATGGACCATCAGGACTTCTTACTATTATCAAATTGGACTTGCATAGTTTTCTAAGTACGTGTCTTAAGTTTGATTATACTGCAACGGCCCTTTAGTGTCCAATGAGTTTCAAATGATTCTTATATATTGATTCATAGGGGAAAAATTCTTTTGGCTAGTCACGATGAGATCGTGTTATCAATTTGCTGTATATCTAGTGAATTTTGATGACAGTTTCCTCTCAGATTGTGAAAATGTCAGTTCCCAACTGTCACGAAACTTGTTCCTTGTATTGTTACTGAACATTGCAATGATCTCCCATTAGTTTTTACATGATTCTTTGTCAATATTATCTCAAACACGACAACAATGCAAGAAACTGACGCGTTTTTTGAACATGCAGAAACGAGCTATAGTGGCAGAGCTGGAGACTGAGAGTGCCTACAAAGAGATTGAGAAATTAAACAAGCTGCTAGTAGCCCCCCACTTGCCTGAAGAAGATAAACATGTCGGCGTCCAAAATCACTTAGCAGATGACGATCAGCAATGGCGACAGGCATTCGCACCATCCTACGGTGTTGAAGAAGAGCCCCCGTCATGGTTCTCAGGTTATGACCGTTGCAACATATAAAACTCATAAATTCTTTTGTTTCCAATATGACATTATGTGGTCCATTGTTGTATGTAACAAACGCAGTTTGCCAGATATATAGATATAAAAAATGTGTTCCTTCCGCGACCCAATCTGATTTGAAATTTGAAATGTGTTGATAGAATTGAGAACTCATTTACTGCTTGTGTTGGGTGTGAATTGAGAGAGTTAGAGACAAGGTGTTTTAAGTGCAGGAAATGCAATGTTTGTATGGTATGGATAGTGTGGGCCTTGTTAGTGAGACAAATGGGACATGTTGAGAGATGCTGAAACTGAACATGATGTTAACTGGATAAGATTTTTCATTTATTTGTAGGTCTCTGTGTCAATTTGATAGGGGGCAAATTTCAAGTGGCTCACACAACCACAGCAACACCCCCTCCCTATATACTCTTGTTCTAGTTTTGTATCCAACTCATGTACATTAGACCATAAAACACCTACCTTGTGCCATTGTCTCTTGTTTGTGTGTGTGTGTGTGAGAGAGAGAGAGAGAGAGGGACATTTGAGCCACTAGAATTCTTAGCTCTTAACTAGAATGAGAAGACAGAACAAGTAGCAACAAAAGGCCTCTAACTTCACTCTAGGGATTCTATGGCTGCTTCATTTGAGAACAAAATATCCAAGTTTCTAATTTCACATCAATTGTGAGGAGAAAAGTCTAAATAAAAATTTTGTTTTGGCAAGTGTTGAGATCGAAAATAAAGTGTGAATGGGAGTGAGGGTGACTTAGGATGTGACACCAGCCACTAGTGATGGCTGCAGAAGTGAGCAATATCAATCAATGGGACTATGAGGCCCTAAAACTTTTGGTCCTATCTCTTATCGAATAATAAATATTGAAGGAAATAAATATATGTCTTTCAAATTTATTACTCTATCACTAGTAATGTAGCATCCATTTTGTAATTCTTGTAAAATGCTGAATATTTAGATCTGTTAGTATATCACAATTGTATCTCAACATATGTGAAATTGCAAAGTAATGTTTATAATATCATTGTTGCTAGCAATCATACCCCACAGGTAAAAAGAAATGAACCTTCTTTTATTGTTGCATCATTCCAACCAATTATTGAATTGAGACCATGATTGACATCCCTTAATTTGAGGCACCAATTTCCCTACCAAATTTGAGATGAAATTTTATTTTTGCAGTCAAATTAATATTGGATTGGAAAAAATGGACTGGTTCTATTTAAAGAGATATTTGGTGGCTATGTTAGAGCAAGTTAAAAGTATTTTATCTTGCCCTAACCATGTCATTGTGCGCATGTTAGAGTAGTGAATGACCGTATAATTTTTATGGTCCAAGAAAGTCCGCCTTGAAGTCCATATTTTAACCTAAACATTAGCCTATTATTTTAATGGGTTACACTAACAATTTGAGAGTTGAATCTATATACAGAGATGAAATTACAAAGCTGTCCACTTTTCTTGAGATATGTTTATACATACTCCCTCTATTCCAAGATAAACGAGTCATATTCTTTTTTGTGATGTACCATTATAAGTGAGTCACTTTCCTTTTTAGCAAAAGATCATCTCTCATACTACTTTATTCTCTCTTCACGCCTCTACTTTTCTCTCTCTCAGATTTTACTCTCTCTACTCTAACTTTTTAAATATCAATTCCTTAAATCATGTGCCCAAAAGAAGTGCTTCGCTTATCTGGGACGAAGGGAGTACCAC
This sequence comes from Salvia splendens, assembly GCF_004379255.2. Lineage (NCBI taxonomy): Eukaryota > Viridiplantae > Streptophyta > Magnoliopsida > Lamiales > Lamiaceae > Salvia > Salvia splendens. Next base: position 22,897,248 of record NC_056049.1, read on the forward strand.
TGAGAACATTTTAGGGCACATAAAAGTTAAAATGACATTCTATCTTTTGCATTAAACATAAAGTAAAGATCAACATAAATTTTTAACAAAGTTACCGGATGCACCAAATATACTTGTAACTAGCACAAAACTATGATACATATTACGTTTATTATCATACCTAATAGATAATCTATAAAATGAGCCCTAATGTAGGAAAATCTAATCTTGATCTCAAGTGCGACAATCGATGTCCAAACTGATCGAAATTAGTGTCGTAAATATCGATAAATTTGCTTAAATTGGGGGTATAATAAAAGGTAAACTTTGGAAGGTATTTCTTTCTATACGAGACACGTGTAAAATGAACATAAGATCCTGTACTAAACTCTGACATGATAGAAACTCTTCAACTAAAATATAGTTAAACCATGAAGTGAGCTGTAATAATTGTGTGTACAAAGTGTAAATGATGATATGGTTGGTAAACAAAATGATTATAATGTAAGATTTGAGTTGATTGTGGAGTGAGTGGTGTGCTATCTTTTCATCAATTAAATGATTTATTAAAAGTTCCATTTACTTTCATTTATAATTAACTGAAATTGCTATGAGCAACATAAAATAGTCAACTACTATATGACACATTTATTAAAAATAAAATAAAACTCTCTTGGGAATACCCAAATGATAAAATGACATTTCTGAGGATGAGGGGAATATATATTTAATGAGGTGAAATTATTATAGAATATAAGAGTCCACTTAAATGTTTATTAATGTATTAATTAATCGTCTACAAAATCACAAAATTTTAGTCGAAATTTTAACTACACATTATGGCAATATCCAATAAAATATTGCTCTGACCAAATAAATAGATAATTTGGATTCTTTTCACCAAAATTCGAATAAATTCAGGCAATTAACTTAAGCACAATAATAAATCTTGAAATCAAATTTAATTTTCAACTTTGAATATACTAGTACAACGAAACAAAAATTTACAACCCGTACGTAAAAACAACTTTAAAAAGAGATTATAGTATGCAAATTATTGAAATTTGTTATACTATATTGTAGTTTTCCACATCACAAAGACATTCTACACCTAAAAAAAACTACTATATCTGATTGATTTCAATATTGTGACATAAATCCGTCATGAGACTCATGACCAAATTAAAATTGACTTGTTGCTAACATGACCTAGTTATTTCATTATTTGTGTGTGTGACACACGCAAAACTATGATTAATTATGTACAATTTACAGACAAATTAATAATTTACAGACAAAAAACGACAAACAAATTAATAATCCAAAACGTAATTAACAACAAAAAAAACTACTATATAAATGTACTATTCCTAATTAATATAGTGGACAAGCCTTAATGGAACACAATAAAACATAAGTGAAACATAAACCACTTAACAAACCAAAACTATAGTTATGCATAAAGCAACCGTTTCTTCTTAAATTGAAAGAAAAAAAAAGAAAGGGACATAAAGCGAAGTTCGTTTGATTGTAGGAAAACTGACAGCCTGGTTGCATTTGATCCTTTTAATTCAATTCCAATTTAAATTTTAGATTTTCTATATACCAATAATTATATTAAATTCACAAGAAAGAAACATATAACATCAATCTCACTCACTCATTGAGGACCCTTTTTTTTGCCTTTAATACCCAACTTTTAATCTTTGATTGACTTAATTTACTGATTTTAGAATTGATTGAAATCTTTTTTTCACCAACAACCATCTTGACTTAATAATAAAGATATGATATGATCCCTCTTTGCATCATATAATTTGATCTTATGGTTAAATATATCTTTTTCACATACTAATATATTGTTATTTATTTTATGTGTCCACATAGATTCTTGAATTAATGGATAGTGCCATATTTTCTTGATCTTTGTACAAACCAAATCTTTCAAAAGCAAGAAATTAATTGATTCCGTTGAAAGATTTAAGTGTTTGGTACACTGATATTATACTGTTATTTAGGAATATTTATATATAGCTGTAAAGGTGAATTGATGTTCCAACTGTTAGGTACCAATTTTGTTATTAATGGAGAATAAGTATGCTTGCACGCACTTCTTAAATTCTAGTTAATGACAGCCCAAATTTTAGGTATAAAGAAGATTTTCGCAGCATCGAAGGTAGATGTGGTGCCGCGGTCGTTGCTAGTATTCGATGGTATACGAAGAATGAAAGAGAATCTCAATTACGAAGGGCTGGGGCAAATATGTTGCACTGTTGGATCGGCAGTAGCTCCAAAATCGAATTCAACGGTTTTTGGTCCACATGGACCGGCGGTAGAATTGGTCAATAGATTTTGTGGTTTACTACATAATGCATTTTTAAAACACCATTCTGGATGAAGAACACTCATACTATACCATAAGGTAACATAAGAGAATTTTAATTAGAGCGGAGCACCCACACCCTAGGGTCAGCAACATCATAAATTAAATTTAATAGAGTTTTTCGGCCACCATAGTTATAGACCGACGGTGGAATCAGTCGATAGGAATGATTAGCAAAAGGGAGGTGGAAATTAGGAATGGTAAAATTTTGTGCTTTAATATTTAGAGCATCCACATCCGTGCTATTTGACAAGAGCACAGATGTGGGCCCTGACCCACTTTTATTAGTTTTTTACTCCCTACTCTTCCCCAAGAGCACAACCCCCACATCCATGCTCTTCCGCAAGGACATGCTCAAGGGTCCCACCATTCCATTATTTAATTTAAATACTTCAATTACTAAAAACATTTCCACAATATTAAAATACATTAAAAATATCCGATACCATTACAAATTACTAAAAATTAAAAATTACATAATTAAAATCCTAAAAATTAAAAATTACATAATTAAAATCCTAAAAACAAAAAATTACATAATTAAATTCATAATAATAAAAAACACACTACTCGTGGCCGAATTTCGCCCAATGTGTCTTGTTCTTCGCGCTCCGCTTCAGGCTTCATCCATGATATCGGTGAAATCCATTTTCAGAGAGGGCTTGAGTGAGAGAGGAAGATGTAGATGAGTTGTATGAAAAATGATGAATGAGAGATAAATTTGATGTGAAAAATGGATGATGAATGTGTGTATTTATAGATGGTTTTGGGGTTTTAAAAAATTATAAAAAATCAAAAAAATTCCAAAAAAACGGTAAAAAAACGGCTATATTTTTGGGAATCTGAAAATATATATTTTTTAATTTTGGTATTATTTTCGATTTAAAAAAAATCCAACAGAAAATCCGTTGGCGAATAGAAACGTGCCACGTCACCTGCTCAGCGGCACATACGAGCTCGATGCATCTAGTAGCGGTGAGCCGCGCCGGCGGCACGGACGCCGTCCGTCCCAGCGAACACCGCTGCGGATGCTCTACGCAGTTTAGTGTCTGAATGCACAGTTCATTTTTGTTATATTTAAATTGAAATTGTAATAATAAATTTTAGTTCTAAAGCAATAAATCCGTGTTAAAGCTTCAGTAAACCCCCTAATTAACTACTCTAAGTCTCTAATTATTAAAAATTTTGCCTAACTGGATTTAGTCAAGGTCAATTTCTTACTTTAAGATACTGTATTTGATTTGGGAATTGGTTTCTTCATTGGATGCACTACATATGCAATAATTACCTTTTTCTAATATCCTGCCTTGTATTATTAATACATGTATCATGTATGTATTGCAATTTACTATTGTTGAATATAATTATTCAAGAAAACTGAAGAAAAATATTCAAAATCAACAATTTTCAATCTAAATACTCCAGCTTTCTAGTTGTCTGTCAAAGTAAAAAAAAACATTAAATATAGAAAATTTTAAAATATACATTGATTTCTAGTTGGAGTATTAAAAAACCAAAAGAGAATAAGTAGTACTATTAAATATTGAAAGTAAAAAAAAAATACTACTCCCTCCCTCCGTCCCATAGATTACTACTAGTTTCTGTCAAAGTACTAAAAAAGGAATAAAAGTCCACAGCAATGTTTTAAAAATCGGACCGGACCAGCCGGTTCGACCGGTCGGACCGCGAACCGGTAGGTAGTCCGGTCCGGTTCACCCCTTTAAACCACCACTGCATTGAACCGCCGTGAACCGGTGGAACCGGCCGGTCGGACCGGTTGGACCGTGAACCGGAAACATGTTTTCTATTTTTTTTTCAAAATTTTTTAAAATTTGTTGTTGGTAGAGGTTGAACTCATGACTTCTCTTCTAATTAAGAAGACCTCTACCACTCCACCACATGGGCTCATTGAACAATTTGAACATTAAATATTTTTATACATTAACCATTAATTTTATCTACAAAAACTAATCATTCATTTTGGTTTTATTATTCTTTAATATAATTATTAATTATAATATATATAATTATCATCCTTTATATTTTAATGATGCTCTACTTACCACCTATATTATTATTAGTATCATATAAGATTCATTATTTACTATAAATAAATTTTTTATATTACATACTTAATTTATATACCCTAGCTATTGACCTTAATGAATAATCTTATCTAAACTAATTAATAAGTACTTATTTCGTATTTAATTATATATTATTTTATGAAATAAATTTTCTTAAATTAATATAAACATTATCTATTTTAATACATGAAATATTAATTTTTTTATCTAGACTAACTAATATTAAATATATATATCTGAATATATTTACTAAATTTTAATATTATATATATTTATACATCACTAATTATCTATAAGGTTTAATGTTTTGTGATATATTATTAATTGTAAATCATTTACTAAATTTAATATATTTTTATATATATTTGCAACAGTAAAACGGTTAGACCGGTGGTTCGACCGGTTGGACCGGTTGAACCGTGAACCAGTAACGTCGTCGTTCGCTTGCCGGTCCGGTTTTTAAAACATTGGTCCACAGTGATTCATTTGTCCACTCACAAATTCACCATTGGCAACCTGTATTAAATTGCAACTTCAATTATAAAAATTCTTAAAACAAAAATTAAAAAATACTAAAATTTTACTGATTAGATGCAGAAGAAATAAATCAAATGTCAAGAAATGAATTTGGATTCCAGCTCAATGATGCAAACCAAATCAATTTCAAGTAGACATTTTGTCCCAACTAACAGCTGTTTACGAGTATAACAAATCAAGTCTTGTACAACTCACAAGCCCCACCATCAAAATTCTCCAAGGAATATGACATTTGTGGGAGCAAATTGAAATTGAAATTCATTAAATTGAACCAAAGGTACATCAATAATTGCACTAGATAAATGACAACTCTATGAATATCCACAAAGATTTTTTTTAAAAAAGGCAAAATATTGAAAAAAGAATTATTACATGGAAGATTGATGATTGTCTCTTCATCAACCCCTAAACACAATACATGTTACAATTGACTTTCACAGCCTTGGTAACTAATTAGTGTGGAAATTTCCTCCCAAAAAATTTGATAATCATATCAAAATACAGAGCAAGAACCAAAGAAGGGAAGTCTCCATTTTCTGTCACCATTTCTATAGCTTGAAAAAGCATTAGTTTTTTCCCACTATATACAGAAGCCACTCTCACTTGGGGCCTCAATTTGAATAGAAATCAAGAATGGTATATGAATCCATCATAGCTCAACTTTCATTTGAGATGTGGGAAGAATCCCTGCACATATTATCATAACATATATATCAAAATTTCAAGATTTTAAAGAGCAACTTTTTTTCAGACCAAAATGTGACATTATCACTAACCTTGAAAATTTTGCATCTGGCCTTGTCCGAATCCCATCTGCACAATGCTATGCAGATCATCTTCCCAAAAGGATGAGACCTACAAAAAACCACAAGATCATGTTACTACAAAGATTCCTAAAAGTCACGAAACCCGAATCTCAGATCAAGACTCATGAAACCACATACTTGAGAGGGTGCATCACCGAAATTCTCCATTTGAGGCCCCTGGTTCCTCCCATGGCTAGGCGGGAAAGGCGCCTCGTTCCCACACAGGGATTGGAATGGGTAGCCATCCGATGGGTACATAGAGCCGCGAGACTGAAACATCTGCAGCATTCATTCAAATCAGCCTCACTCACTCACCAAAAAGATCTATTCTTAGTTGATGATTTTGTGAGAATGTTGCTACTTACATCTTTAGACATTAGTGCTTCCATGTTGAAATCCATTCTCGGATTAACAGTAGTCAGTTTCATCGAAAGGAACTACACAACAACATAGCCAATTACAAACTGCACACACATATTATATATACACATTTTTTGTCATTGACATATTCTTGAATCTTGAATTCTTACCTCAACTTGGCGCTGCAAAGACTGCACATAATTAATGATCTCATCAAGCATAACGGCTTTCCCAGTAACCTATACATAGAACAACAATTCATCAACACTTTTTTTCTCAGAAATTTAATAAATTCAACTCTCTGAATCTGACCACATTACCTTATTGCAACCTGGCACAAGATCTTGAAGCACTTTCATCCTCTCACTGATCTTCTCTCTACGAACCTAAAGATGCAATTTTTATCAAACAACCACTCGATATAAAGCAAATTACATTTCTTGAAACGACGAATGATTGATTTCCATACTCTTTCTGCGAGGCTATGGGCGTCAGTAGCTTGGCCACGCCGAGCTCGGACATGGATGTAGTCCTTGGGAGGCTCCGGAAGCTTCGAATTATCCTTCGACGCCTTCTGATTCGCCTTCTCCTCTTCCGATTTGCTTCTCTTCCCACTCGATTCACTATTCTCCGACGCAGAAACCTGCAATTGATCAAATCACGTGAGCAATTCCGCAATTCTCTTCGAGAATTGTTATATAGAGAGAGAGAATTGAATTACATTAGCGACAGCGGTGTCTTTCCCCTTTCCCTTGGCAGCGGATTTTCTCTTTCTAGGGTTTCCGCCATTTTCGGGAAATGGGATCTGCTCGGAAACAGTCGAATTCTCCCTCGAATCAGCTGCATTATCAGGCGTGGAGGATCTAGAAGCCATGAACTTCTTCTCCGGAGCTCTAATTGATTCCCAGTTTTCTTGAACTGACGGCGGCGGGATCTTCGTCGTATCGAGTTTTGGGGGAATTTCGCTGAGTCCGCCCAAATTGCTGTTTGCGAAGCAGGATAATCTCGCGGCCCTCTCAGCAAAAGCCGGATCGGGGGAGAAGGTGGGGAGAGAGAGAAACTGATTACTCCCCCTCTCCTTCATGAGGTTGAGCTTCGGAGGCGAATTGAGAGGGGTGCTGTAGCAGGAGGTGTTAGCACTGTTGTTGTTGAAAGGGGAAATCTCCCCCGAATTGCAAATGCTGCCCAATCGCCCAATCAGCTCACGCAAAACGATGTTCTCGCCATTGTTGTTGCTGTTGTTGTTGTGTGAAGCGGTAGGGGATGAGACCATGGAGCTCAATGCGGACTCGAAGGGGTCGTTCTGATCGACCGAATTCTCCCAATTGGGACGGAAAAGCCTGCAATTGAGATCACTGGAGGTGGAAAACAAGTTGCTGGCGTTGCCCTCTTTCTCCATTGATGGGGTTTTTTGCAGAGAAAAAACAAGAAATCTTTCTTGGGAAGTATGGGGAAGTGAGATGCTTTTGGTGTGAATAAGAATACAAAAAGTGGAGCAGAGGCAAGGAGAGAAAGAGAGAGAAAAGGTGATTGCAATTAGCTCAGTTGATTCGCTTAAATGAGAGAGAAAGCGAGGAGAGAAGGATGTAATGTGAAAAACGAAAGAGGAGAGAGGAAGGAAGCAACGAGCTGAGAGAGATGTTTGTTTGAGACCCTTTTTTATCAGAGTACTATATTATATATATATATATGGATGGTGTATGTATAGGTTTTGGTACTTGCTTAGGTTGGTGCGGATGTCCGGCGAAATTAACCGCGGAATTCCAAAAAACACCTTCTGCCACGTTACAAGGACTTCTCACTGCACTGCCACATCATACGGACTTCCCATTGCATAATGGCGGAATTCCCCTGCGGAATTCCCGACGGAATTCTCACATTAAAAAAATCACAAATTCACAAATTAAACAATTTCCGGAAGTAAACAATTTACGTAATTAAAATTTCGACGAAAATAAAGAAAAAATTTCATTAAAATAAGAAAAGTACATTTCACCAAATAAAAAAAATACATTTCAATAATTAAAAACTACATCAACGATGACCCCTACGCTGCCACACTTCTTCAATAATATCGTTCTGGAGTCGAACGTAGGCTTGTTTTTGGCGCATGTCGGCAAATGCACGGACTCGATCGACGTCGTCATGGGGAATCCCCATGCGTACATTGCTAGTGGCCACGCCGTGGCTTGGACTCGCAGCATCAGCATCATCATTGGCCCAATCGGTCAGTGCTGGACATTCATCTTCGACGATCATGTTGTGCATGATAATACATGCGTACATGATGTCGGCGACACTGTCAACGTACCACAGCCGTGATGGACCCTTCACTGCCACCCATCGAGCCTGGAGCACACCAAATACCCGCTCCACATCCTTGCGCGCTGCCTCCTGACGTTGCGCAAAGTATACATTCTTCGCATCCGTTGGGCATCTGATCGTCTTCACAAAGACGAGCCACATCGGGTGTATCCCATTCGCCAAATGAAACGAAGTTCAACGAGCGGTATATATAGACATTACAAAAAAAACGAAATAAAGCGGAATTCCGGGACGTCCGTGGGAATTCTGAGCGGAAGTTCGCCATTGCGGATGCTCTTATCAAAGCATTACCCAAACTCGGTTATACACTTATATCTCGGCGGGCTCAGTCGTTGATCGATCCACCGTTCATACGAAAAATTCATTATATTCGGTTGTTATTTATTTCCGGGTACGACGACTCTGTTTAATTCTAAATGTGGTTCATTTTCGCTCTTTATGATTGTCGCACTGTTTTTTTTTTAATCATATCATGGGTCTAACTTTACGTATGAATTATTATGAAATTGTAGTCTTATTATTACTAATAAAAAATGGACAAACCAGGTTAGAGCCGGAACTAACTAAACAAGCCGAAGATCGCCCGAAACCAAAAAATTGTGTACTGTCTCTATTGAGCCGATGATGGTTTAAACTTGAACCGATAATTTTAAAACCGCGAGCATCTCTAATAACAAACTAAGGGTTTTAAATATACATGAGTTTTCCACACCCATTTAGTGGAGTATCTCCTATCTTTATCTAGCTACTTTTCATTATCATATTTAAATACAATGTACTTTTCATTTTCTTTTGCTTTTTGCCTTTACCCTTACTCTATTCTTTTTCTATTATTAAATATTCTTTTTTTTATTCAAATTTCAGATCACCCTTCCCTACCTCTATAGGCGATCTATGTATAATGTGTATGTACAATGCTTAGAAGTAGGTATAGTTATATAGTAGTGCAATTTTATTTTTTATTTAAGATATCAATTTTTTTTGTTCATCCCAACTTAAATAGCCATTTTTATTGTTAAAATAAATTAAAATATTAAGTGTCATTTTCATTCTATTTTACTCCGTTCAATAACTTCAAATTAAAATTGCAGTGTCACTACAAAAAGGTCATCTTTAATAAAATGGAGATAAAAATGGAGGGACTACTAAATTTTAGTAGGACAAAGGACATGACGCCTACTATAATAAGCTTTTCTCCTTTGAACCAAGCAAATTCTATATTATTTTCAAGAATAGGACCAATGTGTTAATCCCTCAATCTAATTATAAAAGCTTTTGATGTTCTTGCAACTCATGATCTAAATATTGTGACGTTAGACCTTTTTCTACCTTTTAATTATAAGCACTTTTTCATCCAATCTTAAGCCCCACATACAACTTGAAAATTTTATTATAATTAAATTTCACACAACAGTATAAATTGAATTTGAGCGATAGTATATTAATTATGTCCTTTTATCAAACTTAAATTATACGTGTAAATGAATTTAAATGTTAAGTGGGGAAGGCTCTATCATATCGTATTAATATTGATCGGATATCGATATTTTTATTCAAAAAGTAATAATTTGCTCTGTTTTTATCTACTCAATAATTTATTGCTTTATTTATTCTTAGTTTCTTACCAAATACAGATTCTTTTCTGATCTTGGACATATCTAATTGTAAGCCTTTGCTACGAACGTTCCTCTCGTTTGTATCTCTTACTCCTTTTGTATGTATTGTCAAGGTTGTTTTTATAATGCTACTTTGATGCTCGTCATCTTTTGGCTTGAGCCTTTTTGTGACACACTGATTAGGTGATAATATGAAGAAATGCAAAGTTGGTTATATAGAATTTTCTTTTTCTGAAGAAAAAATACTTAAAAAGAAAACATTAACATAAGATTGAGTGGTGAAATGGGAAGAGGATCTCCTTGCAACTTGAAAGACCCACAATTATTTTTATTAAATTTATTTACTACTACTTCTTAACTAGTGGAATTAATGTCATGTCACTATTGAGTTAGTTACACATATATATTACTATATGCGAAAACTTCTAGTGAAGTTCGTAATTGTAGTATTTATTAACTCAATTATGCCTCATAAAAATTTAGAGTTCTAGTAAAGTTTTTAGTACGAATCCAGAAAAAATGGTCAGAGCTGGGGTAAAGCTACCACACTATTAAATCCACAGCTAAACGGGGAATTTAATGGAGTTTTCTTACCCTCATACATTGAGGGTATATCGATCAACCCCGGCTCAACTGAAATCACAATTGATTATAGTCCTACGAAAAGTAGTAGTATTGTAGTACTAATAAAGTAGAAGGGAACTAAAAAATAATAAAAAGAGAAATATAATTAGAACGACTATATTGAAAGCAATTTAAATGGAGCTAAAATTTAATAAAAAGAGAAATATAATTAGAACGACTATATTAAAAGCAATTTAAGACATCATTTACTCACTAATATTTTATGGACGATTTTTGCAGTCCCCCACTCTCTCATTTCTTTCTGAGACTCGATCTCTTCTTCTCGTTCACGAATTAAATTAAAGTATATTATAACGTGTATTTCATGGATGATCAACAATGCCCTACACTGTATTTATTGTGTAAATCATTTATAATGCTTTTATATACGAAATTAGTGCAACATTGATGACCCCTCTTGGCCTCCACTCTATAGGTTGTCCACACAAGTCTAATGTTCACATTCAAATTTTCAAATATAAAATTTTTAAAGTGTACATAAAATTCATGAGCTTATTAGAATATACATTAACTGGATTCTCACATGTGGAATGATCTCATATATATAATTAAATATAATATATATTGAGGTGATAGCCTAGATAATAATTATAACAATAATAATAATAATAATAATAATAATAATAATAATGTAGGCTAGTACATTGTATGAAAAATAAGGGTTCTTTATTTAAAATAATTTATTTGGTCCCTATCGATTATATATATGCATTTTGCTAATAGGGAATAGAACTTAATTAAAATTATTGTTGGTCTAAAGTAGTTGCATGGCCTAAACAATCTTTGCTAGAGAAAAAAATGCATTCAAATCCCTAAGACTGATAATGTAGGTATTAATTATGAAACTACCACATAATGATCTTATCCATTATTTAATTCATTATACTTTTACAAATAATTATCTCAGCCATCTTTGACCAATATCTTGTTAGAAGGTGATCTTATTTGATTAAGTATAACATAATTGTGAGCTTAGAAATGTAATGATTATTACTATCCAATGAAATTTGTCGAAAAATACTTTGAATTAAGATAAATAAATAAGGAGATAAATACGTACCGAACTCTAGTTACACATTTTAGAATTCTTGAATCGTAAACAAAATAAGCTAATTTGAGAGTGAAATCAAGTTAATAGTAGGTAAACATGACTAAACAAGAGTTCATCAATTATCAAGTCCTGAATTAGATGTAAAATAGTTTTAATCAAGTGTGAAATCGAGTTTAGTCTCGAAACATAGGCAAAGATAACTAGTTCAAAAAAATAATTCAAGTTTAAGTAATAAATCGAAGGCAAAATAAACTTATTTAATTATGACTAAAAACCTATTTATCAATTTCTTATGAAATCTTTATTTTTTAGCTTCATTACATAAGAATGTCTATTTTAATAGTTTTCGAAAAAAAAAATACTCCACTAGGAGTACTTAATTAACCACGGAATCTTCTACTTTAGTTTTACTTTGTCTTTCTTAAACAAATTCACTACTCATTGGACTTTAACTTACGAGAAGTTTAATAAATAATTATGTAAAAACTACTCTAATCGAAATAACGTGACACTCAATCATTGAAACAATAATTTAGTTTTACCCCAAGAAATAAAATATGTGTGGAGAGACAATGGTTACTTAACCATTAATTAGTCATTAAAATTCACACAAACCGAGGTGACGGCAATAATTTTATCAGGATTTCAGAAAATAATTTACTGACAGGTTGCTGTGTTTTTTTTTTGTTTGATATTTTAACATGTTACTTTTCTTTGAAGAATAATTTTGGCAGAAATAATGAGAGAAGTCTCCTCCAATTAAATTATCGTAGAAGGAATCATCAACAAGAACATGATTAGTTAGTGGATTATTATTATTGAGTTTTTATTTTATTGCAAGTTACAGACAGTAATGTCAGAATTTTATTGTATAGTTTTGATTAATACTGAAGAATATATACATATAAGAAGAAGCTTGATGTTTCCTTGTGGTCCACGAGAGATTTATAATTATTTAATTTGTTGACCTGTAATTGCTCTTCTTTGAATTTAAATTTGTGAGAAATGAAAATTACCAATTTGCTTGTTCAATTCAAATGGAATCAATTCTGCAATTGGTTTTTGAAAAATTAAATTATTCAAGCAACGAATGTCAGTTCATTGTATACATCAATATGTTAGAAATGAGTGAGTAATTTCGTTATGATATTTTATGCTACCAAAAAGTAATTTAGTTGAGCGAAAATCTGTGGAAGAATTTGGTCTGTTTAGAAAATAAAAAAAAAAATGAAACAGCAATTTTATTTTTGACACTTAAATATATGAATATTAATTAAATTTATCAATTTTAATGAACATTTACTCAAATATATAAGTGACAAACCGGTTGTATATTTTATTGCATATTATTTGTCAATTATTCGAACTCATTACAACTTGCCATTTTATATTTGGTGTCAAACTAAATGTGAAGTGGCGAAAATCACGAAAGGCGGAAAATAAGAAAATATATTTAATAATGACACTCCTGTCCAAATTTTGACCTGATACAAAATTCAAAATTCCAGGTATAGTATCTATTTATTGTCAAGGTTAAATATTTAATTTTGTGCTACTTGTTAGAGTAATTACAAAAAAAAAACCCAATATTTTAATTTCGACTTTTTTAGCTATTAATTTAAAGCCAAAATTAAAACGTTGTGTACCTTTTCCAAATACCATAAAGATGAGATATTTTCGTATAAAATGCTAAAACGATAAGACAAAATCAAATATTTACCCTTTTTGCCAAATTACCTAGAGAGAAAACTACTGAAATAGAGAAGCAGATCAAAGAGGCTATTAACATCTGTTAAAATGTACAACTTTCACAAGTAAGCATTGTCTCACTGAGGCAAAGTAAGCATATACATATATGATTCAAGAATTACTTGAGCAAAAAGGAACAAAAAATATACATCACCTTGAAATTCTTTGAAATGTATGCGGATTGTGCTAATTGGCGCAGCGTCCCCCTCTAAGTAGAAGTGTATAATGCTACACAATCAGAAAATTCGGGATCTTCAGCACAAGGCGATGAGAAACTATGGGACTCGTTCCAGGACTCGCTGCAATGCTCTTTTAATTCCATCTTGATCAAGTGAGGTTACCAGTTGTATTTCTTGAACCTGAACCAAAGGTTTGGATTATTGTGTGAAATATGATGTAAATATATGTGTCTCTCGAAGAGAGCGGGTGGGAGAGAATGCCTGTCTTCCAGCTCGAGCGAGAAGTGTGTACTGATCGCCTATTGGGGGCGCCTGTCAGATGGTGATACATTTGGAATGAGTGACAAAAGATAGAGAGAAAAGATATACACTGAAACCGAAATTTAGAAACAAATTAGCGTTATGAAGACGATAAGACGGGTAAGTTTGTTCATACATTTGATAGCCAAAGCTGCAGATCTTGTGAAACTACCCGCTTCTCAAATCCTTGCCGGCTGATTTTCACATCATTAATGCTGGAGAGGGGAAACACAGGACATGGTCAAAACATTGAGACTGGTATCATGTATTACTAATAATACGCCTCGTTCTTGACTACAAAGGACTAAAATAAATATCTCAACTCATGAGGCATTTTCATGAGTCAATCGAAACAAGCCTCTACTCTATCCTCTCTCGCTGTTAACATGTTAATGCTAGTTAATACTTATCAATGGGACTCAGATTATTAGATTCTGCCACAATATCATAATTTTTGTAAACAAAACTCCGAGACCAATATATATATAATTAACCACTCTTAACAGTGAAGGCAGAGCACAAAGCAGCAGGATGAGAGAGAGATGTTCATTTCTGTATTTCCTAAGGGAATGACGGATGCAGAAAGTGAATCACAGCACAATCATAGAACATGATTCTAACCATACCCATCTTCCTTCAAAAGCTCTTCGATAATCGTGTCAAGCCCAGGAAGAGGTTCTATAGCAAAATGTTCACTTCCATTTAAGGCATTGGGATCAACTGAGGTATCCTGGTGAAGCACAAAAGTCATCAGTATTTGTATAAAGCCAAAGTTTGGTTGGGAGAATAGATAAGTTTGGCCAAACCTGAGGAATAACTTTGTCTAAAGTTTCCAAGAGGGGATCTTCCTCCAATTGTTTTATTGACAAGGTGATCCTCGATTTCTCTCTGCAACATGTTCCCAGTTTCACAAAAAACAGTCAATATATCTAGCGCACAAGTATAACTTTGTCAAAATTTATAAGTGTTGAAAGATTCCAAGTTTCTGAATTGCATAAGCTAGATTAAGCCTATGCTTATCAAGTTTTCTACCATATTTTTTACAAAAATAAAGCTCAACAGTAGACAAGGCATATAGGAGAAGCATCACTGCAGAACCACACCTATCTATGTTTATAATTTTGACTCTCACTTCATCACCCTCGAATAGGACGTCTCTTACATCTTGCACTAAATCCCATGAGACTTCTGAAACATGCACAAGTCCTGTGAGGTGATACAATCCTGCAAAGATGCAGAGCAAGTTTAAAACTCAGCTGCAGAATTGCAAACTGAATCAATTGGAAGTAACTCAGAAATACATACCGTCCGGGAAGAGCAGATGAATGAAGGCACCATAATCCTCGACAGACCCCACCTTACCTTCAAAAATGTTCCCCACCTTCAGCTGTGGAGAGAACTTAGACCAGTTGGCTTCCTTCTCTGAGAAGATCAACTTCCTGCTCTCCTCATCAGCT
This sequence comes from Salvia splendens, assembly GCF_004379255.2. Taxonomy (NCBI): domain Eukaryota; kingdom Viridiplantae; phylum Streptophyta; class Magnoliopsida; order Lamiales; family Lamiaceae; genus Salvia; species Salvia splendens. Next base: position 22,912,722 of record NC_056049.1, read on the forward strand.
TGGATAGCCTAAGAATTGAGGATATCATCTAACGTGTTAACAATTTCACCTAAATTAATTTGCGATAATTCTAAGGTTATTGGAAGTCTTATTTGAAGAACATATTTCTAATATAGAAAGTCATATAGATGAAATATTTGATCACTATTATTGTGATCACTGATTCTCGGGTATCACTACTATGCTATTCCCAAGTACACCATTTTATATGCAGCTCTCTTAGTGTAGAGCACTTTATGACAGGAAAAATCTATATTTGGCCCCTATACTTCAGGTCCCAATACTTTATTTTGCTAAAATCAAGTCTACATTAACATCAGGTCTTTAACAGCATCCAAGAATTAGAAAAGCTATACATCAGTAAAGAACCCCTTACCTTCACAGAGATAATAGAACCTACCAAAGCTCTTGCAATCTCTTGGATGGACTTTTTGGGTTCTGCATGAATTGAATTCATCATGAGCAGAAGAAAAGATGAAAGTTGGCATAATACTGTAACAGTAAGAGAAGAAATAAAACATGTATCGTCATTTATTCCGAAGGGGAAAGGAAAGAGTTAGAAGTGCATAGAGAGAGCCTGATAATCTTCAAATTACTTAAGCTTGAATTGATTGAGTAAATCTATAAAATTTCTGGTATTTTAGACTTTCATCTTAACCCTTTGATGTGATTTTCTGTATTATCCATTAAACTTTTCAAGTAACTAAATATTTATAATTGCGATTAGAAAAAAATAGATTTAGCTGGTCAAAGGTGTCACTGAAGAATCCATTAGGAGAAGAGATGGTGTAAAAGTTTTCATTGGATGATTACATGCTTTTTCACTGAAAAAGAGTAGTAAATTCTGTAATTTCACATGCTGCACTGATCATCCCAAAACATCCACAAATTTCTACAAGTTTTTTTTGGCTTGACAATTGACAAAACTTAGTTATCTATCAATAAATCAATTTTTTTACACTAAATGAAACTGGATACTTATTATTTTAGCTAAAGTCATTTAATAACATTATATTTGGACAATAAGAAAAGTAATTTCCATTAGAATGTCGACCTTATAGGTGGAATGTGTACCTCTGCATGAATGGGAGGGGCTCAACTGTGGATAGGGAAGAAACCCGAGAAGAGAATAAAATTTGATCAGCAAGCCGCCACCATTGAATCCCTCAACTCTACCATCATAGGTGAGGCCTTTAGAGTGGTATGCCTTTGCCGCTTTCCAATCAGCAGACCTCTACTTCTTTGCATAACAAAGGAATAGATAAGAAGCTTGCATAAAATCAGAACCAAATATTTTATATTAGTTGAACATAAGCAGTATCAATCTTCTTCAAATCACCTAAAGAGTTCTTACAAAGTAGGTAGCACTCAGTTCTGAAATAAGTACTACGTAAGATTGTGACCCAGAAAAATGTGTAGACTAAGAACATTTACACCATATATGCACACAAGCAACAGCATGTTCACAAAAACCAGCAGACCACAATTATTATTGCTATTCGTCATTGCCTCAAATGCTGAACGCATCATCAGCCGCCCACCCACAGTCTCAAGTGAGCACATATAACATCAGAATATATTTTAGCTAAATAAACAAGGATAGTCAAATATGGTAGAAAATAATTAAACATTTACAAGTTGCTGAGAGAGCAGGACAATCAAGTTTGGCTGACAAATTCCTAGCTAAAAGTATCCCAAAAGACTGCATTTATCAAGTTTCTAAACAGGAACAAAAATAGACTGAGAATAAGCATGAGAAATGAGAATCATGACCAAAGATAAGACGGGTGAATGAGATGCATTTTAATAGTATTTCATTTAAACAGGTCAAAGATGAGCTTTTTTGGATTGCATAGAGATTGTGATAAGAATAATCTGATCATGAATTCATGATCACGAATTAGAGAATTTCACACAGTGATAAAGCAATTGTCACCCAATTCTTATAAAACAGAGTACCCAATCGAATTATAATAGAGGAAAACACACACACCCGGGATTGTTTGAAATCATCGGTAAGCGAAGATTGATCGACGCTGCCATCGGTTTGGGTGGCGCTGGCGCTGGAAAGAGAAACTCTAGCCGGGGTTAATAAATTCGGTCGCTTGGTCCAGAGATTGGTGAAATTAATCGAGGTTGGAGTGAGGGGTTTCTGAGAAGCGTTGTCAGAGGAGATGGGGAGAAATGCAAAGCCGCCTGAAGCTGATAATCCTACCAAAACAGGCATTGCCGAGACTGTCGCCACAGGCAAAATGGAGAAGCTTTGTTTTTGTGGTTTTGATTTGGTTTGGATTTTGGGATGATGCAGTGGAAATAGATGCGATTCATCGACGTGTCTTCTTCACATCCTTACTCGGTTGAAGAAGATTAGTTTCATTTCATTTTCACTAACAAAAACAAGATATGCTATTACAAAGCAATGACCTTATGTGACACGATATCTTCAACACAATAATCAAATTGATGGTATAAAAACCATACTTCTATTCATAGATAATGAAGTATTTAGGTAGAAACTATACTTGTATATTACGTAGGATCGACCGACCCCACCGTCAGCCCATGAGTAACATGGTAAACATTTCAAGAATCAACCTTTGATCGAAGTATAAAAACCATACTTCTATTCATAGATAATGAAGTACTATTTAGGTAGAAACTACACTTGTATATTACGTAGGATCGACCAACCTCACCGTCAGCCCATGAGTAACATTGTAAACATTTCAAGAATCAACCTTTGATCGTATGATAGCTCTATCTCTGCCTCGACCATTCACTTGTCTATTATGCGATTACGAGGACTTTGTCATAATATATAATCCGAACTTATATCTTATAAAATTGCAATTCGTAACTTAGATAACTATTAAATCATTTTCTTACTAATCTTATTTTTGCTATAGTCTCACGTCACGGTCTTTTATAGTGTCGAATTAGATTGAAGAGACCCAATCTAGATCGGCCCAAGTTCTGTATTACCCGGTCCATGTATGGCCCAATTGATTAAATAGGGTGGCTGAATTTCATCACACTTTTTGGAAGATAATTCTGTTAATAAAGTCCATTTATGCATTATACATTTATACTCCACATCTAAAATAAATCTCCAATTTACTATTCTACTTTGATTTTTTTAATCATATTTTGACGTATTCTTCACAATTCTTTAGATAGTTTTGTAGAAATGTAACGCTATGTGAACAAAAACACAAGTACAAATCTAAAAATGAGTTTAGATCGAAAGTAAAATGAAATTAATACAAAATAATACAGATACATGGAAATGTTTCAAATGTAAAGTAAATCCTGTCTAGGAAATATCTATAGAATGTAGCTATAGTAATCAATTAATCCGCCATTAAGATCCATTTTCTAAAAAATAATTTAAGATGGATCTTAATTCTCAATCCATTGAGTAACCCAAAACCAGCAAAAAATGGAGCCGTTAAAGATTTTAATAAAATTCCGGTCTTTTTTTTTTCAAACTAAGCAATTACATAGATCAAGAAATATTAATAAAATATCACTAAATATTTGAGCAATAGAAGAGCCTCATATCTTTAATTTAATCATCAAATCGAACAATATATATCAAGGAAAAATAACAAAAAAATTTCCCCCTCGGCCCTCACACACTAACATATATACAACCAATGAATATGGACAAATAGGCCTATCGTGGAATTACAAGGCAACCAAACGATTTATAAGGAGAGATGTGGATAGAACAATGAAGAATATACATATAGATACAAGATTTAGAAGATATTATTGAGTGTATCTGTTATGAGAATTGGGGCAAAACTGCACAATCAGTCAAGCTCGGTGTTAGCCGAGCTTAATCGTGCGCGGCAGGGACTGATATACTGTTAGGTGATTGATTGCAGCTCGGTGTTAGCCGAGCTTAATCGTGCTCGGTGATTAGCCGAGCTTAATCGTGCTCGGTGATTAGCCGAGCTTGCTGGTGCTCGGTTTTGGCCGAACTTAGTCGAGTTCGGTATTAGCCGAACTTAGTCGAGTTCGGTATTAGCCGTTGTTATTAACTGATGCATAGACAAACGTGAGCCGTCGGATGCGATTAGTTAGTTAGCTTAAATGACAGCCGTTGGATTTGTTATGGTTGTTAGATTAGTGTTATATAGAGTGAATAACCGAGCTGTGCAAGCGAGAGTGAGAGAAAGATTTTTCATCCATCAGTTTGTAATCTTCCACAAGAAATTGAATACAAGATTTCCATTAATTCTCCGAGAGTTGTTCTTAGCTTTATTCATTTTCATATCGAGTGTTTGTTCTTCTTGTTCCGGAATCGATCTTGTTGTGATAGCAAGATTGAGTCGCGTATTTGCTAACATTACAAATTGGCGCCGTCTGTGGGAAAACGAAGAAGGACGACGCATTCAACAATGTCTACCACGAAGTTCGACGTTGAGCGGTTCACCGGCGAAAATGATTTCGGCCTGTGGAGATTGAAAATGAAAGCTGTTCTTATGCAGCAAGGAGTCTGGGATTATGTCAAATCCAAGGCGGATGAGAAGGAGATTCAAGGAATGGATGCGGCGAAATCTCAAGAACTGGAATACAAGGCGTATAGCTCGATTGTCTTGTGCCTCAGCGATAGAGTCTTGAGGGAGGTTCAAAAGGAAGATGATGCCGCAGGAGTTTGGGAGAAGTTAGAGAAAATCTATATGGAGAAGTCGATCTCAAATAGATTGCATCTCAAACAAAGGTTATTCAATTTCAAGTTTTCTGACTCCAAGAACTTAGCAGATCAATTAGAAGATTTTCGCAAGTGCATAGATGATCTTGAGAGTGTGGATGATGCCATGAAAGATGAGGATAAAGCTTTGATGTTATTGAATGCTCTGCCTCAGAGTTTTGAGCAATTCAAAGACTCAATACTTCTTGGAAGGGATTCAAAGGTGACTTTAGAGGAGGTATATTCTGCATTAAAGCTGAAGGGAATGCAGAAATTTGTCAGCAAGCAAATCGATCAAGCTGCTGAAAGCCTTAATGTGAAGACTGCATCAAAGAAACAATTCAAATTCAAGAAACCCTCATCTGATAAATGGAGACCACGGGGTGCGAAGGAAGGTGATCAGAAGGAGTCAAGAAGTTGTTTTTGGTGTAAGAAACCAGGACACATCAAGCAAAATTGCTTTGCTTGGAAGAAAAGACAAGCTGAAAATCACAAAGCAGATGGTACAGCAGCTATCACTGAGGAAATTGAAGAGGCAAGAGCTCTCAATGTGGTGGAGGATAGTCCATTATCAAGGCTGTGGATCATGGATTCAGGTTGCAGTTTCCATATGTCCTCCAACCTTGACTGGTTCCAAGATTTAAAGGAATCTGAAGGCTCGGTGTTGCTAGGAGATGATCATGTGTGTGATGTAAGGGGTGTTGGGAACATATGCTTGAGGATGGAAGATGGATCACTGCGAAAGCTTACTGATGTAAGGTACATCCCATCCATCAAGAGAAATTTGATCTCATTGGGACTTCTTGAGAAGATAGGTTATAGATTGACCCTTTATGGTGGAGAAATGCTTGTTACAAAGGATGGCCAGACGATTATGAGAGCTATCAGAAGTAATGTACTCTATTATCTACAAGCTGAGCCTATTGATGGTTCTGCAAATTCAACTCAACAAACCATCAATTGGCATACAAGGCTCGGGCATGTAGGAGTTGCTGGGATGATGCAATTGGTGAAACAAGGCATAATTCAGATGTCTGAGTCTGATGTACAAAGACACATTGGATCTTGTGAGGAGTGCATACTTGGTAAGAGCAAAAAACTGCCATATGGAGTGGGCAAGCACACATCGAAAGAGCCTCTCCAATATGTTCACAGTGACATATGGGGACCTGCACCAGTGAATAGCCTTGGAGGAGGCAGGTATTTCTTATCCTTTGTTGATGATTTTTCAAGGAAGGTTTGGATAGTAATAATGAAAGACAAATCAGAAACATTCCAGAGGTTTCAAGAATGGTGTGTAGGTGTTGAGTTGGAGAAAGGAAAGCCATTGAGGTGTCTTAGGACTGACAACGGGCTTGAGTTCTTGTCCCATGAATTTGATCGATTCTGTAAAGATAAGGGGATAAAGAGGCACAGAACAGTCCCTCACAACCCACAACAAAATGGGGTTGCTGAGAGGATCAATAGAACCATTCTTGAAAGGGTGAGGTGCATGTTAATAGCGTCTGGAATGTCTAAACCATTTTGGGGTGAAGCAGCCTCTACTGCTGTTGTTTTGATCAATAAATGTCCTTCAGCTGCCATTGAAAATCAGACCCCAGACAGCAAATGGTATGGATCTTATGGGGATTATTCAAAACTGAGGCCATTTGGGTGTAGAGCTTATGCTCACATAAAGCAAGGTAAATTGGAACCTAGAGCTCTCAGGTGTGTAATGATTGGGTATCAGATGGGAGTCAGTGGGTACAGGCTGTGGTGCTGTGAGGAAGGAAACAAGAAAGTGGTGATTAGCAGAGATGTGATCTTCAAAGAATCTGAAATGCCTTTCCTCAACAAGGATAATCAGAAAGTTCATTTTGAGGTGGAAGACCAGAGAGTAACTACAGATGTAACTCAGACTGATCTAAATGCTACATCTGATGTCAGTGGTGGTGGAGCTTCTGAAATGCAAGCTGAAATCAGAACACCAGAGAGAGTGATTGCTAGAAACAGAGCAAAGAGGAATATTAAGCTCCCTTCTAGATTTAATGATTATGACATGATGCACTATGCACTGGCAGTGGCTGAACAGATGGATTACCATGAACCTTCATCTTATAAAGAAGCAATCAGAAGCCCTGAAAAGGATCAGTGGTTATTAGCTATGCAAGAGGAGATTGATAGCTTGTATAAAAACCACACATGGATCTTGGTACTGAGGCCTACTGATCAGAAAACAGTAGGGTGCAAATGGATTTACAAAAAGAAGGTTGAGGCCTTCAACAACAACCATATCAGGTTCAAAGCAAGGTTGGTGGCTAAGGGGTTCACACAGAGGGAGGGTGTGGATTACAATGAAATTTTCTCACCTGTTGTCAAACACAGCTCCATCAGGCTATTACTTGCTATAGTTGCTCAAAGAGATTGGGAATTGCAACAACTTGATGTTAAAACTGCTTTTCTCCATGGTGAACTTGAAGAAAAAATATACATGGAGCAACCACCTGGTTTTGTGAAGCCGGGAGATGAAAAGAAAGTGTGTTTGCTAAAAAGAAGTCTCTATGGTCTAAAACAAAGCTCAAGGCAGTGGTACCTGAGGTTCAATGTGTTCATGCAGAAGATTGGGTTTGAAAAATCTTTGTATGATCACTGTGTGTTCATCAAGAGAAGAGGTGGAGTTGCTGTAGCATATCTACTGTTATATGTAGATGATATGCTGATCTCTGCAGAGCATAAGGAAGAGGTGGAGTTAGTGAAGGCTGATCTGAAATCTGAATTCGATATGAAAGATCTTGGTGATGCCAAGAAGATTCTTGGGATGGAAATTATCAGAGATAGAGATCACAAGCAGATATGGCTGACTCAAAGGGATTATATCAGTAGTGTGATCAAGAAATTCCAGATGGATCATAGCAAACCAGTGAGCATGCCCCTGAGTTCACAGTTCAAGCTCAGCAGCAATCAAAGCCCTAAAGATGATGAACAGAGAAGAGAAATGGACAAGGTCCCGTATGCAAACATAGTGGGGAGTATCATGTACACCATGGTGTGTACAAGGCCAGATATCAGCCAGGCAATAAGTGTTGTGAGCAGGTACATGGCTGATCCGGGTATACAGCATTGGCAAGCTTTAAAATGGATATTAAGGTATCTCAGTGGCACTCGGGATTATGGCATACTGTTTGATGGAAGTAAGAATTTTGATACACAGCCTCTATTGGGATATTGTGATTCTGATTTTGCAACTAACATTGACACAAGGAAGTCCCAATCCGGCTATGTTTTCTGCATGTATGGAGCTGCTGTAAGTTGGAAATCGAGTTTGCAATCTGTGGTGGCACTCTCAACAACTGAGGCAGAATATATTTCCATGGCTGAGGCTGTAAAGGAGAGCATGTGGCTGAAAGGAATCTGCTCGGATTTTGGAGTCGATCAAGAAGCTGTGACTGTATTATGTGATTCAAATAGTGCCATATGTCTATCAAAACATCAGACATTCCATGAGAGGAGCAAGCATGTGGATGTTAAGCTTCATTTTGTGAGGGATGAAGTTGAAAAGGGCTCAGTAAAGATTGAGAAAGTAGCTACTGAGCACAATGCTGCTGATATGCTAACAAAGGTGTTACCCGGACTTAAGTTGAAGTATTGCATGGATTTGGTGAATCTGATTCAGCTGGAGTGATTGTGGAAGATGGATATGCTCTGTGGATTGTCCAGTTGTGTCCCAAGGTGGAGATTTGTTATGAGAATTGGGGCAAAACTGCACAATCAGTCAAGCTCGGTGTTAGCCGAGCTTAATCGTGCGCGGCAGGGACTGATATACTGTTAGGTGATTGATTGCAGCTCGGTGTTAGCCGAGCTTAATCGTGCTCGGTGATTAGCCGAGCTTAATCGTGCTCGGTGATTAGCCGAGCTTGCTGGTGCTCGGTTTTGGCCGAACTTAGTCGAGTTCGGTATTAGCCGAACTTAGTCGAGTTCGGTATTAGCCGTTGTTATTAACTGATGCATAGACAAACGTGAGCCGTCGGATGCGATTAGTTAGTTAGCTTAAATGACAGCCGTTGGATTTGTTATGGTTGTTAGATTAGTGTTATATAGAGTGAATAACCGAGCTGTGCAAGCGAGAGTGAGAGAAAGATTTTTCATCCATCAGTTTGTAATCTTCCACAAGAAATTGAATACAAGATTTCCATTAATTCTCCGAGAGTTGTTCTTAGCTTTATTCATTTTCATATCGAGTGTTTGTTCTTCTTGTTCCGGAATCGATCTTGTTGTGATAGCAAGATTGAGTCGCGTATTTGCTAACATTACAGTATCTAATTGATTCCATGGTTTTCCGATAGGACAAGCCTAGCTAAGATGACTCTGTATAGAACTACCTTAGCTTCTAAAGTTCTCTTAATTTTTTATTTATTTTAAATAACTAAATAAAATACTAACTACAATATTTAAATTCATTACCGTTTATATTAAAAATTCTTACCTTGAATTTATTACAAAAGACCATTGTGTAGATTGGGTGATATGAATATAAGGCCACCCGCAACGCGTTACGCGGGTGGCCCGTGTTTCGTTATGGAGTGACGGATCGGTGGCGGGACGCGTTGCAGCGTCTCGTCCCGTCACCGTCACGCCGGGCCGGCTGTCCCTCCTAGACCCATTGCGTGACGGCTCGCCACGCACTCCCGCGACGTGGCGAGCTCCCAGGCCATGCGTGACGCCGATTCGCCGGCCCGCGAGTGAGATTCGTCACGCTGACGCAATAAATTATTTTTTAAAAAAAATCAAATTATTTTTTTTAAAATTTGCAAACGGTAATGTTACCGTTTTTATAGCCGTTTTCATTTTTTATTTTTATTTATTTTTTTTACTCTATAAATACTCATAATTCACCCTCATTTCACACACAATTACACATATTCTTCCCAAATCATCTTCATTTCCTCTCCAATTTTCATCTCAAATCATCTCTCTTTTATTCTTCCCCCAAATTTAATCGATCTCATGGATCCGTATGAGCAAATGCGTCGAATAATGGAAGAATCACTTGAAGAAGATCGACGCCGGGAGGCGGAGGAAGCCGCGCCGCCCCAAAGACGCTCCCGTACTTACATCCATCATAACCGGGAGGAAGCCGCCGCAAGGTTAGACCGCGACTACTTCTGCGATAACTTGGTGTGGGGAGATACCTACTCCCGTCGCCGTTTCAGCATGCGGCGACCGCTATTTCTCCACATCGCAAATACATTGACGGCCCAGAAAGAGTTCTTCCAAGAAAGGTTCGACGCCGTCGGACGTCCCAGCCACACAACGCTGCAGAAATGTACGGCAGCAATCCGTCAGCTTGCGACTGGACAAACGGCGGATGTGTTCGACGAATACCTCCACATTAAAGACAGCATTGGGACAATGTGTTTGCTCCAATTCTGTAAAAGGCGTCCGGGCAGCCTTCACCGACGAATTTCTCCGGAAGCCAAGCACGACAGATTGCCAGTTTATACTCCGCCTTCACGAACAAGTGCACGGATTCCCCGGAATGCTTGGCAGCGTCGATTGCATGCACTGGCAATGGAAGAATTGTCCGGTAGCGTGGAGAGGGTCGTTCACGAGCGGCCATAAAGGCACCCACCCACCGTTATACTCGAGGCCGTCGCCGACTAACGGCTATGGATCTGGCATGCGTACTTCGGGGTCCCCGGCTCAAACAACGACATAAACGTGCTCCACCAATCCGACCTCTTCGCCGAAGTTTTGGATGGTAAAGCGTCGGCCATCAACTTCACCGCTAACAACCGACGCTATAAAATGGGGTACTATCTTGCCGACGGCATCTACCCGAAATGGCCAACCTTCGTGAAGACATGCCCCAGACCTGTGAACGCAAAGCAAACGCTTTTTCCGTAGAAGCAGGAGGCTGATTGGAAGGATGTGGAGCGGGCATTCGGGGTTCTCCAAGCGCGCTTCAACATTATCAAAGCTCCGGCTCGTACGTGGTTCATGGAGAGCATGGTCGCCATCATGTATACGTGCATAATCTTGTACAATATGATTGCCCAAGACGAAGGACCCGAGGCGGGAAATTGGTTCGACCCTGAAGTCCCCGGAAGCTCAACTGCATGTAGTCCGCCTCGAAGTGGAGTGCATCCGTCTATACAAGAACGGTTGTCTATTCGGGCAAGGACACGTGACTCTACCGTCCACGCCCAACTCCAAGATAATCTAATGGAGCACATTTGAGCAAACTTTGGCGGAGGAAATTAAATTATGTATTTTTATATTTTTTAGAATTTTTAATTATGTTTTTTTAATTTTTTACGAATTTTATGTTGTAATGTTATTTTATTTTTAATGAAGTGTGTTGTTTATTAATTGAATTTATTGGAAAAAAATAAAAAAATGAAACTGAATGAATAGTAATTTAAGGGACGAATAAGGGATGTTCCGTCCCTTAGTTAAGGAATAGAGTAAAAAAATATAGTGAGACACGTGAATGGTAATTTAAGGGACTATTAAGGGATGGTATAGTGACAGTGATAGGGTTGTGGATGGCCTCATGGATATATTGGGAGCCGTCATAATTTACCCATTGCACCTTCAATTACGTTTCATTGCTCGTTTGATTTCACACACAACACACACCCTTGACTCCATTTTCTCCCTCTCTTCCTCCGGCGTGACCCCTCTGCCTCTCCCTCCCTCTCTTCGCCCCCCTCTCTATCGCCTTTGGGGTCCGCCCAACCGCAAAAACCCTCATCCAGAAAACCCCCAATTTCCCTTAATTTTCCCGGAATCCCCTCCGATTTCGCATTCCCCAACCTAACAGCACCCCCATTGCTTCATCAATGGCCGCGCCGGAGCTAGCTCAAACCGAACCAGAGGGAATCGAAGGAGTCCGGATGACGTGGCTGAATTGGCCGCGATCGAAGGTGGAGGCGTCCAAGTGCGTGATCCCAATCGCAGCCTCAATCCAGCCGATCCGCCCCCACGTGGATCTGCAGATCCTCCCCTACGCGCCGCTCCGATGCAAGACGTGCTCCGCCGTGCTAAACCCCTTCTGCCGAGTTGATTTCACTGCCCTCATATGGATCTGTCCATTCTGCTTTCAGAGGAACCAGTTCCCGCATTATTATTCATCGATATCGGAGACGAATGTGCCTGCCGAATTGTACCCCAATTTCCCGTCAGTTGAATATTCGATCCAGAACCCGCAGGATTTCAACCCGGCTGCGGCGCCTTCTCCGATTTTTTTGTTTGTGCTGGATACGTGCATGATCGAGGAGGAGTTGGAGTTTGCCAAATCTGCGCTGAAGCGGGCGATTGGGATGCTGCCAGAAAATGCTATGGTTGGGTTTGTATCGTATGGCACGCAGGTGCAGGTGCACGAATTGGGGTTCTCGGAAATGTCAAAGGTGTATGTTTTTAGGGGATCGAAGGACATCACAAAAGATCAGGTCTTGGAGCAATTGGGCCTTGCTGTGCCGGGCAATAGGCGGGCTGGCCCGGGCATGCAGAAGAGTGGCGGTGTCCCGAGCCCTGTGGCTGGAGCTGGGCCAAACACGGGTATCAATAGATTTTTGTTACCCGCATCCGAATGCGACTACACACTTGATTCAGTAATGATTATTTACCTGCTATCTGCATATTAAGTTTTTGGTTTGGTCTTTGAGGATAGAGTTTAGAGCCTGGATATACATGTTATAAATAAATGTGACTTATTATTTTACATTGTGGCAGTTTCGATCATTGTTTTATGTCAAATTGTCAATCTTATCTTTCTGTGGGACTTTCTGTGATGCAGTTGTTGGACGAGTTAGTGACCGATCAGTGGCCGATGGCCCCAGGTAATAGGGCATTGCGGTGTACGGGAGTTGCATTGAGTGTTTCCACTGGACTTCTAGGGGCATCAACATCAGGGACAGGTGCAAGGATTATTTTATTGGTAGGAGGTCCATGCACAGAAGGTCCTGGATCGGTAATGCCTTGAATTTTTAGTCTCCATGAAATATGTGTATACTGTATAACAAAAAACAAAAGGAATGGACTCTAGCAAATAGAAATGCTTCCTCCACCATTTTGAATCTTGTATTATTTTGTTTGGAAACTTAGCTGGTAATAACAGTGTTCTTTGTCTTGTATAGATTGTCTCAAAAGATCTGTCTGATCCAGTCCGTTCACATAAAGATCTTGACAAGGACGCAGCACCCTTCTTTAAGAAAGCAGTCCATTTCTACCATGAACTTGGGAAACAGTTAGTTAGTCAAGGACATGTGTTGGATGTCTTTGCCTCTGCTCTCGATCAGGTTTGTGGTGCTCAACTTGACTTCATATTGCCTGTTCATGGTTTATGTTATTTGTGTATTCATTATCATGCTAAACATATGTTACAGATGGACTGTACAGGTCTATGTGAGACTAAAAGAAAGTGCTGGTTCAAAATTTGTCTTTTCTGAACACTATTATCTTTCCAAAGCGAGGTTTCTTTTTGAAGTGAGAGAACATTTACTGAGATGGAAACTAAAACAATCAATGCATAATACTCCTATCTAAAATATTGCTACCGGTTCTTGTTCCTATTTATGGATGTTACTAGCATAAATCTCAATATTTCTGAACTCCCCCAGCCAAAATATAGAATCATAAATTGTTTTTACGCACCATTACTCCATTAGTTCATACTCTGTGCTGTAGTGGATATAATAAACACGAATGTCTTATTTTCAACTATGATAATAAATACAAAGATTGGAGAGTGGATATCTTCTTACATTCCTTGGCTGACCCATGTTGGGCACTGCTTTGGTTTATCTGGGACTTGGTGCATCTCACACCTCTACAAGATTCCTATTTCAACCAATTCCGGCTTTACTGTTACTTAACAGTGTGAATTCACACTTCAGGTTGGGATTGCTGAAATGAAGATTGCCATTGAAAAAACTGGTGGACTTGTTGTTTTGGCTGAAAGTTTTGGCCACTCTGTCTTCAAGGATTCGTTCAAGCGCATATTTGAAGTTGGAGAGCAGTCATTGGGGCTTGCATTCAAGTAAGTTGACCATTGGAGTTAGTAAGGTCTTTTCCAGTTACATGGTAGCAAAGCAAAGGAGGGTGCACTATCTCTTTATTTTAATTAAAAACTTGCCATTTTATATATTTGTATCATGATTATGCTGTTTCTTGGTTGTTTAATAAGCATGACCAATTATATTAGAAATATTTTCTTTACTATCTAATAAGTTCAGATTAGTAGCCACTTTCTTTATGCTGAGGTGAAATATTGATTGATTGTCTCGTTTTTTAAACTAATATGATGCATTGACTTTTGTTTGACAGAAAGTTATGGTCATTTCTAACATCTTATAATAATTATCACTGAATATTTTTAGTGGTACGCTGGAGATCAACTGCTCAAAGGATATCAAAGTCCAAGGGATCATTGGTCCATGTACCTCACTTGAGAAGGTTTTTAATCCAAACTTCATCATACTGTTTTTAGTAGTAATTAGTACTCCCTCCGTTCCTTGTTAAAAGAGGCATTTTGTTTCGGCACGGAGTTTAAGAATAGTGTGTTAAGTGGAATAGTGGATGGTGAATGTAGTAAGAGAGAATAAAGTAAGTGAGAGGATTACTTTTTGCCAAAAATAGAAATGACTCAATGATGTTGGAACTTCCCAAAATAGAAAAATGACTCAATTAACATGGAGCAGAGGGAGTATAAGACTCCAATTCTAGTTCTGTTTGCGGGTTGCTGTTTATGCTGTTACATTGACTTATCTTGTCTGATACGGATATGATGTTTTGTGCAGAAAGGGCCTGCTGTTGCTAACACAGTTATAGGACAGGGCAATACTACAGCTTGGAAGATGTGTGGCCTTGACAAAAGTACGTGCCTGACGGTTTTCTTTGACGTTTCATCCAGTGAAAAGTCTGATCCTTCAGGGTCAAGTCAATTATACATACAGTTCCTTACTAGGTATGAGGGAATCTCTATAACCTATCTAGTAATTGAATGAGTCCCAACTAGTAATTCTGACTTTCATTGGCCCTTTCTCTCTTTTTTTTCGTTTTTATATTTTTTCCTACCAGTTTTGTATTCCAAGATGGTATGCCTAGTTTTTTCTCTCTTGATAAGATGCATGTTTCCGTCTTAGCAATGAGTAACTCAACTACAGATGCTGAATTGTAATATAATTTCTTTCTTTTGGATACAGTTATCAAAGCTCTGATGGCCAGATGAGGCTGAGGGTCACAACTGTTACACGGAATTGGGTGGCAGGCAGTGAGGTTGGTTATTTCTCCTCTCTCCCAATCTTTTTCCTATTGTCTCATTTTCTGGGAAGATCCTTCAACAAGAAAATGTTAGTTGTAGTAGTTTATTATTGCATCTGTGTTGCAAGACTCAGTCCCTCAAGAGCCTTCAAGGCACACTACATCACTGAGGTGGTGAACCTAGGCTCTAAGGCATGTGTGTCAACAAAAAAATATCATAGGCTTTTTTATACTCCCTCCGTCCCGCTTTAGCAGTCCCAGTTGCTTTTGAGCACTCATTTTGTAAAAATGATAATAAATAGTTAAAGTGAAGAAATGGTAAAGTAAGAGAGAGAATAACATCGAGAAGCGGGACGGAGGGAGTATATAATTTTAAATGAGTACAAGTTCTGCTTATATAGTATTTGTATAACAAACTAAAACATAAAAAAAGGAGTTTGTAAAAGTGAAAAAGTTGGGAAAAGGGAAAACATCTAGATTGTAAGAAGTTTGGTGAAGAAGAAGATGAGGAGATATAATGTAACATGTTTTGGAATTTATTTAGTTGTGCTTACAGGAAAGTTTGATTTACTATTAATTTATTGGAAATCATCATGGTTCTGTGTGTTGTGAACATGCTTCTTTTTAGTTCTCTTATTATTGTTCACAGAAAGTATGTTATTTATTTCTGGCTGACTGAAACTCTTCCCCATTTTCTGTGTGGCTTCAGGATTTAGTTCAAGGATTTGATCAAGAGGTTGCTGCTGTAGTAATGGCCAGACTAGCTTCTTATAAAATGGAAATAGAGGTAAAACTTGTCCCATACCTTTGGCACCTGTCCTATGAATATGGAGCAAAAAATACCTAGTTTTTTCTCTGTATGCTAGCTATGAATTTGGCCATCTCACTCTGGGATACTGGGTTTCTTCCACTAGGACATTTGAAAAATGAAGATACTGATAAAGTGACATATTTGAGATCTGTGACTTATTGAGAAAACAAACAGTTGAATTTGAAGGAAATTAGCTGAGTAAATGCTAACATAACTTTGAAGATGGACTGAAGATTAATCAATCGGGTTACCAAGTCTCATAAATATGATTTTTATACATTTAAGGAACAATATGGATACCAGATAGGATAGTTTTCGTACTTTAGGGATGACTTGACGTTTGTTAGTGCTATTCTTGTCTTGCTAGATAAATATAGTCTAGAACTGAATCTAGGCGACAAGGGTAGAAATAATAAACGACCAAATTGATGTTATAGAGGTTGAATTATTTGATGCAGGCTTCTATATTATGTATTTTATTGCTTAGTTATGATAGTTTAATTGGAGAAGATGGACTGAAGATTAATCAATCGGGTTACCAAGTCTCATAACTGTGATTTTTATACATTTAAGGAACAATATGGATACCAGATAGGATAGTTTTCGTACTTTAGGGATGACTTGACCTTTGTTAGTACTATTCTTGTCTTGCTAGACAAATATAGTCTAGAACTGAATCTAGGCGACAAGGGTAGAAATAATAAACGACCAAATTGATGTTATAGAGGTTGAATTATTTGATGCAGGCTACTATATTATGTATTTTATTGCTTAGTTATGATAGTTTAATTGGTGACTATGCTCAGGAAGGTTTTGATGCGACAAGATGGTTAGATAGGAATTTGATACGCTTGTGTTCCAAATTTGGGGACTATCGCAAAGATGATCCTGCCTCGTTCACCTTAAACCCCTGTTTTTCGTTGTTTCCTCAGTTCATGTTCAATCTGCGACGGTCACAGTTTGTACAGGTGAAATGCTGCGCACAGTGTTTATGTTTCCTTGCTCAATTATAATATTGTGTAATAGTTCTTAATCTCTCTAGTTTTCCCTTTCTCTATAGGCGTTTAACAATAGTCCGGATGAGACTGCCTATTTCCGTATTTTGTTGAACCGAGAGAGTATTAGCAATGCTGTAGTCATGATTCAACCATCACTGATATCATATGCATTTAGTTCACTTCCTGCACCTGCTTTTCTTGATGTACAATCCATTGCACCAGATTGTATTCTCCTGCTGGACTCTTATTTTAGTGTCGTTATATTTCACGGAATGAGTATAGCTCAGTGGAGGAATATGGGTTGCCAGAACCAGCCAGAACATGAGGTATGTTTTAATTCTGCTCATCTTGGTTGGTGACTGTTGTTACATTTGAACTCTTTTAGGTAGAGCTTCTATTGTTTTATCAATTGAACTCTTTTAGGTTTTAATTGTTCCTGCTTTGGCTGTCTTCTGGTGTGGGTAAAATGACGGTGAACTCGTACTAGGAAATATTGACGGGAAACTTAATGCCATTAGCGTATAGTAGTTGATCTGCTTATTTTGCTTTGTTAACTTTTTTTTTCCATCAAGGCAGCACCGCATCATAGGATAATGTTAGGACTTCCTTGAATTGGATGTATTTCTCTAATTTATGAAATGGTCACTTCCATTCAAGTTCCTTCTCATGGAGCATTATTATGACTAATAATTTGTCTTTACTAGATATTTTATCTATTCCAACTCTTTCAAGTGGAAGCTTAACTCTTGTACAGATATGGAGAGTTGTTGGATTAAGAGAACTATAGTATATTTTGCCATCGAAGAGCTTTTGATCTTTGTTTGAATTGTAACAATTGCAATTCCTAGTCCCTTGAATTATGCTTTGGAGTTCAGCTGTAGGTTTGGCCATGCTGTTATTGTCTTATTTTCTTCCGTTCCACGTCATAGTTTGACCGGTGATGATGATATCTGCAGAGGGCACATCATTTTTCTTGCCTCTAAACATCTATTTCAGCTCATGTTACTCTTCATGCGATTGCTCTCTTCTTTCAGTCATGCACAATTTCCTTGGTTTTCTGGTAATAATTATCATATTTGAAAGTCAATATCTTCCTTCTCGTCTCTAGACATCTCCAACGGCCTGTCTTACTGTTCATAGTTGGTATTCAGTCCATATATAACATGAAAGGTTTCATCTTTGCTGTGCTACATTAGAGTGATACTTTGTTGCAATGCACGAGAGAAATTTCATTTAATAAACCTTTGCATTCATAGGCCTTTGCTATGTTGTTACAAGCTCCACAAGAGGATGCCCAATTGATAATTCGTGACCGTTTTCCTGTACCAAGGCTTGTGGTGTGTGATCAGCATGGTTCCCAGGTAATCTTTACCTCCTGATATAATCCAATCTACATTTTATTGTTTTCTGGTTGAGGTGAATGTGTGACCATATCCAATCTTGCTAACTATTTTTTTCATCGATTCATCTTTGAATGCGTATAAATGTTGGCAACAGGCAAGGTTTTTGCTGGCAAAGTTGAATCCTTCAGCCACCTACAGTAGTGCACAAGAAATGATGCAGACCGGTTCAGATGTCATCTTCACCGATGATGTAAGTCTACAAGTATTCATCGATCACCTTCAGAGGCTTGCAGTTCAAGCTTCTTAACAAGGTAATGAGAGTTGATTCACCTGCTCAACGGTTTCTTGGATTCTCTGGAAAAAGTGCTGGAGTGAATTATGCCTCGTCTAGTTCCTGTATGAAACTATGCCTTATTGTCGTCCAATTGCGAGAATGAGGTTATAGAGCCTCACTGTTTGAACAATGAGTAGTTGGTGGGCTTGAGAGGTCTTTTGCTTCATTGGATTCCGAGGTGCTCGCCGAATTTTTGTAACTTAAATAGTTATTGGACAGACCTAAGGGTATAGTTGTAAGTTAAAAGGTGACATTTTTTGTGTTTTGACATATATTGCTAATTTTCCACCTTATATTCCGCTGTGATTGAAATTTTTGTATTGAATTTTAGGATGTGATGGAGGCTAGACAGCTTTTTGTTATTTCTATTTGGAATAGAAAGTATATCTTCCAACTTATCTTTGTTGTGGGTTCTTGCCATCTTGTTGTTATGACCATATACAACCGTGCGCCAATACAAAATGCGTGCAACGGCAAATTTTTCGGTTTTGAACATTGCTACTGCTTGCTCCCTCTGTTCCGCCATTGTTGTGGCGTTTCTTTTTGGCACGAAGTTTAAGAAAAAATGTTTATTGTGTGAGCGAGAGAAAAGTAAGAGGAGAAAGTAGTGAGAGTAACGTAGAAAAGTGAACGAAGTAAAAGGGAGAATGAAGTAAGGAAAAAAGGTGAATTAATTATTATTACTACTATGTAGGGAAGTTATTCAAACGAACTTTTTAAAATGAAAAAATGATTCAACTATAATGAATTTTAAAATAAAAAAATGATTCAAATGAAAAAAAAGAGTTAGTATTTGTGTTTGTACGGTTCACTTGGGTTAGGCTTTACTTAAGTCGTCAATCGATTTAATTAAATTAGGTTTTAATTGGACATTGAATTAATTGGTTGTTCAATAATTCAATAAATTAAATGGCTAATGTGTTTAATTAACTACCTTATAATTGGGCTCGGTCCATTATGATTTATGCGAATGGATAACCTCATTTAATTATTTGATTTCACTTAATTAATGGGCTGATATGTTTAATAGGCATCACTTATATAACGATGAGCTTAATTTGTGCTTTCGTTGATAAATTGGGATGAAATCATGAAAACGAACAGGGATTGTGTTTTCTATTTTGCATTGATGACTAGGATTGATTTTATGCTTTTGTGATGAATGGTTGAGATTAAAAGCACACGGATTATGCTTTTGTGCTTCCTATTTTTGTGCATACGGATAAGATTGATTTGCACTTTTGTGATGAATGACTGAGATTAAAAGCATACGGATTATGCTTTTGTAGTTTTTACTTTTGGATGAATGGCTAGATTACTTTTATATTTGTAATGAATGGTTAAGATCAAAAGCACCTAGATTGTACTGTCGTCGTACTATTATAAATTGAAAAGTTTTACTCATTTATTTGTATCATCAATTATTCTACTCGTTCAAATACTGTTCTTTCAAAAACTATTTTCTATCCTCTGAAATGGATCCAAACTCTCGTTACAATTCTTCATCATCTTCGGATGAAGATGAGGGAAATTTGCAAATGATGAACTTTTTCATCCAAACACAAGAATTTATGCTTCAAAGAATCCACAGCAACAACTTGTTGATTCAACACCTTCTTGACCAACAAAGCCGCCAAGCAACACGACGTGGTTCGGTTCTCGGGCATATTGTCATCAATCGTGATCGAGAGGGAGCTCACGTTAGATTGTACAATGATTACTTTGCAGATAATCCATTGTGCAATGAGGCCATGTTCCGAAGAAAATTCCGTATGTCTCGTCCATTGTTCGTTCGCATTGTGGATGCAGTTAAGGAACACGATGAATATTTCATACAACGACGAGATGCAACGGGACGGGCGGGACTATCACCCCTTCAAAAGGTAACATCAGCTATTCATGTATTGACAAGAGGTTTGCTACCTGATGCCAATGATGAGTATGTCAAATTAAGCGAGAGCAGTGTGATTAAAAGCCTAAAACGTTTTTGTCGCGCGATAATAGAGTTTTTTCAACTCAGTATTTGAGAGCGCCAACAAGTAGTGATATTGCTAGACTTCTATATATTGGTGAACAACATGGATTTCCGGGGATGTTGGGCAGTTTAGGTTGTATGCATTGGAAATGGCAAAATTGTCCTACCGGGTGGAGTAGTTCACGTTCAGGTCGTAGTGGAAATCCTACGATTATTCTTGAAGCTATAGCGGATTATGATCTTTGGATATGGCATGCTTATTTTGGATTCCCTAACACCAGCAACGATGTTGATGTGAATGTGTCAGCTTCATCTAATCTTTTATATAATCTCACTCAAGGTATTGCTCCTATAGCTCATTATGTTATTCAAGGAAAAGAATACAATATGGGTTATTACTTAGCTGACAGTATATATCCGAAATGGTCTACGATTGTGCAAACAATTGAAGAGCCTCGTTATCCAAAGACGGAATATTTTGCAATGAAACAAGAAGCATGCAAAAAAGATTTAGAACGCGCTATTGGTGTTCTTCAGGCACGTTTTACAATTGTGGTAGGACCTGTGCGTGATTGGGATAAAGAAGCATTGCGTGACATAATGATTACATGTATAATTTTGCACAACATGATAGTTGAAGATGAGCGCGATTTTACTTCTCCAATTGAAGTTGCTAGAGAGGCGCCAAAACCAGAAGTTGAGATGGCAACCAATCAAGATGCTCGGTTTCAAGAGTACTTGTCTTGGTATGAAGCGATAAGAACTAAAAATGCTCATCTAGAACTCCAAAATGCTTTAGTTGATCATTTATGGGAACGCTCTAGTTGATCATTTATGGGAACAACGTTCAGATTTCAAATCTTAGATTTAGCTATCTTACGTGTTAGTGGAATATCTTATGTAATAGTGGCACGTTTAATGTTTTTCAGCTATTTAGATTGTTCAGTTTAGTGGAAGTTTGTTTTGAAATCGTAAATTTTAGCTATTGTATGTATGTTGTAAAATAATGTAATTGAGGCATGGTTAATGTTTTTCAGTTATTTAGATTGTTCAATTTAGTGGACGAATGTTTTTGAATTTTCTGTATGTATAGTCTATAGATGCAAATTTGAAGCAGTACTCGTAAAAAAATGTCATGAAGGTTGTGGCAACACATTGCAGGATGAGATAAACATATCTTCACAGTTTATTAGAAATAATTAAAATGCCATGAGTTAAAAAGTACAGGATTGTGTAATAGTAATTATAAAGGAATTGGAATCGATATAGATACAGAATAGAAATTTATACCTAATTTACGGGTTGAAATTATCTGTATAATTAAATACATTCTGTCAATATATATAATAATCACAAACAAGCTTAACAATCTACTACATACCAAACAAGTACTTTAAAAATTAATAGTTTCTAGATTATAAATCTTTATTAGATGAAAAAATATTAAATCATATATCTCTGAAGTTTAACCACACACACTCTGCTGCAATCTAGAATAGATAGGAAAAACAAAAGAAGAAAATCATCATATCAAAATAAATGGAAAATATTGAGAATAAAGCTGAAATTGCAGTACTAATTAAAAAAACTTTTGGAAGAAGGCAATATGGCTATATTCAACACTATAATAAAAGGGCTCTAAATAAACAACTAGTTTGTTGAAGCAAAACAATTTGAGATTTATATTGCTGCTTGGGAAACTGTGTGAGCCTAATGAATCGCTCATTGAAAATATTTTAAAACCAAATCACATAAAAATAGCAATAATCATGATTCATTAAGCCACACAATTTCTAAAGCCACATTATTTTTAAAATGATTTTCAACCTCAACCAACTTTTCTACATAGAGCCCCTTCATTATAGTACCGAAATATAGCCTTCAAATATGTCCCGTTATCAATAGCACAACCCCTGCAAAAAAATAAAAATATTCGTTAATAATTTTAAATAAATGATAACAAAATACAATATCCATAAGCAAGTAGATTGTCGGTGACGATATTCACAAAGATTTTAATCAATAATAAAAAATACAAAAAAAAAATAGAATAAAAAGGACAGTTATGGTGATTTACAGTGACGTAAAAGGTAAAACTTGAAAAGATAAAAACATCAGATCAAAAAATTTCACTAAATCGGGTAAAAGGAAACGGTTGAACTTGAAAATATAAATTTAAAAAAATAACAACCAATTTCAGTAAATTAACCGGCGATCTAAATATATCTAATAGTTCTCACAATAAGCAATTTAGATCAGCAACATACATCTTTAAAGACATAATTCAAACAAAATCAACGGTAAATGTTGAATAATAATGGAAAATTATTCAAAACCTCATAAACTGAAGCTACCGGGATACCTTGAGCTGCCGCCGTAAATCAAATCTCTACCGGCACTTTCTCCACGAAAGCCGATCGCAACAGCAACAGCAACAGCAACAAATTGATTCCAAAAATACTCAAAATTACTGGGAGGGAGAGCTGAAAGAAGCAGCAGTGATTTATGAGGGATGGAGGTATTAGAATTAGTGATGTGGTCGATCAATTTATAGAGGCTTAATACTTGGAGAAGAATCTAGGTCTAGGGTTTGAGGGTTTGTGGGCTACATTGTTCACTGTGATGAATATGGGCCTGAATTTTTTATTCGAATATACTATTAACAAGAAAGTTTTTTTTTTCTAGTTCAATAATAATAGACATTCACCAGCTACCTCAGTGCATTGCAAATGGTAGAAATTGGCCCATTGGTTTAAAGTTTTATTCTTCACCAAAGTCAAGCCATTATTGCTGATTATTTCAACCATACCTTTTAAGCTAAAGCTCATTTTTATTGATTGATAATCTATTGAAATGAATAAAAATTAGTTTAATCCAATTCTTCAATAATTCATACTCCTATTTCTTTCTTCATTCTCTCAATACTAAAAATAATATACATATATATATATATATATATACCTTTATTTTATACTTTAAGCTTTTTTCTCAATTTGGGCTCTGTCCCATGAGAAAATACACAAAAACTATGGGGAAAAGAAGAAATATTTTATTCACATCACCGGCCCGGGAAGGTCAATAACCCCATACTCTCGCCGGAACAAATTATTTTCATGTAATAATAGTTCTTTTCAAATTTGTTTCAATTGATAAATTTTGATCATAAGTAGAATCAAACTTTGAGTTCCTAATGATTTTTTTGTTTATTTACATTTTTTATTTTGCAAAATAGTACTATATGTTGTATTTACTCTATAACTGTATCAAATTATCAACGACGGTATAGTTATTTGGTACTCTCTTCATCAGATTAAATATCTCATTTTAACTCGACACATATTTAAAAAATGCATGCAAATAAAATTAATTTTAAAAAATTAGTGAAATATAGTTCATACTTTTATAAATTAATTTTCTATACTGATACTATTTGTCATTTAATAGCAATATGATAAACCCAACAAGTCCAACTCAATTTACAAGATCAAGGCATATATATTAGCACTAGCTTTAGTTAAACTTAATTCATAGGAAGGAAGAATTAATTTTCTAATTCCGGCCAGACATATTAGTCCAGTCCGATTAACATCCCTACTAATGATGACTTCAACATGCTTGATTTAAAAACACCTTCAAATTCATGGTGGAAGATCCATTTTCCGCCGCAGCTTCTCTGGCCAATCCCTTCCATTTATTAGCATTTTGCCTGAATTCCACACTCTTGACTCCACCATCCATCACTTCCTCAACACACCTCCAAATCTCCTCACTCTCCACAATCCCATCCTCATTAGCTCTAACCCTAGCCCCAATCCTCCAAACATCCTCTATCATCTTCGCATTCGTCCCCTGATCCGTCCATCGAGGGAACGCGACAACCGGGACCCCACACGACAGGCTCTCCAGAGTCGAATTCCACCCACAGTGCGTGACAAAGCATCCCAGCGAGGGGTGCGTCAGCACCTCTAGCTGGGAGCACCACGTCACGATTTTCCCAATCTTATCCAAATCTTCTAAGCAGCTCAGCTTCTCACTCTCCTTCTCCTTCTCCTCGCCTCGCATTACCCACAGAAACGGCCTCCCAGAGCGAAGGAGGCCGGCCGCGATCTCCTCCATCTGTGCCTTCGGGAGCCTCAGCAGGCTCCCGAACGACACGTAGACCACCGACGACTGCGGCTTCGAGTTCAGCCACTCGATGCAGCCTTCGGATTTCTCGAAGAAGTCGACGACGAACGACTTCTCCCACGAATCCTCTCCGCCGATGAAAGCGGATGGAATCAGCGGTCCGACTCCGACCAGCTCGTAGCGGTCGATCGCAGTGAGCGCTTCTGCCTCGAGCGAGTCAAAGGTGTTGACGAACACCTTCGGCTTGCTCGGCTCGGCATCGAGCGCTTCGAACTGCTGCATAAACGCCGCAAGCGCTTCCGAGGACGAAGAAGGGAGGAGGAAGGTGGGAAGGTCGGTTTTCGAGAGCGGCGGAGCTCCGGGGATTTCGATTTTCCAGCCTGGATTATCCGATTTTTGGGTGATTTCGTCGGAAAATCCGTTGAAAAAGTGGTAGTATATGCTGAAGACGGTGGCCGGTTGGATCCAGAGGAGCGTGCTGGGGATATGGAGCTCACGCGCCACCTCCGTCGCCCAGGGGAGGAGGATAGTGTAGATTAGGCACGTGACGGGGCGGCCCTCCTCCGCTGCGGCGGCGATGGCGTCTCTCAAGGCCTTGGAGCCGTTGCTTCGTATACTAGTCATGAATTTTTTGGTGTCGTCGCTGAGCTTGTAACCGTCGTCGTATCCGTCGGAGAATGTGAGGAGGTTTAGGCCCTTGTTGGCGGCGGTCTCCGCCATGCGCCGCCGCGCGGAGAGGCTGGTGGCGAAGGTGACGTGGACGCCCGTTTTTATGAGCTTCTTGGCAAATTGGAGGGAAGGGTTGATGTGGCCTTGTGCTGGCAAGGTTACTATGAGCACGTGGTGGTTTTCCATTGGTCAAGGAAGGATTTCCTATATATGCACATCTTAAGTGATGAATTGGAAAGTTGGAATGTATAAATATGTGTAGATATCATAAAAGTTTGGGATAAGTAGTGGAGGGATGAGTGTGTCATGACGTTTGAGGTGACGACTGACGAGTGCAAAATCAAAGATGAATTTTCCTTGCTGCAGGTTTGATTAAAAAAGTGAGATTTTGAGGTTGAGATTCAATTAATAAATCAAAGATGGATTTTCCTTCTTGTTTCAATCATGATCAAAAAGAGGTATGCAAAATCATGCACGTGATAGACAAAAGGACAAGGAAATGGTGAATCATGATGCAATGGAATAAGCTTGCAATCTCGAAGCAAAAATTGTCATTTTGTTTAGTTAAGGTTTGCTTGTGTTTCTAGGTCCTTGTTAATTAGAGTAAGAGATGCAATTACATAATAAAAGATGGATATCTGTCGATGCAACTATCTTTTTTATATGGAAAATATTAATTCTAGTGAATGATTCATAAATATGAATGACGAATCCAATTTTTTTATGACTGTAAAAATAGCTAGGTCATGTAATGGTCAATCTCTTAAAGTTTTAGAACATTATAATATCAAAAGTTGTGAATTTAAAAATTTCACAATTCATCCACAGGTCTTAATTTCGGTGAGATCGTGAACTAAAAAATCTTAAAAAAAATGTTTGTTGTTCGAAGAGCTGAAAAGTCAATCAATATGTTTGCGCTCCAAGTCATTAATTAGGCATTTTTGTTCTCTCTTGGATATGTGGCGGAAGTAATAGTAAAAGAGAGACTATTGTATTTTGATTTTAAATTCATTGAGCCACTTATATATTTCTACTATAATAACTAAAAATTTTAGGACATCTGGATTCTGGACACACCACTAAATCTAATTTAGTCTGAAGTTGCACGTAAATTAGCTTTTAATTAGTCCCCGAGTTACATGTAAATTAGATTAAATTAGTACATATGATATGGAAGGTGGATTTGAATTAATTGCCAACTTCCCTCATTGAATGTTCATTTTTGCTATTTCTGATATTCTCCATTAAACATTAATTTTTATTTTTACTATAATAATACTCTGTGAATTCCACTTATTTCATTCACATTTTTATAATAAACAAATATATAAAGATGGGTTCCACGTTCTTCTAATGTTTCAATGACTTTCTTTTATATTTTATAAAATCGTCTCATCAAAAGGAGAATATTAGAACTAAACTATTAATGAAAAAGTAACACTACTTGTATTAATTGAATATACATTTTCAGGAGCCAGCAACCCTTTGTCCACACTCTCTTTGCAGCGTTTGGATCTCTTGTTGTTTTGTGGAGAGAAGCATAGTAGAAATGTTGTCTCACATATATTATTATTTTAATTATAAAATATAGTATTAAAATATTGATTTTTTTTGTAAAATAGTGAGGAGAGAGACAGCAACTCCTCTCTCCATAGCAGGGGATCCAAATCCCTCTCTGCATGTTTTCTCCCCATGTCACATGTTTTACTTGGATGAACTCCAAAGAATTAAAGTATAAAGTACGTTTCATATCTCTCAAAAGTGATAGAAATCCATGGGTTCCATCCTAAAACCAATTGGTGATAGGAAGAGAGGTCCATGAGACTTATATAGTGGATTAAGCTTTTTGTATACACCGATGTGAGATAATTTTTTATGTTCATTTTATGTTTCAATTGCCAACACCCTCCCTCAAACCCTTAAAGGTGAATCTTGGAGGGGTTGGACTTTTTATCATCGATTGGACAATCGACCCAATTTTTTTTTCCGATCGGTTTATACTGCTGGGTCAGTCATTTTTTCGGTTTCAGCCCAGTTATATGTTAAAGGTTGTTCCTCCCTTAACGGGCCGTCAACCGTGGTTGGCGGCAATGTAACAGTACCGGCGCCCGGAAAAGGGTCGGCGGCTTCAAGGAGATCGACTGTGCGCGAGATTTCTTTCCCGTCGGGCAGTGCGTCGCCTAGGTTTTCAGTTGTCAACGTGTTGTTGGGCAAAATAATATTTTCATTCATGAAGAGTTATGAACAAAATAGCCCTATTTATAATCTATGGACCCTAGGTTTGGTTCGACCTAATCCTACATCGGGAAAGAACCAACAAGAAAACCCGACGGAGCTTATAATTACGCTCGATTTAAGTGCAAAAATAAATAATAAAAGACCAACATTCTAGGAAATAAAATAGCAAAATAAAATAGCAAAATAACGGACTCCTATTTGGAGACAAAATCGCCAAGTCTTTCCGGCGGTCTTCTCTTCCTCGCGGGCTTCGTCGCGGCAATGGAATGAGGCTGCTGCTCCTCACGCACTACTTCCCCTTCATCTAGCTCCCGTGGTTCGTCATCCGCCTGCTCCGGTTCGGTGGGTTGAGGTATCGTATCATTATACTGCTGGGTCAGTCAATTTTTAGCCCACAATCGGTGACCCGCTTTGATACCATGATAGAAATCCATGGGTTCCATCCTAAAACCAATTGGTGATAGGAAGAGAGGTCCATGAGACTTATATAGTGGATTAAGCTTTGTGTATACACCGATGTGGGATAATTTTTTATGTTCATTTTATGTTTCAATTGCCAACACAAAGAATAATAAACGTAACATCTAAACCATTTTTAATCGTAATAAAATTAAACCACGCTATACATGAATACAACACTAATTTATAAGAAGGTCATGAATTATCCAAATGCGTGCGCACGGTGTGCTCAGCGCGCGCTTGTGCATATGCATACTCAATGCCTAAGCACGGACGTTGCATGACTAGGAGGCGCACTACTAAGCTTCAAGATGCATGTACCAAAAACGCCTTCAAATTCATGGTAGAAGATCCATTTTCCGCCGCAGCTTCTCTAGCCAATCCCTTCCATTTATTAGCATTTTGTCTGAATTCCAAACTCTTGACTTCACCATCCATCACTTCCTCAACACATCTCCAAATCCCTCACTCTCCAGAATCCCATCCTCATTACCTCTTACCCTAGCACCAATCCTCCACACATCCTCTATCATCTTCGCATTCGTCCCCTGATCCGTCCAATGGGGAAACGCAACGACAGGGACCCCACAGGACAGGCTCTCCAGAGTCAAGTTCCACCCACAGTGCGTGACAAAGCATCCTAGTGACGGGTGCGTCAGCACCTCCAGAGCAAAGGAGGTCGGCCATGGCCCGTATCACCCACAAAAACGGCCTCCCAGAGCGAAGGAGGCCGGCCGCGATCTCCTCCATCTCGGGAGCCTCAGTAGGCTCCCGAACGACACATAGACCACCGACGACTGCGGCTTCGAGCTCAGCCACTAGATGCAGCCGTCGGATTTAACGAAGAGGTCGCCGCCGAACGACTTGTCCGACGGATCCTCGCCGTTGACAAAAGCTGAGGGAATCAACGGTCCGACTCCGATCAGCTCGTAGCGGTCTAACGCGCCGAGCGCTTCCGCCTCGAGCGCTTAGAAGGTGTTGACTAGCACCTTCGGCTTGCCCGGCTCGGCGTCCAGCGCGTCTAACTGCTCCTTAAACGCCGGAAGCGCAAATTTATGCCCTTCCGATGACGAAGGGAGGAGGAAAGAGGGAAGGTCGGTTTCGAGAGCGGCGGAGCTCCGGGTATTTCGATTTTCCAGCCTAGATTATCCGATTTTTCGGTGATTTCGCCGGAAAATCCGCTGAAAAAGTGGTAGTATATGCTGAAGACTGTGGCCGGTTGGATCCAGAGGAGCGCGCTGGGGATGTGGAGCTCACGCGCCACCTCCGACGCCCAGGGGAGGAGGAGCGTGTAGACAAGGGACGTGACGGGGCGGCCCTCCTCCGCTGCGGCGGTGGAGCCGGTGGCTTAGCATCGCGCCGTCCATGAATATATTGGCGTCGTCGCCGAGATTGTAACCGTCGTCAAATTCGTCGGAGAAGGCGAGGAAGGTTAGGCCGTTGGTGAGGACGGGCGCCGCCGCGCGGAGATGCCGGTGGCGAAGGTGACGTGGATGCCCATTTTTATGTGCTTCTTTGCAAATTGGAGGGAAGGGTTGATGTGGCCTTGCGCCGGAAAGGTTACTAAGAGGACGTGACGATGTCCCATTGGTTTTGTATTAGCAAAAAGAGTGGTGAATTGAGTGCGGGATTTAAGGGTTTGGAACAATTTAAGGAAGGGATATTTGTTTGTATGAATCTATATATAGATAAGTTAGTGTGTGATGTTTGAGGTGACGACAGAGAAGAACAAAATCAAAGATGAATTTTGCTTGCTGGTTTGATTAAAGTTAAAATTATGGGGTTGTGATATTATTAATGAATGAACCACATGCAATTTGTAGGTTTTGCTAATAACATGACAAGTGAGGTGGTTTGAGAGTAACAGTTCCGAGACTCTGAAATTCGGTTAATTTTTGTGACGCAATGATGGATGGGAATTGGGAAGGGAGGCTTTTGAAGTTGCAGCATTTTTCGGTTCATGATTTAGCTGATAGGATCCATCTAAGAGCATCCGCAAGCATCCGCAATAGGGCGGACGTCCCAGCGGACAACCACTAGAGCATATCAAAAACACCTTTTGCTACTAGGACATCTCAATGCACTGTCACATCACTATGACATTAATTGAATTTATTTATATATTCAAAAAATATTTATTGGAAACTCTAAAATCATAAATAGTTATCCTAAAAAAAAAAAAAAAGAAAAAAAAAATAGTTATCCATTTAATTTTGATATACCGTTCAAAACGGTATACCGAAGTTCAGTACGATATACTGAATTTTTGATACGATAACGTTATAGATATTATACATACTGAAATTTTGGAATACCGAAACTTTCGATATGGTAATGATAGGAAAATTCTTTCATATCGATATTTTTGATACGATAACAATACAAAATTTTCGATACGATATATCGTATCGACCCATCCCTACTTCTTCGATCACCCGTATAAAAATCATACTGACTCCATTTTTGGTGTCTCTAGATTTGTGCTCCAAGTCATTACATAAGCATTTGGGTATCTTAATGGATTTATCAAAGAGGTGTAACTAGTGGAGGGACATACGACTTCAAATTTTATAGTACAAGTATTTATTGTTCCACTCTATGATTAAGCTATTTATACTACTAATTTATAGTATCTCGTTTCTATTTTGTAAGTTCCGTTAATATATGGTAAAACACCATTAAATACATGTCACATGTATGATAATAATATGTTAATTACTCTTTCTTCTATATCTCTTAGTTTAATTATCTTCCCTTTCTCAATAAACTCAACATCTATTTTCTAATCTACATGATGAAAATAAGCATTTCTATTATCTTGGAATGGAAAAAAAAATATTTTTCTGTCTCACCATAAGCGAAGAGCTTCTTTCAAGCATTCATTTTAAAAAAAATGATTACTCACAACCATTTAAATCTTATGATAAATTTATTATAAAAACAAAGTTATTAAGAATATTTTTCAAAACATGAGTATTCACGTTTGTTTAAAATATGATAATTTAATTTATTTTATAAATATGAAAAAAGTACTTAATAAAAGTTTAAACTTAAATAATGAGAATTATCTTATTTTGGGCCAATGTATGAAACTTGGGTTAGTTTTGGGTTAATTCTAACGGGTTACGAGTTATTCGAGTTAGGGTAATTCATGTTGTGATATTTGTGCACTACAACTTTTAAACTATAATCTTATAAAATTATCGGTTCTTGCTGTCAATTCGTGGATTTCGGATTGAAATTGACATCTCTAATGCCATTAAAATACCTATCATATGCAAGGTAATGTTTGAGAAAAAATCGTCCGTCATAATAAGAAGTCTATTGTGTATGTAGATCTCAATTAATAATGGATAACATAAAGTTTATTATAAAAGTAAAATATAAAAGAAATAGGAAGAAAAATGATTGTAGCAAAAATAGACTCTTACACTAAAATTTAGTGCATCCACAACCCATTCCCCACGCCATGCCACAACTCACTACCACGTCATCAATGTCCTCACATTTTATGCGCCACACCACACCCCAACTCCCACAACCATGCGCCACATTCCACGCCCTCCCCAAGACACAAACAATTATCATTCACTAATATTAACTATTTTAGTTGTAAAATTGAAAACAATGAACAATTGTAACACAAAAAAATCATTCATTTATTATATAAATTAAAAATTACAAATTATAGAAATTACAAATTACAAATCCTAGAAATTAAAAAAATACAAATCCTAAAACTTCAAAAATTACAAATCCTAAAATTTTTAAAAACTAAGAAAAAAAGTTTGAGAGTATAGGAGTTGTGTAGAATAAAGTAAGTGCAGAATGGATATAAATAGAGGAATTTTAGTGTTTGAAATTATAAATAAAAAATTGGGTTGCGGCGCATCGCAGGCCGCACAATGCGTGCTGCCTAGCGAGCCGTACCGCAACGGGGCAGGGCGTCCTACCCCAACTTAGGCACCTCATCCATACGCCCCGCGCGCCTGCCCTCCAACCATGGCCTCCCATCCCCCACCGCATTTGGGGCATGACATCCAGTGAAATAGAAAATGAAAAAAATGTACTTCCGTCGTTTGTCATTAGGTGTCTCGGTTTATCATTGTAGTTCGTCCACCATTAGAAATCCCGGTTCATTTTTACTATAAATGATAGGTAGACTTCGCATTATACCAATTCCATTTACATTTTATCATAAAACTTGTTAAGAGAAAACCCAAAGAATCAAAGTTGAAGAAACTAAATCACAAGCAATTTGTCGAACACAAACGAGGCGCCAAGAATCGAAACGATGACACAGGGATTTTACGTGGTTCGGCTCTTTCGAACCTACGTCCACGGGAGAATCACGAAAAGCTTTATTCCAGACTATCAAGAATTACAATCATACAATCATACAACATAAGAATACACTCTAGAGTCAATGGTTCACTTTTCACTCATGAACTCACGTCAAGAACAAAGACTACTCTTTTTGATTCCTCACAGAGATAGTGTATCTTCTCTCACTCAAGTTGTTGATCTTGTTACGAACTTCAAACCGCAGCTTCAACATCTCTTAAATCACCTCAGTCATCTCACAACTGAAATAGCCATTGCTAGCTGTTGCAACTAACTTTCAAGTTTGAACTCTTCATTTTGCAATTCAGTACCTGAGTTCCTTTTGTTGCTCATTTAAGTATCCATAATCAACAAATCTCCACCTTGGATCTTGAATGAAGCAATGCTCGATCATCTTCTCCAAACCTACAAAATTCGGTACTTGACCAACTTCACTAGCTCTAAACAATGTCTGAGTTTGGAGCTAGGAATGGTTTTAGTCAGCATATCTGCAACATTATGCTCGGCGGAAACCTTCTGAATTCTCACCTTCACTTTGTTCACCTCATCTCTGATGAAATGTAACTTCACATCCACATGCTTGTCATGGAACGTTTGATGCTTGGACAAACATATTGCACTATTGTTGTCATACATGATTGTCACTGCATCTTGACTTATTCCAAAATTAGAGAGAATGCCCTTCAACCAGAAGCTTTCTTTCACCGCCTCTGCCATGGCTATGTTCTCAACCTCTGTTGTGGAGAGGGCCACTACAGATTGTAGATTTGATTTCCAACTCACGGCCGAGCCATAAAGGCTAAACACATATCCAGTGTGTGACTTTCTGATGTCTTGACTCACAGCAAAATCTGAATCACAGTACCCTATTACAGGTTCAACATCATTATCAAACTTTTGACTACCATCAAATAAAATACTGTAATATGATGTCCCCTTGAGATACTTCAATATCCACTTCAACCCATGCCAATGCTCCATCCCAGGATCTGCCATGAACCTGCTTGTGACACTGATGGCATGACTAATATCCGGCCTTGAGCACACTATTGTATACATAATGCTGCCAACAATGCTAGCATATGGTATCTTCAACATTTCCTTTCTGTGCTCATCTGTCTTTGGACATTGCACAGATGGCAGCTTGAACTGCTGTGACAGTGGCATTGTCACTGATATGGTATCTTTCATCTGAAATCTTTCAAGAAGCTTGTTGATGTATTCTTTCTGAGTGAGCCACAATTTCTTCTCTCTCCTATTTCTGATGATATCCATGCCCAGGATCCTCTTAGCATCTCCCAAATCCTTCATATCAAACTCTGATTCAAGCTCACTTTTGATGCCTTGAATCTCTGCCATTGTTGCTGCTGCAATTAGCATATCATCCACGTAGAGCAACAAATAGGCTGCTGCAATCCCCTTGCTCTTCTTAATGAAAACACAACTATCATATGGAGATTTCTCAAAACCTACTCTCTGTATGAATTCATCAAACCTGATGTACCATTGTCTGGAGCTCTGTCTCAGGCCATATAAACTTCTTTTCAGTAGACAAACTTTGTCTTCTTCTCTCTTTTTCACAAAACCCTCAGGCTGCTGCATGTATATCCTTTCCTCTAATTCCCCATTCAAGAAGGTTGTCTTCACATCCATCTATTGAAGCTCCCAATCTTTGTGAGCAACAATGGCTAGCAAAATCCTTATGGAGCTGTGTTTCACCACATGAGAGAATATCACATTATAGTCTATGCCTTCTCTCTGTGTGAAGCCTTTAGCCACCAGCCTAGCCTTATATCTCAGTTCATTATTTCTGAAAGCTTCTATCTTTTTCTTGTATACCCATTTACAGGCAATACACTTTCGATGCTTTGGTCATAAAAACCAAGATCCAGGTGTGATTCTTGTAGAGTGAATCAATCTCTTCTTGCATTGCTCTAATCCATCTCTCCTTTTCATGGCTTCTAACTACTTCCTTGTAACTTGAAGGCTCATGATACTCAATTTCTTCAGCAACTGTGAGAGCATAGTAGAGCATGTCATAATCACTGTATCTTGAAGGGAGCTTGATCTGCCTCCTTGGCTTGTCCCTTGCTATAACATGACTTTTCTGCTTGTCACTAGCCTCTCCTGTATGGATTACATCTAGAGTCTCATCATCAGATCCTACATCATCAGCATTCTTTTGCTCAGATCCAGTAAGCTCCACCTCAAATTGAGTATTATCTGGTTTCTGTTGCAAGTATGGCATTTCATCCTCCTTAAATACCACATCCCTACTAATCACCACCTGCCCCATGCCCTTTTCTGTGCACCAGAGTCTGTAGCCTTTCACTCCCCTTTGATATCCTAGCATAACACATTTGAGGGCCCTAGGATCCAGCTTGGTTCTCTTAGCATGTGCATACGCTCTGCACCCAAAACTCCTTAGCTTTGTGTAGTCACCAGGTGATCCATACCATCTTATGTCTGGTGTGTCATTATCAATGGAAGATGATGGGCATTTATTAATAAGAACTACATATGTTGAAGCAGCTTCAGCCCAGAAATGCTTGGGCATACCCGATGAGATCAGCATACATCTTAGCCTCTCCAAAATGGTTCTGTTGACCCTCTCAGCCACTCCATTTTGCTGGGGGTTATGAGGGACAGTTCTATGTCTTTTTATCCCTTTATTCTTGCAGTAATCATCAAACTTAGATGATAGGAATTTAAGCCCAGTATCTGTTCTTACGCATTTCAATGCACTGCCTTTTTCAGTTTCAACCTCAACACACCATTCTTGAAACTTGGTGAAAGTCTCAGACTTTTCCCTCATCACATAGAGCCAGATCTTCCTAGAAAATCATCTATTATTGACAAGAAATACTTGCCTCCACCCATGCTTTGAATTGGTGATGGCCCCTAAATATCAACATGTGCATACTCCTGTGGCTTTAATGATGTGTGTCTTCCTACAGCATATGGCAATTTCTTGCTCTTTCCCAGTATGCACTCCTCACATGATTTAAGCTCATCTTCAGTTGCATCTCCATTGAAAGCTATCAGATTCTTCTTAGCAAGTTCTTTTAGTCCAGCATGTCCCAGATGGTCAAGCCTGTGATGCCAATCAATCAGCCTGAGCCTCATCACTGCATTTATCTGGTCTGCATCAATGGCCTTGGCTCTGAGATAGTATAGGTTGTTTACTCTTTCAGCAACCATAAGAACATATGTCCCCTTCAAAACCTTTATGAAACCACCAGCCAAGATAGATGTGAAACCCTTTCTCTCAAGCATTCCAAGAGATATCAAATTTCTCTTAATAGGTGGGATATATCTGACTTCAGAGAGAATTCTTTGAGTGCGATCTTCCATGAGTATTCTGACACTGCCTATGCCCTTTACTTGGCATACTTGGTTGTTCCCCAATAGTACAGAACCACCTGCATCTTGTAGATCCATGAGCCATCTCTTCTTGGAGGTCATGTTGAAACTGCAACCTGAATCCATCACCCAAACATCCGGAGCTTCATCCTCTGTCACATTCATGACCTGCGCAACTTCTACCTCTTATGTGACATCTACAGTATCTTGAGTCTTATCACCCTCGGCTTGCTTCCTTTTCCAAGAGTAGCAGTTCTTCTTAATGTGTCCAGGCTTCTTACAATAGTGACACAATTGGGATTCCTTCTCATCAACAGGTTTCTCTTTCCAAGGCTTTGGTTTCTTTTGGAATTTCTTTTTCCTATCCTTCTTCGAATCAAACTTAACATTCAGACTTTCACTTGCCGGATCAGCAATCTTTTCAGCTACCTTCTGGATCTCCTTCATCTTTAATGCAGAATGCACCTCCTCATAAGTGATCTTGGAATCTCTCCTGAGCAATATTGCATCCTTGAATTGTTTGAAATTCTTTGGCAGAGAATTAAGTAGCATTAGCCCCTTATCCTCATCCTTG
This sequence comes from Salvia splendens, assembly GCF_004379255.2. Classification (NCBI taxonomy): domain Eukaryota; kingdom Viridiplantae; phylum Streptophyta; class Magnoliopsida; order Lamiales; family Lamiaceae; genus Salvia; species Salvia splendens. The sequence goes on from NC_056049.1 coordinate 22,948,896, forward strand.
ATGGTCTTCTCAATATTTTCAAGGTCATCTACATACTTGGCAAACTCCTCAAGCTGTTCCCCAATGCTTCTTGACTCAGAGAACTTGAATGTGAACAATTTCTGCTTTAGCAAAAGCCTGTTGGTGAGAGATTTAGTCATGTACAATGACTGAAGCTTGCTCCAAACACCAGTTGCGGTCTCCTCCTTTGAGACCTATCTTAACACCCTATCACTAAGACTAAGAATCAGAGTGTTGTAGGCCTTATCATGAAGATCTTGGGCCTTAACATCACCCTTATCCACATCTGCATCTGCCTTGCCTTTCAACACATCCCATAGGCCCTGCTGCATCAACACAGCCTTCATATTGAGCCGCCATAGCCCGAAATCATTCCTGCCTGTGAACTTCTCCATGTCAAACTTTGCTGTTGTCATCTTGCGGGTTAGATCTTCCCACAGACGGCGCCAATTTGTTAAGAGAAAACCCAAAGAATCAAAGTTGAAGAAACTAAATCACAAGCAATTTGTCGAACACAAACGAGGCGCCATGAATCGAAACAATGACATAGGGATTTTACGTGGTTCAGCTCATTCGAACCTACGTCCATGGGAGAATCACGAAATGCTTTATTCCAGACTATCAAGAATTACAATCATACAATCATACAACATAAGAATACACTCTAGAATAAATGGTTCACTTTTCACTCATGAACTCATGTCAAGAACAAAGACTACTCTTTCTGATTCCTCACAAAAATAGTGTATCTTCTCTCACTCAAGTTGTTGATCTTGTTACGAGCTTCAAACCACAGCTTAAACGCCTCTTAAATCACCTCATCCATCTCACAACTGAAATAGCCGTTGCTAGCCGTTGCAACTAACTTTCAAGTTTGAACTCTTCATTTTGCAATTCAGTCCTTGAGTTCCTTTTGTTGCTCATTTAAGTATCCATAATCAACAAAACTAATATAAAAATAGATCTAATTACTGTCTTTCTCCGCTCAACTTCCATCATATATATTTATTATAACCCATGCCGAATATAAATGGCGGACAAAGGGAATGTTTATTATAAGAGAGCTAGTAAATACTATTCCAAACAAGGACAAGTACAAACTTCAAGATGCATGGTCCAAAAACGCCTTCAAATTCATGGTGGAAGGTCCATTTTCTAGCGCAGCTTCTCTAGCCAATCCCTTCCATTTATTAGCATTTTGTCTATATTCCAAACTCTTCAAACCACCATCCATCACTTCCTCAACACACCTCCAAATCTCCCGACTCTCCACAATCCCATCCTCATTCCCTTTAACCCTTACCCCTATCTTCCATACATCCTCTATCATCTTCGCATTCGTCCCCTGATCCGCCGAACCAGGGAACCCCACGACAGGGACCCCACACGACAGGCTCTCTAGAGTCGAGTTCCACCCGCAGTGCGTGACAAAGCATCCTAGTGATGGGTGCGTCAGCACCTCGAGCTGGGAGCACCACGTCACCATCTTCCCAATCTTATCCAAATCTTCTAAGCAGCTCAGCTTCTCCTCCTCCTCTGAGTCTCGCATTACCCAAAGAAACGGCCTCCTAGAGCGGAGGAGGCCGCCTGCGATCTCCTCCTTTTGCTCCTTCAGGAGCCTCAGCAGGCTCCCGAAGGACACATATACCACCGACGACTGCAGTTTCGAGTTCAACCACTCGATGCAGCCGTCAGATTTCTCAAAGAGGTCGCCGCCGAACAAGTTCTCTGACGGATCCTCTCCGCTGATGAAGGCGGGGGGAATCAACGGTCCGATTGCGATCAGCTCGTAACGGTCGAACGCGGCAAGCGCTTCTGCCTCGAGCGAGTTGAAGGTGTTTACGAGCACCTTGGGCTTGCTCGGCTCGGTGTCGAGCAAGTCGAACTGCTCCTTAGACGCCGCAAGCACAAAATTATCCAATTCTGAAGAGGAAGGGAGAAGGTAGGAGGGAAGGTCGGTTTTGGAGAGCGGCGGAGCTCCGGGGATTTGGATTTCCCAGCATGGATTATCCGATTTCTCGGTGATTTCGTCGGAAAATCCGTTGAAATAGTGGTAGTATATGGTGAAGACGGTGGCGGGTTGGGTCCAGAGCTGCGCGCTGGGGATGTGGAGCTCACGCGCCACCTCCGTCGCCCAAGGGAGGATGAGCGAGTAGACTAGGCATGTGACGGGGCGACCCTCCTCCGCTGCGGCGACGATGGCGTCTCTCAAGGCCTTGGAGCCGTTGCTTCGTATACTAGTCATGAATTTTGTGGTGTCGTCGCTGAGCTTGAAACCGTCGTCGTATCCGTCGTCGAATCCAAGGAATGTTAGGCCCTTGTCGTCCGCCATGCGCCGGCACACAGAGAGGCTGGTGGCGAAGGTGACGTGGATCCCCAATTTTATCATCTTCTTTGCGAACTGGAGGGAGGGGTTGATTTGGCCTTGCACCGGAAAGATCACGAGGAGGATGTGGCTCTGTTTCATTGGTGGAGATGGATTTCGTATGAGCTAAAATGAATGGTTGTGACTGTGGGATTTGAGGGGATGTAAATATTGATTTTACTCTAGCCATTTATATTAAATTTAAACTTAACAAAATATTCCACTCACTTACTTTTTTATACTTTTATTTTTATCTAAATTACACAATAACCCATTGCACTTTGTCAATAACTTAAATTTAACTAAATGTGTAGTATTAGGCATAATATTAAGTAATATTAATACTAATAGTCATAACTAATCAATAATAATAGACATAACTAACCAATATATGTAGTTGTTATTTAAAAAACGTGTAGTATTAGGCATAATAAATTTAACTAATATAGACCAATGTCTCATTAATTCAAGTGAACCCCCATATCTAGTACTCTAGGGTGATGTTCGGTTTCCAAGATAAAATAATACCAAGATATAATCTAAGATTGAGTTGTGGGATTATTTTAGTCATAGGGGGTTAGCTATGACTAATTATTATCCATCTAGGATTGAGTTATGGGGTTGAATCTCATGAACCAAACACACTATAAATTTAATCCCGGATACAATCTTGCAAACCGAACACCCCATAAGTATATATATGTATGGGATTTGCTGCCCGCAGGGGCGTAGCGCAGTTGGCAACGGAGGGGCAGATCTTGCTGCGGGATTTGCTACGCTAAGTGTCATTTATGACGCTGATTGTGAGCAACGATTTTTTCATTTTATTTATTTTTTCTTTTCTAGTGTTTTTTCCTTTCTATTTTTCACCTTCATTTACTAATAGTCTATCCCAAGCAAATATTTCTCGCAAAATTCAGGAGATCACCAATTAGCATAATCACAATCACAATCACAATCAAACACTAGTATTTCTTTATAAATGAGCTGGCCCATCGATTTCTAGAGCCACTTTCTTATCAAGGCAATCGAAGCAGGATAAACGAAATAAATATTATGGCTTAATTATGGGGATGCTTATGTAAACAACGAACTCAAAGAATGAGAGAGCGGAAATTCTAGGCTATAAAACATGGGGATGAACGAAAAAAATACTTAGTTAGAGCATCTCCAATGGCGATAGGCCAGCCATAGGCTAGCAACAAACTCCTCCTGCCACATCATCAGAACTAAAACTCCTCCTGTCACATCATCAGGACAAGCAACTGGACAAGCAAAAGGCTAGCAATAGACTAGCCACAATAAACAATATTATAAAAAACAAATAATAACAATCACACAAAATACAGAATTAAATTTACGACACAGATACGAGAAAATTCAATAATAATAGTAAAATTAAAAAAGTACATTAATTAAAAAAATACATTAATTAAAAAAAACCCCTCTTCCACACACGAGCCCCCGCCTCCGCCTTACTCTTCGTGGTCGTCGCCGCCGCCGTCGCCGTTGTCGCCTCTATCCGGGACCCCTAAATCTGCGGCATCTGAGCCAGCGTCTGAGCCCCCAACTGTGCCGAGGCGGCATCCAAATCGACCTGCATACTCTCGAGCATTGAGTGAAGAAACCTCTTCTCCACGGGTCAGTTGCCGCCCTCCATTCAGCTAAGATCTTGTGCATCTGAGCTCGCGTTTGTTGAGGCACGAAGAAGGCGAGCTCGGTTAGCGACGTGCCAACATGGGGGGATGCCGACTGGACCTCCTGGGACCCCTGGGTGACCCCCCTCGCTACCCGTTGCGCCCGCCTTTGACCAACTGGGCGAGTGCGGCGAGTAAACGATGGAGGGGACGGGAACTCCTGAACATCCTCGGGGAGGTTGTGGGAACCGCCGCTGCTGCCGCTGTAATCACCGACATAGTTCAGTCGCTGCTTCTTCGGCTAGCCAGCATCGACACCTGCCCGAAACTTCTCAGAGTCCATCAGCACCTCATAGTAGTTCCAGTAGGTGAACTCCTTATAAAGCCCGGGCACGGGGAAGACTTTCTCCGCTATCCTCCTGCAGTCCTCGTTAGTTTGGCCACTGGTCTGCATGCGGAGAGCGTTGGTGTACAAGCCCGAATATCGGGCGACCGCAGCCTGATTCGGTCCCACCCCTTCCAGCACTCCTCCCCGTTGTGTGGCCTCCCATCCGGGCAAAATGCCTTGTAGGCTGCTGATATTTTAGCCCACAAGTTGACGATCCTCTGATTGTTCGAATGGAGGGGATCATCGCAAACACTCACCCAAGCCTTGGACAGCGCGACGTTCCCCGCATCCGTCCACTTCCTCCGTGCCGGGCTGTCGTCATCAGCCGGCTGCGATGACTCGCCAACCACCCTTTTGCCCTTCCCCTTGCCCTTCTTCTTCTGTGGTGTGCCCCGACCCCGCCCTACTCACCCCCGTTTGAATGAGAGTGTCCGCATCCTCGAGATCTATCCCCAACTCCTCTAAGGAGAAAGTGTCACACCCAGTGAACTGCGTCTCCGATGGGGTCGATGTGTGCGAAGAAGTAGTAAAAAAATCAAGACTGGGGCAATAGACATTGTCCTCCCCCCTGGCGTCCCCTGCATCCCCGGCTGCCACGCCGGCATCATCTGCATCTCGGCTCCCCACCCTGGCATCATCTGCATCCCGGGTTACATCCCCGGTACCCCCTGCCCGCCCTGCATCCCCTGCCATCCCGGGCATCATCTGCTGCCAAGGGTACATGTTGTAGTACCTTGCCATCGGATCCCATCCACCTCCCACGGGTACCGTGGGAGTTTGAGACCCGCTCGTCATTGGAGTAGACTCGTTGTTGTTCTCCATTTTGCTTTATTGCTCTTGTACAGAAATTAAGTGTGAGAGAAAACTCGTTAAAACAAGCGGTGCGAATGAAAATTACGTGCAAATCACGTATATATAGTGTTTCGAAAAATTAAAAAAAATTGAGCTAGCCGATCGGGAGCCTGCAATGGCGGTCAGGCGAGCAGATCGGCCAGCGCCCGAAAATCGGCGTCGGGTCGCCGATTTTTTCGCCGAAATAGCGCTCGCCGATTCCAATGGTTCGGCGAGCGGACCGGCTAGCGCCGGGAATCGGCTAGCCTGTCCGCTCGCCGCCATTGCAGATGCTCTTAGTAAGAACAAAAACAAAATAAAGAAAAAGCGTTGCTAACTGCTTACGTGGATCGTCGCTCACAATCAGCGCATCAAATTAAATCTCAATATCTAGCTTCCATCGTTTATATACATATGCTAATATGCAGCATATAAATCTCGCTATACAAATGTTAATTTGTCATTATCTACGTAACAAATTTTATACGTTAGAATTCCTCGTCGTGCCATTATTTCCTCATTTTCCGTGCCACACCCCAATTCCCATTTTCCGCCATTATTTCCTCATTTTCCGTGCCACACCCCAATTCCCATTTTCCGCCACAGCTTCTCCGGCCAATCCCTTCCATTTATTAGCATTTTGTCTATATTCCAAACTCTTCAAACCACCATCCATCACTTCCTCAACACACCTCCAAATCTCCCGACTCTCCACAATCCCATCCTCATTCCCTCTAACCCTAACCCCTATCCTCCATACATCCTCTATCATCTTCGCATTCGTCCCCTGATCCGCCAAACCAGGGAACCCCACGACAGGGACCCCACACGACAGGCTCCCCAGAGTCGAGTTCCACCCGCAGTGCGTGACAAAGCATCCTAGTGATTGGTGCGTCAGCACCTCGAGCTGGGAGCACCACGTCACTATCTTCCCAATCTTATCCAAATCTTCTGAGCAGCTCAGCTTCTCTTCCTCCTCCTCTGAGTCTCGCATTACCCAAAGAAACGGCCTCCTAGAGCGCAGGAGGCCGCCTGCGATCTCCTCCTTTTGCGCCTTCGGGAGCCTCAACAGGCTCCCAAAGGACACATATACCACCGATGACTGCGGTTTCGAGTTTAGCCACTCGATGCAGCAGTCGGATTTCTCAAAGAGGTCGCTGCCGAACGAGTTCTCTGACGGATCCTCTCCGCCGATGAAGGCGGAGGGAATTAACGGTCCGATTGAGATCAGCTCATAGCAGTCTAACGCGCTGAGCGCTTCCGCCTCGAGCGAGTCGAAGGTGTTGACGAGCACCTTAGGCTTGCCTGGCTCGGCGTCGAGCAAGTCGAACTGCTCCTTAGATGCCGCAATCGCAGAATTATCCAATTCTGAAGAGGAAGGGAGGAGGGAAGATCGGTTTTGGAGAGCGGCGGAGCTCCGGGGATTTGGATTTTCTATCCTGGATTATCCGATTTTTCGGTGATATAGTCGGAAAATCCGTTGAAATAGTGGTAGTATATGGTGAAGACGGTGGCGGGTTGGAGCCAGAGTTGCGCGCTGGGGTTGTGGAGCTCACGCGCCACCTCCGTCGCCCAAGGGAGGATGAGCGAGTAGACTAGGCATGTGACGGGGTGGCCCTCCTCCGCTGCGGCAGCGATGGCGTCTCTCAAGGCCTTGGAGCCGTTGCTTCGTATACTAGTCATGAATTTTTTGGTGTCGCCGCTGAGCTTGAAACCGTCGTCGTATCCGTCGTCGAATCCAAGGAAGGTTAGGCCCTTGGCGTCCGCCATGCGCTGGCACACGGAGAGGCTGGTGGCGAAGGTGGCGTGGATCCTCAATTTTATCTTCTTCTTTGCGAACTGGATGTTGGTTTTTGGGATTACAAGAGACAACCCAAAGAAGGAAAACAAATGGAAAACTGAACTGAAATTACAACTGAAAAATTGAAACAACTAAACCGTGAAGATTGATAGCCGAGTCGAGGAGGCCTCTTCCCGCAAGACGAGATACGCCCCGGTAGTGCTATCGGTTTGGCGTGTCGTCCCCAAAGGTAAAACGGCTACGTCTCTGGTGAAGCAGCACCGCTATCAGCAGAGCTCCGGCGAACTAGATGGAGGAGAGGGCAGAGCTTCGACAGAAAGACAATGCAGAGAGAGAGAGAGTATATGATGTAAATGCTTGTGAATGTTGTGCAGAGATGCATGGAATGGCTAGCCTATTTATAGGCCCAGTCCACTGCTGGGGGGTCAACAGCCATGATGGTTGTCATCATTGCGAGAGTGTAACTGTCGAACGTTACAACCGTTACGAGAGCTTGTGGCAGGCTTGTGCCTTTCGCGTGTGGATTTCTCACGTGGCAGCCGTGTAGGCTTTGACTGTGCCACGCTTGACAATGTGTCAAGCCACTTGGATTGCTGACTCGGCGGTGGTCTAAAAAGATTAGTAATGGTCCAGACCCAAGCCCAAAGACCACCCAAAGACCAAGATCCAAGATCGAGATCGGGACCGGGACCGAGGCCCACGAGCAGGGCATGGGCACGGGCTCTGGCTCGGGCGGGCGGCGGCGGCGCGCGCGTGTGTGAATGTTGTGCAGAGATGCATGGAATGGCTAGCCTATTTATAGGCTCAGTCCACTGCTGGGGGGTCAACAGCCATGATGGTTGTCATCATTGCGAGAGTGTAACTGCCGAAAGTTACAACCGTTACGAGAGCTTGTGGCAGGCTTGTGCCTTTCGCGTGTGGATTTCTCACGTGGCAGCCGTGTAGGCTTTGACTGTGCCACGCTTGACAATGTGTCAAGCCACTTGGATTGCTGACTCGGCGGTGGTCTAAAAAGATTAGTAATGGTCCAGACCCAAGCCCAAAGACCACCCAAAGACCAAGATCCAAGATCCAAGATCGAGATCGGGACCGAGACCGAGGCCCACGAGCAGGGCATGGGCACGGGCTCTGGCTCGGGCGGGCGGCGGCGGCGCGCGCGTGTGGGCTCTTTCACCCATCTTGGTCCACTATAATTATTAAGTAGCATAAAGTCACTTAATTTAAACACATTAAAAGATGTGTTACTTCTCCAATGTGGGATAATTAACACTAGTTAATTATTCCCTAAGCTCAAACTCCAAGCTTTAATTAAAAGCTAATTATTCCCAACTTTAATCCACTATTTCTCACTCACCGGAAATCGGATTTGAGAAAGTGAATATACTACATTTATCTACGTAAAATGTAGATCGACGCTATATCATTTAATTTCACAAAATTAAATGTCTCGTCACATTTATTATTTAGTCAAAATCTATTGACCGGGCATATTTAATCCATGATTTTTACAATCCCCCACATGAGTGGAAATAGCCGAATGCATATGCATGCAGGCACAAGCTCAACCCTCGAGAGGTATATAAGCATAAGGATAGGTAGTTGTTGGCTTTGAACCCTCCATGGTCGACACCATCGGATACACAAGCGGCTTAGTAGCTCGATGCTTTGAACTAATCCCCCACAACGTGCACCGAGACAATGGTGTTAATGCTTAAACACCTCAACCTCATCCGTTCTCACGTTTTGTGTCCATTGCGGTCTTGGACATCACTTTGGATTCATAAGTGCGTTTTTATGAAGCGACCACACTTCGCACTTACATAGGTGATTCTTAGTCAAGTACCTTGTCATACTTGGTCTCTTTGAGAACTCCATCTCTTTGAGATCCTTAAGAACCATTAAAAGTCATAGACTTAGCCTTTACCACTAGGCAAGTTCTCCAACACTCTATTGCTCTCTAGGGAATAGATATAGTTGAGTGTTTCTCATGAACTCTCATAGCTTAGTTGTCCCTTTGAACCAAGTTCTTAGGATCTCCAGTCATCATGGTTGGGTTACCACTATGATAATTCTTTAGTTTGTGGATTTCAAACCCATTCCTTCTAGTAACTTATTCATTTGATCACGGTTTAACCCTTTGGTCAGCGGATCCGCTAGATTATCTATTGACTTCACGTAGTCAATTGTAATCACCCCTGTTGTGATCAAATGTCTCACGGTGTTATGTCATCGACGTATATGTCGAGACTTACCATTATAGAAGCCATTGTTTGCCCTTCCAATAGTTGCTTGGCTATCGCAGTGGATCAGCACTGGTGGCACTGGCTTAGACCAACATGGAATATCTTCAAGGAAGTTCTTAAGCCACTCGTCTTCCACACATGTCTTGTCTAAGGCGATGAACTCCGATTCCATGGTTGATCGGGCTATACATGTCTGTTTTGTGGATTTCCACGATACGACACCACCCTTAATAGTAAAGACGTATCCACTTGTTGAAAGTGAGTCTCTATTGTCGGATATCCAATTTGCATCACAGTACCCTTCAAGTACCGGGGGGTATCTCGAGAAGTGTAGCCCAAGATTTTGAGTATGTTTTAAATATCTCAAAACCCTCACAAGAGCTCTCCAATGCTCTTTGCTTGGATTGCTCGTGTAACGACTCAACTTGTTCACGACTCAACTTGTTTACGACACAAGCAATGTCAGGTCGAGTGCAATTAGTTAAGTACATAATGCATCCGATGACCCATGCATACTCTTCTTGTGCAACGGGCTCGCCTTTGTTCTTACTCAAGTGAACGTCGAGTTCAATTGGAGTTTTAACCGGCGCATAGGCTTTGAATTTATTCAATATCTTCTCAACATAATGCAATTGTGTTAAGATGATTCCATCAGACGTTCTTAGAATCTTCATTCCAAGAATTACATCGGCTAGACCCATGTCTTTCATGTTAAAGTTTCTCTTTAACATGGCCTTTGTATCGTTAATTACTTGAGTGTTGCTACCCAAGATTAACATATCATCAACGTATAGACACACTATAACATGACCGTTATTAGTGCTCTTGATGTAGACACATTTGTCGCACTCGTTGATCTTGAACCAATTTGATAACATCACATTATCAAAATGGCGCTTGTTTCAATCCATATAGAGACTTTACGAGCTTGCATACCTTTTTCTCTTGTCCGGGTACTACAAACCCTTCGGGTTGTTCCATATAGATTTTATCTTCTAGTTCACTGTTTAGAAACGCGGTCTTTACATCCATTTGAAGAATCTCAAGATTGTGCAATGCAGCAATAGCGAGAAGCACTCGGATAGATGTAATCCTTGTTACAGGTGAGTAGGTATCGAAGAAGTCATGTCCTTCCTTTTGTTTAAAACCCTTTACTACTAATCGGGCTTTATACTTATCCACTGTTCCATCAGCCTTAAATTTCCTTTTAAGTACCCATTTGCAACCTAGAGGTTTCGCACCTTCAGGTAGATCTACCAAACACCCCCACACTTTGAGGTATTTGTAGTATGACTTCCTTCCCTTCCACAACTCATAAGGAGTAACATGTTTTCCTTTGAGAGGGATCTTATTCAAGATATAGTTGGCTGTCAATACAGCTTCCTCCCCCATGTTATGTGGTAATCCTGAAGTCAAAAGCAGTGCATTCATCATCTCTTTTAGAGTTCGATTTTTGCGTTCTGCAACACCATTAGATTGTGGTGAATATGGTGCAGTCGTTTGATGAATTATACCACTTGCGTTGCATAACTCCTCAAACGGGGCTACATATTCGCCTCCTCTATCGCTTCAAATCGTTTTGATTTTACAACCAAGTTGATTCTCAACTTTGTTCTTATAATTTTTGAACGCTTCTATTGCTTCATCTTTACTTCTTAAAAGATAAATGTAGCAATACCTTGTGCAATCATCTATGAAAGTGATAAAGTACTTATTACCACCTTTAGTTTGCACCATCTTTAAATCACATACGTTCGTGTGAATTAATTCAAGGGGTTTTGTGCTTCGTTCCACCGAGTGAAACGGCAACTTAGTCATTTTTGCTTCAAGACAAATTTCACATTTATCTTGGATATCCAATTCATTAGCCTTTAGTAAATATAAATTCACTAATCTTTTAATGGCTTTTGAATTCACATGTCCCAATCTACAATGCCACAAATTTGAACACTCAGTCAAGTAAGAGGAAGTAGATGCTTTATTATTAGCTAAAGGCTTCGCAACACTGCGAGTTGCCACACTAAGTTTGAAAAGCTCGTCGGTTACATAACTTTTCCTGAGGGATTTTTCAAACTTATACAATACAAACCTATCAGACTCAAATACAAGTTTAAACCCTTATTAACTAGTATTGATCCTGACACTAGGTTCTTGCGGATGTCCGAGACATGCAGCACATCCTTCATCGTTATTGTGACGCCAGACGTCATCATGATGATCACATTTCCGATGCAAAGAACTTCAGAGGATGCTTGATTCCCTTGTTGATCTTCCTCCCTTCAACAGCAGTGTAGGAGGCAAACTTGCTCCTATCTGAGCAGACATGAGCAGTAGCGCCGGTGTCGATGTACCAGCCACCCTTGTTATCTAAAAGGTTAACCTCTTTAGTGACCACAACAATGAGGTCGTTTTCATCCCAGTCCTTGAACTCCTTCTCAACGACGTGGGCAGTCGGCTTCTTTTTATTACTGCGGCAGTCCTTTGCAAAGTGTTGTAGGTTGCTTTCCCTTCCCTTTGTCATTTGGACGATTTGGGCGAGGGCGTTTGTTTGAGGGACCGCCCTGCTCCAACAGATTGTCTTTGGCTTCGAGTGGGGTGAAGCCCTTAGCCTTTTGGTCGCTTTTGCTCACATCGGCCTCAATGCGCAATTACACGATCAAGTCTTCAAGGGTCATCTGCCTTCGCTTGTGCTTGAGATAGCTCTTGAAGTCCTTCCAACTAGGAGGAAGCTTGTCAATGATCTTGCACCTTAGGAATTTGTCGGGCAAGGTCATCCCTTCAGCTACTAATGCGTGGATGATCATTTGGAGCTCTTGAACTTGCTCCATGATGGGTCGCGAATCGACCATCTTGTAGTCCATAAACTTGGATGCTACAACTTGTTCAGTATCTGCAACATTATCTATGCTATACTTCTTTTCTAGTCTTTCCCACATTTGTTTAGATGTGGTTACATTGGAGTATACATTGTAGAGGCTATCATCTAATGCACTTAAAGTAAAATTTTTACAAAGATAATCCCCTTTTCTCCAAGCTTCATAGTCCGCCATGACTTCGAGCCTAGTCTCTTATCACTTGGCACGGACGGCTCGTTTTTCGCGAGGAAGTTGGCGACGCCCAATGTTGTCAAATAGAACAACATCTTTTGGTACCACCTTTTGAAGTCAGATTCTCCAAACTTTGGTGGCTTCTCGGCAGGTGGCATCATTCTTGGTGCCAAAGGTGCCGCACTTGGTCCATGGAAGGAACCAATTCTGTTGCCCCCGAAGGAGCCAACAACATGATTGGGCATAGAGCCCCCACCATTCATGTCAGGCATAGAGCCCGCCATGGTCATGTTGGGCATAGAGCCCATCATGTTCATATTGGTCCCGGAGGAGCCAATACCGGTGTTGGTCCCGAAGGAACTAGCACCCGTGTGAGACCCGAAGGCCCCAGCACCTGTGTGAGACCCGAAGGCCCCAGCACTCGATCCATTAAAGGATCCGAAGGAACCACTAAAAGTGGAACCAACCGATCCACTCGAGGTGGATCCACCAGTGTGCCCAAGGGGGTTAACGAACTCCCAAGGAGTTGTTGACGAAGATGGGTAGCGCCCTGGAGTGGGCATCATCGTCGGAATCGAAGAAGTGTTGACCGGTCCAGTGGTCGCCATGTTGGAGGAAATGGCGGCGGCGGAGGTGGCAGCAACGGTGTTGGATTCAGTCGACATCTCCAGCAAAGGTGTTAAAGGTTTCGAAAGTTTAATTTCAGTTAAGTCCAAATTCCTTCAAAAGCAAGTTATATCTCGTCTTGCGATTGTTGGTTTCTGGGATTACAAGAGAAAACAGTAGGGCGTAATACAACCCAAAGAAGGAAAACAAATGGAAAACTGAACTGAAATTACAACTGAAAAATTGAAACAACTAAACCGTGAAGATTGATAGCCGAGTCGAGGAGGCCTCTTCCCGCAAGACGAGATACGCCCCGGTAGTGTTCTCGGTTTGGCGTGTCGTCCCCAAAGGTAAAACGTCTACATCTCTGGTGAAGCAGCACCGCTATCAGCAGAGCTCCGGTGAACTGGATGGAGGAGAGGACAGAGCTTCGACAGAAAGACAATGCAGAGAGGGAGAGTGTTTATGATACAAATGCTTGTGAATGTTGTGCAGAGATGCATGGAATGGCTAGCCTATTTATAGGCCCAGTCCACTGCAGGGGGGGTCAACAGCCATGATGGTTGTCATCATTGCGAGAGTGTAACTGCCGAACGTTACAACCGTTACGAGAGCTTGTGGCAGACGTGTGCCTTTCGCGTGTGAATCTCACGTGGCAGCCGTGTAGGCTTTGACTGTGCCACGCTTGACAATGTGTCAAGCCACTTGGATTGCTGACTCAGCGGTGGTCTAAAAAGATTAGTAATGGTCCAGACCCAAGCCCAAAGACCACCCAAAGACCAAGATCCAAGATCCAAGATCGAGATCGGGACCGATGCCCACGAGCACGGCACGTGTGGGCTCTTTCACCCATTTTGGTCCACTATAATTATTAAGTAGCATAAAGTCACTTAATTTAAACACATTAAAAGATGTGTTACTTCTCCAATGTGGGATAATTAACACTAGTTAATTATTCCCTAAGCTCAAACTCCAAGCTTTAATTAAAAGCTAATTATGCACAACTTTAATCCACTATTTCTCACTCACCGGAAATCGGATTTGAGAAAGTGAATATACTACATTTATCTACGTAAAATGTAGATCGACGCTATATCATTTAATTTCACAAAATTAAATGTCTCGTCACATTTATTATTTGGTCAAAATCCATTGACCGGGCATATTTAATCCATGATTTTTACACTGGAGGGAGGGGTTGATTTGGCCTTGCATCGGAAAGGTCACGAGGAGGACGTGGCGCTGTTCATTGGTAGAGAAGGATTTTGTATGAGCTAAAATGAATGGTTGTGAGTAGGTGTGCACAAGGGTCACGAACCGCCGGTTCAGGGTCATGAACCGGCGGTTCAAGGTTCAGGAAATGCTTGAACCTGAACGGCCCGCCTAGCTCCCGGCGGTTCCGGTTCAGGTTCAACAACCGGCGGTTTACGCGGCGGTTCAAAACCGCCGGTTTTCGGCTTGAACCGCCGGTTCCGGGCCGGTTCGACGGTTCGTCGACTTTTTTTTTTTTGCATTTTTCAACTATTCAATTTTTAATCAAATTACATTACACTTTCGAAGTTTTTTATGTATGAAATGTGAGTAAATAAAATAGAAAAAAAATACGACTAAAGTTGCAATTTTATTGAAATTGCATGTTTACAAGTTACAATTGTTTATGTATGAAATGTGAGTAAATAAAATTGAAAAAAAATACGACTAAAGTTGTAATTTTATTGAAATTGCATGTTTACAAGTTACAACAATTACAAATCGAAAACATATGCCGGTCTTGGAGTCTTAAACAAAATTTAAATACAAATGAGACTACTAGTCAACAACTAATTACAAATGACAAGAACGACGTTGGAGTTCTTAAACGTATAAGTGTATTATATATATACTCTTAACCGGCGAAGAAGATCTTTCTACATAACTAAATTAAGGACACCTTTAGCAATTCAACTTTAAATGTTGAGTTTCGTCTAACAATCAACAATTATAGTAGAATTGTCAAAAGTTTCCCTCATTTAGCCGTATAGAGAAATATACTTCATCGACTAGAGTGTATACAAATACAATTATGTAATTGTATTTGCATATTTTTAAAGTAGGAATTAATGGGAAAAAAAAGAAATAAAAGAAAAAGGACTTGAGCTCAACTTAAATTTAAAATTTAAGTTGAGGTGCCTACGTATCCCAATTGCTCATTTGCATTAGGGAATCAAAGTCCACGTAGTTCTCTTACCTTACTTACCTATTTGGCTTGGCCGGCGGCGGTTGACGGTTGGCCTAAGCTTCATCCCCGGTGAATTCATCTTGTGATCCCTCTTGACGATCATCCCAATCATTTTCTTATTCTCGGACGTCAGCTTTGGCCCAATCATCAAGTAACATCACGGCTTCCATATTTTTCGTCGAGAGCTTACTTCTTGATTCATCCAACACACGCGAGCCAACACTAAAAGCGGACTCGACGGCTACGGTGGAAGCCGGAACAGAAAAAATCTCCTTGGCCATTGAAGCAAGGATGGGAAAATCTTTCTCGTGGGTTCCCCACCAATCGAGGACGTCGATTTGGGCGGGAGGAGTAGGACCTTCATCACCAAAGGAAAAGAGTGAATCAAAATATAAATCTAATTCACTGACCATACCTGAGGACCTTCCGCCGGTGCTGTAGTTGTATAGGTCGGCTAGTTGGGATTGCGCGTCGGGGTCATCATAATCGGCTTGAAATACAAAGCCATAGTTATGTTGTGGAGGAGGGGGTCTTCTGACTTGGTGGGTGGTGTTATACTTGGTTTCATATTCGGTGTAGAGAGAGCGCAAGTTAAACTCGAGGTTTTGTTGCACAACTGACCGGTCCGGGAGGTTTATTTGAAAGGTTTCTGAGAGGTCGACTCCAAATTCGTCACTGGTATCGGATTGGATTGCTTGAAGGGGACCAAGATCAATTGAACTCAAATTGTTATAATACAAATCTAAAATTCTAGAGGTACCTGCTAATTTCCATTTTGGATCCAATACCTTTGCAATCAAAAACACGTTAGGAATCTCACTGAAATACTTGAGCCATTTTTCAATCATATAATACAAAACGCACATTAACTCGGGAGAAGAGGAAGCATTTTTCATTGCAGTTTTAAAACCAAGGGATATGTACATGCAATGCTACAAAACACGAACAACAGTGCAATAATAAACACCCGACAATTCAACAGTAGCATTTTTAAAATATTTGAACAATTTAAATTAAGCCAAACTGTTATCCCAACAACTATGCGAAAGATATAAATCACGGTAGGGATTAGTTCTATAAAAATCACATAAAGCATCTTTATGTGTCAAAGTAGAATTCAGACAATCATATGTCGAATTCCATCTATGAGACACATCCATAGTAAAATTCGTGTACCTGACATTCTTTTGATGGCAATATTTCTTCCATGCTTTGCCAATAGGTGGCTTTTGATGGATTAATCTAACTGCATTTCTAATAGGAGAAACATGCTTTTGCCATAATTCAAGCGCATCCTGTACACATAAATTTAAAATATGACAAATGCATCTTTGATGAAAATACTTACCTCCAATTACCGGTGTACAAGCCGCAATCAAATCGGCGATACTTGCGGTGTTGGCAGTTGCATTATCAAAACCAATAGAAAATATCTTGTTGCATAACTGAAACTCATTCAACACTTGTATAATCAAAGAAGCAATTTCGGGTGCATTGTGTGGAGTTTCAAATTCTCTAAAACCAATTAAACGCTTGTTCAAAGTCCAACTATTGTCCACAAAGTGAACCGTAATACCCATGTATGAATGACGGTTAAAACAATCCGTCCAAACATCTGAGCAAATGTTCACCCTGTGGCCCAAGTTAACTAAATAACGTGATAATTCTACCTTTTTCTCCAAGCATTGCCGAACGGTAGATCGTTGCACGGTCATTCTACCTATTCTTTTGATTGCTACATTCAAACCACTTTGCATAGTAACCTCAAAACTTTTGTCATCAAAAACATTAAAGGGCAAATGCTTCATAGCCGCCCATCTAGTCATTGTATCATCAAAATTCTTTTTCTCATATTTAAATAGAGGCGTACCTGACGAACCCGAGCCGGCGGGTTGGAAGTTTAGTTGGCTTTGGGTAGAGGTAGTGCCGCATTCTACCGGATGCTTTGTCACCAAATGGCGACGGAGGGTGCCATATCCACCACCGGCGGACCATTTGTACACTTTATCGCAATAGTTGCAGTAAACATGAAACTCCGAAGTCTCTTCTTGAGAGTTCGGATCGTGAGGATTTGGAATCACCACCGGGACCCTCTTGTAGTGTTTGACAAAAATGTCTGATTTCAAAGCTTTTGCCGGGTTAGTAGCGGGTGGAGGAGGGGGAGGCATCTCCTCATTTCCGCCGGTGCTAGAAGGAATATGAGAATGCAATCTATCCTCGTTGTTGTCCGAGTCCGACGATATAGTAACGTCGAACTCCTCATCTTGTTGGGAACGACCTCCCCTACCCCCACCTTATTGCATTTCAGCAAGTAGCATGGCGGTCCTATGATCTTCTTCCATCTACAAATATTATGTTCGTAGAAGTTAAAAGTATGAACGCAAAAAAAAAATTTAATGAAGTTTTAAAATATGAATTGGAAAACAAATTTTTCATTACTTACTTGCATGCGTTCGGCTGCCAATCGGAAAACCTCTTCCATAACATCTCGACGACTAGGTCGTCAAGATTTTGAGGGACGCGTAGTACTTTGATCTTGGGCTATTCCCTTGCCCCGATCACCACGTCCCGATCCACCACGAGAAGAAGACATATTGATAAATGAAAGTAGTATGGACTTGGAATGAAATATGTATGAAGTATAAAAGAAGTGGTAAATTATGAGCACAACAACAAATATAGTAGTGAGTAGAAAGTGTAGAATTGAAACGTAAACTTGCACAATTAGGGAGAATGAGGAGAGAATAGAGAAATGAAGATTGAGAATGAAATCCTTGTTAACACAAGAATGGGGTAAGGAAATATGAAGGAGAAGTGAGGTATTTATAGGAGTAAAATTGGATTAAAAAAATAAAAAATTTTGAAATTTGAAATCGGCCGAACCGCCGGTTTACCGCCGGAACCGGCGGTTCGTCCACGGTTTGCGTCAGAAAACCGGCGGTTTATGACCGGTTTTGCAGGCCTAAACACTGCACCTACGACCTAGCCTCTGAAAAGTCACCGGAACCGGCGGAAACCGGCTGCCAAAGCGGCGGTTTCTGAAGAAAACCGCCGGTTCCCACCGAAAACCGCCGGTTTACCTAAACCCTACCTGAACCCCTACGAACCCCTAGCCTACTTTACACTGTGCGACCCTTTGAACCGGCGGTTCGAACCGCCGAACCGCCGGTTCACGGTTCAAGATATTGCCGAACCTGAACCGACCCTTTCGACCCGCCGACCCTTCTGCCGGTTCAACCCGCCGGTTCCGGGCCCGATTCCGGTTCATGAACTGGCGGTTCCGAACCGCCGGTTAACCGGCGGGCCGGGCCGGTTTGTGCATGCCTAGTTTTTTTTTTTTTTTTTTTTTTTTAAAAAAAAATTAACTTCATATATTTATATCATATATATGAAGGAGGAAATTACAAATCAACTCCTATAACAAGGAGGAAAGACAAATTACGCCACCCAGGGTTCGAACTCGAGACCTCCAGGATGGACGCGGTATCCAGCACCCTTTACCGCTAGGCCAAGGGGCTTGGATGGTTTGTGCATGCCTAGTTGTGAGTGTGGGATTTGAGGGGTTTTGAACGAGTGTAAATATGCTCATAGATGGTTGTCCCCCAAATACAAATTCAACTATCATAATCAGAAAATAAAAGGTGATGGGTGGGCCAGTTAAATATTGTAATTAGAAAATAAAAAAGTGTGATGTATTCATTGCCGCCAAACCAGTTAAATATTATAATCAAATAAAAGGTGATGGGTGGGCCAATTAAATATTGTAATTAGAAAATAAAAATGTGATTGATGTATTCATTGCAAAATAGTACTCCCTCCATCCCACCTAAAGATGACCCACTTTCCTTTTTGGTTTATCCTATCCATGATGACCCATTACTATAAATGAAAACACTTTTCTCTCTACTTTATTCTCTCTCTCTTACTTTACTCTCTCCACTTAACACACAAAATAAAATTGCATAAAACTCCATACCGTCCAAGGAAGGGGTCATCTTTCTTGGGACGGAGAGAGTAATATGTTATCACCAAATATAAAATGTTTTACGATGGTTGGAATAAATTAAAAAGAAAAACCTGTCATTATACAACATTCTTAATTATTACATTAAATTCAAATTCATTTTAGCCTAAATATTATACTAAATATTAATTTTACTCTAGCTATTTACATTAAATTCAACCTTAACAGAATATTCCATTCGATCATACTTATCTATTTTATCTAAATTATACAATAACCCATTGCACTTTGTCAATAACTTAAATTTAACTATATGTCTAGTATTAGGCATAATATTAAATAATATTAATACTAATAGTCATAACTAATCAATAATAATAGACATAACTAACCAATATATGTAGTTGTTATTTAAAAAACGTGTAGTATTAGGCATAATATAAATTTAACTAATATAGACCATCCCATTTAACTAAATGTCTCATTAATTCAAGTGAATCCCCATATCTAGTACTCTAGGTATATATCTTTGCTGATATATATGTATGGGATTTGCTACGCTAAGTGTCATTTATGACGCTGATTGTGAGCAACGATTTTTTTCATTTTATTTATTTTTTCTTTCTAGTGTTTTTTGACTTTTTCCTTTCTATTTTTCACCTTCATTTACTGATAGTCTATCCCAAGCAAGTATATCTCGCAAAATTCAGGAGATCACCAATTAACATAATCACAATCACAATCACAATCAAACACTAGTATTTATTTATAAATGAGCTGGCCCATCGATTTCTAGAGCCACTTTCTTATCAAGGCAATCGAAGCAGGATAAACGAAATAAATATTATGGCTTAATTATGAGCCAATTAACATAATCACAATCACAATCAAACACTAGTATTTCTTTATAAATGAGCTGGCCCATCGATTTCTAGAGCCACTTTCTTATCAAGGCAATCGAAGCAGGATAAACGAAATAAATATTATGGCTTAATTATGAGCCAATTAACATAATCACAATCACAATCAAACACTAGTATTTCTTTATAAATGAGTTGGCCCATCGATTTCTAGAGCCACTTTCTTATCAAGGCAATCGAAGCAGGATAAACGAAATAAATATTATGGTTTAATTATGAGCCAATTAACATAATCACAATCACAATCAAACACTAGTATTTCTTTATAAATGAGCTGGCCCATCGATTTCTAGAGCCACTTTCTTATCAAGGCAATCGAAGCAAGATAAACGAAATAAATATTATGGCTTAATTATGAGCCAATTAACATAATCACAATCACAATCAAATACTAGTATTGCTTTATAAATGAGCTGGCCCATCGATTTCTAGAGCCACTTTCTTATCAAGGCAATCGAAGCAGGATAAACGAAATAAATATTATGGCTTAATTATGAGCCAATTAACATAATCACAATCACAATCACAATCAAACACTAGTATTTCTTTATAAATGAGCTGGCCCATCGATTTCTAGAGCCACTTTCTTATCAAGGCAATCGAAGCAGGATAAACGAAATAAATATTATGGCTTAATTATGAGGATGCTTATGTAAACAACGAACTCAAAGAATGAGAGAGCGGAAATTCTAGGCTATAAAACATGGGGATGAACGAAAAAATTTTACACATTAGAAATTACAAATCCTCAAAATTTTAAAAACCAAAAAACAAAGTTTGAGATTAATAGGAGTGGTGTAGAATAAAATCGGTGTAGAATAGATATATAGAGGAATTAATTAAGGTTCGAAACTAAAAAAACAGAGTTGTGGTGCATCGCTAGCACCACAACGCGTGCGACCGGGCGTCCCACCACAACTTAGAGTGTCCACTGTAGGGGCGGCGCGCCGGCCGCCCCCATCCCGCCTCCGCCCCACCTTGCTAAAGTGGAGGGACTGACCGCCCCGAGGCAGACGCCATTTTTGGGGCTGAAGGCCCTCCGGCGATTTTTGTGTGAGGACGCGTGAAAGAGCAGGTTTGCGTCAGGTGTCGTTTCAAGCAAAGGGTGTATCCTACTGATCAGTATGGAAGTCCCTGCTATCCTTAACCTGGTATCAATAATCCTCAACCCACTTCTACTGGCTAGTATAGCGGACGTAAGGGTAGAATCCCACAGAGATGAATGTGTTTTGGGAATTGTGGTGATATTCTGGAAGGTTTGGTTAGCTACCACGCTTGGGTTGAGTTTCTACCTAGACGGGAAATTAAGATGGTACTCTACTGACTAGGAGGCGGGTGAGATGTTAAACATACGGCTGTGTACATGTGAGTGGGGAACATTATGTTCAGAAATAAATGTAGAAGGTACGAGTTTACTATAAAAGGCTAAACGGAATATCAGAGGAAAAGAGGTGGTTAGGTGACTAGACCTGCAGATCTGAAAAGTAAAAAGCAAAAGTGGTTCCAAGCTTGGATGGAGATGTTGTCTTCTTCAACATAAATCAAATCAGATCAGCAAAACCAGATTCATCACCATAAAAACACAGATTAACAACTTCAAGAACACAGATCTACAATTAAAACTTCAAATCAAAAGATCGAACACTGAAACTGCAATTATGCTTACTGGTCAACATGCAGGGTGGCAGAAATCACGTCAATTGGGTTTTCGCACTTAACTAATTCAGATCTAAAATCTAACAGCTATCTAGATTTGCAAACTCAGAGAAATTAACTACAGAAGTTAAAACATGCGATTCCACCCTGGAAATTACCGTAACAGCTAGATCTAAGTTATCTAGGCAGAAAGAAGCGAAAACAAACATGAACCGATGCTGGAAAACAACTTCATACTCAATAAAACGTTTGGATCACAACTAATACTTCAAAGTAAGCAAATATTTAAAGTGCAACAAATCCAATCTTAAGAAAACAGAATGCGATTAACTAAGAAAGCAATAAAGATTGTTTTTGCCACTCCGGGCGATGGAACTGCTAACTACGATCGTGCTGACTGGAAAGAGAACGTCTGGAACTCCGGAGGTTTCTGGAACTCAGGTGATCATGGCTATGGCGAGGAATGAGAATTACGAAGGATAATGCTGAAGGAGTGATCTACCAAAGAGAGATTGCTAACTAAGCGTAGGAGTTAACTAACTAATTGATTATATTCTCTCTCCAAGTGGCTTCCTTTTATAGGAAGGTCTCCCTTGATTTTTAGGGTAGACTTCAAACATGAAATGACTCTGTTGCCCCCTTGCTTGCGGCTGATCTTCCCAGCTATCCTTCTTCTCCATCTCGAGCCTTTTTGGCATGTATACTGGTCAGTATTGCACCCTCCTGGCGCCCTTTTCGCCTGAAGTATCCGAAGCTTTGCCTACTAGTTAGAACACTCAACCTGCACACTTAAGCAACTGTTTTGCAGATATAATCCAATTATGCACATCATACTGACCAGTAACCGAGGCCTAGAATACGACTTATCAAACTGCTCACACTTACCACATGCTTGTCCTCAAGCGTGAAGAACAAACAAAAAGAAATAAGTCGAATTCTAGCCTGGTTACTCCCCTGACCGACTCAATCCTACCCTAGACTCTAACTACGACGCAAAGAAAAACACATAACAAAGACAAACACATAAAATAAAACTAAAACACTTAGACACATTAACACAGTAATTGGGCTATATTTTCAACCATCCCTCCCCTCGGGATCAGGTGCAATCCGGCCTTAGACAGCCTTGAACTTCAGTCGCCCCCCTTTTCTCTCCCAGTCAGTATATCCGCTCGTCAAGATCGCCCAAACTTTCGGCCAAACACTAGGTTCTCAGTCTCTCATTCCTCACCTGGGATGTTAGGACTGTATTCTCTCATAGCGCTGGACCACAGATGCTTCGGACTTAGATCTCACGTGCGGCTACTAAAGGTCTTTTAGGCTTGTAACGGGGCTATTGGTTTATAGTGTTTGGGTTGGTTGTTCCTAAGGCTCTAAGGTTCAAAAAACATTCATTTATTCTGATGCGAGGAACTGTGTGCGCTCAGGCTCTTGGCTGTCACCTCGGCTTGGCTGGACTTTTTCTGAAGTTACTTCCCAACTGGTCAGTAGCGTCTTGTGGCTCCGCCACCCTTATTCCTTCTCTTTCTTTTTTTGTGGTCAAGTTTTTCTGACCATTTTTCTTCATATTCTTCTTTTTCTTTTTCCCTTGTGGCTTTGCCACCCTTATTCCTTCTTTTTTTGGACCTGGGATGACTCCCTGGTCGATTTTCTTCCTTGAGCCTTCAATCACTCTTGCC
Organism: Salvia splendens; assembly: GCF_004379255.2. Taxonomy (NCBI): domain Eukaryota; kingdom Viridiplantae; phylum Streptophyta; class Magnoliopsida; order Lamiales; family Lamiaceae; genus Salvia; species Salvia splendens. Next base: position 22,972,251 of record NC_056049.1, read on the forward strand.
CAGTTGGATTCTGCTTTCTTGTACACCTTTCTGGCCAGTGAGCTTTACTCGTCGTATGCCTTGCACGCACACAGTCCCAGTGGCTAGGGGTGTATATCTGGGTAAAAAAAGTTAGGAAAAAGGGGTTCTAAATGTGGTTTTTTTTGGGGGGGGGGTTTTCCTACTGCCTTCAGTGTTGCTACACGCAGTCACTTCACCCTAGGCACCTTGTGTCAGCCACTCTTTTCTTTTCAGAATTAGTGGAAAGTGGTTCCACTTTAGGCTTTTAACTCACATTTAAAGAGGGCTTTCGTGTTTGGCTCTGAGGATGGGCTTTTCTTTCATACTCGCATCATCTATCCTGGCTAGGAGGTACTAAGGGGGGTGGTTTCTGTTTTCCAGCATGTCGTATCTCCCTCAATTCCCCTCACCGTCAACTCAGGACAGTTGACTTTTAAGCCCAATCAACACACAAAAAAAAGAAAAAAAAAACTAGACCTAACAAGACACTAACACAAGCACAAACACAAACCACACATATACACATACATCATACTGGCCATTGCGTCCCCCATCCCACTTCACAAGTGTCTGCCCTCAGATAAGGCTGTGAAGTGGAAAAGGTAATGGTCAGTATGTTGACACACAGACAAAACAAGCACAACGACATACTAAAACTGAAAACTTCTCACACTTAGACTATAGAATAGGTTAAGTGGGAGAATGTAAAACCTAAACAGAAACCAACAAACCTAAACATATATATACAACAAACTCCTCACACTTAGACTACATAATAGGCTAAGTGTGAGTTGACATGCATACGAAAAAGAAAACAGAAAACACACATGCGCCAAAAAATAGCAAACCCTTTACTTCTCACACTTAGACTATTGCGTAGGCTAAGTGTTATGAAAGGGGTTTGCGCACGTACACAAATTATACTACCTAAACAAAGCAAAACACAATTAAAATACGAAAAACTAAAAACTAAAAACTAAAAAGAAAACTAACTCGTCAGGGGGGGTCTATTGGTGTCGCCTGCTCCTTCGCGGCGCAGGTGGTGCAGGTGGTTCCTCCGGTTGTTCCTTCTCAGTTCCAGATTGGTTCTCATCAGACTTCGCCGGCTCCTCGGCATCCGCCGGCACCTCGGCCTTTCCTTCCTCTGTCTCTGCAACTTCTGTTTCGGGTACCTGTGGTTTATCACTTTGGCCTCCATGGCCACTCGGTCCAGTCGCTTCCTCTTGCCTTCTCTGAGCTAACTCCATTAAAATTCCTTCCATCACTGACGCTAAGCGGGTCATCTCCGATCTCATTTGTCGATTTTCCTCTCCCATCTCTGCCACGGTCCTCTCCAAAGCCGCTTGCCTCTGAGCTTGCATCCCCTGTCCCGCAGAAGCTCTACCAGCTGGTATAGCCTCTTGTCCCATTGCGTAGAAATGCGGAACACCTTCCCTCATGTACACGACATTTGTGCGGACGAAGAATGGTATGTCAAACAACCCAGGAGGGCGTACCATGGTCAGCGGGGACAAATCCTCAGCCTCAGTGATGACAATGTTGTTCCCGACAAATATTCCCAGAATATGGCATAGGGTGAGATTTCGGGCAGGATGGGTGGCGATCCAATGGCATTGGTACGCAGTCCAGAAACCTAGATGCAATCTCCGTCCATGTTTTGCACACCACAGCGGATACAATTCCGTCATTGAGGTACGGACGACTGAGTTTGACTGGTCGAACAAGTTGAAATCTAGATGGAGTTGCACTAGACGTAAAATGGGGTTATTGAAATGGGTTGAGCGAGAGATGGTTGAAACAAACTCTCCAGCATCTGGATGAGTTAACTCTGCCCAAGCCTCCTGTGGGTCAAAATCGACATGTCTGCGGGGGATTCCTCGTTCTCTATTTCTCCAATCTGGCCCTATGGCCTCCTCAAGACTGCACATCCCCAATCGTACCGTCCACTCGATCAGACTCATACTGATCTCTCCTCCAAATAACCTAAAACTTATAGACACCTCATCTAAATCTGTAGTTACCCTGAACCTGAATGTAGTGAAGAATTCTTTCGCAAGCCTAACACAAAAATCTTGGCTTCCATTCGGCAGCAACCACTCAAACCCTAGTACATGCAAATAGGCTCGAAACTGCTCTCGAACACCCAACTCATCCAAAGAGGGGTAATGCACTACCTTCCCGCACTTGACGTCCTTATTCCCATCATCCATGCTGTCAAAAGTATCCTGCAGTTTCTTGGTTTCAAAAAGCTTCATCTCCTCTGCTATCTCATCAGTGAAGTCCACTGTCCACCGCCGGTATCTTAACCTCTCTATTGGGGGATGTACAAGTTCGCGATGATCGTCCAGAAGTAGTTGTTCCTCGGCTCTTCATCCTCCAAAGAGATATCGCTGTCGGAGGCTGATTCCTCGCTGACCGCATACTCACTGTCGCTCAATTCCTGTCGGCTCGGTGGTGTTCTCCGAGCAGCTTCAGTGATGACTATTCCAGTGTTCACCACTCTGGACTTCTTGGTTATCGACTTTCTTTGAATCGGGGCCTTCCCTTTCCTCTTTCTGGCTTGTTGGTATCTGGCTTCCTCCTCCGCTTGAAGTAGAGACTCATCTTGGGCAGTAGAAGTGGTCTCTCCGTGGACACGAGCATCGATTTTCTTAGATCCATCAGGCCCTACTGACTCGGGTGCAAGGTCCAGACCCTCAACCACCCTTTCAGTTTCTTTGCCTTGCTCGCTCTGTGCTGGAGAAACCGCGGTATCTTCTAAGCCAGTAGCATGTATAGGCTCATCCCCAGTCCTTTTGGGAGTGTCCTTTTGCTCTTCGCTTACAATTTCCTCCGGATTCTCTGCCGTGTTTGCTTTGGCTTTACTTGCTGCCCACCTCCCCAAGCATCGTTGTGACACCCTTTGCGGCTTTGGCCGACTAGCCTTAGGTTCGCCCTTCAATACCAACTTCTTCTTGACGGCCTTCGGTTTTACTACTGGTGGCGCTACTGGGACGGGTACATCAATTTCCGGCTCTGCTTCCTTTGCTTCCGTTTCCTGTTCTTCAATAGATGTATCACCCATCTCTGCTTCTGGCTGGGGTGATTCCGGCATTATCTCTTCTTCCCTAGCTTGGCTGTCGTCTGCTCGGTCTCCAGGCTGGTAGGCTGGGCCTTCTGGTACCCGTTCTATCCCTGTCTCTTCACTCTCTCCTACTGCCCGTGATGCAAGGTCTAGCCCCTCAGCCACCACGGCAGTGTCATCTTCCATCCGACTGACATCATCTAAAATAGCCTGAAATTCCTCATCGGTCATTAGGCCCTGCTTCTTGGCTGATTCGTTCAGATCTATCTCCTCCCTCGCCACTTTTCGGGGAACGACTTCCGCCGTCAGCGTTTTCTCTGATTCAACTTCTCCCTGTAGGCTCCCATGTTCCTAACCTTTCCTCGCTTCACGTTCTTCTGAGTCGGAATCGTAATGAGCATAAATGGGGTCAATCTCCATTGATTCACTGTGTTGTGGAGTTTCTGAGGGTTCCGAGGACTTAGATGGTGCGGTAGTCGATGGAGCTTCTCTTTCTGGTGGAATTTCGGAGGAACTCGCAATGGAGGTGGGGAGTGTTGCTGTAGATGGAACAATCAGTTCCGAAGGATTTTCTCCGATTACTCTCTCTTGTCCCCCGATTTGACCAAAACCGGCCAGCGCCACCGACCAATCCCTATTAGGGTCCTGCTGTCGAAGAAACGCCGCCATTGCTTCCAAGGAGACCATTGTTGGCGCTTGAGGAGTCGGCTCCGATGGTTGCGGTTGCGGTTGTGGGCTCGGCGGCCGTTCTTCCGCGGCGGTGGTGATTCTGGTTTTTCTTCCCTGCGGTTTGAAGGGGGTTTGATTTTTGTTGCGAATGCTTTCCTTCCCATGGCTTAGATCTGTGAAATTCTGGGTATAAAGTGGGGGTTGGTGTTTGTGGAGTGATGGTGGAAATTTTGCAGAGAGAAAAATTTCAGAGTGAAATTGTGAAGTGAAAAATGGGGGAGAAGGCTGGTTATGGGTTGAAATAGGACAGTTGTGGGTTTGCAACCGGTTATAGGCGGTTCTAAACCGCGTTGTTTCGAGGGAGAGGCGGTTGAGAATATGACTCCCGATTGTTTGGCATGTCTACTCTCTCTGCTCACGCGCCCCTTCCAGCCGCTGCCACCCTGCAAAAGCTGCAAAAAGTCCTCAAATTCAAATTTCCCCCTATTCTTACCTAATACGGAAAATAGTTAAAATAGGCACTTAAATAAAATTGAAGTTGCACCAGGTAAGTAATCTCGTGGTCAATGCATACTCCAAAATAATTAAGGCCCTAAAATATTTTTGGATTTTCTAAAATTTATTTTGCAAATGAAAATTAACTGTGTATTTACAATATTTACATTTCTCTTAGGCAATTTGGAACTCTACTTTGTCAGTATATGTAGACTTTCAAAAGAATTGGCCCAGTGGAATTCCAAATTCCTATCCTACTGGTTAGTATGCGGCTAGAGTATGTGGTTGTAGTGGAATCTCATCCACTACACCCACCTCACTATTCTCCCTAAATACTTTTAGCCTATGCCCATTCACAACAAAAGGTTCAGAGTTAGAAGGACTCCCTGAAATTTCTACTGCTCCATTGGAACGGAGTGAGGTGATGACATAATGCCCTGTCCATTTCGACTTGAGTTTCCCAGGCATGAGCTTCAGTCTTGACTGGAAAAGTAGTACTTTCTGCCCAACATGGAGATCCTTGGTCCTCAGATTCATGTCGTGCCACAATTTGGTTCGCTCCTTATACCACATGGCTGAGTCGAACGATTCCAATCTGAATTCCTCCAACTCCTGCAGCTGCAACTTCTTTTCCTCTTCACAGGCTGTAGCATCCATATTCACTTTCTGTACTGCCCAGTATGCCCGGTGTTCAATTCCAACCGGTAAATGGCACATCTTCCCAAAAACGATCCGGTACGGGGACATTCCTATGGGGTCTTGTAGGCTGTACGATAGGCCCATAGAGCATCCTCTAACCTCACACTCCAATCCTTCCTAGAAGGATTTACAGTCTTCTCTAGAATCTTCTTTATCTCTCGGTTAGAAATCTCCGCTTGACCATTAGCTTGCGGATGATAGAGGCTCGAAAGTCTATGGTGCACACCGTACTTTTTCATTACAGCTTTAATTGTACGGTTACAAAAGTGTGTACCTTGATCAGATATGATCGCCCTCGGAACTCCGAACCGGCTGAAGATCTGACTCTTTAAAAACTTGGTCACCTCATTTGCTTCACACGTGCTCGTGGCCTTTGCTTCTACTCATTTGGAAACGTAATCCACCGCGACTAAGATATACAGATTGCCATAGGATGAAGGAAAAGGCCCCATGAAATCCATTCCCCATATGTCGAACAGCTCACAAACGATGATGGGTACCTGCGGCATTTCATCCTGGGCAGATATTCCTCCGGTCAGTTGACAACGTTCACAGCTTCTGCAGAATTCGTATGCATCCTTGTTGAGGGTTGGCCAATAAAAACCGCTATCCAGAATCTTCCTTGCCGTCTTCTTGGACCCAAAATGTCCTCCACACGCTAACGAATTGCAATGGATCAATACATCCCGCTGCTCCCAGTCAGGAATGCACCTCCTTATCACTTGATCAGATCCCACTCTCCACAGATAGGGGTCGTCCCAAAAGTAGTATTTTCTTCACTCTTAATCTTCATTCTTTGGGCCTTGGTAATACTCGGCACTTCTGGAAGCTCTCCAGTCACTAGGTAGTTGGCTAGGTCTGCATACCATGGTTCTTGCCCTACCTTTTCTTTCCCTCATGTTGTATCGTACTGGCGAGTAAGCTTCGTCACTTCTTCCCAGTCAATTTTCCTGACCTCAAAACTCACCTCACATAAATGCTCCTCTGGAAACTTGTCGTGCACCTCTTCGCTGTTTCCATCTTGCACTATTCTACTCAAATGGTCCGCCACCTTGTTCTCGACTCTTTTCTTATCTTCCACTTCCCAATCAAATTCTTGTAACAAGAGTACCCATCGGATCAAACGTGGTTTGGATTCTTTCTTGGCAATCAGATACTTAATCGCTGCATGGTCATTATATACGATGACCTTGGATCCCAACAAGTATGGCCGGAACTTCTCGAAATAATACACCACTGCCAGCATATCCTTTTCAGTGGTATCGTAATTCCACTGGGCTTGATTCAGAGTCTTAGATGCATAAAAAATTACGTACCTCTTCCCATCGATCTTCTGACCCAGTACGGCTCCCACTATATAGTCGTTGGCGTCACACATTACTTCGAAAGGATAGTCCCAGTCAGGAGCCTGTATGATAGGTGCGGATATCAGCTTTTCCTTGAGAAGGTTGAAAGCAGCCTTGCATTGCTCATCAAAAACGAACTCCACTTCATTCTAAAGAAGTCGGGTAAGGGGTTGGGCGATCTTGGAGAAATCCTTGATAAATCTTCGATAAAATCCGGCGTGCCCCAGGAAGCCCCTTATCCCCTTCTGATCAGTAGGAAACGGCAATTTGGATATAACGTCCACCTTGGCTCGATCCACCTGGATTCCTCTCTCTGAGACCATGTGTCCTAGAACAATCCCCTCGGTGACCATAAAATGGCACTTCTCAAAGTTCAAAACAAAACTCTTTGCTTGACACCTTTCGAGAACTATGTCTAAGTGATGAAGGCATGAATCGAAAGAATCTCCGTAGACCGTAAAGTCATCCATAAATATCTCTATACAGTCCTCAATTAGATCGGAGAATATGCTCATCATACATCTTTGAAACGTACCTGGAGCGTTGCATAGGCCGAAAGGCATGCGTCTGTATGCATAGGTTCCGAATGAGCAAGTGAATGTAGTCTTATCCTGGTCCTCAGGATCCACGTAAATTTAGAAATATCCGCTGTATCCATCCAAAAAGCAAAAGTACTTCATACCAGCTAGTCTCTCTAACATTTGGTCGATGAAAGGTAAAGGGAAATGGTCCTTCCTCGTTGCATTGTTTAGCTTTCGGTAATCGATGCACATTCGCCAACCCGTGACTAGCCTTGTTGGGATCAGCTCATTCATCTCATTTTGAACGACTTGGATTCCCGACTTCTTTGGGACCATGTGGATCGGGCTGACCCACTCACTGTCCGGCAGTGAATAGATAATCCCTAGCGATAACAATTTCAAGATTTCCTTCAATATTTCTTCTCGCATGTTAGGGTTTACCTTCCTTTGAGCATCTCGATGCACTTTTGCTCCTTCCTCCAGCCTAATATGGTGCATGCAGACGTCGGGGCTTATCCCCACCAAATATGTAAGACTCCATCCAACCGCTTTCTTGTTCTTGCTCAGCACAGTCAGTAGCCTCGCCTCTTGTTCCTTTGTAAGGCTGCTGCTGATGATCAATGGATATGAGTTCTCCTCTCCGAGGAAAGCATACTTCAGATTCGATGGCAGTTTCTTCAGCTCGACTTGGGGTGGAAGTGTGTCTTCGGGTAGAGGGTTTCTTTCAGCTTCTCCTTCTTTTTCTAATTCTCCCCCTGGGGGTTCCTCTATACTAGCTGGTAGCTGAGCCCCTGCGGCTCCAATGAACTCTGATTTCTGGCAAAATTCCTTGATCGCTCCTTCTATTTCTTCATCAGTCAACCCTTGGCTACTGATCAGATCGCACCATGCAGCAGCTTCTACGTCAGCCTGCTCATACACATCTAAAGCTTGAAGTTTCTCCTGCAATAGTTCGGTCTCAAGAAAATCTTGGACTAAGGGGTCAATCACATCAACATAGCATAAGTTTTCTGAATCAATAGGCTTCTTCATGGCCTCATTGATAACAAAAGTAAATTTCTCCCCATGGAAATCAATGCAAATTGTCCCCTCAACCATGTCTACTATTGTCTTGGCCGTTCTCAAGAATGGTCTCCCTAACAATATGCCACTAGATTCCCTAGCCTCGGACTCACTCATTTTAATCACATAAAAGTCAGCAGGGTAGGTAAAATCATGCACTCTAACCAACACATTCTCTAAAACACCCTCAGGACTTATGCATGACCTATCAGCCAGTTGGATCAACACCCTAGTACTCGACAATCTAACTCCATTCAATCGGTTATAGATTGACAATGGCATAACATTTATAGATGCCCCCAGGTCACACATTGCATGCTCGACTTTTACATCTCCTACAGTTATGGGTAGAGTGGACATACCTGGGTCGGCTCTCTTGAGTGGTAGTTTTTCCTGCACAATCGCCGACGCTATCCCTTCCACCATGATCTTCCCATCCTCCTGGGCTTTCCCGGCTATGAACTCCTTAATGAATTTCCCAAGAGGGGGTAGCTTCACGGCTTGGAGGAATGGTATGGTGACATCCAATTTCCCAAAAATCGACAAGTAATCCACCGGGTTCTCCTTCTTTCTTTTCGTAACAAAGCAGAAAGGGAATGGTTTCTCCCCCTTTCTCTCCTCTACCGGTCCCTCAGCAACCTCCTTGGAATCTTCCTTGGGCAAATTTTGGAACTGAGCCCCCGTTCTGGATTCTACCTCTTGATGGGGTTCCTTCCTGACCAGTACGTTCTCGGGTTCACCTCCTCCACATGGCGTGTTTCCCAAGAAAAATGGGTCCTGCATCCGAGGTATGGATCTATTAAGCTCTTCCACTGAGATGGTGTCGGCCCCTATCTTCGTTCCACTCGGCTCTCCACTTGGTTGTTTCGGTCGAGGTCCACCAGAAGTAGTTACTGACCTCAATGTAACCTTACTCACATTCGCCTTTTCGGGTATTTGGACTGTAGACGGGAGTTTCCCCGCATTTCCTTTCAAATCGCCCACCGAACTGGCCAGCTTGGCCAACTGCCTATTCATCATATCCATGTTCGCTTTATGTTCCTTCTGGGCATTTTGCATCCCCTGCACTACTTCGTTGTGTGATTGCAACTTGCCCTTGATACCTTGCTGCAAAGCGAGCAATTCTCCCATCATGTCCTCCATAGATCGTCTGGTCCTGTTGGAATATTGTGACTGATTTGGGCCCTGGTGCTGGTTATACTGGGAACTTTGGTTGGGCTGGAAATGTTGGAAGTTTTGCTGGTTCTGATTAGGTGGGTATTGGTTATACTGGCCAGGAGGGTTATACTGGTCTTGGTGATATTGGTTCTGGTTCTGGTTTTGGAAATAATTTTGGTTCTGATGGTGTTGGGGTACTTGATTCGGCTGATTCTGGTAATTTTGGAAGTTTCTCTGGTGGGGTGGTATGTAGACAGGGTTTGGGTTTTGGTGTTGTTGGTTCCTTCCTGACCAGTTGAACTGGTGGTCCGGGTTTGCGTGCCCACGGTTAGGGTTTTAGTTCGAATGGGGGTTATATTGGTTCTGACCTTGACCTTGGTTTTGATTTTGGTTCCCATCTCCCCATCGAAAATATGGGTGATCCCTCCATGGTGGGTCCCGTTGTCTCCCCTGGATCCAATTCCCATTTGAGTTAAAATACCCAGCAGCATTAGCCTGCTCCATACTGACCGAGTCGTTTGGCTGATCATAGCTCAGTGGTTTCCTGTTTTGCACCCTTGTAGTTCCCAACTGGGGAAGTGGGCGATGTATTCTTCTCGATTGCGCTCAGGAGTGACTTCTTCAGCTCATCCATCTTCAAATCCATCCTCTATTCAAGCATCTGCTCCTGGTCAGTAGACGAGGCACTTGCAACCCTTTCTCGGTTGTATCCATCCCTTGAATGGTCATACTCCTTCTTCGCACTCAGTAGTTCCCTTAGGATCCTCTTCGCTTCGCTGACCCGTAGCTGCGTGAAGCTTCCTCCCGATGACGAATTGGCCAGGTCCTTGGTTGTTATGTTCATCCCTTCATAGAAGGTATGATGTATCTCAATGTCCGCCATGCGATGATTGGGACATGCATCTAAAAGGCCCATATACCTCGCCCAATAATCGCTCAAAGGTTCATCGTACCCTTGCTTCACACTAGTTATTTCTCTTTTCAGCGCGCTTGTCTTGGATGACGGGAAAAACTCGCCTAGGAATACTGACTTGAAATCAGCCCAACTCTCGATGGAGTCGGGGGGCAGGCGCATGAACCAGGTGTTAGCCTCCCCTTTCAGCACGAACGGCAAGGCCTTCAGTCTATAATCATCCTCAGTCGCTCCTGCTGGCCTTCTCTGTGCCCTACAAATTTTACAAAACTCATGAAGGAACTCATACGGCCCTTCGTAACTCTTCCCGTAGTATGTAGGCAGAATTGTGATCACATTAGGCTTCACATCACAGGCAGTTTGCCCTGGGGTCACAACTATGGCTTGAGGTGGTTCTCCCTCGGTATGTGCATTCAGCGTCCCGATCTCAGGATCTTCTTCTCCTTGAGCGGCCATCCTTCTCGAGTTTCCCTCTATTATTGGTATCTCTTCTGATATTGGTCCTTCTATGGTGTATTGCTCCTCGTCACTACTCGAACCTAAGTCAGACAAAGTTGTTGACAGGCCAGAACGAGTGGTCACGAGTATAGTCCCTCGCTGGAGTATCTCCGGTCCCCGATGGTCAGGAGCCGAGCTGCTGCTCATAAACTGAAATGAAAGGAAAAGAGAAAAATTATGCACAGTATATACGCCAAAGTATCACCCACAATAACAATTAATAACGCCATTCATCCCCGGCAAGGGCGCCATTTGAAAGAGCAGGTTTGCGTCAGGTGTCGTTTCAAGCAAAGGGTGTATCCTACTGATCAGTATGGAAGTCCCTGCTAATCCTGAACCTGGTATCAATAATCCTCAACCCACTTCTACTGGCTAGTATAGCGGACGTAAGGGTCGAATCCCACAGAGATGAATGCGTTTTGGGAATTGTGATGATATTCTGGAAGGTTTGGTTAGCTACCACGCTTGGTTTGAGTTTCTACCTAGATGGGAAAGTAAGATGGTACTCTACTGACTAGGAGGCGGGAGAGATGTTAAACAGATGGTTGTTTACATGTGAGTGGGGAACATGATGTTCAGAAATAAATGTAGAAGGTACGAGTTTACTATAAAAGGCTAAACGGAATATCAGAGGAAAAAAGGTGGTTAGGTGACTAGACCTGCAGATCTGAAAGGTAACAGCTGAAAAGTAAGGTCACAAGTAAAAAGTTGTTAAAAAGCAAAAGTGGTCCCAAGCTTGGATGGAGATGTTGTCTTCTTCAACATAAATCAAATCAGATCAGCAAAACCAGATTCATCACCATAAAAACACAAATTAACAACTTCAAGAACACAGATCTACAATTAAAACTTCAAATCAAAAGATCGAATACTGAAACTGCAATTATGCTTACTGGTCAAAATGCAGGGTGGCAAAAATCACGTAAATTGGGTTTCGCACTTAACTAATTCAGATCTAAAATCTAACAGCTATCTAGATTTGCAAACTCAGAGAAATTAACTACAGAAGTTAAAACATGCGATTCCACCCTGGAAATTACCGTAACAGCTAGATCTAAGCTATCTAGGCAGAAAGAAGCGAAAACAAACATGAACCGATGCTGGAAAACAACTTTATACTCAATAAAACGTTTGGATCACAACTAATACTTCAAAGTAAGCAAATATTTAAAGTGCAACAAATCTAATCTTAAGAAAACAGAATGCGATTAACTAAGAAAGCAATAAAGATTGTTTTTGCCACTCCGGGCGATGGAACTGCTAACTACGATCGTGCTGACTGGAAAGAGAACGTCTGGAACTCCGGAGGTTTCTAGAACTCAGGTGATCATGGCTATGGCGAGGAATGAGAATTACGAAGGATAATGCTGAAGGAGTGATCTACCGAAGAGAGATTGCTAACTAAGCGTAGGAGTTAACTAACTAATTGGTTATATTCTCTCTCCAAGTGGCTTCATTTTACAGGGAGGCCTCCCTTGATTTTTAGGGTAGACTTCAAACATGAAATGACTCTGTTGCCCTCTTGCTTGCGGCTGATCTTTCCAGCTATCCTTCTTCTCCATCTCGAGCCTTTTTGGCATGCATACTGGTCAGTATTGCACCCTCCTGTGGCCCTTTTCGCCTGAAGTATCCGAAGCTTTGCTTACTGGCTAGAACACTCAGCCTGCACACTTAAGCAACTGTTTTGCAGATATAATCCAATTATGCACATCATACTGACCAGTAACCGAGGCCTAGAATACGACTTGTCAACACGCCGGACGACCGCCCCGAGGCTATAGGTGGGCCGACCTATAGTGGGGGCGGACGAATTTTTTTATTTTTTTTAATTTTAATTTCTTCACTTATAGTCATTTTTTTCTAATTATTTACATTCTGATAATTTTAATTGATTTAATATAGATGAAAAAAAATTAAATGATAAGTGGCTAAAAATTTTGGGACTATTGGAAGTGTGCGCCTTATAGCTGCGGACAATTTTTTTTGTGGGCGCGTACAAATAAACTGGGGTTGTGGACAAAAAAAGGGGGCGGAGCTATTGGGGTTGTCCGCCTATAGTGGACACTCTTAGGCACCTCACCCGTCCGCCCCACACACCTGCCCTCCAACCATGGTGTCCCATCCCTCCTTTTCCAAACAACGACAAGGATAAACTTCAAGATGCATGGTCCAAAAACGCCTTCAAATTCATGGTGGAAGATTCATTTTCCGCCGCAGCTTCTCTAACCAATCTCTTCCATTTATTAGCATTTTCTTTGAATTCAACACTCTTAACTCCACCATCCATCACTTCCTCAATACATCTCCAAATCTCTCCACTCTCCACAATCCCATTCTCATTACCTCTAACCCTAACCTCAATCCTCCACACATCCTCTATCATCTTCGCATTCATCCCCTGGTCGGTCCAATCAAGGGAACACCACGACAGGGACCCCACACGACAGGCTCTCCAGAGTCGAGTTCCATCCACAGTGCGTGACAAAGCATCCCAGCGAGGGGTGTGTCAGAACCTCGAGCTGGGAGCACCATGTCACCATCTTTCCAATCTTATCCAAATCTTCTTGTTGACAATTGAAACATAAAATGAATATAAAAATATCCCACATTGGTGTACACAAAGAGCCTAATCCACTATATAAGTCTCATGGGTCTTTCCTCCTATCACCAATTGGTTTTAGGATGGAACCCATGGATTTCTAAGATGGTATCAGAGCAGGTTTATCCCGGGATCGAGACTCAGAAAAATATCATCACATTCTCGGTACCTTTCCCGGCCTTTTGAAACCTGCAAACAAAACAACCAACAAAATGTCAGACCGTGATTCTGAAACCCCTTCAAACAACAATCGATCAATAATCCTCTCAGCAGAACAATTTACTGTATTCTTGAGACTGAATGGGTCTCAAAAACCATTAAACCCGGAGCCTTCATCTCATCTAGAATCACTAGGCGAAGTACACATCGCCACCAAGCTCGATGGGGACAACTACCCCTTATGGACAAAGCTGATGAGACTGGCCATCGGTGGGAAAGGTCAGGCGTCTTACATCTCTGGAGTTTCAGACCCACCACGACCAACCGACCCAAATTACAACCGATGGCAGCAACGAGACGATTGCTGCTTCAATTGGATAATCAGCAATATCGACGCCAGCCTCGTGAATGTGGTATCCCAGTACGCAACGACTCACGACTTATGGGAAAGCATGGCCACTACATACGGGAGCGGCGCTGACCAATTCCAAATCTCCGATCTACACCGGCAAGCCTACAGCCTGAAACAGGGAAATCTGTCATTAGAAAATCTATGGCAGAAACTTCAAGATTTATGGATCTCCATCGACACTCGGGATCCAAATCCAATGGATACACTATCCAGCATTGAAAAATATAACCAACACATTCAACGACACAGGTTATACCAGTTTGTATGGGCGCTAGATGATCGATATGACAAAATTAAAAGGGAGATCCTAAACATGGACCCAATACCAACAGCAAGGAATGCGTATGAGCTGGTCAGGCGAGAATGTGTCAACGAGCGACTGATGAATCCCACATCAAAGGATCCGGGAATCGGCGTCGGACTTGGAGTATTCGACCGAAGCTGAAACCCTAATCCACCACCGCCACCGTCTGCCAAACCGTACCGACGGGAAGAAGATAAAAGCAAAATGGTATGCACCCATCGTGGAGGTAAGAAACACACGAAAGAAACGTGTTTTCATCTTCATGGATTCCCAGAGTGGTGGGAGGAGATGAAGAAAGCTCGTCAGAATCGGGGCACAAACCGGAACGGCAGCAGTGGAAGAGCAGCGGCAGCCGTAACAACCGGAGACCGAGCCACCTACGCCGATTCCTCGGCGGGCGGCGTCGGTTCAACCGAGATGAGTGGAGGCGGCGACCGAGACAAGGCAGTACTGGAGGAGAAAGCAGTGGCCTTGGTTGCGCGAGTATGGTCAGAAGGTAAAGTGACGAGAGGAGTCATCCCAGGCGAGAGGCAGATGGCGACTAGGGTCGAGGTCCCCACTGGGAAGGGGTCAACGGCGGCTAGGGTTCCTGGAGAGAAAGATGGAAATTCTCCCTTAAAAACCCCCAAGTCTCAAAAATCCAACATCGACCCCGCTACAACCCAGAAACTCCAATTTGACCCCCGAGCCAAAACTGTCTCCCACCCGGCACCCCCACACTCTCCGAAATCTCACTCTGACCCCGAGCCAAAAAGACCTCCCAGATCCTACCCATTAAAACCCATTTATTACACAACCACCCCAGAATCCTAGAACCACCTGATATTCACCCCCGGAAATTGCGAAAATTCCATTCTGAACCCCACATAGAAAAGACCTTACAGATTGCACCCCAAAGTTCTGAAAAATTCGAAAACCTACCCACTATACAGTGTAAAAATTCCTTTGATGCCTTAGCTTGTTCCTCCATGTCCCAAATAGGCCCTAAAGATACCCATTGGATTTTTGATTGCGGAGCGACTGACACAATGTCGTTTGATGCTTCGGATTTTCTGACTATCTCAAAATCCACTAAGTCCTATGTCCAGACGGCCAGTGGGGACCTAGCCTGGGTCCAAGGGGCGGGCACAATCAATATTTCATCCACTTTACGCCTATCTAACTGTCTTTTTGTACCATCATTATCACATAAGCTCATTTCTATTAGTCATGTGACAAAGGAGCTCAATTGCAAATTACTTATGCAACCTCAATTTTGCATGTTATAGGATATCAAGACGGGGACGATAGTTGGGCGTGGCACTGAGCGCAATGGATTGTACTATGTGGATGAGATAGCCCAACAGAGTGGTGCAATGATGACTCACTGACCGACTGACATGCAGGCTTAGCTTTGGCATCGTCGGTTAGGACATCCATCCATAGGATATTTTCGCATGTTTTTTCCTAAGTTAGTAACTTCTATGAATTCCTTTCATGGTGAAACTTGTTTGTTAGCCAAAATCCATAGACATACTTTTAAATTGAACAACACGAGAATGAAAACTCCTTTTGCTTTGATACATTCAGACATTTGGGGGCCCTGCTCTTATTACTAGGGGACAAGGTTTTCGTTATTTTGTGCTATTCATTGATGATTATCTCGCATGACTTGGATTTATTTTTTGAAACATAAGTCCGACGTTTTTGACAAATTCATTGAATTCTATACCCTAATTCAAACCCAATATCACCGAAAAATTCAAATCCTTAGGTTTGATAACGGGGGGAAATTTGTCAATACAAAAATGCAAGATTTTTTCAGGGAAAATGGATTAGTTCACCAAACGTCTTGTGCCTATACTCCCGAGCAAAATGGAGTCGCAGAAAGAAAAACCCGATATATCCTTGAAATCACTCGAGCCCTTCTACTTGAATCCAAAATTCCCAAACCTTTTTGGCCCGAAGCTGTAGCTACGGCAGTTTACCTTATGAGCCGTTTGCCCACAGGGATTCTAAACTTCAAATCTCCCTTAGACATTTTTTCTAACCACTTCGAGCTCCCATCATCCTTATCTGTAGAACCTAGGGTGTTCGGGTACACTGTCTTCGTTCATATCCCTAAACACGAACGTACCAAATTTTCTCCATGTGCTCTTAAATGTGTTTTTTTGGGTTATGGGAAAAATTAGAAAGGATATAGATGCTATGACCCAAACACCCGCTACGTACACACAAAATTGGCTGTCTACACCCACACCCAACATTGTTACAATGGAAAACCATTCGGGGGAGCCACAGTCAAATCCTGTCACAGATGTTGGTCAAACAGAGGAGGTTAACGGCACCGCCAGGCCACTACAGCCGGTAATACAGAATGAGGTGCAAAGTGACATCGACCAGCAATCAACCCCGACTTCGATTCCTGAGGTACAAAGTTCAAATATTGATGACAGTATATCTTCAGAGAATACTAATATTGATAGGAACACTAGAGTCGAGTGTTAAACTAATGGCGGGGATGGAGAGACGGAACAAGCATATGAGCTACCTCCAAGAAGTACAAGAGGAGTCCCACCTCAAAGATACTCACCAGACTGGAAGGGAAAAAGGGGCAGATATGTTATAGCGAATACCACACATGGACAATTATCAGAAATGGCCCGAGCATTCGAAGCAGCTCTATACGAAGAAGAGAAAATCCCCCAATCGTTTGAAGAGGTATCAAAACACAGGCACTGGAGAGAAGCTATGAAGAAAGACATAGATGCTCTTATCAAAAATGAAACATGGGAGAAGTGCGCCTTCCTAATGGGAAGAAGCCAGTTGGATGCAGATGAATTTTCACCATTAAAAGAAGAGCAGATGGTTCGATCGAGAGATACAAGGCGAGGCTTGTGGCGAAAGGATACACGCAAGTGTATGGGATAGATTATGAAGAAACTTTCTCCCCAGTTTCCAAACTTAACATTGTTCGAGCTTTACTATCCGTAGCAGCATGCAAAGATTGGCCCCTACGCCAGTTTGATGTCACCAATGCTTTTCTCCATGGAGAATTAGAAGAAAATAAGGAAGTCTATATGGAAGTGCCACCAGGTTGCTCGACAGAATTCGGAAAAGGCCAAGTATGTCGTCTGAGAAAGACATTGTACGGACTGAAGCAATCCCCAAGAGTCTGGTTTGGAAGATTTTGCCAGGCAATGTCCAAACAAGGGTTCAAACAGAGTCAGTCGGATCATACATTCTTCACGAAGAAAAGGGGATACAAGATTACTTGTCTAATTATCTACGTGGACGACATGATCATCACTGGGGATGATAGTGAGGAAATTCAAAGCCTGCGAGAGAATCTGTTCAAGGAATTCGAAACGAAAGATCTAGGAGCATTGAAGTACTTCCTTGGAATTGAAGTGTTGAGATCTAGACATGGAATATTCCTAAGGCAAAAGAAGTATGTCCTAGATTTATTGGCAGAGACAGGCCTATTGGAGTGCAAGCCTGCAGAAACTCCCATGATCCCGAACCACGGCTTAAAGATAGAAGAAGGATTTGTACTTGCAGATCGCGAACGGTATCAGCGACTAGTAGGGAAGCTAATCTACTTATCTCACACTTGGCCATTTATTACGTATGCAGTTGGCATAGTTAGTCAGTTCATGCACCGACCACAGGTCGACCACATGGAAGCCACCTTGAGGATCGTTCGATATCTGAAAGGCATGGTGGGCTATGGAGTGTTTCTAGCTAAAAGAGAAGCTCTAGAAATCGACGGGTACACCGATGCCGATTGGGCAAGTAATCCCGTCGATAGGACGTCTACCGAAGGCTATTTTATCTTTGTTGGAGGCAACCTTGTTACTTGGAGAAGCAAGAAACAAAAGGTGGTGGCCTTGTCTAGTGCAGAAGTCGAGTTCAGAGGAATCAAGAGTGGACTTATGGAAATCATGTGGTTAAGGAGGCTGTTAACAAAAATTGGCTACCCACCTACGCGGAAAAGTCAATTATTCTGTGACAATAAGGCAGCAATCAGTATCTCAGAGAATCCGGTGCAGCACGACAGAACTAAACATGTGGAAGTTGACCGACACTTCATTAAAGAAAACCTCGAGGCAGGTACCATTGAGTTCCCATTTGTACGTTCGGAAGAACAACTAGCAGACATCTTGACCAAAGCAGTTCATCCGAAAGCTTTCAAAGAGATTTTGGGCAAGTGAGCATCAGAGATACCGTTTCTCAACTTGAAGGGGTGTTGAAGCATATCACAAGGGATATCCCCGCAAATAGAGAAGATTGCAGAAAATCAGTGATTGATTCAATTGTATAATTCCCTAGAATAGATTAATTACAATTTATGGTATTTACCATAGATAGGAAGAAGACTTCACTATAAATTGAGGGGCTATGTAAATCATTAAACATACAAGAAATATACAATCCTTCTTCTCTAAACCTTTTTTCGTCATTATTTCCGTCTTTGGGTCATATTTAACTGACCTAGCAGTATATCTGGGCTGAAACTGAAAAAAAATGACTGCCCCTAACTGGGCTGAAAATTTTGGCCAATGGTCCAACCGATCAAAAAAAAATGGGTCGATTGTCCAATCGATCATAAAAAAGTCCAACCCCTCCAAGATTTACCTTGAAGGGTTTGAGGGAGGGTGTTGGCCATTGAAACATAAAATGAATATAATAAAATGAATATAAAAATATCTCACATCGGTGTACACAAAGAGCTTAATCCACTATATAAGTCTCATGGGTCTTTCTTCTTATCACCAATTGGTTTTAGGATGGAACCCATTGATTTCTATCACTTCCAAGCAGCTAGTTTCTCCTCCTCCTGAGTCTCGCATTACTCACAGAAACGGCCTTCCAGATAGTGTTGCCCACGGTTCCAAAACCGGCGGTTCTGGTTCGGAACCGCCGGTTCCGGTTTGGTCGAAGTCGGAACCGGAACCGGACCGTGAGGCTATTTCACGGTTCCGGTTCCGGTTCGAAAACCACCGGTTCCGGTTCCGGTTCGGAACCGCCGGTTTTCCGGCGGTTTACACGGTTCCGGTTCGAAAACCGGCGGTTTCGCGGTTCGATTTTTTTAAAAATTAGAAATTTGGACTTATACAATAAATTGGAACAAGACAATGGATAATTTAAATTGAAATAAGACGAATAAGATGAAAATGATATCAATTTTATTGAATTTGAGTTGTAACGGACAACGATACATTGCAATTTACAATATTTATACAAGTATACAACATACAATAATGTAATATATATTTAAAATTTAGACTTATACAATAAATTGGAACAAGACAATGGATAATTTAAGTTGAAATAAGATGAAAATGATATTAGTTTTATTGAATTTGAGTTGCAACGGACAACGATACATTACAATTTACAATACATATTCAAGTATACAACATACAATAATGTAATATAAATTTGAAATTTGGACTTATACCATAAATTGGAACAAGACAATGGATAATTTAAATTGAAATAAGACGAATAAGATGAAAATGATATCAATTTTATTGAATTTGAGTTGTAACGGACAACGATACATTATAATTTACAATACATATACAAGTATACAAGATACAATAATGTAATATAAATTTGAAATTTGGACTTGTACCATAAATTGGAACAAGACAATGGATAATTTAAATTGAAATAAGACGAATAAGATGAAAATGATATCAATTTTATTGAATTTGAGTTGTAACGGACAACGATACATTACAATTTACAATACATATACAAGTATACAACATTATATAATAGAAATGTAGAAATATGGAACAATATATATTTTTTTGTTTAAGCAATTGAGAAAGAAAGACAACTTATAGAACTACGGGAACAAGTATAAGTGTATAACATGCGTAATAAGAGTAGCACTTGAGTAATTAAATGGAAGCACAATAGCACAAATGATAAATTTGAGACAAAGAGAGAGAATTGAGAGATTGAAGAGAGAAACTCTTATTAACACATGAGTGGGGTGAATGTAAATGAGGATAGATTGGGGTATTTATAGATAAAAATGGGGGGAAAATGGAAGAATTCGAATTTGAAATCTGAAAAAAAATTTGAATTTTCGGAAAAATTAGCGGTTTTTGGCGGAAAACCGCCGGAACCGCCTGTTAACCACCGGATTTCACGGTTAACCGGCGGTTAACCGCCGGTTTCCGGTCCAAAAACTGCCGGAACCGGCCCTCCCCGATGCCTTGGTTTCCGCGCCCGAACCGGCGGTTCTGAACCGTCCCGAACCGGCGGTTCGGTGACGGTTCCGGTTCAAAAAATCTTGAACCTGAACCGGACCGCGACCCGAATTGCGACGGTTCCGGTTCGAGGAAATCGCCACGGTTCCGGTTCGGAACCGGAACCGGAACCGGTGTGCATCTCTACTTCCAGAGCGCAGGAGGCCGCCTGCGATATCCTCCTTCTGCGCCTTCGGGAGCCTCAGCATGCTCCCGAACGACACGTATACCACCGACGACTGCGGTTTCGAGTTCAGCCACTCGATGCAGCCGTTGGATCTCTCGTATAGGTCGCCGCGAATGACTTTTTCTCCGACGGATCCTCTCCCCCGATGAAGGCGGAGGGGATCAACGGTCCGACTACGATCAGTTTGTAGCGGTCGATCGCGCCGAGCGCTTCCGCCTCGAGCGAGTCGAAGGTGTTGACGAGCACCTTCGCTTGCCTGGCTCGGCGTCGAGCAAGTCGAACTGCTCCTTAAACGCCGCAAGCGCAAAATTATCCAATTCTAAAGAGGAAGGGAGGAGGACGGAGGGAATGTCGGGTTTGGAGAGCGGCAGAGCTCCGGGGATTTGGATTTTCCAGCCTGGATTATCGGATTTTTGGGTGATTTCTTCGGCAAATCCGTTGAAATAGTGGTAGTATATGCTCAAGACGGTGGCCGGTTGGAGCCAGAGGATCGCGCTGGGGATGTGGAGCTCACGCGCCACCTTCATCGCCAGGGGAGGAGCACGTGGACTAGGCACGTGACGAGGCGGCCCTCCTCCGCTGCGGCGGCGGTGGAGCCGTTGCTTCGCATCGCTTCCTTTAATTTATGGGCGTCGTCGCCAAGCTTGAAACCGTCGTCGAATCCGAGGAAGGTTAGGCCCAATGTAACTTTTGCTTATTTATCATGTACAGGACTTGCTGCAGCCCAAGGTATCTTTTGGCCATAGCAATCAGTTTAGGAAAATATAGAGCACAATTACATCCATCAAGTATCGGTAACAGAACTCTCAAGTGTTGGTAGCTGTATACTCCCTCCGTCCGGCAATAGCAGTCCCATTTCTCCATGGCACGGATTTTAAGAAAATTTTGGAGTGTGTAATAAATGGTATGTGGTAGTGGTAGTGGTAGTGGTAGTGGTAGTGGAATTTGGATCCACATAAATTGTTTTTTTTAAACCCAACAAAAATGGGAGAACCTCTGCAAACCAAACAAAATGAGACAAAATCAAAATCGAAATTTATCATCAAATTAAAACACGAAAATAACTCACAAACTTATTCAATTTATCTGTAAATTGAACCCATAACTTCTTCAATTTCAATTCATCAAATTTCAACTCATCAAATTGAACCCAGAACTTTCGAAAATGACTCATCAAATTTATCTGTAAATTGAACCCAGAACTTCTTCAATTTCAACTCCAAAACCAACAAACCAAACAAATAGAAACAGAAGAAGAAAACATCTAAAAACAAAAAACTCCAAAAGTGGAACCAACAAAATCGAAATCTGTAAATCCCGGCGAGAGTTGAGAGAGAGAAGCGGTGGTCCTCGTAGGCGGCGGACACGTCGCCGCTGATGTCGTCGGTGGCAGCGGTGAATCGGATCGACAGCGGCGTGTCCTCGATCGAGACGTCGGCGTCGGAGTGGAAGGGGAGCTCTAACACATTGGGGTGGTGTAATTGAGAGAGTGGCGAGAAAAATTGGGGTTGGGGTGAGTGTAATTGAGACAACGGCAATTGGGAGAGGAGGAGGAGAGTGACCGAGAGTGAGGGTGAGAGAGTGAAATTAAAGTTGGGTGGGGTGTTTTTTTTATGGAAATTGTGTAAATTAGTGAGAACGGGGAGGGTAATTAAATTGTCCAAATATGGTAAGTAGAACTGGGACTGCTATTCCCGGACGTCCCAAAACGGAAAAACGGGACTCCTATTGCTGGACGGAGGGAGTATAAGCTATTGGTTTCTGCATCATGATTCAGAGTGGTCGTGTTTGCTCAGACGTGCCCTTCTCTTTACAATTTACTATAGAGTAGTCTGCATATTTGCAACCTTTGATTTATGTATCCAATTGAGTATTGGTGTGATCTTAGCATCCCGTTAAATTCTAGATGAGTTGTATGCATATGTTACACGTTCTATATAATGAAAAGTGAGTAATTTTTTGCGTTACTGCTCATTTTCGTCTGAACTTCAATCTCTATATGCCTATCTTGTTTAGGAGTAGCATTGATTCCTCCCTCATATGTAGCAAGGTAACAAACAGATTGCCATTTTTATTTCATCTGTCTAACAATAACATGCAATTCTAATACATAGGATAGGAACAGAAAGATTAGAGAAGAAAAAATCTGAAATACACAGTTATAAAGTCCATAGCCTTGTCGAAGATGTTTGATCATTGCCTGCACTCTGCAGGGAAGCCATGAGGGAATCTTCTATAGTCAGTGCAATAGTTATAGATCATGAAATTCTTCTGAACCCATCTTAGCCTTCTCCAGCTGTAGGCGTCGAGCTCATTATTCTGCCACGCCCCTTTGGAGCCGCTGGTCTGCGCATTGAAGTTACGGTAGTAGGCTGTGAAGGGCGCTCTTGACCAATCCGTCTTCACCAGCCCACCCCTCGTTGCCCAGTCATCCGCATTCCACAGGCTCGAGTAGATCCTCATCGGCTGGTTCTTTGGGTAAGGAACGCCTTTCGACTCACTGTTCTTGAACACCCTTATTGGAGTATTGTCCACCAGGAATCTGATATAGGAAGATTTGATCAATAGATTCAATTATTTTCTTGAAATTAATTAGTGTGAATATAAATAATGTGCTTACACAATATGCTGGATATTCCATATGATGGAATAGGTGTGGAAGTTTTTAGTTGGATCGAACCAGAGATGGAACTGTTGCTCTCTGTTTCCTTTGCCTTGTGTGAAGACATTGGTGTGGAGGGTGTATGGTTCACCCGTTGAGTTTCCCAAAAACTCGAAGTCGATTTCGTCGTGAGTCGGCCCTTGAGAAGATAACTGTAACCACGAAAGTATATTTCTCAGAGGGCGTTTACTTTAAGTGATAGGATGCGAAGAATATAAGCCACTTTGTCAAAAAAATAAATTCCTAAGTTGATATGTGGGGATAGGAGACTATGAGAATATGTATAGAAAAGCTGTGGAGTATATTCTCTTAATCAAAACTTGATAAATTGTCACGGAGGGCAAAAGTAGGATGCTCGTGATGCATGGCAAAAGTGTCACTTCGAGCGTGAGAAATTCTAAAAAAGGAAAACGTGTCACTCTGAATGAAACTGGGAAATGAACGTACGTAATAAGCAGTAACAGTGCCAGCAGAGTTGCCAGCGACAAGCTTGAGCTGCATATCAATCCTTCCAAACAAATACTCCTTCTTGGACTGAAATCCGGAGCCAGAGATCTTGTCGAGCGACAGCGACAGAAGCTGCCCTCGGCCATAGATCTTGGCGCGGCCACTGCCCCAGGCCAAGTCGAAATCTTGGAAGAAGTTTCCTGCATTTGCTACTCTGCAAACAAGAATAATCAACAGCACTAAAGTGTTGAGGATGTTAGAGGCCATGCTTCTTTCTTTTCTTTACTTGATTATGATTTATGAGTGTGATGAGTTTGAATTTCAAAGTGGGGTGTATATATATAGGGGTGAGGGGTGGGGGTCTGTTCATAATGGAAAGAGTGGAATACTTGTGAGTGGGAGATAGGATGGGAAGGGATGGGAGGAGAGGTGAAGCTGGTCCCAGCTTTTAATAATGAAAGCTGGAGGTTCTACTTTCACTTTTTTTTTCATTTGGTTGCCTACTTTCAAAAATATTTGGCCACTTGCGCTTTTAATTCTTATCATTTTTGAATTTGAGTTATGTATGAGAAGATATCACCTACGGATTTAGAAAACGGAACTTGCGGGATTGGAGGTACTGTACATGGAGACGATGTTAGCTCGAAGAGGCTGAATTTATTAGAATAATTTAGATGTTGTTGGCGGACGACCCCGCCCGACCTACCCTCTTCGTCTATCTTTGGATGAGATAGGAAAATTGGGAGTTTTATGTTCGAATCTCCGAGAGCTTTTGAATTTGTAACTTTTGGACGAACACAAGAAAATATGATGGTTGCAACTCTCATTAAGTACTCTCAACATTTTATTTTTCTCTGAAACTCGTCTTTCGCAGCGAAGTTTGTTTGTTCTTTCCTTTATGCATATTCAACTCTCTTCTTAGCCCTACAACTTCTAGCAAATTGGCCTTCATAGCATCAACATAGCGAAGATTGAATATAAATCAAAACATAGCATGGAAAGAATATAATTTTCAACAATATGACCTTCGGTAGCATCAACTTAGTAGTAGTGACTAAATATAAAGCAATGTCGACATTACAAAAATAAAATATGAAGAAATTGGTAGTTTGCAACATCTCTTATTACACTATTCATATGTTGTGATCACGGGTACTTTGAATTTAAAATTCCACCAAATTGTACTTAAATAATAACTAAGAATGCATGTGAAGAGTAAAAAGGGAGATTCCACCTACGATTCTCTTCTATTGGATGCCAACCAGACTATGTACATATTTTGGGATCACATATTTATTAAAATGAACCGTTTTCATTGAAGTGATGCTCATGTATTTCCAACTTTTTATCCACTCTAACAATAAATCCTCTTCAATGTTCAAAACATCAAAATTCCAACAACCTACCATTCTTTTCTCTTAATACTCTTAAACTATAGTCTATAGTCCCTCAAAAGTACGTGTTTGTTCATTTTTAAATAATAAAATAAGAGGTATAATTCCAAAATTAATCGATAATAAGAGGAACAAATCATTAATTTAATTTTTTTTAACTTCACATTTTGGATCGGTATTAACATAACAATGCATAATATTTTTGAGGTGGGCTTTCATTATTTTAATTTTAGAGTAGATTAGCATCATTGGATTTAATGCAAAGATTATATAATTTTACATTCTAAATTATGGCCTTATATTCCAAATCTATAATGTAGTCTTTTTAAAATGAAATGTTTCAGTTTTAGAATAAAAAGTTGGTAATAGAAGTTAGCTCTATATGAAAACAGAAGGTTCGAATTAGAAGTTCCATTCACACATTAGAGTGTAGAAGCTTCCAACAAAAACTAGCACCATGTGATCTTTATTCCCCTAAAATGACTAGCTGTATTTAAAAAATCGCTATTTTTCATATTAAAATATTTAGCTTCATACTTATCCTTGTCTCTAAAGGATAGACATGATCAAATATTATTGTACTCCTCAATCGTCGGTCATATTTGTCAAACAAAATAAAATCAATCTATTTGAACTCAATTGAACAGAAAATACATTTCAACTTTAGGCTTTAGCCAAACACTCTCACAGTGATGAATTTGTTAATTATTTTCTTCTTTCGACAAGGATTAATATCCTAACCATAATCTTGTTCAGCTAATAATTAACTATTAAAACCATTTCGTCAGGATATTTTGTATACGTTCGAGTCAATTAATACAACATTTATCATTTCGATTTTACTTTCAAACAACATTTGACTTTGTGTATTAATTCGGTGAAGCATGCCATGACAAGTTCCGGGCAACCAACATAAATCACCTAGTAATATTAGGGGTTGGTTAATTATGTCAAATATATGCAAGTTCATGCATTTGTGGGCTAAACCTAATAATATTAGGGGTAGTTATAGATCTGTAACCTTTCTTTAATGTATTTTAAAACGATAATGAACTTAAAAATTGTTTGGTTATAGACTTGTTCTAGCACCAAAAATTTGACTATGATCACACACATAAACATGTTTATCGAAATTGGGATATCGAAAAAATGATGCTACGACGTGAGAAACACATTTTACGGGCGAGCCTAGTCCGATTTAAAACGCCATTTTCTTAGAATCGGATGCATTTAACAATGAAATGAACTCAAAAGCCCTAAAATGGCAAAAAGATCATCCTCCTAAAACATGCATTTCGAACTAGCAAATAAAACTTACCACTTCCAGTAACAAAGTACCTAGCAAATTTGGCAACCACCCAACATAAAAGCTCTAGACAGATGGTATTTTGCATATGAACTGACGATCAATTTTGTCGAGATGGAGTACTTGAAACCTCGAAACCTGGAGGAATGAAAACAACATCGTCCCATGAGGACACTGTGGTAGCCTGAAAAGAAATTCACTTTGATTATAAGAGGCATCCATAATCGACCATAACATTGAATAATGATGAGAAGGATATGAGATAAGGTACGGGGTGAACTCCTCACCTTCATTCCATGAATTATATCCTCAAGAACAGCAACCTATGGCATAAACCAACGAATGAGAACAAGCTACTACTGGCTAAAAGTTTTGATAATGCAGGTATTCAGAGAAAACGTAATTTGGATACTGAAACCTGTATGTCCCCTCGCCTCAAGCTGGGATTCACCTGCTTCTGATCACGTGAAGCTCTCGAAAGTGACTTTTCTAGATCCTCCTGAACATTTCATAAAACAGAAGAATGATAAATGTAATCAAAATGTAAAGAGACAGATGAGTGGCTGAGTCGTTTTCAATTTCAACCTTCCTGAAGAAGACAGGACGATATGTCTTATTTTCGCTCCTCAAAATCAAGCTCTTCGACTGCAATAGATAATATAAGTGTGGATCAGATGACAGCAGACGGAGAGATATAAGCTCATAAGATTAAAATGATCCATCACATTTGGAAAGTTTGACATTAGAGATGCAAGGAAAACAGAACAAGAACCCCCCCCCCCCCCAGCAGCCTTCAAGTAATACCCAACAAATAACACAATACACAACATAGTACTGGTTGTCTTAACCGAGCAAAATATGTTTCAAGATCAGCAGTTCATTTCAAGCAAAGCAAAGTACCCATTAGCTGATTGCGAACAACTTATCTTCAATCCATTGACAAGTTCCAGAATGAAAATAATATTCTAGTTAGACTAGTTTACAGCATTAAACAGGATAAGTTCACATATTTCTCAAGATCAAGCGACATAAGAGGCGGGGCAACAAAACTACTTGTCATCCTAGCAACAGATAAGCCTCTTAAGATGTTTACTTGCATAGTTATTTAGTGAAAGCTTCATAAACAAGGGGATTAAGCAATATGGTGTTAGAATGCTTAATAACTTCCGAATGCAATTTCAGCACAGAAATGGCAAAAAATTTCACAAGGTGAAGAGTAATGAGACTCTAGCTGGTTATGAATCTGGTAAGAAACCATTACAAATACAAGAAAGTATTTCCAAAATAATTGTGTAGAGCAAGATAAAAAAAAGTACATCCATTGACAGGAAATGCCTGAAAATCGGGCAGGCAAGGTATATAACTGACTGCAATTTACATATAATCTGTATTAATAAAGAAGGGACTGTAAGGGTTCACACTCTTGCAGCCTTGCCCTGCACCTTAGATCAATATTCCAGTCAAGAGCAAACCTCAACGAGCACAGAATGATATTCAAATTAACACCATGTTAAAGACAGGAAAGATTGGGGCAAGCACAGACAAGATAGAAATACAAGATGTAAAAATTATTAGCATATGCAGTACATAGACATTGAAGAATCCAAATGATTTACCAAATGAGGGGTCGAGAACATGACCAGAGTAGTGCTTAGATGGTTGGGCATGTCTAGTACGAGAGGCTCTCTAATGTAAATAGGGATCATTATTGATTCTTACAAAATTATAAAAACGAAATCTTAGTTTGAAGTTTTCGGCAAGTAAAATGACCCGGTAAACAGGACATAATTGCAGAAATGAGGATTATAATAGTTTCATAAAGTAGAAACAAGCTTGAAGTTGAATGAACCTGGAAAACTGGGACCCCACGGAAGCATTCCTCATCCACACCAACCCTTTTCCTCTCCTACATACAGTGAGCGCAAAGATCGATTCAGTCATGGAAAGTAAATAAACATGAAAATCCTATCTTCCATTTGTAAATATCACCATCTTGAGCAAGCAATATCTTATTAGAACGAACAGCAACTTCGATCAATGTACTAAACAAAAATCACAGACAGAGGAAAAGCTGAAGATGATATGGCAGAGCTAAATGTGAAAAAAGAATCAGCTTAAAATCAAGATTCAAAGCAATACTGTCAAGTTTCTTTTGAATCATTCCGTCCATACAAATAGTCAACATTCGAAACAATTACTAATAGCTTAATATAAAAGGTGTACAAAGCTAAGTGTATATAACTTGTGATCCTCTAACGAAAATATCATATAACCATACTGCCAAGACTAACCTGCAATGCATTCTTTATCTGAGAAGCCTCGGGTAACAATCTCAAAGCCACCCCATTAACTTTAAGATCAAAAACCTGAAACCACCATTTTCTATTATTCACTGTAAACACAAATAATGAATGCAAATTGTTGAAGTTCACATAGTGGCAGGTATCAAAATTGTACATTAACAATGAATTAGTCAGTTAAAAGCATGAATCGTGTATAACTAAGCCACCAATTTTACATACTTGAACCTCTATGAAACAAGGTACTAAAATCTGCAATGCATTATTCTAAGCCTACTACATGCTCGATGAAATGCCTAAACGAGTATTTCGTCACATAAATGAAAGAGCGGGCGATTTATACCTTGCTTAGAGCAACAGGAACAACTTGTGAGCCAGAACTCATAGAGGAATCAACAGACTTCATGTGTTTAAGGAGAGCTTCGGCGTCGGCTTCGGTGAAAAAGAACAAACCGAGATCTTTGCGCGATTGAGCGCCCGAAACCAAGACAAATTCCTCAGAGCCGTTGCTCAGGGCGTACACTGGCACTCCAGCGAGCCGCTCCTCGATGGCTTCCTGTGACATTGCGCAATTCTTAGGAGTTAGGTTACTGCTACTGTTAGTGGGATTGAATTTGCTCTGAAGCGTGTTGCTGTCGTCGGAAATTTTGGCAAAGAAAGGGTTTCTGTGAGGGGGATTGTTCTGCATATTGTTAACGAAGGTCGAGAACTGAGTCTGTAGCGATGTGACGGCCTGCTGGAAGAGCAGCTGGGGCGACGGCGGCTGCCGGCCTTCTTTGGGTTCAAAGAAACTCATGGGTTTGATGTTTGTGGGTTTTGAGAGATGGGGTTTTTCCTCAAAGAAGGTACAATCGGAATGAAAATGCCGAAAATTAGGATACCTTTTTTTTTTTTGTTTTTTCCTAAAATAAATTTCTATTTTCTAAATTCTTATTACGCGGTAGGTTGCTGTCGATGTTAATTTACCTAATCGGTCACCAACTTCTCCATCGCCACCCAAAGAATGTTGCTATGTGATGACCTCCTGCATTTCACGATCTTGACGTCGGGTTCACCAGCGGCGTGAGGTGAGTGATTGCATAAGCGAAGAATATGGTAGAAGATGGCGTAGAAGGAGATGAAGGTGAAAAACGACCTCGATGATGATAGATGAATATTTGAGCTAAATCTTAATAATCTTTTGAACCCTAGTTTCTTATGAGATTTATTGTAATTTGGTCGTGCGTGTTTGTGATTTCATAGTGTTTCTGCCTTTTTCTTTTACTCACTGCATTATTTTCATGCGTATAAACAATGCACTCTTCTACCAAATGTGAAACTTTCAAGTCAATTGAGATGATTTGCTATTTTAGATGAATCTTTTTTTGATTCAAGTGATTTCGTAGCTTTGTGGCCATTATGATCCATACTTTGAAGTTTGAAGCATGCACCTTTGCAACCTTATGAAAACCTTGTTTAGAGTTATGGGATATATGCAAATGATGCCACTTCATTGACCAATTGATAAACATTATGATATGCTAATTCCAATTGTATATGCTTTGAATAACTCTGAACTATCCCAAATCAATGTTAACTAGATTGAATTGGAGTGTTGTTGCTACAGGGTCTGTGTCCTTCCTTGATGTTAGGATTGACATCATTTTCATGAATGATCACATTATTTCCTTTGCAGGCACTTAGATTTAGGGTGTGAAGTTGCATCACAACCACCCTTATTGACTGTTACATTTAATTTGAAATAACAGGTTATAGAAATACACCCAAAATTAATGAATCATGAAAATGACGATTTAAAATGTTGCATATACTTGCTGAGCTGAAACTGGTGCATCACCACGAATTACAGCTCAAACAAAGGCTAATTCGAAGACATTATATTATCATGTCTTGTAAAAGAGATGGTCAAACAAAAAAGCTTGACATAATTTGGTCTCTTTCTTCTGTCAAAACAAAGGAATTTGTCCATAACAAAGATGCATCTCTAGCATTCCTAACAAATATAATCTTCATGTCATTACATCAACAACTTGAAGAAGATAACAGTCACGCCTGATGAAACTTTAACAGAAAATTCTCATCCACTAAAATGAAAATGAACCAAAAAGCATCACATCTCTAGTAAAAGAACCCAAGAACCTTTCCTCCAACGTTCTTCCTGCGGGCCTCTTCGTGATCCATGATTCCAGCAGATGTCGTCAGCACGATGTAACCAAACTGCAAACAACATTTCCCAAGATTTTAATACACAAGACATCATAATCTACAATTATGTGGCAAACATTTTCAATGGAAGCTAGGCTACCTGTCTAGATGGAAGAAGTCTAGCAGTCCAGGGCTCAATTTCCTTGACGCCAACATCAAAACGGGGACTGATGACACCGCACTTGTTGAGCCTTCCATTCAGCTCAACAACGATTTTGCCAGATCTGTGGTCATCGACAAATTCAAACTCACCAATGTATCCTGTTTACATCAATCCACATGAGAAACCAGTTGGGAAATATTGGGAAAACAAAAACACTGGCATTTAAATAAGGGGATGAACGAACCGTGCTTCTGCATAACCAGAAGAAACTTGACAATCACTTTCGACGAAGGCCTGATCATGACCTGCCGTTTCCCCCTTTTCTCAGCATTATACATGCTCTTCAAGGCATCATTCAAGACACTGACTCTCACCATTTTACAAGTTGAGCTGATTAAAAATAAAAATTAAGTATCAGATAATATACAGCTCAGTAAGATTAAATCCATCAAGTATCAAACCAACTGAATAATGAAAAAAGCTGAATTTGATTAAGTATGTTGAATAATACAAATGAATCACAAAAAAAATATATTCATAAAATAGACTAAAACAAACAAAACGATGAACAGCAAAATATACAACATGAATTGGCTAATTCCGCAATACATCAACACAAGAAGCAGTATCAAAATCTTCGACAGAATAATAAATTATACATATAAATCAATCATATAAAGTCTGAGAACTTTCAAGCATCTCTCTCTCTCACAGCTGAATTTGTACTACATAGAGTTATAAATCGCAATCAATTTCTTTATCCCCAAATATGCCGGTAAATCTTCGATTGTTCCGATGCATAAGCAACGAAGCGAAGAAACAAAATCAATGGTGGAAATGCTGTAAAACGAAGCCACTATAGAAACTTGAACACCTTACCTGCTAAACCGGCGTCGGCGGAGGCGGAGGCGGAGGCAGAGGCGTGAGGAGATAAGAGTAAAAATGTAGGGTTTGGAATTTATAAAGACGCCGCCGCGCAGGTGCTGAACTACTGAACCCTAGTTTGTCCTTATTTTCGAAATTATTACTCATTATTTATAAAATATATAATCTGATTATTTTAAAATAAAAGTAAATTGTACAGTACTCACTACAATGTTTTCAAATCTTATAGTACTCCGTATTAATTTTATTTAATTTTTAAACTTTTTATCAAATTTATTAGTACATGATTCAATTTTCGGTATCATAATGTTGACATAACATGAAAAAATGGTCAAATTAAAATCTGGTCATAAAAATTTACATACAATCAAATTAATATTTTGAACCCAACTTATTTTACTAAATCCAATTTTAATTGATAGATCAAGGGTAACAAATGATTTTCGCTCATGCTAATTTGTAGGTAGCTCGAAGGAAGTGACAAATGATCCAAGAATAATTTATAGCAAGTACCAAAAGTTAGAGATTGAACTCGAATTCAATTGAAGTGTTACTCCCAAAAATTCTATATAATCATGTTGGAGTCGGTAGTGTTTCGTTATAAGCAAAGAAAATTGCGTTGACTTTGAAATTATAGGATCTATTTCCAAATTTAGCAAAAGTAATGATATTTTACTTTATTCTTTCTTCATTTCTTCTACTTTATTATTCCCTTCACTTAACACACTAGTATATATTTTTTAATTTATATGTCAAAAAGAATTGACTCAATTAACAAAAAAGAATGAAGATAATGATAAAACAATTTTAATGAGCTTAGAGCATCTCCAACCAATTACACTAAACTCAAACTTATTTTAGTGTAAATGTCGCATCAAATATGATTTTACTCCAACCATTTACACTAAACTCAAGCTTAAAATAATATTTTCAACATTATTTTTTTACTCACAAAATTTGAAAAAGATTTTGATTTTGGTTTAGTGTAAAACCTAAAGATAAGTTTCATCCCAATAAATATGAAACATTTGGTTTCCGGCACGAGATTTTATGCAGAGTTGTTTTGTGAGTTAATGGAGAGAGTAAAGTAAGAGAGAGGAAAAAGTAGAGATAATGTTGTTTCCATTGTAGGAAACGTTGCATTTTTAATAGGACAACCAAAAAAGGAAAACGTTTCATTTTTAACGGGATAGAGGAAATATTTTTTACTCAAAAACCAAAAATGAGATTGGTTTTTTAGTACCACTAAAGCTAATTATCAATCCCATTTAGGTTTTAGTGTATCTTTGGAGATGGCCTTATGATCAATGTTGTTTTACATTATTATATATATTTCATATATAATTTTATTTGTTTATAATATTTATATACCGTTTAAATACAATAAAATTATTATGAATAATAAATTACTAAACATATACTTTGTTCGTTACACTCTAAAATGATAGCATATTTTTCTTTTTTGGATATCACACTCTAATTTTACACATTCTAAAATTGAGACATTATTATATATACTTTATTCACTATATCCAAATTTCAAAATAAAATTGCATAAAAGAAATACTCCACTTAAAGATGATATAGAAAGGAATATTAAAAAGAAAATATAAATTATGTTGGATTGATCTACTAATTTACACATATTCTAAAATTGAGACATTATTATATATACTTTATTCACTATATCCAAATTTCAAAATAAAATTGCATAAAAGAAATACTCCACTTAAGATGATATAGAAAGGAATATTAAAAAAGAAAATATAAATTATGTTTATGTTGGATTGATCTACTAATGGTAGTATAAATGTCATTATAACATTGAAAGTTGACGTGAGTGATAGAGAAATTAACAATTTATTGGATTGAATGAAAGTTACCACTAAAGTAAATTTATAATTAACTTAATAAAAAAATATTTTTACACATATTTTGTTTATTAAGTTATAGTAATACTAGATAAAATGGTAGTCATTGTGTTTGCATCTATATAAATATTACACATAACCTTTTTTTACAAGAAGAGGGTATCGCCTTATAGTTTTCACATTGCTCCTACATTGGGTATATACAATCACGGACTCATGGGTTATCCTCAGCTAGTTATTAAATAATAAATTCTTTGTCTCATTCGGTGCCTTGTCAAAACACCACTACCAAGACTGCTTGTTCACACCCAAATTTGCCATAAATCAACAACTTGAATGTTTTCTCTAAACACTTGAGCAATCTTCACATTCCACTCTCTTTGTAAGATAACTTTTATACTTCTAGCAGGCGATAAAGCACTAAAATCCGATTTCCGGTCATTAAGTAAATGAATAGCTGCCATAAGAGTGTCCACTATAGGTGCGGCGCGTCGGCCGGCCCCTTCTCGGCGCCGCCCCGCCTCGCTATAGTGTGGAGGACGTTCGCCCGAGGTGGACGAAATTTCTGGGGCGGACGAGGCTTCGGCGAGAAATGTGCGAGGACGCGCCGGCCTATAGTGCATATGCGATCAGCGCGTCGGCCGCCCCCTTCCAAAAAAAATTCGAAAATTATACCTATAAATACCACTCCTCCACCCCCCATTTTACACCCATTTCACACACTCTCCACTCATTCACTATCTACACTTTTACTCTCTAAAAATGCACGGTGGACACGACGACTCACCTAGCTCGGACGAATCGAGATATGGCGGCAATCCTTCCCAGCCGTCGGGATATGACGGCTATACTTCTCAACCGTCGGGATATGGTGACAATCCTTTCCAGCCGACGGGACATGGCAGATATCCTTCTCAGCCGTCGGGATATGGCGGCTCTCCATCCCAGCCGTGGAGTTGGAGTCAATCTCCCCCTCCGTGGGCATCGAGTCCAACTCCTCCTCCATCTCAGTCGTGGAGGTCTTCTCCCATGCCCCAACCTTTTCAGCGGAACCTGAGTCGCTCGGCGTTTGGAGATTACAGACCCAACCTCGACGCGCTTAACTATTCTCGTCCGGAGACCTCTTTCCAATCCAACCAATCTCATTTCACGATGCAGATCAAGACGCCCTGGATACGATGATGGGTCTGCTCAATTCTGGCGTACCGGATACGCCCGTTCTGACGAGACTCGACGGGACCAAAGGGGCGGGTGGAAGCAGTGGCGGTGGCGGCGGCGGAAGACGCGGCGGACGCAGTGGCGGCTCGGGCAGCGGCACCGGAAGCCGGACACAAACGGGGCACGCACTACACAAAGCGGAGTCCATTGCTGTGGCGAGGGCGTGGGATGCCGTCACATCGGACGCATAGTGGGCACCGATCAGACCGAGGGGAGCTTTTGGAAGCGCATCCTGTTGGCATACAACGAGTTCAAACCTCGAGACGCCAGACCGCGTGACGGAGAACAGCTCTGCAAAAAGTGATCTAGGATTCTGCCGGCCACCAAGAGGTTCGCGGGCATATACCAGAACAACCT
Organism: Salvia splendens; assembly: GCF_004379255.2. Lineage (NCBI taxonomy): Eukaryota > Viridiplantae > Streptophyta > Magnoliopsida > Lamiales > Lamiaceae > Salvia > Salvia splendens. The sequence goes on from NC_056049.1 coordinate 23,007,333, forward strand.
GCTCAATGCTGAGAGTGGCCGGAGCGAAGCCGACGTGAAGGCACTGTCTATGGGCCAATACAACACGGAGGGCTGGCCGAAGTTCACAATGTGGGAGAAGTATCAAGTTCTCGAGCCTTGTCTGAAATTCATGGCCATCTGTGCTCAAGAGTAGGCTGGAGCTCCTGGGCCGAAGCGTACTAGACATAACATAGCCGGGACTACAGCAGCGGCAGCGGCTCGCAATCATTCGACCTGAACGACGAGCAAGCGGAAGAGCCCTCCGCTATACACTCTAGGCGCGCACGTCATCCGGGACAGCAAGCCTCTATCCGACGCGCTAGAGAGGCTGGAATTTTCTCCCGCCGATCGTCGGCCGCGTCTAGATCGCGCACCACGCAGCCCGCCCCAGCACCGCCGCACATGGTCCCTGGTTCCCGCGAGGTCTTGAGGGAGAACCTAGATGTGCAGTTGATGCAACAACTGCAGGACGTCTGTAACAAATACGAGGTCGCAACCGACCCGTTCATCAAGGATATATACTTGAAACTCATAAGTCGGATCCAGCGCCGTCTAAGCTTGGCTGATGAGGCTCCTGGGGCAAGGGCGGCCAGTGGCAGCGAGGGAGACGGAGAAGAAGAGGAGGAATCCGACTCCGCCACCGATTAGGCGGTGGCGGCATTTTTATTTGTATTTTGTTTTAAATGTTCGTTGTATAATTTTACCGTTTCCAATACAGTGAATATTCGGTCCCAATTACCTCGTTTTCTAATTATCTAAATTTCGATGATTTTAACTATAATTGATTGAAACTAAAGGAAAAAATTAAAATGAAAATTGGTTATAAAATTTTGGGGCTATTGGAAGTGTCCGCCTATAGTGGCGGAAACTTTTTTTTTAGGCGCGGACAAAAAAATTGGAGCTGTGAACAAAAAATGGGGCAAGGCTATTGGGGATGTCCGCCTTATAGTGGACACTCTAATATCACTTATACAGTGGCCTTCATAATAATGACCTCATCTAACTAACTTTAGATATACTAACTCTTGAATACTACTTTTGATATTCACAACTATTTCACGTGTTCTCCAAACCAATGGACCCACTTTTTAAGTTTGGTTGATTCACCATATAGAGTAACTTATAAAGTAGGAAAGATAAAGAGAGAGTAAAATATGTGATGGAAAAAAGTAAGAGTGATGAGATGTTTTGTTTTTAGTCAAGAAAGGAAATGACTCAACTTAGGTGGGACATTCCAAAAAAGAATATGACTCAACTTAGTTGGGACAAATGGGGTAGTTTATAAAGTTAAGTTAAATTAAATTAAACTAGTCATTAGTTTAAACTTATAACTAAATCCATCAGACCATCCGCAACGCTGTCTCTAGGGATGTCAATCGGGCTGGCCCACCGGGTTTCGGGCCAACCCTACTCGGGTTACGGGTCAATCGGGTGCGGGCTAATCGGGTTGAGATTTTTTCAGGTTATAAAAGTTCAACCCTAACCCTAAAAGCTCGGGTTTCGGGCTGGCCCAGCGGGTTAATCGGGTTGCTACCGATAAAATTGACATGCGATCAATCCAATAAATAATGACGAAAATTAGTTATATTTATAAAATATAAATATTTAATTATGATATATTTGTGATATATACTTAAACTCAAACACAAACATGATCAAATACTAATATTTGAGATTTGTGTCAAATAAAACATAAATTTAAATATTTTAAAGCATGTTTTAAAACATGTTTTACAAATTTAAATATTTATTAATGAATTAGAAGTTTCTAATTTATTTATTTATTATTATATTAATAAAAGTGTAATATATAATTTATATATCTAATATAAAATTGAATGTTATTTTTTTAGTTATCTATATTACAAAAATAATCAATGAAATTGTCCAATTAGGAGTCAAACAAATAGAACAATAGAAATTTTATCGGGTTTTCGGGCCAGCCCATCGAGTTTTCGGGTCTGGCCCTAACGGATTGCGGGTTAATTGGGTGCGGGCTAATCGGGTTGTAATTTTATCGGGCTAGAATTTTTCAACCCTAACCCTATAAATTTGACGGGTTATTCGGGTCAGCCCACGGGTTGCGGGCTGCATTGACATCCCTAGCTGTCTCTTATCCATCTCTTAACCGTCTCATCTCTTAACTATTCATGGGCCCCACTATACTTTTCACTCCATCTCTTAACTAAGAGACAGAACCTGCAACCCTTCATCTCTTATCCGTCTCTTAACCATCTCATCCTTTAACTATTCATTCAATTTCATTTTTTCTTTTTATTTCCAACAAATTCAATTAATAAAAACACACTTCATTAAATAAAATAAAATTACAACTTAAAATCCTAAAAAAATACATAATTAAATTCGTGGCAAAATAAATAAAAAAATACAAAATTTAATATACAATTTTATAGAAATTATAAAAACTACTCCGCCGGCGAATCATTTTCCGAGGGAGGCGTTGGAGGCGGAATACCAAGTTGTGCCGCCAAATACACAATGCCGGCATGATGGGCTTGAAATTGGGCAGGCGTCATGCGGGAAGTATTCGCCATCGTGGCGGTAAAGTACATGGACATTAAGGAGGAGGGCGGCCCCTTGGGAGCCCGCCTGGCTTGATTCACCTCGGCCCCTCCTCCCTCTAGCCGCCTTCGCTGCCTTGGTCCCTTGCGGCCGACGGCGCCCACGGGAGGACCCCCTGCATCATCCGTCGTGCCCTCAACCTCCTGCGAGGCAACCTCTTGTGTGGCGCTTCCTGAACCGCCCCCACTATACGATTATTGGCCACTCGCCGTGTGCTTCGTGCGCTTCGAGGTCGAGCCACGTGCTGGACTGGACACCGCCGGCCCACCTTGCCTCGTCTTTGACGGACTCCCAAACATTGACATGTCTGAATTCTTTGCCGGTGTCGTCGAAATAGACTCGCAAAGCCGATCTCAGAATGTTGGCTCCCGTAGCTCCGCTTTGGTAATGAGCCGCTTCTGTCTTGTAGATGCTCCAGAATTTTTTGACCTCTTTGTCGACTCGGTCAAAGTGAGCGCGGAGCATCTTCAATGTGCGGCGGCGGAACCCCTTCGGCTTAATCTCGTTGTAGGCTTCGGTGACCTTTTCCCAGAAGCACTTTCGGGTTTGTTGATTCCCGACGATGGGATCGTACGAGATGCTGATCCAGGCGTTGTACACAGCCATCGTGTCCTTGCGGCTGTACGGATGCCGGCCTACATCCTCCTCCTCCTCGGCCGCCTCCACCTCTTCCTCCACGGCGTCGAATGCCCTAGAGCTTCCACCGCCTTGTCCTCCTTCCGGAGTGGGTTCATCTGGATAATCCTCCTGAATTTGGGATAATCCATGCGAATACCTCGGAGCGGAGGGACGAGCGTATGCATCAACATCAAAATGGGGTGGTTGGTACCCCGCTGGCGTCGACGAGCCCTGGGTGCCCAGCGTCGACGAACCAAAACCGGAGCCGGAATCACCCAAGATATTGTACATGCCCCCAGTCTCCAAACGCGTTGATGTCAAACCCGCCGGAGCAACCCTCGTTTCCGTCGCCGGACATTTTGTGATGAAAATTGGAGAGGTTAGATGAAAATTGGAGAGGAGATGAAGATGATTTGGGAATAATAGATGTGTGTTTGTGTGTAATGAGGATGAAATATGAGTATTTATAGAGTAAAAAATAAAAAATAAAAAAAACGGTCGAAAAAAAACGGTAATATTACCGTTTTCATTTTTTAAATTTTTTTTAATATTAAATTTGATTTTTTTTTAAAAATGATTTATTGCGTCAGCGTGACGAAGCCACTCGCGGGCCGGCGAGTGGGCGTCACGCGTGGCGAGCCAGCCCGTGAGACGTCTCAGTGGGAAGGGTGTCTCGGCGAGACCGGGACGAGACGGGGCGCTGCAACGCGTCTCGCTGCCGTCTCGCCTCGGCGGGACGAGATACGAGCCACCCGCGGGACACGTTGCGGGTGGCCTCAGAAAAATCAAATTTTCTGAAATAATGTATCTAAATCTTTTATTAAGTTAAGTTGAATAGAACGAAAGTCTCAAACCTTTGATACATATTAGTGTTAAGTGTATCTAACTCTTAACTTGTACTCCATCAAAAGGCATGAATAGAACGAAAGTCACCAACCTTTGATACATATAGTGTTAAGTGTATCTAACTCTTAACTTGTACTCCATCAAAAGGCATGTGCGTAGAGAAAGTAAGTCACGCTTAATAGATCCACACTTTACTTTCATTTCTTACTTTTTTAACAATTGACATAGAAATAAAGAGACAACAAATGTTTTATTTTTTTTAATTAAAAAGGAAATGACTATGAAACGTACTAAAATAGCAAAATGACTCTATTATTATTGAACGGATGAAGTAACATGTAAATTTTAATGAGCAAGTTATGTGCATTTATAATTTTAAAATATACTACCATAGAGTATATTTTTCTTTCTCTATACTATATCTATCTTATCTTTATTACAAATTTTATCATTATCAATCTTACTTACTTTACCAATTATACCATTCAAATGCTATAAAACTTATTATAGACAAGACACATTAAATAAAAATATATATATAAAAAATATTTATTGGGTTAATTCAATGATGGATGTATAAATTATTCGCATTGAAGGTTGATGCACATGTTAGAGAAATTAATAGTCTACTGAGTAATGTTGGATTGAACGAAAGTTACCACTAATTTAAACATATAATTAAAATTTATAAAAAGTTATATATTTTTTAAATATTGTACATAAATATTTATTAAAGTAGATTAGATATATTAAATGAAAATTATAATGGTATAGTACTATATATATTTTTATATATCTAACTCGTGAATACGAATTTTGATATAACTAACTTAAATTATGAGTTAGTTACATCAAAAGGTGGGTAAGATAAGATGTTAATGGTTGCCAACATGTTCTCACCATGAGTGTGGATCCACCTTTTAATAGATCCATACCTTTTGCATTTCTTTTATTTTCAATTTGTTTGAATTTGTTGAATTTAACTTGCACCATATGCATCTTAAACAAAAGAAACTTATCATAGTAAGAAAATACTAATGCTAATGAAAACCTAATGGTAATATACAGTGTTTAACAATTATATTTTTCTCTTTATATATTTTTCTTATTTTATGTAGTTCCTTTGTCCACAAATACATGTTCTAAATTTTCTTCTTAGCTTCCTTCACCGTTATATGTCCCAATTATATTTAACAATTTTGTTACATGAATCACATATTTAACCAGCTCATTTCACTCATATTTTATCATAAAATTTAAATATAAAAGTAAATTTCTTAATAACTTTTTCCATTCACTATATTTTACACTTTTTAAAATTTAAGCTGAGTCAAAATAGAATGAGTATTTATGGATGAAAAAATAATTAAAAAACATATTCTCTGTCCCTGAAGAGTATTCACTATTTCCTTTTTCGTATGTCACCAAAGAGCATGAACATTTCAATTTTGGAAACTCTCTTTTCTCTAATGAGATGAAACTCATTCTCCACTAGCAATACTTAAAAAAACTTTCTCTATCTATCTCTTTTACTTTACCAATAATGCAAAAAACCCGCGTCATACTCTTTGGAGACGGAGGGAGTATCATAGATAAAATGCATGTTATGTTGTGTTGATTCACTAATGGTAATGGGGGTAAATTATTTTTTTTAATAAAAGGCGAAAGAATAGTTTGCTATGTGCTCAACGCGCGGCTACATATGGGGGGTGGGGGAGGGGTATAAATTATTATATTTACATGGAAGGTTGACGTAGAATGGAAGTACAACTAATTTAAATCTATAGGATATAAGTATATAAAAGGCGAGTTTTGAATAAATTAACATAATTGTCATTCTAACCGTTACATTTTGATTTCAATGCATAATTTATAATTGCCATCAGACCCGTTACATATTAATGTAAAAAAGTTTTTGCATTCATTATGTAAAAAATGAAAGATTTTAAAAGTTGAGATTAAATTCGTACGTCCTTCAGTATTTAGAATTAAATTCACACGCTTTTCAGAATTTGTCATTTTTATTGCATATTGTTGACAAAGGCTTTCATATATCAAATCCATCTGCTACAACTAAGGAGCCTCAAAATAAATTAATAATAGGTGTGAAGTGTTACACTAGTATATAAATGTTTATTGAGATAATTAAATTAAATGAATTCACAAAGTTTCAATGTATCTAACCATTAAATACGACTTTTGATGTATATAACTCTGACTAGGAGTCATGTATATCAAAAGATGTGCTTATTATAGTGGTCTTATCGGTTAAAAGATCCATACTCTTTGTTTTTTTCTTTTTGTTTGAATCTTAGTTTATTGAGGTATGTTGAAATAAATGAGAGCTAATACTAATTCAAATATATAATTAACTTAAAACTACTCCAGTCCAAAAAAAAATAGACAAAATTGTAAATGACAAAAAATTTAATAAGCAAATGGTAAAGTATGAGAAAGAGGAAAAATAATGTTAAAATAGCATTAGTGGATTGTGAGGTTCATATTATAAAATGATGTGTGGTTAATATTCCCCCATCCCTGAAAAGGATTACGAATTATTTTTTTTAGTCCGTCTCTGAAAAGTATGAACTTTTTAATTTTAGAAATCCTACTACACCGATAGGGGTGAGCAAAAAAACCGGAAACCGAATATCCGAACCGAACCAAATCGAAATTTTGAAATTCGGTTCGGTTTTTTCGGTTTTTCGGTTTGGTTCGGTTTTAAAAATTAAAAATTTTCAATTTTTCGGTTCGGTTCGGGCGAAGAAAAAAACTGAAAAACCGAATTATATATATTCTATTAATTTAATATATTATATTATATATAATATATATATTCTTTTAATATATTCTACTATATAATATATATTATATGTATTATTAATTTTATATTATATATAAATATTCTATTAGTATATATAAAATAAAATAAAATCCACATATATAAATATATATTTATATTTTATATTTATTTTTTTCAGGTTTTTCGGTTTTTCGGTTTTTTTTTTCGAGTTTTTCGGTTTTGTTCGGGTTTTTCGGTTTTTTAAGTTCGGTTTTTGGTTTTTCGGTTTCGGTTTTTCAGTTTTTTGGGTTCGGTTCGGTTTGGATTTTGAACTAAATTCGGTTTTTCGGTTTTGGTTCGTTTTGGCAAAAAACCGAACCGAAACCCGAATGCACACCCCTATACACCGCTAATAATGTGAACCTCATTTTCCACTAATACTATTTCCACAATTCTTTCTCCACGTCTCTTTTATTTTACCAATTATGCATTAGGACATCCACAATGGGGCGCCCTAAAGCCCGCCCTATGCACCGCTACGTCAGCATTTAATCCTCCTGCCCTTCCACCTGCAGTGGGGCGCCCTATAGGTTTTACTATTGTTTTGTTAATTAATTTAAATGTTTTCAAATATATAAATGCAAACTAATTAAAAAACACAACGATTAAATAGAAACGGCAAATAATACATTGATTAAAAAAAGTTACAATGGTTATAAATAAAAAAAAATTGACTATTCTACAAAAGCCCCAACTTCCGGCGCAACTCATCGATCAACCCCTGGAGGAATTCGGCTCTGGTCGGATCCGTACACTTCATAAGAGCATTGTGCGTATCCAACAACGTCCGCGCCATCGAGGCCGTTGCCAAATCCATGTAGGCAATTGTTGCCGGGGTCGGGGTCGGGATCGGCGATGGGGGGCGACGGCCGTGGAGGATGTCGTCTTCGTCTTCCCCTTGTTCTTCGCAGCCTTGACGCCTATAGGACGCCGCCGGGAGGACATCGGTGTGCCGGAACTCTATTCCTCCGTGCACGTCCGGTTGAGGTCCACCGGACGAGTTCCGCTTTCGCTGGTCGTGTAACCACCAGTGTCGGTGGTCTTCGTCCTCTTTGTCGCACGGGTGTGCAGAATCCCGCCTTGGAACTTCTGCTTGTCCCTCAAGAGCGCCAGATGCTGAAATGCTTGAAGTCGCCGTACATGGATTGTTACGACAACAGCGCTCTATCGCGCACGTCACTCAAGCTCTCGCCGCTTCCCTGATCCCTCGAGCACTTCTCGTACTCTGCCGCAAACAGGTTGACTTGCTTCTTCACCTGATCCCAGTGCTTGCGGAGCTGCTCCCTTTGGCGCTTGTACGCGCTCGGCGACTTCGCCTCATTGTAGCGCTCTGCGATGCGCTCCCAGTACGCGAGCTGCTTTTGGTTGTTCGTGAATATTGGGTCCTCCAATATATCCACCCAACACCTCGCCAAGACGAGGGTTTCATCCGGCTGGTAGTTTGTACGGCCGGGGGCGTACTCTTCATTCGTTGCCAGAGGTGGCAACTTGTACGGGCGGTGCTTGGTCCGCTTCTTTCTGGCGGGGGCGGCGGCCGAGGGCTCGTCGGCGGAGGGGGCGGCGGCGGCGCGACGGGAAGGGGCGGCAGGGCGAGTTTGAGATGGCTCCATGTAAGAGAGACCGTACGAATCCGTACTGAAGTCGGGGTCGTACTGCGTGTTGTGGTCGAACGACCGATATTCGCCAGGTTGTGTACCCGGCCACCGTGCGCCATCTCCAAATATCGGGCTACCAGGACTTGAGTATCCACCGGAATCCATTTTATAGCGTAATTTGAGAGTTGAAAAGTGAATCGAAAAGTTACAAATGAAATCTGAGGATAGGGTATTTATATAAACAAAAATTTTGAATTTTTTTATAAAAAAACTAAAACGCGTTGCATCGTCCGCGTCGCCCACAGTGGGCGGATGATCCGCGGACTAAGCTTAGGGCGCGGACGACGCATCGTCCGTCGTCCGCGCACCCACTGTGGCGGACGATAGGGCGCCCGATGCATCGGGCGCGTTATCGTCTGCCCCATTGTGGATGCTCTTAAAATCCGTGCTCAACTAAATGTTCAAACTTTCTAGGGACGGAAGGAGTATTGAAACGTGGTCTGTCGTGTGAGTGTGTGTATAATAAATTCCTAGATCGAGCTACCAAGTCCACTGAATCCACTAAACACTAGGTCTAGGAACTCAAAGCGACACGGAAGACTCTGGCTATGGACACACAAACTCTCGTGTTTCAAAGATCCCTCAACACGTTATACTATAGACTAGTATAGAGAAGCAATGGGTCGATCCCACGAAGATGGACGCGCAAGAAAGCATCTAGAGATTTTTTGTTAGAAAACGGCTGCTGCCACGCAAACTTTGGTTGAGGTATTCTACTTCTAGACCTAGGCACAAAATTAGACACTAGACCTAGTAAACTGTAAACAACATGCAGTGCTTTAACATCCTTAGAACTACGGAATTTTAAACTTACTTCCTAGATAGAGCAAACGATTACCAACTATAGCTAAACAGAACACAACTAAAAATTGGGGACCAACTTCCAGAAATATCAAATACGGAATTAAAGCTGCAACTAACTAACAAAGCATCTAACTGACAACGACATGCATCACATCAACTAAATCAAACACGAAGATGGAGAAAACAGAGCATATACCGAGATTCAAACAAAATGTAAAAATTCGGACGTCGGAAACTTGCAAACAACCGGAAATAAAACAGATCTACGTATACTAGGCGGAATGAAATGAAAACACGAAAGCTAGGCATAAATCTCAATCACTCTTCAGATCCAACGTCGGAAACTCAATCCACTCCGGATCCAAGCAGTCCGAACCCAACAGCAACCAAAATCAACTCCATAGTTCCCGATTCACCCAGATCTACTTCGATCAACACCAGATTCCAGCAATTTCACCAAATTCATCAACCAACACAAAACTCAAACATCCAACTCAGCAACTACAACAAACGCAAAATAATGAACACCCATAATCGAAATCAACAGAAACTCGTTAATGGCGGAAAACAGAAATTTCATAAACTAAAGCATTTCGACAGAAAATAGGGCCGAGCTCCGAACGGCGAAGCTCGGTGAAATTCACGACAGAAAACTAAAATGAAAGCGATTTAAATTGTTTCTTCGCCCTCCACGAGGACGGTGTTACTCCGACGACTAACTAGTAACCAGTAACCCAGAACTACCCTACAATTTTCCCATCAAAACCCAAAAGTGTGTAGAAGTGAAGTGAGCTGCAAACTAAATCTGTTACTGAGGTCCCCACCGAGAGGATCCCTCCAGATTGCATGCTTCCTTCCTTATATAGGTGCGGTAGGATCTTCTAGAAACCTTCGCAGAAATCTCCATTCTGCCCTTCAGCTTCACGATCCCTCCGTCTAGTTGTTTCCTCCGAATTTGCTCACTTATTCACCATAATTGCATGGTCCTTGGAATCCACCTTCTTTGTTCCTCGACCTGGTGAATTCTTCTACACACCTGACTTAAAAACATGTGTTAAACCTTATAATTGTATGAATTTACCCCCTACACCTACGCATGAAATTAGCTTTATCAAGTATGTTGTTTAAAACTTTACAGATTTAGAATTTGTTTAATTTTGAAGGACGACCCAAAGTTGTAAAACTACTTTATTTTTTATAGACGAAGATAGTAGAAAAATATGAGTTTTCAAAATTTTGTATATAAATGTTAAGTGAGTTATATTGAATTAAATGAAAGGTAGTATCTTTTGATCTATTTTATTATTAAATGTGACTTTTAATATATTCAACTCTTAAGTACGTCTTTTGATGTTTTTAACTTTAATTTTGAGTTAGGTATATCAAAAAATGTGCTTATTGAGAAGTGAGTGTCTCTATGATTGTGGATTTCTTTGTCTCTATGATTGTGGACACCGCTGTTAAAGGCCCCACACTTGTTTTGAATTTCTTTGTCTACTTTATGATTTATAAAGTTATGCTAATAGTTATTACTAATTTGAATCTATAATTAATTTATTAGAAAATGTTATAAGTTTTAAGAAATTTGGATTTAAAATTTTCTTTTGTTATATTGAATTAAATTTAAATTAATAACTTTTTCTATTTAATATAATTAGTATTTGACATTTTTGATATATTTGACTTTTGAATACGTCTTTAAATGCATTTAACTCTAATTCGAGTTAGATGCATCGGAAGACGTGCCAATAAAAAGTGGGTGGTAGCTAGCATGTGGGCTCCATGACAGCTGCCCATTTCAAAAGATTCAAAATGTATGCTTTTCTTTTTGACTCTTTCACTTTTATTTTCATTTTCATTTTCATTTTCAAATTTCAAATTATTTAAAATTATTGAATTTAGTAATACAACAATATCTACATAACAGTATGCCTCTTATATAAATGTTTACAAGATTTAATTTGATATAGCATGGGTAACAGGGAAATTTTAATGAGCTAAGCTATGTTCATTTAAGATTTTAAATTATACTGTATTATATAGTACTCCCTCCGTCCCCGAATAAGAGTCGCTAATTTCCATTTTGGGCCGTCCCCCATTAAGAGTCACTCTTCATTTTTACCATAAATGGTAGTTGGCCCCACATTCTACTAACTCACTCCACTCACATTTTATTATAAAACCAATATAAAAATGTGGGTCCCACATTCCACTAACTTTTTCAACCAACTTTTCTCTACATTTCTTAAAACTCGTGCCCGGTCAAAGAGCGACTCCTATTAGGGGACGGAGGGAGTAATTTTTTTATGTTTCAATTTCTTATTTTTTGTTGTTTATTTTGTTTATTTGCTTCGGCATAAATATTATTTTTTCCATTTCTAATTGTGAGGTTTTATAATGATAATTTCAGAGTAAAGCATTAAAGCAATTTTAGATATTATGATAGCTTTGAAATTTTGTTAAATTATATTTTTTCCAAATCATGTTAACTATGTAGTAACAATAAAATAAAAGGAAAAGTTTATATTAAACGATATTTTGGTATGTTATAGTAAAAGTATTTTCGATCAAAGCACTTAATTATCAAATAAATACAATCGTCTTATTTATTAAGTAAAACATGTAGTAATAACTTTCGTAATTAAACTTGATATTCTTCTTACCATCATACATTCACACTAAATACGATTCCTCAAAAAACACACACGCACTAAAACAGCCACTTTTTCACCTCCTTTTTCTTCTTCCTTGTTTCCTCCATTTCTCACCTCCTTCAACCACTTCTCCCCCAAATTCACACACACAACACACACACTAAACCCTCCCCCACTCCCTCCGCCGCCGGACCACCAAATTCCTCCAGAAATGGATTATAATTCGCTGCTCCCGTTCCCGGATTTGAACCACCTTCCCTCCACCTCCTCCACCTCCCCCACCCCTCTCATCGTCCCCAAAATCGAACCTAAGCTCGAGCCTCTAGACGAAACCCTACCGTCTCCGCTGCCGCCGGCGGCGCCACCCGCTCTCGACCTCTTCTCGGAATACAATCGTCTCTGCGGCTTATTCCAGTCCACAATTCCCGGGGGAATTCAGCCAAACGGCGCCGTTTCAGCTCTTCCGAATTCGCACCCCGATTCACTGGCGCTTGTACCCGTACCCGACCCGAATCCGAACCTCTCCGACGTCGTCGTTCTGTCGCCACCTGGAAGCGGGCGGAAGCTGCCGAACCGCTCCGCCGAGATGGTGCGGATCACGGATCTCAAGGCGGAGGACGAGCTCTACTTCCGCGACACGGTGAGGAAGACGCGGATGCTCTTCGAGTCGCTTCGCATCTTCGCAATCGTGGAGGACGAGAAGCGGCGGGACACTCTTGGCGCGAACCGCCGCACCAGGGGGGATTTGAAGGCGGCGGCGATAATGAGGGAGCGGGGGCTGTGGATCAACCGTGACAAGAGGATCGTGGGGAGTATGCCGGGGGTTTTGGTAGGGGATGCGTTCTTTTTCAGGATGGAATTGTGTGTGATTGGATTGCACGGGCAGGCGCAGGCCGGGATTGATTACGTTCCGTCCAGCCAGAGCTCGAATGGGGAGCCGATTGCGACGAGCATTATTGTTTCAGGTGGATATGAAGATGATGAGGATTCAGGGGATGTGATAGTGTACACTGGACATGGAGGGCAGGACAACCATGGAAGGCAGGTGATGCACCAGAAGCTTGAATGTGGGAATTTGGCTTTGGAGAGGAGCATGCATTATGGGGTCGAGGTGAGGGTGATTCGCGGCTTTAAATATGAAGGTAGTGCTAATGGTAAGGTTTATGTGTATGATGGATTGTATAAGATTGTTGATACTTGGTTCGATGTCGGGAAGTCGGGGTTTGGGGTTTTCAAGTTCAAGCTTATTAGGATAGAGAATCAGGTGGAGATGGGGAGTAGTATCTTTAAGTTTGCTGTGAGTTTGAGGACGCAGCCGTTGGGTGCCCGGCCTAGAGGCTATATCTCGCTTGATTTGTCGAACAAGAAGGAGAACTTTCCGGTTTTTTTCTTCAATGATGTTGATATGGATCATAGTCCGATGTATTGCGACTATCTTGTTACTACTGTTTTTCCACCATATGTGTATAATGTTGGAAGGGGTAATGGTTGTAATTGTGCGGGGGGGTGTCTGGATGATTGCTTATGTGCTATGAAAAACGGGGGTGAATTTGCGTATGATTTGCAGGGGATTTTGGTAAGGGGGAAGCCTTTGATATTTGAGTGTGGGCCACATTGTAGTTGCCCTCCCACTTGTCGTAATCGTGTGACGCAGAAGGGGGTTAGGAATAGATTTGAAGTGTTTAGGTCGAAGGAGACTGGTTGGGGAGTGAGGTCACTGGACTTGATCCCGGCTGGTTCTTTTATTTGTGAGTTTGCGGGAGTTGTTCTCACTCGAGAGCAAGCACAGATATTCACAATGAATGGTGATAGGTTGGTTTACCCTAGCCGTTTTACCGGAAACTGGAAACAATGGGGAAATTTGTCAGAAGTATTCTCCGATTATGCTTGCCCAGAATCTCCATCAGTCCCTCCTCTGGATTTTGCCATGGATGTTTCTAGAATGAGGAACATTGCATGCTATTTGAGCCATAGTACAAGTTCGAACGTCATGGTGCAGTTTGTATTGTATGATCATAATAACTTATCTTTCCCGCATGTCATGCTATTTGCTATGGAGAATATACCTCCCCTTAGAGAGCTGTCTCTTGATTATGGTGTAGCTGATGAATCAAATATGGGAAAACTTGCAATCTGCAACTAATCCCTCTCTTGTTAAGTTGGATTGATGGTAAACATGCTGGAGGAAGCTTTTGCTAAGGTAACTTTTACTTTCTATCTTTTTGAACGATTAGTTTCTTTTGATTTATCGGACTTTGAGTTGTTAATTTAAGTTGTTAAAAATCTCTGTATGTGGACAAAAGATCAGTGTGTGCCTTTTTCATATTTAAACACACATTGTTTATTTTCTATTGTGCTTTTGCTTCCATATGTGACCGTGACATACTCATCACTTCTTTGGACCTAGTGTAGCTCTGGACTCTTCTACTCTTCTTTGCTTGACAACAACATGCTTGTGCTAGAATTGTTAATAGAAAATTATACTTGATTGTTTGTAGTAGCCTAGTCGGTGATGCTGTTCTTTGGATGATATGTTCAATGATCATAAAGGCTAGGTTTGAATGTCTGATTATCAAACGTCTAGTAATTGTATCTGAATTTATGATGGGATAATTAAATAAATTAATGTTTTTGTGACGAGCTAAAATGAAAAGAAAGATGAAACATAAGAACTTTTGGAGCTTAATACATAAGTAGAGCACAACAAGACTTACTTCTGACTCCCGTGTTACTAGAAGCTCCACAAAAATCTAAATGGGATGGTGGTCAACTTGGGTTGGGCTAATATCTTAGTGCTATTGCTCAAGCGTACATCTATTTGATTCCCACAATACCATTCCATAGAAGTTGACTAAATATCTTTCAAGAAAACAAATCAATGAATAATCCTTCCATTTTCTTTATTAAATTTGACCTTGGAGAACTAAGCAAACAACTTCTATTTATTGGAGGCAATATGGGACTGGAGCCCCATTGAAGAATCTGCTAATAAGATGGAGTTAGTCCATATAGACATGATGCTCTTCTACATATTTTATTAAATGGAGGATCTTTAAGGTTTAGACTTTAGAATGTGCTAGAGTGCTGTTAGGAATATGCTAATACCCTATTTTGTAGTTTCCAAAATTTCTTCGTATTGGCTTCCTTCCACGGGAAAATATTTTCTTTTGATTTGCTTGTGTCAAGTCGTCAACATCTTTAAGAATTTAAGACATTTCGATGGAAAACAACAAATTTTGTGAAAAGTTTTGTTCATTCAAATATATAGATTCTCATTAATGAAGCCGATAGAAGTTCATGGGTTCCATCTTGAAATCTATTAGTGATAAGTGGAGTAGTCCATTAGACTTATATACTTATATAGCGGTTCTAGTTCTTTCTTCAGACCAATGTGGTGATCTTGTAGGGTTTGGGTTTTTTTCTAATTGTGTGGGACCAGACCTCCATCAAATTGGAACAAATTCGAAGCCTAGATATATTGTCGTGTCAAGCATTTTTTGTTTTAGTCCATGTATATTGTTGGGTCATACTCCCTCTGTCCCACTATAAATGAGGAGTTTCTTTTGGGCACAGTTTTCAAGAAAATGATATTTATTGAATTAAGCGGAGAGAATAAAGTAGGAGAGAAGAAAAAGTAGGAGAATATAGTAGGAGAGAAGAAAAAGTAGGAGAGAGGGAATAAAGTAAGAGATGGAAAGGGTGTTACTTTTGCCAAAAAAGGAAATCAATGACTACAGTGCGACAACCTAAAATGTAAAGTTGATCACTTATGGTGGGACGAAGGGAGTATAAAGTTTGAACCCATGGTTGACGACTTGCTTTGATATCTGCACTGATATCATGATAGTAGTTACTGACATTCTATCTATCATGATAGTAGCTCATGACATTTCATCTTAAAATTGGTGATGAGTAGAGTAGCCCATGAAACTTATATAGTGGTCACGTTCTCTCTTTACACAAATGTATGTCATTTGTTTTGTTTCATTTTTCCAACATACCCTTGATGAACTTTTACGTGATTACATGTAAAAGGGTTTAGATGATGCTTATACAACGTTAATGTATTTCTTAATGAATACTGGCAAGTGAACTTAATGAATTGAATGGGTTAATTTTGTCAAAAAATACCGACTCCGTCCCATAAAAATGAGCATTTGAAATGACAAGGGTATTAATGTACAATTGGTAAAGTAAGAGAGAGGAGAAGAATGATAGTTAAGTAGTGTTAGTGGATAGTGGGACCCACATTGTTATTAGTATTTAATGAGTTGTAATAGTGGGTCACATTGGTATAAATGATAAATAAATTGAACTATATAAGTAATGAGTTGAGGACAACTTTCCATAAATGGAAATGCCCATATTTTAATGGGACGGACGAAAATGTAAAATGCAAATATGGGACGGAGGGAGTATATAAGGTGGATACTTTGCTTATCCTAGTTTGGGTTATAGACTTTCATAGCCACCAAGAATGTGAAATAATTTGCTTTTAATTCTCATAGGACATATAACCAAAGATATCAAAATTTCCATTGTTAGAAATTTTTATCACACATTTATTCTAGACTGTGGAGAGGCCATGCTATATCTAGTCTTGAGTAAAAAAGATGTAGAAAACAATCTTATCTCCCACAAAGAATTATTCTTTTGCATTATCTGCCATTCGATTTATTCTTTTGCCTTATCTGCCATTCGATTTATTCTTTTGCCTTATCTAACGCAATATTTATTATTAGGAAATATCTCTTGTAATTTTATGTTGCTTAGTCTATTTCCTTGTGTAGGTACACATATGACAATACAGGCAAGGCATTAAACATATATGCTGGGTAGAAGACTCCTTCACATACTTTTTGCGGTCGTTTCTGATGATTGTGGAGGTAGTAGCTGCTGATTCCTGCCCTGGAGATTACTGCTGGTTTTGTGCCTTGATGCGTTTTTGACATCCCTGCAGCGCACAAATAGTAAAAGAAATACGAGTATGCAGCTGCTCTCTGCTTGATGGATTCGTCTAAATATCCGAGAAGCAAATGCTGCACGCTCTACTCTAGATATTAGAAAATCTTCGGTGAGATTATCCTTTTGTCATCAGCCCGTGTATATGAAATTCCGACATGCATCATATAGGTGTAAGTTCTTGGATAATTTCTTCCTCTAACATATAATCTCTTAGCTAGCTGTGGGAGGAGCCATTTGCTTTTTGTCTTCTTAACAATCTCCCCATTTTTTGCATTCCAAAATTTTATAGAACCATATTTGATATATCTGATATGTAACTGTCATTTGTTTGCATACTTAGTCAGTAGTACACTTATGTAAGTTGTAGACGATGATGA